>NC_137582.1:115364161-116019161 GCF_963210335.1 Falco punctatus
TTCACAGAAAAAGCCTGAGGCTGAAGAAGAGAGAAGGCAGAAATGGCCTCACACAGCAGAGCTCCCATGGCAAGGCAAGTCCTTCTGCTTCACAACATCGTTTTTGATCTGCTCCGTTGTTAACAGACTCATTTGACCCGGAGCACCAAAATATCTGCTTTATGCCAGAAAGCTCAGGTCCTTTTTGGGATGCAGAGAGCCGAGAGGTGAAGGCACAGGCATCCCCTCGCACTGCCCAGTCTCCCCCCTGCTCCTGGCTCTCTCCAGGGGCATTTTGGCACCAGATCCTGAAAGTTGTTTTTTGTTGTTTTTTTTTTTTTAAAAGAAAGTAAAATCTCCCCACCCTTTCCAGGCACTACAAGCCACAGCGGGCCAGGATCAGCTGACAATGAGCAATTTGGGCTAAAGATACAAGCTCAGACAAAAGATGTTCCCAAACCCCACTGAGGCTTTGGTAGCTCTCCTGCCCTGCTGCAGCCTGCCATGGAGCTGCGAGAGAAGCGTGCACAGCCAGCAGGACTTTGCACCCACTGAAATGAGATGCTGGAGAAGAAAAGACCTTTAACTGCCAGGAGATAAGGAACTAAATTATGCAGCTTCTACAGAACAAATTAGTCTCCATTTAGAAAGTGCAAAGGATACAGCCTCCCCTTCCCGCAGCCCTGCACACGTTTCCCAGCAAGGAGGAAAGGTCTGCTCTCAGAAAATCCAGATCAGCTCATGCTTTGATGATGGTAAAACCAGGAGACCCCATCCCAGGCTTTTCTAAATGAAGACTATTACTTTTAGGAACCAGCACTAAAGCACTATCCTCCATCCAGGCACGACACAGCTTTGCTACTTTCAGTACAGAATTCAAAAACTTTTTTTTTTAAAAAGAATTCTTTTCCAACTGAATTATAAAATCTAACGCTGCTTTCACAATGAGAAATAAGACTTGTTTGCTGCCCCTGGAGTTATCGTGGGACGTGGGAACTATTCTCTATCGCAGGAACGCAGGAATTCCATACTCCTCCCACAGCACACATGCTGCCGGCAGTTTTCTTGTTGCAAGACACACAAAAAGTGGTCTCAGGACTCGGTAAAGCCTTTGTTTGGTACCTGCCAGGTTTTGATTCACGTGTGCTGGGCGAAGCCAGCTCTCTCCTACTCCCTGGGAAGGCCACACATGTGAGCCACGCTGACAGACAAGCCATCGGCACATTTTCAGGGTGGCTTTGAACTACAGCAAGGTGAAAAGGAAAAAACCACATCCAAAGCATGGCCTGAGCTGTGCGTTACCAACACTCCAGTGAGAGCACCCGGGACAAGCCCCTGCTGTAGCAAAGCACAATTTTTTTCACTTAATACTTGTAACTACTGATGCAGGCAGTGGCTGCCCCCTCCAGAGCTCAGCCATGACACAGGCACACGCCTGCGCTGGCCCCACTGGGGACAGGCCCCTAGCACGATGCTCATCATCCATCCCCTTCCCAAACGTCACAGTACGGGAATTAGTCACCCTGAACACTGGGAATACCATGTTTTGTCCCGTTCCCCTAAGATACAAAAAAAAAAAAAAGCTATTTTAAGGAGCTTTTTTCCCCTGCTCTGTCCATGCGGAGACCCTAGGGCTCCACTCCCTATGCTACTGCATGGAAGGAGTGACCCCTCAAGACCACCGCTGGCCCCAGTCCCGGTGCTCCCTGGCTGGCCAGTGACGATGCAGAGCCACCGCCTCCCCCTCCGTAAGCAAATGCTGCATGTTCCTGACCTGCAACCGGGCCACCCGGATAAATACACCTCTCGGGTGGCGAGGAAATCAATACCGCCACACTCAAAATGCTTACGGGAGCACAAAAAGGTTGTGTTCGCAGCCCCTTCAGTATTCCCAGAGCCATGCCAGAAGCTCTGCTGAGACCGAGGTTTCAAGTCCAAACAAGTGATAAACACCATCGTTTTCCACCTCCGAAGGGGTGCCACATCCCAGCTGCGTGCTCCAGGACGGGCAAGGGCAGGACCTGGATTTTGCGCAGCGGTTCGGAAAACCTTTGTGCCTCAGAGCATCGCTGCAGTGAGATCAGCTGGAGTTTCAGGGAGGCAATGCCTCTGCCTCCATCGCTGCATCCCATGGAATTATTCAGCGGCTTTCCCTAAAGGTGAAGGAGAAGGGCTCCAGGCAAGGCGGGAGTCCCCACCGGACAGCTGGGACCATCCTCCCGCACGGTCCCCAGCCTCCCCCAGCCCCACGGCAGCTCCTGGCAGGCAGCACAGTGCAACCGGGGGGAAAAAAAGTTATTGCAGCTTCACCAGGAACTATGGAAGGAATTTACTGCTTGTGTCAAAACTAGGCTTTGGCTTCCAAATAAAGCTGAGACTTGTAAAGCTGCAGGAGCTTCAGCAGGACTGCTTGTGTGTGCAGGGAGGGTCTCGGATTGGCATCCCAGCCAGCTGTGGAGCCAGGGACCCCCCAACCAACGGGACTCAAAGCGCCCCGTTGCTGGGCTGGCATGCTCCAGAGACCCAAGCCCAATCTGACCCCTTTAAAAATCAAATATAAGCTCTTTGGTGCCAGCCCTCTGCTGCTGTCCCTGGCGCAGAGGGAGCTGCCACCACCCCATCCCGAGGAGCCCGTGACTCCTCCATCCCTCCAGGGAAGCGCCGGCAGAGCTCTGGCCTTGCTGACACTTCCTCCTGGGTCCACAAAGAACTTGACTTCGGCAATCCCGTGCCCCCTGGCTCAGACAGCCGGGAGAAGCGCGGCCGAGGAGGGGCTGGCAGGAGCACCCCTCGCTTTCCTGCAGGCTCCGGAACTCCTTTCACTCTGACGGGGAGATGGATGACATGCATTTCCTCCAAGGTACAGCGCACAGTAAAATATTTTTTTTTTCTTTCCCCTTCAATAAAAAAGGCTTTCTGGAGACAGAGCTTGAGGCGGTTTCTATTAACCCACAAAGGAGATGGAAATGGAAGAGAAGAAAGCATAGCAGTTTTGGTGGGTCGGCATGCCACGCATGAGGGCTGGCTGAGCACCACTCACTGGCTCTGCAGACTGCTGCATTCCTCGTGTGCAAGTCCTGTAAACTGACCCCTCTTCAATTATTCATTAGTCTGCAGCTCATCAGAGACTCTGCTCCTCAAACAGGCATTTATTTGTTGTTGTTTGGTTTGTTTTTTTCTTTTAAGAGCTCAGAAGCTTGCTGTTACCCATAGCCCAGCCTTGCCAAGGACGAAGAGCAACCGCTCTGGCAGGAACAAGCCAGGCAGCTGTCAGGCATTGCTTTAACAACAAACCCACTTGATTACTTCAGCTGACAAGATGGAGCAGCCAGTTTAAATGAAGAGCTTTACCACTGACAGGCTGAAAAAGCCGAATGTTAAAGAGTGGCAATAGCTGCAGCCCGGTCCCTGCGGTGCAGAGCGGGAGGCAGATCCCAGGCAGCACCATGCCATGCTCGAGATGTTCTGCTCCCAGCAGGTTATCCCAGGTTCTGTGCGGTCCTGGGGGACCAGGCTGGCCGGAGCACTCTTGGCTGGAAGCAACAAAGAAGGGGCAGTGGGCAGAGAAGGGATTTGCTCAGATACCTGCTTCTTCCCACATTTGATAGCTTTCCAGTTCTTGGAGAAAACAGCAGCAGCTGTGCAAACACGCTGGGCCGTTTCAAAGCAGAGCACTTCACTTGTTTGTTTTAAAACCCTTCATGTTAAGAGGCCGTGATTAGAGCGGTGTCCAATACTGATGAGGATCACACCACTGGACATGTCTTCTGTCCTGCGCTCCACCTGGAGCTGGAGCTGACGTGCAATGCTGGCAGCATGCAGCCTATGCAACAGAGAGCCCTCCATCACCTGGACACTAGGTGGGCGCACAGGGCTTGCCCCTTGGTGGTCAGCAGGTCTTGGATGCCTCTTTCTTCCTCCCCCACTGCAAAGAGAAGGTGCTTCAAGTTTCCCCTCTACCACCCACTCGGTGATGCAGGTCCAGAGCAGATGGGACAACTGTCAGTGGATGTTCTGGCAGGCAGCGATGCCTGCAGCAAGGCACAGGGCAACGTCTGGGCGAAGGAGAGAGGGGCACTGCTGGAAAGCAGAGCTGTGAGCCAGCACTGGTGCGGTATGCCATGAGCACAGAATCACGGAAGGGTTTGGGTTGGAAGGGACTTTAAAGCCCACCCAGTTGCAGCCCCCTGCCCCGGGCAGGGACACCCCCCACCAGCCCAGGGTGCTCCCAGCCCCGTCCAACCTGGCCTTGGGCACTGCCAGCATGAGGGAGCAGCACAAAGCCTTCCCCTCTTACATCCTGCTGGAGAAGCATGAAGAATTCCCAGTTCACAACTGGAGGTCAAAAGTCCAGGAGCAAAGTCCAGCCTGCAGGAAAGCTGCCCCAGTTCTGCCCAGTTTGCAGGCGGGAGTGAGAAGTGCTGGGCTCAAGGCCCTCCGCAGGTGCAGGAGTGTAGCAAACCCAAGAACCAGCCTTATTTCTAGCAGCATTCACCTGCTATTGAACCACACGGGGGCTGGCACAGAGCTACCCCAGGTAGATGGTACAACCTGTTTCCTCCAGCTCATCCCAAAGAATTACAATCCGGAGCTGTGACTGCGACTCTACTTTGTCATCACTCGAGCGTTACAGCAGCGTGTTTCATCCAGAACAACACAAACTAATGTTCACACTGGTGATGCAGGTTATTTCTCAGGCCAAAAGTGTCCGTGTCCAGGGTTCCTGCCTATCCCTTGCTGAAGAAGCTGCAGGGGAGGACCTTTCTGCAAGCGTTACCCATCAGGACACGAGAACAGATCAGCAGGAGCTATACAGATCTGGGAAAGAGCCGTGCCCTCCCCTTCACTGCATTCCCACTGCGGTTTGTTGCCTAACAGCCACCGAGCAGGTAGGGCACCTCACACCGGGTGCCTGCAGCAGAGCAAAGCCCTCGCTCTGCTCTCAAGGGTCTCTGTTACGGTGCAAAGCGGAGCTGCAAGAGGTTACTTAATTCCCTTCCCCAGCTCTCACCGCGCGCTGTGATTATCACCCAAGAACAAGCTGATCAGCACTCCCAGCCTGCACCAGCGTTACCTCCAGAGAGGGAGTGGGCACACTCAGCACTGCAAACCCACTCCTCTGCTCTTCATTATGAAGTGATTTCACTAATTGGGTGTTGTACTTTCATGCATAATTCCTCACACTTGGCACTTTCAGGGACCACAAGCTCACCTCACAGCCAAGCTGGCTGTAAAACCCCAATTACGAGAGGTTCCTTTTTTCTGTTGAATCCAAGCCCTCTGTCGCCGTTCCCCAGCTGAACAAGGACCAATCTTCAGCCTACCTGACAATTAAAACCTAAAGAACATGAGAGGATGAGTGTCGGTACCTAGGGACCAATGCACCGCGCTGCGGTGAGCCCCTGGGGCAGAGCAGCTCCTGCGAGCAAGGCGAGAGACCTCCCTGCTCCCCACCTGCACAGAGACGCAGCTGAGGTTACCCCCAGGCTGTCGCAGGAGATGCACTCGCGGCGTCAGCCCAGGCTGTGTTAAAGGAAGCAGAACAAGAAGAAAACCGACCCTGAGCTCTCTGCACTGTGGAGATGCTGCTCCATGAGCATCCATCTTGCTCCTCTACCACCAATACGAATGTGGAAGAGGAGCTTTTCTGTCCTGCAGCCTGCAGGCGCTGCGCTGAAACCTTGCACCAGCTGGGCTGCTGCTATCCTGAAGCCAACATCTAATTTAGGCAGGGCCAAACACCACGACCAAAGAGGAGAGGGAAATAAGAAAGTACAAGGATGGCTTTTTGCTTTATCTTTGCCAAATGTTCAATGCAGCATTGGATCCGCAATCTGATTTTAGGGATGTGGCTAGAATTGCCGGGCAGATTGCAGACTTTTACAGTAGGGACACGCTGGGAACATCCAGATAGGCAAGGATTTCAGTACATGTGAGCAATCTAGGTTTGTGCTCGCTGTCAGGAGAGGGTTTGGCTTGGAATTCCTTATGGCCACAGAGCTGGAATGCTGTTCAGATGGCCCTGACTGCACACCCAGGCTCCTTTCCCTGCGACCGTGCAAAGGGAGGCAGATGCTCCAGACAGCTCTCTGCCCGACCTGCAAGATCTTGCAGGCATTTCCAAGATACTCAGATAAACACACTGAGGTAGGATGCTTGCAGGGACTTGTGTACCACAATTGTTCTTGAAAGGTGGAAATCCACAAGAAGTTGTGAAATGCACCAGCTGTCCTTGGTAGGAAGCTGCGCTGGAGCTACAGAGGCTGCTAGAAAGTACCAGAATGCAGCCAGCCTGGCCCGAAACATCCCCTCACCACCTCTGCGGTTGACCATGCCATTGCGTTTCATGCCCAAAGACCAAAGACCCCCATGTGCCACCACAGCAGGTGAGGCGGCAACAGAGGCATTAGACTGCATCGGTCTCGTGCCCCCAGCTGCGGAGTTCCCAACTCTTTTGAGGAACTGTTGGATTCCCTCCTTCGTGAAGTGTCTTTGGTTATTGCCCAGGCAAATAACGCTTGTACTTCTGACAGCATCCTACTTACAGGGACAGGGGAGGGATGGCACTTCTGCGTGGGTGTTGAGTAATCGCCACCCTTGCTGCCTCAGGCTATTTTTAGAAGAGATCGCAGAATTAGCCGCAAAAGGATAGCAAGTACAAACCCAGAATAGAGGTGCCTCGTCCCCTTACAGCTCCCTACACACAGCTAGAACAGAGGGGTACGGGAGGGATCCTGAACAACCTTCAGCTTGGCAACAGCCAACCTCCAACATCTACTGCCGCTTACTCCTCCTTCCTCAGCCCTTGCTGTAAGCAGCACCGGTGCCAGAAGCTGCTGCTGCTGCCCACCCCCAAAATGAACAGGAAAATACGCAGATGCTCAGCGCGCTGCCCGCCTCGCCCCACCGCCGCATCGCAGCTGGCTCAGGTCTGCCCTGAGGTTGGAGGTCTGTGTTCGTAGCAGGGATTTCATTTGACAGTGCTAGTCACAAACGTACCTTGCACAAACTTGGAAAACGCAACCAAGGATATTTCAGGATGTAGCCAGGCTCCGTGTGATCAAGGGTTACCGAAAATGGGATTGTCAGACACCGCTCACAGGCATTTTGCCCACGGTGCCTTGGAAAAGTGGAAATCGGGACACCTGCACGTAGCACAAAGCTCTTGTGCCTTCCCTGCGCGGCTCCAGCTCCCCAGCTGTGATGAGGACTTCACGCCCGTGTCCCCCAGAGGGACAGACACGGAGCAGCAGAGAGAACCTCAAGCGCTTTCTTGGCCTCTATCGCATGACCTTTCTGTGGGGCTGCATCTACGGATGGAATCAGCCAGGGTTTGCCCCAGCGATGTCCTTCAAAGAAAAAAAAAAAATCTTTGATTGTTTTTAAAGCAACATACTTCAGCTGCCTTTACAGGAGGGCAGTTGAGCCAAGTGTTTGAAGATGAAAGAGGCAAAGTCTCAAGTCTTAGAAATCCAGCTGGAATCCAACCAGAAACGAGAGATATTTTCTTTCGGTTTTCCATGCCAGAGATGCAGGCACAGTGAAGAACTGTAAAACCACTGTTCTCAGGGGAGGGAAGTGCACAGTCTCATTGACCTGAGTTCATCTGACCCACGCCAGATTTCTCCGCAGGCCACTGGAAAAGTGCCAGCCCAGCAACGGGGACAGAAATGCAGAGCAGGTAGGTGAGACGCAAGGGCAATGCTAGGAGTCCAGCATAAGATCCCCAAAAAACCCAACTGGCTGAAAGGTAGGCAATTGATTTTTAGGTTTAAATTTCTTTTACTAAAAATATGACAGTAACCAACCAGAAAAGCAATGCCATAAGCCCCCCTGGCCTTTAGCAGGGACGATGATTCAGAGAGAGAAACTGCTACAGGGCACTCGCTGAGGGTAAGGCACAGGACGGACTCCTGACAACCCGTTTGGCAAGGTCTGCCCGGCCAAATCCAACATGTTGTGTCATTCCTCACGGGTACAGTATGTACGGATCAGAAAAGGAAATCCTAAAAGGCTCACGATTTCAAGGTACCGAGACGGCTCTTTGACGCTGCAGCGTCTCGCAGGACAGAGAGCTACGGGCACAGTTAGGAAATGCCCACACGAACAGCATCGCCCCGCAGTCGCGTGCTTGGAGAGGGCTTGCAACAGAGAAATCAAGCTGATGTGTGGAGCTGGAAGGGCTTTAGGTATCTGAAGAAGGTCTGGCAGGTTAAGACCCTTGCCCAAACGCGGACAACAGCAGCTCAGTTCCCCCCACCATTCCCAGCTGATGCCACTGGGGACGCAGAGGGCAAATTTGACAGAAGCGGAGCTTCTCCCAGCCCCACCAAGGCAAGAGAATAAACAGCTACCAGGTGCTCAGCGAGGGCAGCCGTGCCAAAACCATCAAATACTCTTGTATTTCTCATCCTGCCTGGCAAGATCGCAACACGAAAGGTGCAAGCACAGCACTGGAAAACCCCAGAGATGCTCGCTCCGAGCCCTCTAGGCCACCTCCCGCGTGCTGGACCAAGGTGGCCCCTTGGGAAACTTTCCACATATGTTTGGATGACCACAGAGGCAGGAACAAAGAGGGTTTATCTTTTCCTCTACTCCAATCCCTCATCTTCCCACATGTGCTCATCCAGATCACAAAGCAGCAGCTTACAGGATCTAGAACCAGCCGTCCCCAAGCCATTCACCGAGTCAGTTCGCGCCCCCCACGCAGCTCAGAGGGATGACTTGAAGACGTAACCCCAGAGCATTTTTACCTTGGATGGAGGATTCCCACCTTCTTCTGGAGCAGCCTGCCCATTCTGCAAAGGAAAAGAACCTGCCATTAGCACATGCCGGGCACGGGACCGCTCCTTACACCCCCTTACAAAGGCTGTTGGCTCCGAGGGCCCTTCGTGCAGGACAAACAGGGGTGGACGCCACTTTCAGACATGGTACAAGTCCCCACATACCTAGGGGACACTATCTGCCAAGGATTGAGAAAAAAAAAAAAAAACCAACAAAAAAAGGCTCTTGTCCAGAGAGTCTCTCCACACCCCCAAATGAAATCATTAGGGCTGCTCACACACTGACCATCGCTCGTGGGGTGAACGGCACCCCTGCACTCCTCAGGCGTGGGTCCCTGGGGCGGTGGGTACAGGAATCCCATCCTCGGGACTAGAGGAACTGCTCCAGAGACCCAGCTGAGTGGTCGCACCATCTCACCCCCCCTGCACCCATGCTGTGGCTGCCCCCTCCCAGGGAGAAGCAAGGAGGGGAGATCAGGCGCAGACAGCAAAGCAGTGCTGGAGTGCAGTTATCAGCCATTTTGCCATGACGTTGGCTTTCATATGAACAGTTATCAGTTATTTATTACCCTATCGCAGCTGATACCGCTGCAGGAAATCTGCACCACCTGCTTGGCTCTGGGCCACCTGGGGCTGGCAAGTCCAGCTTCTGCTGCTGGAGCTCTGTACAAAGTCACAGCGGGTGACCTGAACCGCCTGGAGGAGCATCAGCCAGTCACACCACGCGCTGAGCCGAAGGCGTATCGGGTTTGGCACAGCACTGCGCCTGGAGGAACCAGCAGGAGCAAAAGTGGGTGGGATTTAATTAGACATCGATACTCAGAATAAGCACGTACAAAAGGTTTTCTGCAGACTGTGGAGAAAAACAAGGGCAAGAAGATTTTGCTTTGACATCTAATTTGCACTATAGTCTCAGGCTCCAAAAAATCATGGGATTCCTCTCTTTCTTTGAAAGAACACAGCAAATGTATTCACTCCTCTTCAGATGTTATGGTCCAAGAGAAGAGTTGCAATGCAATTGCATTTCAGCCTCAGATGACTATCTTAGAGCCTTGCAGGAATCTAACAGGAGCAAAGCTAACTCCTTCCCTGGAGAACTGAGGGGACACCAGCCTGACATCTGCCTTAGGAGTACACTATCCCCTTCTCCCCCTTGGGCTAAATTTAACTTACTTCCTTTTAATTCTAAACAAAACTTGCAGTTGTGGGTCTTGAAAGCGCTTTTGGGCCACTAAGAAAACCTCCCTCTGATGCTGCACTCACCCTCTACAACATTCACCAGGTGCTTCCAAGCTCACACTCTTGTGAGTGCAATAATCTCCATCCATCTTCATTTTCAGGTGTCTCCACTCCCCCGGAACAACTCAGTCCTACCAGGACGCCGAGTACCACCCCACTGGCTGGGGAGACCACTGCCTGCCCCTTGGCCTGACACTGGCCCTGCAATATTTACATTTATACGGCTCCACTCCAAGCTCCATCACTCACCTTAGGACCAACTTAAACTGGGCTTAAGCTCCTCAGTATTTTCAGCCAATGACTGAAAAAAGCAATTTATTTTTTTTTTAAAAAAAAAAAAAAGCAAGCACACCGAGTTCTGCCAGAGGAGTGTTGCCCTGATGTTTACATGGAGCTCTTGGTGCCGTTAGCATGAAGAATACCTCTGACGTGAAGTAAGCCTTTGTGTTTACGCACAGCCTCCACAGAGAGCAGGGAGACACTGCGCTCAAGATAACCAGACTTGGAAACAAGCTCGTGTTTACCGGCTCAGCCGGCACTGATCCCCAATTCCTAACTGGCTGCTAACCCAAACCGTAGCTCAGGGAGGGCTCTTTATCTCTAAACCAGCCTGAGAAGTGGAATGTCCATGTTGGCCAGAGGAAGCAGTGCCTTGCTCACGGGCTGGAGAACAGAGCTGCAAGGCACAGCCAGGAGAGGGGTGAGCTGACGCATGGGACAAGCTCTGTCATTCCCCAGGGGACACCAGCACACAGCGAATGAACACAGGGTCTGTCCAACCCCCCAGCTCCAAGGATAAGTCAGGAGGCACCGGGTGCTCCTCCGGGCCCACCAGACCTGGGTGCTGCGTTTGATCAGCTCCTGACCCCGAGAGACACTTGTCCTACATGCTGCTGTTGACAGAAATCCATCCTACCTGGGGAGGGAGGGGATGTGGAAAGAAAGAGAGCAGTGTCCGTGCCAGGGAGGTTTCCTGGGCATGTAGGCCCATGGTTTTAGAGGGATGAAGCTCCTGATGGAACAGTCACTTTCTCAAGCGAACATAAGGCAGATGGGTAAGGAGAGAACTGCAGTATTTAGAGCCAAGCGCCTTCCTTCTACCCCAGAGCAAACCCAGTCCTTATTCCCTCATATGGAATTGAAGAGCCATTTGTAAGCATCCAGGATGTAAACACACTCACAGATCCGGGCTCATCACCTCCCGAGATAAAATACAGCCACTCACTGCGTGGTAAGTAGAGCTGAGATGGTTTGCGGGTTTCTTGGTTTGACATTTGTCTCTTTAAAATGTTTTATGTCTGCACTCCCCTGCATGCCACGCACAGCGAGTTAGCGAGCGTGTGTGTGTGTGCCTCCCTGCCAGATACCCTCTTCCAGCACGTTGTTCCCGCTGTTGGAGAGGAGCCTCCTGAGCGTCCTGCCTCGAGAGCCACCCCAAAGATCTCCCTGCCGGCACAAGCAGACAATACCTGCTGCAGGAGGGAGGCACAGCTCCGTCCCTGGGGTACCCGCACCATAATGAGCTTGGGCTACCATGAAGGCAGCAGCATGAGCCTCGGCGGGGGCCAGCAGCCTGTCCCTGCGGCTTGCCGGCCAGCCCCACACTGGGGCGAGCAGAAACGGGGATTAGGAGCTAATCTGATGGGCACGTGGAGCGGCAGCCACAGGGAGGGCACCGCTGAGCAGTGCCAGCTAGAACTGCCCGGCAGGTACCAAAGCCCTTCCGCGCACATGCTGCCCCGAGGAGCTTCCTCCATAGCACGCAGGGAAGTGTCCTGGAGAACAAACACCTTCCGTTACGCAACTGCCAGCCGGGCTGAACTTGGGAGATATTTATCTTCGGACATCTTGCATTTTAAATCCCTTTAATTCCACATAATCCGCAGCACAGGGAACAATTTAGAGAACAGGTCAGTGCCGCTCTGATCTGAAACCCCGACGAGTTGCACCCCAGCAGGACCGTGTGAGACGGTGCCCACTCCTGCCACCAGTGAGGGCTGCACCCTGTAGTTAGTGCCATTCGCACAAGCCACCCTGGATTATCAACAGCTCTGTTAGAAAAGCTGCCTGCTGCTATTTCTGGACCTCTGGGGTTTGACTAGTCACTTTGGAGACGCCCAAATACAACACGACAAGGGCACCAGGTACCTAGAGATGCTCTTTCACCCAGCTGGCTGAACTGGGAAGCACTGGAGCAGGACGGAGAGGGGGAAGAAACCCCTCGCCCCAGAGCTTCTCCTAGTCTGACACAAGAACAAGGCATTTTATTTTTATCATTATCATTATTATTATTATTAAAGTGGAATTTATGGATTTCGCCTGTTGCAGCTCAGAGAAAGGAAATAATCCTACAAAAATAAAGGTCTCCACAAGAACTCAGTAGCCCAAACAGACCAAGCAGCTCACGCATGAGGCACAGCAGAGACAACAGTTGCTCGGCTTCCTCTCCTATCTTTTGATTGTCGTTTTATGCACCGTTCAGCTAAGATGCTTGAAAAAGATAGTTATTCATTAACAGCTCCTACTCAGTAAAGGACGATGCACATATACAGGCAAAAATAGTGTGAAGTAGTTGGGTTTGGTGTAATCCCCTGTCAGTTGTGTTGCTCGTTTGTGTAACAAGAGTTTAAAGCAAAGCACAGCGCGATGACAGTATCCATCGCTATGGTGATGAAGTCATTCCACTCTACTATTGCTTGTACTCTGCCCCAGCCAGGTTTTTCTACTACATAAGCAATATTCTGAATAAAATAAGCAGCCGAGAGAACGACAGGGAGCTGGGGGAAGGAAGAAGTGTTTTGCAGCTAGCTCAGTGCCCAGGACACAGGGACTTGCCTCCTGCAGGGGATCAGCGCAAGCTCCCACTGCCACACGTCTCCCCAGCACAGCTCTGGGCTGGATTCCGGCAGGCTGGGACAAGGGGCACCGGCTGGGATCTGTCCCCAGCAGAGATAGAAAACGCTTCTGGAGCACAGTGGAAAAACCCCAACCCCCTTCACAATAGGACCCAGTGGAAAAACCCCAAACCCCTTCACAATAGGACCGATGCCTCCGCCAGCGCGGTGACAGCACCTCTGCTCCGTGACTCAGAAAGCAAAGGTTGGAGGAAGCCAGTTCCTAACCTGGATGGCAGCGATCCCAGGGTGACTGACGTAACTGGCATTCCAGAAGAGTCTCCTCGGTTTCCCAGTGGTGCCACCTTGCCCAGGAGTGGTGAAAACTTTCTCCTTGGGCCCCTACCTTTGATGATTTTAGTCTCAAGGTGCAAAACTGCCCCAAGCCCTTAGTCCCCTTCTGCTGCTGGATCTCAGGGAACCTGGAATGTCCAGCCCCGGTGGTGGCAGCCACCTTGAGCAGCGACTAACGTCTGTGTTACTTTCCTCACTGAACGAACACATCGAATGCACGTACTTGCCAACCTAAAAATAAAGGCAGGTAAGTTGCTAGCGTCCCACTTGCAATGTGGAAAGACTGACCCGCAGCAATATCACCTGCAAGCGGCTCCTGACCCTGACCCCCGGCCGAGGTGGGGGAAGGGGACAGCACAGAGGCCAGGGCCAGACCCTCCCAGTTCCATTCACAATTAACACACCCGTTACCAATGCAATGGGGAAAACAGCCCTCATGGCTGCCACCATCACCTTCACCGCTGACCTGAGCCAAGAGCTACACCGGATCCCCCCGGCCGCGAGATCCCGTGATGCTGACACAGCGCCTGCCCAGCACCTGGGAGACCTGGGATTAAGCAGTAAATCAATCTCACCCATGGCATTCGCCGCCCAGGGCACTGGTGTTCGCTGCCTCCCATGACCAGTTGCATTTCCTGGCTTCCCAGGCTCTATTCCCACTTGGGAATGGAGAAATCCCAAATAAAGAGCCCTCCCTGCCAGCGATATCTACACCCAGGGCTGAGCACACGACGTGGTCCCAGGAATCGCGATCAAGTCACCGCAGGAATTCCCTCCTCTCCCACCTTCGAGCCCAAACCCATCCCCGTGCCCCAAGCACAGCCCACCACACCCTCGCGCCAGCACCCACAGCCCCTCGGCACAGCACCCTGCCCGCACCGGGGGTCTCTGGGAGATGCCACGCTGTACCTGGCTGATAGAAACTGGGTGGCCGATGGAAACTGGGCAACCTCGCCCCGATGGCTGCAGACCCCCCTGCTGCCCGGTGCCACGCTGCCACCACTGGAAGCACAGATCCGAGATCGCCCAAGAGGCGACTTCAAATAGGAACCAGCAAATGTGACCAATTAACCACCGCGACATCCCTAGGCGTGCCGGAGGAGCGGGGCAGCACCGAACCCAGCCAAAGCCATGGGAAAGCACCGAAGTCTAAGCAAACCCCCGCGGGGCCGTGGCACTCGCCTGCAGACGCGAACGGGCGCTGGGCACCATCCTGCACACCCGGCTGGGACGGCGCAGAGCGGGGGGGGGGGGGGGGGCAGCGCAGAGGCTGCCAAGTGCCGCAGGAGCGGGCTCGGAGTTTGAGCCGCAGGCCTGGGCGAGCAGCTGAGGAGCGGGGGCGACCCCAGACCGCGGGCCATTTGCTCCTTCCCGGTTGTCCCCGCCGGAGCGCGCGTGCCGGCAGGCTGCCGCCGCCGAGCCCGGCCCGCACGGCCCGACCCCCCCCTCCCCGAGCCCCCAGCCTCCCCCAGCCGCCCCCCGGGGTGGGGGTCCCGGCAGCCCCGCCGGGGAAGCCAGGCCGGCCGCTCCTTTGTTCGGCGGAGCCCCCCGGGATGCTGCGGGGGGGTGCGCGCGGCCCGGACCCCCCCCGCCCCCTCGGCCGGGGGGACCGGTGTCCTGCTCACCTCCGTGTCCAGATGCACCAGCTCCATGGCGGGCCAGGGCTCGGGCAGCTGGGCGAGCGGCATGCTGCCGCCGGTGCCCCGCGGGGCTGGCGGGCGCGGCGCTGGCCACCGGCTCCCCGGGCCGGGCCGGGAGCGGCGGGGCGGGGCGGCTCCGCCCCCGAGCGGGGGGGGCGGGGCGGGGCGGTGGGACCCCGCCCTAAGGCGCCCCCCGGGCAGGGGGTGGCGGTGCCGAGCGGGGCGCCATGGCACACGCGTCCTTCCGCGGGCAACGAGGGGGGGGTGGTGTCCCTTTAAGGGGGAGTCCCTCCAGGGGGGTGTCCCTTCAAGGGGGTGTGTGGTCCCTTTCAAGGGAGGGGGGGTCCCTTGAGGAGGGGTGTCCCTTCAAGGGGGAGTTCCCTCTGGGGGGTGTCCCTTCAAGAGGGGGTCCCTTTGGGGGTGCGTGTGTCCCTTCAAGGGGGTTCCCTTTGGAGGGGGGGATGTCCCTTCAAGAGGGGGTCCCTTTGGGGAGGTGTCCCTTCAAGGGGGTGTGTGGTCCCTTCAAGGGAGGGGAGTCCCTCCGGGGGGGTATCCCTTCAAGAGGAGGTCCCTTTGGGGGGGTGTCCCTTCAAGGGGGGGTGGGGGTGGTCCCTTCAAGGGGGAGTTCCCTCTGGGGGGTGTCCCCTTAAGAGGGGGTCCCTTTGGGGGTGCGTGTGTCCCTTCGTCCCCCTGCTGCACGGTGCAATATCTGGGATGCCAACAGCTTGTGAAGCTGGGGGGCTGCTGCCCACTCCCTGCGAGGCGAGAGGAGCAGCCGCTACACTGGTGTCCACCAAGGGAACCCCCCAAGGCTCCAGGAACCGGGATGTCTCCTTGAAAACAGCTGGCACCGAGCTTCCGGCTCTTCTGGGCCTTGGGAAGAGGATCTGGTTCTCCCTGCTGGGATGCCCAGCTCTGTGCAGCATCACCAGCAGCAGAGGTGGCCGGGATAAACTCGGTGACACAGTTCAGATCCCTGCTTCAAGCAGGAAACTGCTCTGGGAAATCCGGATTCCAAGTTTGAGATGTGCAATGAGTCACCGCTCATCACCGCCTGCAGTTTAACACACCCCCCTCCCCCCCAAAAAAACCCACAAACAACCCAACCATGGATAAAAACCATACCCACCTTTCCAGGGTGCTCAGAGAGCCTCCGAGGAAAGATGCCTTAAGCACCAGTGTCGGTAATTCACGCCGTCCTCACCCACCAGGGTTTCCCCTATTAGAAAATGATTTTTTTTTTCTACTCACATTCTACCCAAAGCACTGTGGTTTTATGTTTCGTTATAAAATCGTTAAAGAGAAAAAAAAAATCATTTTGAAAGGATGCATGGCTAAGGGCTGACTTCATCAAGGTGTGGCTGGAAATATTTAATGAGCCTGAGTGAAAGCACACGCCGCTGGGGTCGCATCCCCAGGGCAGCAGCCCGGTGCAGCCCTCAGCCTGCTTGGAGAGGGCAGCCAGCGCCAAAAAAGCTGAATTAGAGCTCAGGTCTTGGAAAAATTGCAGATAATCTTCACAGCACTTGAAGCTAATCTGTAAATCATCATCAGGACCTGTTCGTGATTCAGGCGGGGGCTGTCACCTTTTTGGCATGTGGGGGGAATCGAGCAAGGAAAGTTCCCACAGTGATGGTGTTTGAGCCAAGCCTGGGAACTGCTGCCTCCAGGTCCTGCGCGCGGAGCCCCCCTCTGTGCCGTAAGTGTTGGAGCCCCAGATGAAGGCATTAAATAACACGAATCCACCCGACTGGTACTAAGTGAGGTCCTGTTATAGCCAATTAAACTCATGTCACTTAGCGTTGGAGCAAGCTGAAGCAGCTCTTGTGGAGAGTCATTCATTCGGCTCCAAAGCTACCCATAATTTCCCCTTACTGCCGGGCACGCGGCGTGCCGTCTGCTTACATCCATCCTCCAGCTGCTGCCACCTGCTTCGAACAGCATCGATAATGCCACGATGGCAATACCGGCATCCCATCTACCTTCTTCGTCTGTTTGCAGAACGCATCTCCCTTTCCTCCTGCCCTGCACACATCAGGCAGGTCTGGAGTGGGAATGGGAGGGAGGGGAGCGCGGGACAGTGCTCCTGCCTCCTTTCCGGAAGGAGAATAAACCCAGACACTGCTCGGTGACCTGCCACGCTTTAATGCCAGGCCCCATGAATCCCACCTTTGGGCATCGCATCCCAGTGCACCTGGAGCTTCCCACTGGGGTGACAAGCCCGCGGGCGATATTGAAGCTGTTACGCCAGGCACAAAGGCCATTTCCCATCAGGAAAATTATTTCATGCCAGCCACAAAGGCCTTTTCCCACCAGGAACCCACCAAACACCTCCCAGCTCCCAAGGCGGGTTATGCAGGGCAGGATCAGGTGCTGAGCAGGCTTAGCCAGGCTGGTCATTAACTTCTGGGAAACTGCTGACTCCAAGGTCAGGACTGTTATTATAAACAGCTAAAAAAAAAAAAAAAGTTACAGATTAATTACTTTTGAGATGTTGAAAGTTATAGGGTGGTACAGGGACTGACAGAAAGGCAAGGGCACGGCCAAGGTCACAGGGAAAGGCTGCAGCGATGCCCGGAGGAGCCCAGGAAAGGCGGAGCGGGACCTGCCACAGTTTGGAGAGGGGAGATGGGAACTGCTGCTGCGTCCACCTCCTGGCAGGTCCATCAAGATGCAGCAAGTCCTTCATATTTCACAGCAGAAAGACAGGCAGGCTGACCGTGAACTTGATCAGAGACAGGAATTACGAAGCTTTATGGAGCAATGGCTTCTTTAGGCTGGAAGGAAAAGGTGGCTCCAAACCCAGGGGTGCCACTGCACCTAAACAAAATGACCAAATTATCCCGCCCGCTTCTTTTAAGAAAACAGCAAATGAAAGATATTGGGGAGACTGCCAACTATTTGTGCATGATTATTCCATGCATCACTGCAGCTACTTTTATTAAATATAGGAGAGGATTTTGCTGAGGTAGCTCTACAGCATCCTCAGTATTATACTGACACCCCCTGAAAAAGCCTAGTTAACACCTCAGTAAGGCAGCAGCCGTGCCGGGCAGACAAGCCGAGGTCTCTCAGGGAGCGAGAGAAGCTGCTGGCAGAAGCTACCTGTTGTCAGACCGACCTTCCCTCGGCTCCTGCACCAGATAACGCTGAATTAATTAACAGAATGTGAAATGTGCTACGCAAGATTGCTGGGGAGCCTGGGGCGGGACGTTTGGGTGAGAGAAATGAGGCAGTGGTCTCCCCCCAGGGTTTATTATTTCCTAGTCAAAGAACAGCTACAAAACGCAGCCCCTATCCTGAACGCAGGGTACAAACGGCGTTCTTCGGAGCTGAGCCGCGGAGTCTGCTGTTTGGGTGACTGTCACGGCTAAATACAGTGATTAGAACATATTTTTTCTGAGACAGTTGCAGGCTGGGGAGAGCTGCTGCTGTGGTAAACAGATCCGCCGGGCGGCCCTTTTGTCACTATTGCATTTGCTGAAAATTCAAAATGCTGCAGTTTTTAAAACAGCAAATCCTCCTCAAATACGACTGTAGATATTTTTGCCTCTGCAGCTGGCTGGCTTTTGGTGGGTAACGTTTTCCTTTCCAGCAGGGCTGACACGCTCATTAGGCCAGTTACCCCCAAAGAAGCACTTCCAAAGCAGGCAGTACCGAGACCAGTTCTTACCCACATCACCAGATCCAACTTTTGCTTATGATTCCAAAAGCTGCCCAGGCAATTGTCCACCTAACCAGGCAGTGACCCGGCGCTCCCACGGCTCACCATATTACTTCTTCTTACGGAAGCCAGGGAGCATCTCCCGTTCGCTGCCTGCCCTGGGCTACGCTGCTTTTACACATACAAGGAAATGCAAAAAGCTCGCAGGCACGAGAACACGCGAGGCTGAGTCCCAAACGCCTGCGACAATTTACAGACTTGTGTAATCTGCTTTGTGTTTACGCTAAAACAGACGTTTAATCAGAGCTCGCAGCAACCCTCTTTGTATTTTGAAGTTTGACTAATCGGTTCTGTAGCTCAATGTTGTCCCCGCTGTACTAATGGGGAAACCGAGTCATGTTTTCAATATGTTGCCAGGGCAGAACTTGAACTCCATGTCCTGTCTTCTAAGCCCCAGCACTCAACTCACAATCTTATTTCCTTGCCTCTTCTGCTTTGTTTTGCCACTAGGAAGAACGAGAGGATAGATCACCTTGTTTTGATCCCAGAGACACATTTTTCCTTAGCGTGGCACAAACATCACATCGAAGATATAAAGCAGGGGCCCTGGAAACGAGAAGCTCGGGCTGCGTGTAACAGCAGGATGGCTTTTTGCTTTTCCAACAAATTTCTTTCCATCCCTTAGTGCCGCGTGCGATTGCAGCTGCCTCAGATGCCGGCATTTTCCCAGGCAGGTCCAGGCAGGGTCGGAAGGCAGCAGCCACAGCGAGCAGGCAGCGGGATGAGAGCGGTGCGGGGTGCCGGGGTTTCTGCGGGCTGAAGGCTCATTCACGCAGCAAACGCCTTCACCCTCTGCCGATGCTTCCCGCAGGGGTGAGCATCACGCTGCCCTGCTCCGCTCCCTTGCATTTCTGAAGACATCCAGCATATCTGAAACTCCTTCTTTTGCAGAGCACGCTGCATTCTGCCTGCCGGTTCTGCAAACTCTCAGTCTGCTAAGCCCACCTTCCTGCTGCCTGGTGCTGCTGTAAACCACGCCGGCCCCCCACGGCCCCCCTCTTCTGAAACAGCTCCCGGGGCGAAGCACACCCAGCTCAAGCCAGGGAGAGTTTTGCCAGCAGATGTGGTGAAACTGTTGGCTCCGGGAAAGATGCTCAGTTTGTGATTTTTGCACCTCTCTGAGGAACACTGACTTGAGAAGAGGGGCTGTTTGAGCTGGGCTGGCCCTGGGAAGGCAGAGGGGGTGATGGGGAAGGAGCTGCCAGGCAGCGAGGCCGTATCTGCTGGTTGTCATGGATACAATCGCTGTCGGTCTCCTGTATCAGTTACCTTCCCTTTCCTGGATGCAAAGAAACAAGTGGTGGTCTGCTCCTGCTCCCGTGCAGAACACAACCCTTCACACCCAAGCCAGAGGAGAAAAATCATCTGTTTCATCATCTCTTCTCAACATCATCTGGGGGGAGGGTGGGAGCTGACTGGCCTTGCTGGTATTTGAGCTATGCAAGCCTGACGATGCTCTGCCCAAATGCATCTGGTCCTCCCCTAACCTTTGCCTATGCCCAGGGACCGCAGAGGGGCTGCGTTCACAGCCCGTTCAGCTTTGCTCTGCCCGAGCCTTTTGGATTCAGGACAAGCCATGACCCTCGGACTCCACCAGCCACACGCTCTTGCTGCTGCCTGAGCACCCCCAGAGCTCCGCCGGCTCCAGCCACTTCAGCTCTTGTGCCAAAACCCCAGAGGGTCAAGCCTGGCTCCAGCTACACTGGAAAAAGGCTTTTAAAAACCCCCATCTAAAACAGAAGCGATTGCTTTGGGTTGGTTTTTTTGTTTGTTTGTTTGTTAATTTTTAAAGCAGATTTGCAGCCCAGGTGGTAAGTTATTTCCAGCGAGTCATCCAGAATTTTTATTTTTTTTTTTTAATTAGCACACGGGTACGTTTGTAGTTTATTTCGGTGTAGCACTGTGCGAGGGAGTGATAACATGAAAGAGAAAACTATCAGAAAGTGTAAACAGAAGCGAAACTGGCGGGCCTGTGTTCACTGTCCCCTCGGCAGGGAGAAGCTGAGCAAACAGCAGCGCTAAGCACAGTCGGGTTTACGGTTCTTTTAGACCTAAGAACTTGTAAACAAGCGATGGGGCTTTTAAGTGGATACAAATAGATGCCCTCAGTTTTGTGCTACTTACAGAGCACACGGGTCCCAGTTTCTCCAGACAGGGTAGGGGAAAACAAAAGCACATTTCAACAGAAACCCAGCTCCAGCGAGAGGGAAATGTCATTCCAGTGTTCGCGGTCTCAAGCCTACATCATGCAGCTGAACAAGTCTGGTCCTGCTTAATAGAGGGCACACACAAATACCCGTTCCTAATTACCCCATTCCACAGCTTGGGATGCCATCTTTCAAAGTTTAAAAAAAAAAAAAAAAAAAAAAAATGAAGGAAAAGAAAAAATTTCAAAATTGGAAGTGCATTTCAGAAATCCTGATGAGAAGCCTAAAGACCCCCAATAGACTATTTTCCTTAGTGGAAAACCCAAACTTTATTTCTGATTTAAGACTGATACACCCATGACTGGCAGCATTTTACTTCTCAGCCCTCTTATGAAACAGAGCCTGTTGCAGACACCCAGTCTTGAAAAGCCACGTCCCCAAAAATAACCAGAGAAATAAACTTCCAAAAGATGAGAAATGATCCTGACTGGGAGTATTTTGGCATAATAACCAATTGCACTAGGTAGGAAGCCAAAATACAAGCACGAGGTTCTTAGTTAGAGAGCTGTGGGAAAGAGATGCCTTCATCATTTAGGGAGAGGGAAGCAGGTCTCCAGCTTCTAGTAATTCTTGTTTTCTGTCTTTTAGAAACTGATCCAGGCAGCGCAGCCGCACGGCTACGACTCAGCTGGCTTGCACGGTCCGGCAGCAGATACACCTACACGGTGCTCAATGGTTTTCTTGTTGGGGAGCGAACAAAAGGCACAACGGGTTCAGGGATGTCAGAAACCCAGTTACTTGGCAAACAGGAACCTGTCCGGCCCTCATCAGCGTTACAACAACAAAAAACCCAAACGGGTTCTGCAGTTAGTGAGGCTCTTCGGTATTTTGCAGTTTTGCATGTCTCACAGCACGCCGTAAAACGGTGCGGAAAGACATGTGGTTGGTAATTTGCTGCTTGACTATTCACATTGCTCTTTTCCTCCTCTCACCTTCACGATGAGCAAAAGAAAGGAGCTTGGAGACTGCTCTTTAGGCATTCTTCTCTCCAAGAGAGGCACTTGTGGTTTATATTAGAAAGGTGAGGACTGGGCCTTTTCTGGCTCTCTGAGGAGAGGCTTGGAGCATTTCTCGGTGCGTTTACCTGGAGTACTTACACCTCTGCTGATGAGGGAGGAACCACTTGATCCTTAACTAGAAAAATCCTCTTTCAGAATCACTCTCTAGCGCCCATACAGGCATTCAAAGCTCAGCCCAAAGGGTTTTCCATTAGCAAGCTAGAAATCCACCTGCCTGATTCTCGCGTGCTGCTCTCATTTCACTGTCGTATTCCAGAATTGCTCAGGAAAGATAATTTCTAAGATCAAAAGCACAAAGCTTACGTTTTCTGCCAAGAAACTTTGTGTGCACCGTGTGATCAAAAGCCATCTCTTTGTCATGCTGCGGCTGTGTCTTTCCTCTGTCGCTGCAAAGAGGGGAGGGGAGTGCCGCTCAGATGGTAAAGTGTTACTAAAAAAATATATATTTTTTAGAGAAATGTGTCCCAACATTCATACTCAAGAATTCATAAAATAAGCACATTAAAAAAAAATAAAATAATCAAAGACCGCTGAAGGCACAGAAAAACCTCCAGCACCCACGTGCTCAAGGGATGTGTCCCCACCATTGGTGGGACCTGCCATCTCGCTGGCCGCTGCTCTGCTCGCAGGGGCATCTCCATCCACAGAGGAATGGTGATTTACAAAGTAAAAACTTGATGCAACAGATACCTCGTCACCCGACAGTGACATAAATAAAAGCCTCGGTGCATGCTACGTTATATCACTAAAGGTTTTGCTTTGCCAGAGGCAGTCAGCATTTTGAAAGGTTCTGACTCTGGAAGCTGGTTTGAGTTTTGCTGCTGACATCAGTGACAGCAAAAAAAAAGAGACTTGCACGGCAGGTAGCGACTCCTTTTGCCCTTCTCCTGTGGGAAATCGGATATTTGCTCACAACCTCCTTTCGGAAAGCCCTGGCCAGACCTGCTGTCTTATTTTGCTATTTGCAGTCTGCCCAGAATCATTTTCCCCCCTCAGCCTCAGAAGCCACTAATATAATGTTGGAGATAAATGTCCTGTGGAAGTGGTCCAGCGTGAGATACGGTGGGAGTAGGGTCAGCGCGTTGGAAATGGATAATAAATAACAACTGATGAAACGTTATTTAACTCAAAAGTCTCCTCTCGAATACAAGGACTCTGGGGTATGCTACAGTCCTTAAAATAGCGTAAGAAACGTAGTGCTATTATAGCTGTTAACACTCGGTAACACCACATACTTGTTGAAAGGTAATATTGATCAACAGAGACAGAAAGCGGTTTTTTGGCAGCTGTTTGCCAGCTCCTTGGAAATGAATATGGGAGCCCATCACCAACAGATAAACAACCCTTCTACAGGGTCACCAGCTCACTCCTGGCACGAGCTCATCCGCCAACAGAAGCGCTTCAGAAGAGGAAGAGACGGATGGATTTAAATATCATCGCTGTGGTCTTAGAAATTAATTGTTTAGTGCAGCTAAAGGGTTGTGTCAGAAAGCAAAGCAGCCTGCCCAGAGCAGCAGTGAGTTATTCCTGATGATGCTGCAGTTCTCAGCACCCGTCATGGGGAAAACCAAGTTATTTGCCTCATAGTGTAAGATGGGGACCATGTCTGAAATGCAAAAAATCTGCAGAACCCGAGTGGGCGAGGTGGCGATGCAGGAAGATTCCCTCTTGGGAGGGAAGCCCGGAATTGCACAGCCTTGCCCAAGGCAACCGCGCACGGGAGCTGCTGCCGCTTGGCTGCACCGAGGGCGATGGCACCGCTTGGCCCTCACCTCCGCCTGGCTGCGGGACGAGCCGCCCGCTCGGGCACTGCTGCTTCACAGTGGGCAGGAACCCACCACCTGGGCTCCCAGAAACGCATCGCTGCACTTCTTGCCGCCCTGGCACGCACCGGCACCGAAGACACATACCCAGCGCCGAGCACGGTGCATGAGAAGGACCTTGGGATGACATTGGGGCACTTTATCTTAAACAATCTGTTTACTCACGTGGGCAAGCCATATATTTTTTTAATATATATATATATGGAATATAACCTAGCTGGGGCCAGTACACTTCAGCCCAGGCAGCTGCTGGCTCAGGCGGCCGTGGGGCTGCCAGTCCAAGCAGCAATGTGAGCGTCAGGAGGAAAAGGTCTATCAGCATCCCCAGTTCTGGGCTGAGCTGTTGTTTTCCTCCCCAAAACCAAACCATAAACTCAACTTAAGGCTGGCTCATCCTTGCCTTGCTGACAGAAATTGTTTATTTACCGACTTAATCAACAAACCAAACTCACAAAGCATTCCCATGCAAATGGGTAAGAGCCCTGGTCTGCTCATTTTGCTAATCACCAAGTAATGACTGTAGGTTTGTTATCTAGGAACTAGCGGGGCATGGAGACACGTGAATGAAATCTACATCGTATTTTTCAGCACACTACCCACTCAGATGTCCCTGAAACATTTGGTTGCAATGTTTGCTACATCTTCGTGCCACAGCATTTATTTTTGTGACTGGAAATCTCTGCCTTTTCCCTGCAATGCTGGGTGGTGGTTTGCCCACTGCATCAAATAAACGCATAAATCCCTGCCCCAAGCAGGTAATGAGAACTGAAGGAATGAGTCTGGCTTACCAGGAGCTCGTCTTTCCGTTTCGCATCTACTCCGAGGAAGTATCACGAGGGTGTCAAGTGCTTCACATGCAATCTTGCCAACTCTGGGAAGCAGCCGCTTCCTTTCCAACTTTACATACTGCTCCTTGGTAAAGGTAAACATGGAAAGCATCTGTTAGGAGGAGATAACCCAATGACTAAGGTATTTCATAACGTAAAAGGTGAAAGAAAAACAGCCCTCTGCGATTGATGGCATTGCTTCAGCCCAATACACGTTCTGGGACGGCATTCTGAGGTGTCACAAATGCAGCGCTGGTAAGAGCTGCTGGCTAGCAAGCTGGGCAGAGTTCCACGGCACCGGAAAAATCACGCTAGTCAGGCTTTTAAAGAGCATTGTGAATTAGCACAAATACTACCATTCGCCTTCCTAAATTTAGCTTGTAGAGAAAAAGCATGTGCACTCAAAATACCGACATGCAAAACGAGACACGTCAAAAAAGTGCAGGAAGCCTTTCGAGAAAGCATGATTTCTTTGAACAATATGGTTTATTCTGTAATCTCAGGATGAAGATTCAGCAAGTCTGATATAAGTAGTTTGTACTAGCAAGCCTAGAAGCAACCAGGCTTATCTGATACCTATTTAAATCTGTGTTTAGGATTAAGTATCCCTTCCCCAGTCGAGGACAGATGAGATGGATAGCGGCAGCTCTGGTTTAGGCTTAAACTTCCAGGACATGTGCCACAGCAGCTGCAATAACCGCCCCAGGAAGAAAAGGAACAGTCCGGTGATTCTTAAAATAGAATTTTGGAAGCCTGAGTTCAGAGTACAGGCTTGCTGTACTGGGAAGGGTTCCTGCGGGATGTTGGTGATGCAGTAAACTGGTGATGCACTGAGGACTCTGGATTTCAAGCAAAAACATCACCAAAAACTGGAAGCCGCCCACACTCCGTGCATGCAGGGAGGGGACTCGGCTGCTCAGCTGCTGTCGCCAGCCTGATGCCGATCCCTGGAAGGCGATAGAGGCTGCTGCAGGAACTTCTCCCGCTGCCTAAAGGCAATTAACACCCACCAGATTGGGATAAACCAGGCTCCAGGCTCCCAGCTCGCTAGCAGGCGGCTGGGGCCGCGTTCGGCCGCTGCCCGCCGTTTGTTGGCTTCCAGGCACCGATTCTGCGTTTCCTGGTACCACCGTGTGGCGAAGGGATGGAATAGGCTGTTAATCAGAGAGGCGTTAATGAGATAACAGCACTCCCCACATCCCGCAGTCCACCGGGCAGTGGCCAGGAGGCACCGCGAGGTTGCCAAATCCAGCCTTCCCCTGCCAACGCGCCCCAGGGCCAGCTTGCTTTTGACACCACGGGTGGTGGTTTTTTTACAAAAGAAATTAATTCAGTATCAATGGAATTTTCCTCCCTTGATTTCTGCAGGGCTTGCCTGATTTGATGATGGTGCAGCGGGGAAACCTGGGCATCTCGACCCAGGCTGTGGTCCAACAAAACCTACTCACCAAACACCCACAACACAGTCAGAATCTCTGGTGTTATCTCCTGTAAAAAGGAAATTGTGAGAAAACCTAATTTAATTGCCAAAGTTTACAGTCAGCCCTCGGGCTAGACTCAGAACACCTAACACATGTACATTGAATTCTTACGTGGAGATAACACTTATTTCCATCAACAATAAGCACAGAGATACCACTTTATTAGAATAAAGACAAACAAAACCTTCTGTCTGGGCAATTCTAAAACAGTAATTGAGTGTAATGAGATTAATAGTAATCTAATAGCAACTCCTCTCTTGCCCCACAATTGCCCTACACACTCACCTCTGCACCAACACAGCAGTCGACACACTTGAGAGCAGGGGAGAGCTGCTGCCTGGAGGGGTATTTGTTAAAAATCCAGAACTCAGTGGGATAACTGGAGCAAGATAAAATGAAATCCACTATCAAATCTATTCAGAAGGGGAAACCTAGAAAGTCTGGGGTTTAAGTAGCAAAATGCGAAGTCTTGTAGGACCTGCAGGTGCTTTGGGAGGTGGAGCGGGGGGGGGGGGGGGGATGTTGCACACCTTGGTCATTTGCAGCCACCATAGGGCCATTCCTCCTAAGTTCTCTTAGTGCTTTCTCCAAGCTGGTTTTATGCACTAAAGGCAATGAAATGTTCTTCTTCGGAGGCTTTAATGCATTTTCATAGACCTTGGAAGCTTTCCCTGATGTTTTCTGTTGCTGTTGCTTCTGCCACACTATAGATTTTCTGGCACCCTAAAACCGCCCTACGCAAGATGGTTAAAACCCAAAAAGATTGTCAAAATAGTTAAAAAAAAAAAAAAAAAAGCCCAGCCTTTCACATCAGAAGTCTTCCTAATGCCAGCTTACTAAAGATCTTTATTAGTCGGTATCTCGCTCTCATTACCCTCAATCAAATTTTACTCAGAATCAGCTCCCCCTGTGCCATCTCCTTCCCATCCCTTGCAAATGAGGATGGGCTCACATTGTAAATTGTGAGTTTAACTATAGCTCCATTTCATCTCTACGAACTGCAGGATAAGGACCCATTTCTCAGGAATTATAGTCAGCAGTATTAGTCCCTGGGTATGGTATTACCATATCTGGGATGATTTAGGGACAATGAAATCCCTGGGCCATCAAGCTGGGTGATTCTTCTGACACAAATGATCCTGCAGCTCAATATTCACTGCTCACGCTCCCTGCAATTTGGTCCGTTTTCCTTCCTTGTTCCTTTTCATATCCACCCATGGCAGGACTCGCTGACGGGAGGAGTACACTGTCACTTTTTCCAAATACAATTGAGCTCAGTGAATGCAAGATGAAAACTGCTGCAGGAGGAAATTACCCTGAAACTCAAAACTGTTAATCCAAGGGCATTGCACTGGGAGAAGCAGGGACAGGAGTTTGTCGCTCTTGGGGAGTCCTCCCAACGCGATCTAGTTCACTTGTTCCCATGGGGTTTTAGCCCAACCTGTTTCCCCCCGAAAGAAAAAACACGGCTGGGGCAAAGGTGGGTCTGTAGGATCACGGTGAGTGACCCGCTGGCCTGCAACTAGCTCACAGTGACTTCTACTCAGTTTTCATCAGCACACCGTACACTGCCTTTGCGGAGTCCGCGGACTTTGCTCCATCATTTCCCAGTAATCCAACTGTCCTTAAGCCCCCAGCAAAAATCTGAAGTACCAGGAAAAGACGACTCATCCACAGGCTCCGCTGGAAACCCGCCAGAGGTTTCAGCGTTGTTAAGAGCTCGGCCATTCTTTGCCATCTTACCTATTAAGAGGCAAATAAATGATAACAGCAGTTTAGGTCCATTTCCCAAATAATCTGTGCTGAAATTAATAAACTGAAAAACAATTTAGTGGCATAGCCAGTGATTTTTCATGGATTTAAACCACATACCGCTACACAACTGCTTCAGAAAGGCAAATGAGTAGTTTCAGCGTTCCTTATCAGGCCTTGAAATCATCAGCGGTGACTTTCTGGATCCTGGATGCGGCTGCTCCCCATTGCACACAAGCAGCTGCAACTCCAAGCAACAGATTCCCTCGGCATATTGCATCAGGCTTCTCGTTTATTGTACATCCCTTGTGCAAGTCAGGCTTTTCGGTAAGAGGCTGGATAAAATGAAGGTGGGGAAGGTATCAGACAGCAGAACAAGAAAAATTATGTAAATTGACAGTGAATGTTCAGAACTGGGGTAATTAGCAGCAAGACAAAAAGCTTTCATATGTTATTTTAAGTACAGGACACATCCAATGTACCCAGCACAGCAGCGTGCCTAGCACAGCTTTCAAGGCATACAGTAACCATCTAAAACGAAGTGACTGAGCTGTTCAAACGTCACCAGGACCCCAGCTTACCCTTCCAGACTGTCACTGCTGGTCCTCAAGATATCAGCGTTTTGAGGTATTGAGAGCGGCCCTGAGGAGGACTTGGGGGAGCTGGTGGATGAGAAGCTCAGCCTGGCCCGGCAGTGTGGGCTGGCAGCCCAGCAAGCCACCCGTGCCCTGGGCTGCATCCCCAGCGGCGTGGCCGGCAGCTGGAGGGAGGGGATTCTGCCCCTCTGCCCTGCTCTGGTGAGACCCCCCTGCAGCGCTGGGTCCAGCTCTGGGCCCCAGCATAAGGACACGGAGCCGCTGGAGCGGGGCCAGAGGCCACGAGGATGCTCAGAGGGCTGGAGCATCGCTCCTGTGCGGGCGGGCTGGCAGTGGGGCTGTCCAGCCTGGGGCGGGGAAACCTCCGGGGAGACCTTTGAGCAGCTTCCAGTACCTAAAGCAGCCGACAAGAAAGCTGGAGAGGGGCTTTTTACAAGTGCCTGTAGCGACAGGATGAGGGGGGGTGGCTTTACACTGAAAGAGGGTAGATTTAGATGAGATACTGGGGATAAATTCTTCCCTGTGAGGGTGCTGAGGCGCTGGCCCAGGCTGCCCCGAGCAGCTGTGGGTGCCCCATCCCTGGCAGTGCCCAAGGCCAGGCTGGACGGGGCTGGGAGCACCCTGGGCTGGTGGGGGGTGTCCCTGCCCGGGGCAGGGGGCTGCAACTGGGTGGGCTTGAAGGTCCCTTCCAACCCAAACCCTTCTGTGATTCTTTGGTGTAGAGAAACCAGAGGATCATGTCTTCTGCAACAGAGACACATTCCTAGACACTGGAACTTGAACAAAGCCCTGGAATGCAACCGAGCTCTGACGGCACTGCTCGTCCCTACACCTAGCGCTCGTATTTTCACCTGTCGTGCAATCCATGGTCTTTCCCAATCATCAGCTGCAAGCAGGAACTGTTGTTGTGCATGCCCAGTTTTTTTTAAACGCTCAAATCCTCAGCTTCATTTAAAATAGCATGCTCTCTGTCTTTTAAGCTGGAAAATAATTGCACATCACTGCACAGCACCAGTACCTTTCAACAGGAGACGACCGGGTAGTTTTTCATGTTAGCTTTGCTTCCGTCAAACACCAGTGGTCTCTGGTTTTTGTAAACTCAAACAAATAGGGCAAAACACATACCAACGCAAAGGCCACCTGACAGGCCAGCTTTTTAAATGCACCCTGCAGCATCAATCACATTCCCAGGCAGATACACAGAGACAATTTTCTGTGTAAAATGATTACAGTTTAACAGAAAAACTTATTTTTAGCTTAAGGCGTTCTGGCAGCTGGAGATGCAGATTTGCGGCACTTCTAACCACTAAACATGCATGGATTGCAGCACAGGGTTGCCTGCTCTTTAGCTTTTAATTTACAGAACTAATTAGTTGGATTTACTGTCTTTAGCATCCCTACCATCTATTTGCTTAAGGAGAAATAGATGAGCCCTGCATGTCAAGTCAAGCCCAACAGGCCAATAACTCCAGCACAAGGGCACGTCTGGATGGGAAACACCTTCGATGTAGCAAGAGCTTCAAACCTTGCAGCACCGAATATACGCGTTGCTTTATGGAGAGAGGGGCAGAACCCTCACTGAGCCACAGCACGGATCGTCCGGGGGGTACAACCTCTCTAGCAACTTAAACATGTACAGAGGAGTGAGGATGTGCCGATCAGCAAGTAGATTCTAGACCAGGATAAAGGAAAATACAGGAGATCAGTAGTAAAAATTAAAGCGTCAATACTTTCCGAAGCGTGTTATGGTACCGGCGTGAAGCAACACGTGTGGCAAAGACATTAAGGCAGTCAATTCAGTACATCCAAGATGTGACAAGGTTTGGAAGTTCACTGGTTAGCAGGAAGATAGCACAGCTGAGTAACTACAGAGAAACTTACGTGGCAGTTGCCACATAAAATAATCATTTTCCTGCTCGGCTGGAAAAAATGTCCTGTACAGCAACACATGGGACAGCAACACACGGTTTAGGCTTCCAGGTATTGAAAAGATTAAGTAATAGTTAAGCACCAAGTTCTTCAACAAAAAGCAACCCTGCAATTAGCCTTTATTAGCGGTACTTTATTTAATGACTAGGGAATGAAGAAACCTTCCAACCACAAAGATGTTCACGGAGAACAGCAAGCGCATTCCTGTTGGCAACCCGCTCAAACCCCGATGCGCCGGGAACTGCTCACTCCCTTTGCAGAAGCCTGACAACGTGAGGCTCTACAAAAGCAAGGAAGGCTATTTCAAAACCTCCGATTTTAAAACATTTAATTATTATTTTCACGCAATGGTAATTATGTTACTATTGGGTGAAATCTCAATTTCGCCACCCACAGAGCGCTTACAGCGTCACCCAGGTTGTGACCCAGCCTCGGCGCATTCCGCAGCCTCCAGGCTCACCTGGCTCAGGCACCGGGAGCTCAGAGCTGCCACCAGCCCTCCCCTGCTCCTCCTCCTCACCAACCTCTTCCACAGGACATGGCGGAGCAATCCAAAGTCCCGGGACCCCGACAGCCTAAATCCTTGACTCACCCTTCTGCTTTGCCTCAACATCTCACCCCCACGCACGACACCTCCGGGCTTCTGGCAAGCCACATCCCTTGGAGAAAGCCCTGGATGGTCACCGGCCTCTTCTCCCTGTTCCCGCTGCTGGGAAGCCGCATCCCACCGCTCCGTCGCTCCAGCGGGCCGCCCGTGTTTTTGTTGGCTCTTTCTAAGCTGCTGCTTCTGGGTGGGGTAAAAAAAAATTATTTAATGTTATTTTTCTTACACTTGCTAGGGCAAACGCAGGACCTACCAGCCACAGTAACGCACTGATGGGGAAGTAGTTCATATGAGTGCGTTTCAAACTGGCCGCTTCCCAGTATGCCCAGCCATTCCAGAATACTGCCAGCACTCCAGCCACCAGTCATGATGTGAAACTGCCCCGCTCGTTTTTGTTGGATTCCCTCCGAAAACAGCACAGGTTAGGAACAGACACTGAAACCCTGGGGAAGGCCAAGCAGAGATGGAAAAAATATCCCATCTGAAAAAGTTGCTGAAGGAGACATTTACACATCAGGGTTTTTGGTTTGGCTCCGCTCTGTAGCGTAAGGAGCAGTGATAAAAATGGCGCATTTTAACTCAACAAATCTTTCCTGCAGTCACTACCACAAGTGAAGTCTGTATTTGATTAGCAGAAGCTACAGTATTCAAGCTTAAGTGCAGAAATCTAACACACAATCAGTTTTAAGGAGCTAGTTCTGGTTTTGCTACCCAGAAAAAGCTTACCAAAATTTATTTTTCTCTGCAGCGACTGCAAGATTGCCGTCTTCTTCCCCCACTTTGTATCGTGGCTACTTTTTAGACAATAACGAAGACTAATTATCTAGGTAGATTCACTTACGGGTTCCATTTTGGACCTCCTAGTAAGCCAAGGGCTTCTAAACACCCTGCAGCGATCTAGCTTTTAGGCAAGGAAACCTTGCTTTTTGTTTGTGAATTAAGACTGAATTAATTACCTGAATTAAGATGCTTAAAACATTAGCAGAACGTTGCCTAAACACAAACACATACATGCACACAGCCAGCCTTCCTCTGACATTACCCACATTAGAGATGAAATAAAGGCAAGAGAAATTAGAAAGGCATTAAGAACAGTCCAAGCCAAACCGTATCCAGCTTTATTAAAGGTACTTTTCATAAACAATCATGGTAATTTAGGCAGGATATGGGCTACAATCTGCAACATTTTACAACAACTGTTGAACTCCCCTCCCTTCATGGACTACCAAAACGTAAAAGTTGCTATAAACCTGAAGAATCTTCATCTCATACTTGTAGAGGGAAAAGTTTAGAGTGAGGGTGGACACTTTCACATTTCGCATGTTGTTTAACAACTCTCCATAAATCTACCCTGACTTTTAGAGGAAAAAAAAAAATATACTTAAAAATGCAGGTTTCTCATCTGAAGATCCACAATATAAAAGAGGAAGCAGAGCTCCTTTTACAGCCATTACATCCCAAATTAGACACCAGAAGTTGGGATCACCTGACAACGCATAGAGTCTTAAGTCCCGAAATGCTGGGTTTTGCCATACTTTGGAGTGACAGGCTCTGGGCAAGCGACGAGAACACGAAAGGAAATACAGAGGGCATTGCAAACAGCGGTTCTGAAGTCGGCAACAGGCGTCTCGGGACCTTCGATATTCGCTCAGGATGCACTTCACAGAACTTAAAAGGAATCCCTTCCTCCTCTATTAGGCAAGAGCCCTTCTTCCAAAAACTGGGGGATTGGGAAAACTTTTCTTATTAAAATTCAGATTCCAAGAAATAGACTAAGTGACATTTGTCCCCACTGCCCCCCCCCTCAAAACACAACAACGAAGCGGTCTGTGTGCTAACAACATAGCTTAAAAAAAAAGTAAAACAAAATTCTGCATTGTTATAAAACTTGATAAAAAATAGTATTTCAAACTGTACAGTCACCAGAAGTACACAGTTATCAAAAATTCACACATTTTACTTGGCTTCACCAGCACCTTCAGCTTTCTGTGCCTGAAAGAAAATGGGGAACCGGTCAGCATCCACCACGCGCTTGCACCAGAGAACCAGCAACTCATTTTTCTGAACAGCAACTCTCTAAACAGATTTTACTGGGGCTGTGCCCCTCTTAACTTTAAATAAAATCTAACATTCGAGACACCACAAAAAGCAACCTGAAGCTGTGTTAACTGCCTGCAAACTTTATGCATTTTGAGAACGAGGCAGAACAGTAACTTTCGTGCGCAGCTTCAACTGGCAAACAGACAACTTTCGCTCCTTACCACCCGAGCAGCACACCCCCCCACACCTGCAGACGCGGTGCCAGCGTCATAAGCAACAGGTCTACGTAATCGAGCAATAATTCCTCTTCGTTAGCGTGAGCCTAGACCCGTCTATATGAGATACAGACAAAAGTAACTGGTTGATGGAAGACAAGCCGCCAGACCCGCTGTTATATACCTGGTCTGTTTTGGCATCTCCGTTTTCTGCAGGGTTGTTTCCCTCCTTGCCAGCATCAGCTTTCCCCTTCTTTCCCTTGGGCAACTTCTCGCTCTTCTGTAAATGTAAGATGACGTAGGCCGTTACAATTACCAACATCCAGTCACTGAGCCACAAGAATCCAAAAACTGGAATGGTAAAAACCAATGTTGGATGCTGGCCCCAGAAGACCGCAACACACAAACGTCTGCGCGCTCAAGAGACTGACCAACTGTGAAGCACCTTCACTTTGCTGTTTCTTATGCGAATTCCATAAAATTCCAAAGTTTTCAGTGCAACTTTACAGAAGCAATGATGCAGCTCAATTTCATCACTACATGCGCTGTTATCCAAAGTTTTATTAGTTATTACTGGACCAATCTAAACCTTGTAACCCATTTTCCTCTCAATAATAGCGCTGACAGAACAACCTACCTTTGGAGCTGCCTTTTTAGGTTTAGGCTCTGGCTTCGGAGGAGCAGGTTTCTGTAAGTGAGAGAAACCCCTTGCGTTATTCAAATTATTTTAAGAGAAGCATACTACTTTTTTTTTAAATATAACAAAAAAAGTCAGCCCAAGTGGTTTATTTTCAGGAAAGCAAATCAAAACATTTCAAGTTGAAGCACTTACTTGATTTATCAATTATTCTAGCACTCCCAGAGCACCACACAACAGGGCAGTTTGTTAAGCCAGTAACTTTCTTTCAACCGAACAACGCGTCTCTCCAGAATACCTAGAGTTCTCACACAGGTACAGTACCCAACACTCAAGTTTAAAACTACCGAGTGTTGCGATGTTTCCGCTCAACAAGCGAATACTCACAGCAGATAACCTTGCTGATCTCCGTTGTGGCTGTTTAAAAAGAAAAAGGAATGATTTCACGTGATGGAGTACAACTCCTCAAAAACTCATCAAATAGTTGTTTCAAAGCAGTAAAATCCCAGAACTAACGTTTTAAGTTTTCAGTTCCCTTTCCCGCCCCGTTCTCAAGAAGCAGGAGGCTAGCCCGCTGCAACTGCTGAGAGCTGGCGATAGTTAAGTAGATTTTTCACGGTTAAGGTTAAAAGACAGTTAATACTTTGGAAGTCAGACCCAATTAAGGCCGGCCTTCCCCCGTTCTTGATTTTGATGAAGTTAAACCTCATCTTCCAAGGAAAACACTTTATGCTCCAACTTTCTCGTCATATTGAACTTCTTACCTCATCCTTAACTTTGGCCTTATCGCCCTTGGTATCTCCTTCAGCCTAGGACATGAAGCACAAGTGGCACGGAGGAGTGAAAGGGCGGCGGGCTCAGCCCCCCGCCCCGCACCCGCCGCTGTTTAACGACACCCCCCCTTCCCACGCCACCGAAGACGACCCTCCGGGAGGGTGCAGGGCCCTCATGGTGCCCGGGGCTGGCAGGGGTCCCCGACAGCAGGGGGAGGGGTGGTCCGAGCCCCCGGGCTGGGGGACTGAGCCCCGGGGAGGGGGAAGCCGCTAAATCTCGGGAGGGGGCGGTTGAGCCCTGGGCCGGGGTCTGAGTTCCGGGGAAGGGGGGGGGGGGGGGGGGGGGGCGCTGAGCCCCGGGCCGGGCACTCAGTCCCGGGGAAGGGGAGGCGACGTGGGGGCCGGGGAGGGGGGACCAAGCCCCAGGCCGGGGGGGGGGGGGGGGGCGAGCCCCGGGGCGGTGGCGGGGCGGGGGGCGGCGCTGTCCCCTCGGGGAGGCCCCGCTCCCGCCCACGGCTGCCCCCGCGGGGCGGCGGTTTTGGCGGCAAAGCAGCGCGGCCGCTTCCCGCCCTTTCCCGCCCCACCGGCGCTCCCTCCCCATCACCCACCCCCACCCCCCCCGCCCCCCACCTCCCGCCAAAACCAACCGGATCGGACGGGCGCGCCCCTCCCCCCCCCCCCCGCCGCCGTGACCCCCACCGATAACGGGCCCCGCGCCGCCCCGCCCCCACCGCGGCCTCGCGACCGTTACCGCCCCGCGGGGGGGCCGGGTCCCGCCCCCCCCATACACAGCCCGGCCGGCGAGGGGGGGGGGGGTGTCCCTCCGGCCGCCCGCGCCCCCGCGCCACGTACCTTTCTCTTCGGCATGGCTCCGCGCGGGCGCTGTGCGTGAGGGGAGCGGGCGGCGGGGGGCGGGGGAGCGGGCGGAGGGCGGGGGAGCGGCGGCGGAGCGGGGGAGGAGGGCGGGAGGCGCGGCGGCGGCGGCGGGCGGCGGGGCTGCCTCCCGGCTGGCTGCGCTGGCTCCCGACCCCACTAATTTGAATCGGGTGTTTATAAAGTTTTATATAGAGCCGGACGCGGCCCAACCGGTTCCAGCCGGATCCCCACCGCCCCGCCCGCCCATTGGCCCGCCGGGGTCACGTGGGGTGGGGCCAGGCGGGGACGGGAGGGGGGAGCGGCGCTGAGGAGGTGGCGCGCGCGCAGCCGGGCCTCGCACCGCCCCCCCCCCCCCCCCCCCCCACCCGCTGCGCGCGGGCGGGAAACGCCGCGGGGGGGGAGAGGGGAAAAAAAAAAAAACAAAAAACAACCAAAGCCCCCGCGGGGGGGGGGGGGGGGGCAGCAGGAAAGCAGTGATTCAACCCGCGACAGGCCCGGCCGGGAGCTGGCCCCCCCCCCCCCCCGGCACGGGGCGCCCCCCCCGCCCCGCGGAGCCACGCGCAGGTGAGCGCGGCCGGAGCTGTTCGTTCAGCACCAGGCGCGCCCGGGTGGGGGGGGCGGGGCGGGGCTCGGGCGGATGGGGTCCATCAAAATGCAAAAATACTGAACAAACTGTGCAATAAGCAACCGAAAACCGGAATCAAGATGCAAGAAAGTTACGCTAAAAAAAAAGTGCGGGGGGAGTAAAAATGCATGAAAGTTACGCTGAAACAAAAAAAAAAAATGAAAATGCACAAAAGTTACACTGAAACAATTAAAAAAAACCCTCACAAGTTACACTAAAACAATAGCAAAAATGCACAAAAGTTATGCTGAAAGAATTTGCAAAAAAATACTAATAATCAAAATGCACGAGTTGTGCATTTTGATACTACTTTTTTGCAAATTGTTTCAGCATAACTTTTGTGCATTTTTATTATTTTTTTGGCAAATTCTTTTAGCATAAGTTACACTAAAACAATTTGCAAGATAATCCCAAAATGCACAACTTCTGTGCATTTTGGGTTTTTTTGCACTGTTTTAGCATAAGTTATGCTAAAACAATTCACAAAAAAATAATAAAAATGGATGAAAGTTAATTCACAAAAAAGAATCAAAATGCATGGAAGTTATGCTAAAACTATTTGCAAAAAAATAGTAACAATCAAAATGCAAAAAAGTAATGCTAAAAGAATTCACAAAAAAATAAAAATGCATGAGTTTTGCTGAAACGATTTGCCAAAAAAATCAAAATGCACAAGTTACACTAAAACAACTCACAAGAAAATCCCAAAATGCACAAGTTATGCCAAAACAATTTGCACAAAATCTCAAAATGCATGAAAGTTACGCTAAAACAGTTCAAATCACACACAAGCTGTGCTAAAACAATTTGCAAAAAATCAAAACGCACAGAAGTTATGCTAAAACCATTCACAAAAAAATATAGAAATTAAAGTTATGCTAAAACAAATTTAAAAATAATCAGTGCACAAAAGTTACGCTAGATCAAATTGAAAAAAATCACGATCAAAATGCACGAGTTACGCTAAAACAGTTCAAAAAAATCAAAACGCATGAGATTTAGGCTAAAACAATTCGCAAAAATAGAATTAAATGCACTAAGGTTAACACTGAAGCGATTCACAGAAATGAAAAGGCAGAAGGATGGGACAGCACCTGGTGGCGCCCGCTGGGGAGGTGACCTGCAGCCAGGCGCCTTCCCAGGGGGGCGGCGGGACCCCCCACCCAAACACGGGGAGGAACTGTCCCCTGGTGGGTGACAGCCCCGGCACCCGCACAGCCGCAGCCCCTCGCTACAATGCCGCGACACAACACACGCTCCCCTGGGCCCCATCCAGAAAAAAACACCCCCATCCAGAAAAACACACCCCCAAGGACCCCCCAACCCCCCATAATCTCTGGCGCTTTTCCGGCCCTGAGCTGCGGGAGCGGCCCATTTCCCCATTCGTGCTCATTTTTCACCCCTTTGCCACGTCAAGGTGAAGTAGGGAAGTTCCGTTCTCCCTGGGAGCAACCTGCAGCTCCTTCCACAACTGCCACCATCGCTGGGCACACGGCCCTGGGACTCACCCGTGCAAGTTCTGCCCACCCCGGCCGAAGCAAGGCTTACGGGGAAAGCTGGAATAACCGATGCAGGTGGAATAAAATAATCTGTCACGTAACAAATGCCCTTTTTTCCCCTGCTTGAAGGACTGACTTTTTCTCCTCCCCTACACTACAGCCATGGTTTCACGAAAAAGGGATGAAACCCTTCCCTTCAAGCCTTCTGGCAACCAGATCCTTCAATTACTGCCTGCAACAGTCCTGCTACTTTGTGGGAAACCCTCACTGCAGCTCGAGTCACCTGTATCATCATTAAAAAAACCCAAAATTTTCCATTGTGTTAAGGCCACGGGACATTCTTGGGTAGAAGAGTCTCCCCATCAGCCGGTAAAGCAGACTGGAGAGCGCTCCATCTCGTGGAGAATAAACTACTTCCCCAGACGGCTTCCTGAAACGTGAAGACAGAGAAAATAAAATAAAATAAAATGAAGTGAAACATCGGCAGCTCCCACCGTCCCGGCAGAGTTTTTTATCCAAAGCTACTTACGCAAGAGGAGGTACGTGCACGAAGCGTCACTTGGCCAAGCCTTGGAGTATCAGCAAATCGCTCACACCACTGTAAAAAGAACACAGCCTTCAAACTGCCTCCAGAATAACGGGAATCCGACGAGAAGTCTGCCACAGGTTAAACAATACCACGTCAGACCCAGACGCCAACTTCATTACACCTCGGAATAAGCAGTTCTATGTACTTTTCAACCTTCAGCTTATTTTTTAAATAAGTTTGGTATGAATATGCTTTATTCACAATTTGACATGGTAGTTATCCTCTTCACAATCACATTCAAAGTGCTGAGTTGGCAGCACTTACAAGCGTTTTAAATCTGCATTTTCTCTTTTTCACCTGGAGGTAAAAAGGAACATTTCAAACCCAGCGACAGCTGGTACTGCTGCACCTGCGTGTGCATTGGAAACAAAAATCAAGACATTTTCTGTCATTTTGACCATGGGGACGGAAACCAGGAGAAATCAGAGATGGAAACAATCTTGGAAGTTAGCTAGTCCACCTCCCCGCCGATGGAAAACTGAGAACAAACAACACACCACAACTCCTCCGGCCACCCCCACCACAACCAGCTAAATGGCCCTTCTCAACCATTTTGGCTGGGGTCAGGGGTTGGTTTCGGCTACTGTATTCCCAAACTAAGCCCACCCTCATTCCCTGGAAACAGCACGTTAAGTCCTAGCTCTAGAGAGGTCTCAGAGGGATTTGGCAGACTGTATCCATCACCTGGGTTTAGCTAACTTCTCTTTGTTTTTAAGCCATGAAGTTAATTCCCAACCAATCCTTTTTGCTCGCCTGCTCAGAGCCTCTAGACTGTTCCAACAGCAGCATCTTCAGCATGTGGGTTTTCCCCACAAACACTGCTCAGAAGGGATCATAAGATCTGGTGAAGCTTTGGAGTATTCCCCCCCCCCCCTCCTTTACAGCAAGGCTGACAACACCTCGCTTTAGCTCTTCCATGAGCAAATACATCAAAACCAGCCCAATAAGGTGGGGAAAGGACAAGGTGCTTGAAGTAGGCAGTGGGGAATATCTCTGCCACCACTTGGCATGGGGCTCTCTTCGACACCAGGAATAATTCCTCTCCCTGCAGAAGGCAAGGCTTCCCTTACGGGACAGCAGTGGAAATCTCAACAGAAGATTCACTACTGCAAAGCCATGGAAAGAATTGAAGCCCAGACTGATTTAACAGGCCTGAATTGGTTTGCCTGGGCCAGCTCACGAGGAATCAAACAAAACTGGAGGCTCATTTTAGTTAACTTCTTGTCACCGAAACATCCAGGCCTGTAAGGTACCAAGCAGCAGAGATATGGCGGGATGCACGTGTTCTCCATGGTTGGGGCAGGGAGGCGAGACTGAAGGACGGCATTGCCTTCCTCAGCAGCATTCACGGAGCTAGAAGGGTCCACAGAACTCCGTCCCTGCCCTCAGGCGTGTCCAGTGGGGACATAAAGTCCTACAGCAGCCCTGCATCCCCACGGCAGAACCACACCGAGTGAATTCATCTGGGCAGCAGCTGTTCCCTCTAACACTTAAAAACTGTCTTCCCAAGACAACCCAGCACCTATGTCATGCAGACACCGTACACAATCTTTCAAAGAAGTCCGCTCTCTTGTGCTCTAGTGCCTGGAGAAAGCCCTGGATTCTCTCTTCCCGCATGGCGGTGCATTTCTGCAACAGTGTCTGTCGGCGCCGAGAGTCTCCGTGGGACACAAACCCCTCCTGCTGCAGCTTCTTTGTCACGTAAGCCTGATCCCTTTCCATCTGTTGTCGCCTCCTTTCCTCCATGTAGGAGTCTCTGGCCTTCTAGAGTGAAAAGCAGTAGAATGTTAGCACTTGACCAGGCCTTTCAGCTCATCTGTGGTGCAGATGCAAGGCAGCAGGGGTTATGGAAGAAATAGCCTCTGCTTGGCCATCAATCTGCAGGTTAAATGAAGGGTGGCCCTGTGTGCGCCTCCTCCACTTCGAGGCAGCCTGCTTGATTGGTTGTAAAAAAAAAAAAACTACAGGGACATCCTTCTGGACCTTCTCCCCAAGACACAAGTCTGCTCACAGCATTAACACCTAGTTAAAATAGATAAAGGTCATGACAGATAGGGGAAAAAACCCTCAGATACTGGATTCAGAGAGGAACAGCACAGAAGAGGACTTTCAAACAACAGACGTGCACACAAGCTATCCTTGCCAGTGTCATCACAGCATCTTTGATCCTATTCACATGGGAGCTGAAAGGTTTTAAGGGATTCAGAACAATGATTTATGGGGCAATTCTTCAAGCAGATGATCAGGTATTGAGCTAATCAATCAGCTTCAGCATAAAAGCATGAGTGGGCTCAGCATTCCCAAATGCCTGTGATCTAAGAATGTACTGGCTCGAGACACAGCAGGACAGGCAGGAGGAAGGTAAAGGCAGTAGCTATCCTTTGCCTACACCCTTCAAGTATTTCAAGTATTTTTGCAGGATATCACTTTTGGATTTCTTATTCCACCTATCCTAGCCTGCAGCCTCCAACAGCAAAACCACATCTGCATGAGGACTATTAAGCTTTCAACTTTAAAAAGAGTAAAACTGGTCACTGTGACATAACCTCACACACACACAGAGGGAGTGCTGGCCTTTCAAGCGAGCAAGAAGAAATAATTATTCTAATGAGAGCCTGACTCATTCTTCACCACACTTCTCCTGCACCCAAGTCAGTACTCTATGCTCTGGCACTGTAAATTAGCTTCTGTTGTGCTGGGAACGAGTAGAAATATCCCTAGCTACAGAAAGCCCACTGAACTGATAGCACTCCACTGCTGTAGCTCTGCTTATTTGAAATGCAAAATCATCAGGCTGTTCAGCATTAAGACTTCCACCCTTGAACAAAGTGAAATTCCATCTATTCACCAGAAAAGACTCGGCACGACCACTTCCATAGGGCAGGCCTGCCGAGCCACCCCCGCGTTCTTCCCCTAGGCCTACCACGTACCAAAGTCAGGTCAGAGCTGACCACGGCACCGAGTGGTGAGCAACAACCAGGGGGAAACTCCCTCAAGCAGCAGGCTAACTGGAAAATAAAGATAGCCATTACACCTGATGCTGTTTGAACTGATGGAAGGAGGATCTCTTTTGGCAAATGCCTCCAAATCTGTTTACTTTTTTTTTTTTAATGTACCTTGTCAAACCTTCCATCCAGCTGCCTCTCCACACCGTTACTGCCTGCACCAGCAGTGTCCTGAACACAGCAGCGCTCTTCCAAAGCGGGCACAGCTGCTGTAATATATTCTGGCATCTCAGCAAGTCAACCCCCCTAACCCCACCATCCTTACTGACAAGCAACCCTTCCACCAATGTAATTTGGTTCAAGAGCTCCAGTTACTTTTGGCTTTCAAGATCACCTATTTGAAATGCAAAAGAACCCGGCTCCTAAATCTTGGCAGTTCCTTTGAGTGTGAGAGAAGTCCTCCCTTCTGCACAACTGGGCTGCATCCCTTGAAAAATGTGGCAGCCTTCTACACCGCAAAGTGGGTCTCACAGCAGGAAAACTGACCAAAGAACAGATCTCAATGATGAGAAACCTGGATAATAGCATATCATGAACACACAGAGCCACAACTGAGGACCAAGAAAAGACGAGACTACACAGGAACAGGAGCAGCATTTGTTACCCATTAGAAATTAGTACTAGGAGCAAAGTCAGAATGGTGACCTTACCATTCTATACTTTTCAAGACAGAGGCAAAGCTAATGTCAGTGACAAACAGTACTGCCTTTTTTGCATTCCTCTTTATGCAGAAGGTCAATGGCCATTAGCTGTATTAATACAATGAATTGCTGGTAGGAAAACGGCAGACTCAGGGCAGAAACAGGAATAAAAGAGGTTAAGGATGTGGAGAATTTGGATGCTTCCAGGCCAGCTGGACCCGATTAAATTCACCCATAACCATGACTGTTTATAATCTCTCCGATGTCTCTCAGAGGCAAGCAACGTCCCTGAAGGTAGGAAAGGGCAATATAATGGCTGTTTTTAAAGAAACAGAAGACCCAAATAGTTAAGGAACAGACATGCTCAGCAACCAAATATGGTAGAGGAGAGAATCGCCATGCCAAGTGCCTCCTCCTGCCAGTTGCTGTTGCCTCTGTGCTACAAGCTGCCACCTCGCAGATTTCCCCATCAGAAGCTCCAGCACTCAGATTTGTTTTGCTTAAAAATAGCCAGATTACTTGGCAGATTGTCCAGATTTATCTGAACCAGGTCAGAGAAATCTCATAACAGTAAATCTAAGAGGAAAGAGACAATGACAACGAGCAATAGGAACAATCTCTTCAGTAGGCACATCTGGAACGACCAGAAAGAGAACACTTGCCCAGCCTCACAGCTCAGGCAGCCTCACTTCAGCTCCTAGGAAGGAAACTCTAAACCCACTTGTTACAACCCTAAAAACAACAGCAGAGTTGGAGCATGCAAATTCCAGAGCGAACCCGGCAGTCTTTGCTTAAACCGCTGATGAAGGGGTTTGAGTTAAAATGGCTGATTTTACCCTGTAGCAAATCAGGAGTGCTTATTTGTTCTGTCCTGGTAGCTGAGGAGTGGGGACAGATACTTCCAGCTGGTGGAACGAGCAATGAGCAAGAGAGACAGCAGTGACTTCAGAGACTTTAGGTAATACTGGAAGTAGAGTCTGGCCACACGCTAAGATGTTGTAACAAGCCACATGGGCACAAAAGCAACACATCTGGCGTTAACTGCTACTGAGACAAGATATAACTAATGGCACTAAAAAATGCTTCCTCTGCTCCCACTTCGCACACTCTCACCTGATCTCCAGCACGTTTCTGTGCAGATAGAAAGCTCAACGCAGTATGTTCTTACCCTAAGGCTCCCTTACCTGTAAAGCACTGTAGTTCATCTGGAACCGAAGGATAGCCTCACATAAGTTCCAAAAGGAATATTCTGGCCACAAGACTGACTGAAACACCAGGCATGAATGGGATGTCTGCAGAAAGCAAGATCACCAACAATTTAATCATCTAGTAAGAAAAAAGGTCATCAAGATGCAGCTCTGTTGGCCAAACTACACCAGTTCCCCCACAAAGATTTTTAACAGGAGAGATCTGAAACTGTACAAAATAGAGTCTAATTAGTTTCTAGTGCTGGGACACTAGCCATCCATTCCTGCAAGGATACCAGCATTTCTAATGCTATGCTGGTCTTCACAGAGGTATTTTTTAATAGCTTAAGCATCACAGACTTGTAACAAAACTAAAATAGCAACACTGGACTACCAAAGGCTGAGATAAGGGAATAACAGATGAACTGAGGATCAGGACGTGACATTTAAGCCATTTGTTAAATGACATCTTGTGATATTCCTTACTGCCCACTCATGGCATTTACCACCACTTAATGAATCTAAGAGTTGTGGTACACTGAAGATGTCCTAGAGCTGAAAGATGCAAGCTTTCAAGTTAAAACCTATTTTTGCCATCGAGTTCCTCAAAGTTTCAGGTAAATCTGTTCCTATGACCATTACAATACCCAACACTTAAAAGGACTTTGCATGACTCTTAAAATTGTAATGCTACAGAACATCTTAGCATCAACTAATTCTATACAAAAAAGCACCATAAGGCCATATTCTTTGACATCAGATAATCATCCTGAAAGCACAGTTTCCTCCTACTTTGGGGCTGTTAGGACACACACGAGTTAGCCAAGTGAAATTTGCACTAATGCTCTGGTGTACAAGCACACATTCTCCTCTGCTGCAATCCCTGGCATGGGAGAGGGGCACCACGCCAGCCAGACTCACAGAAGCAGTGACTTCCTCAGTAATGCTTCACCAGCCACAAGCTCAGGCTCCACGGCTTCTCTGCCAGGACTACCACCAAGAGGAGCAAGCAGAACGTTAGTTCGCAGCATTGACACCCATCCAGGGTATAGGTGTGCCCAAAAATACTGGCAGGAGAGGGATATGCCTTGGTAGGCAACCGCAGCTCAAGCCAGACAACTTCTGTGAACTGGCCAATTAAGTAACTTGGAATAGGAACATCTGCTGTGGTTGCTTAAAGGCAGTTGGGTTTTGGCTCCAAACTGTACATGTAAACCAAAATGTTAGCTTTAAGTAAAGCAGCTCCACTCAAATGTTCTCCTGCAAAGTCAGTGTTACAAAGTCAATATCGCCTAGCACAGGAGAGAGAGAAATAGAAGCAGCTTTGGATACTGTAACTAAAAAGAGATGAACTTTGTATGCATTAAGAACTTACTATGTTTTAACTTAGCAGCCTAGTCATGCTGATTTGACTGTGCCATCGCTAGAACCTGTCTTGCAGGGTCCTGTTTCATCATGAAAGGCAAATAAACTCCTGAAACTGCGTTACAGGGTTACACCTCCAGCTGACATGTGACAAACACCTCTCCCAGGAATCTAGAAATCCTTTCTGGGACTTCCTCATGCCAGGGAACATATTGCCAGGTTAAATTAATCAAAAGCCTAGTATTTACCAATCAAATGAGGAATTATCTAAATACTAGAAGAGGAGCAAAAGGATGAGCAATCAATGATTTCCTTGACTGCTGTCAGCTAGACTAATTTGTGATTTCTTATTGAGTGCTTTCAGGATGATACAATTTCAGACTTGTGCTGCAAGGTATTTTAGGCAATCACAGAACTGCAAGAAACAGGTTCCTTGGAAGCGCCCCAGCACTTAGTCCATCCAAGAAGTTACACAACCCCTTGCAGAGAGAGTTTAAAAGCCCACGTGTCAGCTCATGCCTGGAGTCGGTAGAACACTCTCTGATGTAAAGTTGGAATATTTCAAGGAGAAAACAGAGACTTTACCTGCCAGAGCAAGAAATCACTCAACCGAACCTCTCCAGAGGTTCGAATCAGAAGGTCTGGATCAGGGGAGTTGTTGGTGTACAGACACTTATCAAGCAACGATTCAGACACATCACTAAGAAAGACAGATGCATCTTTATTAAGATCACTTTCCTGACCCAACAGAGGTGGCACTACGAAATCAGAATTACTGAGGTGTTTTTTTTTATAAACACAGAACTGCAGATTAAAACTGGGTGGTGGAGTTGTACCACAGCCAGTCATCAACTTGCTTCTGATGGACGCTGCTGTCTGCTCCACAGGCTATTTCAAATGTTCTTTCAGCCCCCAGAGCATCCCCCTCCATGCTCTTTGAAACATAATACAGTGGTGGAACCAGACTATGAGGGCTTCCATCTGGAGCAGAGAGCAGAGTGCTAACTACTCCATCTCCTCCAGGGTGGAGGAACAGCTCAGTATTCATGATTCATCTGTTGTTTGACCTCATAGCTAAGACTGCCAGCCAAGCAGCCAATTGTTGTGGCATAAAAATCTGCCTTCACATTTAAACTAACTTAAGACACAGACCTAATTTCTCTTCTGTCTTGCTTGTGTATCTATCACCATGGTAACTGAAATAATAAAAACCAAACATTGCACAGTAACTTTAAGTCATTTGTTCCAGTCATACTGGTTTAAAGAGGTCTATTTAAAAGCCACTTGGCTTCAGAGGGGTTATTAATAAAGCATAGGTGGTAAGACAGGCAGTTTTCATCTACGAAGCCTCACACAGAAAGGCAAGAGTTACCTGGGTTCGAGCAGGCCTTGTTCCACCCCCCATGCCATCTCCCTGACAGCGTTGCTGATTTCATGTCTCGATGTGTACGCAAAGCAGACATTTAGAAAGCATCTGAAAAGGAGAAAGATGTGAAAGACTAACCTAAAGAAGGTCCAGTAGACGACAGAAAGAAGAATATCGACAGCAGTCACACATGCTTGTAGGATAAAAAAAAGGTGTAGCATGTCTGCCAAGTCTCAGCCTTCAGGTAGAAGAGGAAGATGTGAGGTATCAGCTACTTGAAGCTGTGTGTTACTTACTTGTTGTAGTTCCTAGTTGCCAGCACAGCTTGGGCAATCAGCTCCTGAATATCCAAGGGCAGAAGGGGCAGGTCCCCAAGGACACGGATACACACACCATGCTTCTTCAAGCTCTCCCTACACCCAACAACAAGAGTAAGGACCATGGAAAACAACAGTCTCCACTGCACAAGTACCATGTCTGCCTTGCATAACATCCGCCAAGCGACAGCAACAGGCATGTGGGCAGGCATGGCTTCAGCAAAACCGAGAATTAGAAAAAAGGCAAAATGAGCAAATGTTCTTCAGGTGTTGAAAACTGGCTTTGACTTGATCATCCCAAACCATTCCACAAAGGGAAACTGATCATTCCCCATACCAGTTCCTGAGATACAGACATAACCAAAGGACTAGAAAATGATCACAGATTAGGCATTCCTACCTGAAGTCATGAAAATCCGTATGGAAAACTTAGAATACACCATAGGCTCTGAGCACCTATAACTAATCAAAATGTAAGATGACTAATGGTCACCCACAGGGTAGCATAACTACTTTCTGGTGTGAGGAAAGACTTAACATATTGATGAGGTGACAGTGGGACAGGGGTGAAGTGAACAGCAGATGAGAGAGGAAATATCCACGCCTGCTATAGCGTTAGTTTGAGCAGACAGGACATCCTGGGGGATCTTACAGGTTCCTGCTGCTGTCTGGCACTACAAACTCCCCGATGAAGGGCTGCACTGGGTAGAAGCCAGGGAAACAGCCCCTGAATCACAGCGTACTCTGCAGTGCTCAGGCAGCTCTGATACTTACACTAGCACGCACACACGCTATCCTCTCCCTCCCATCCTCCCAGCTGCATTCCCTCACTGCCTTTCAAATTTACTTCAGCCAGATAAGGACTGCTTCCATGCACCACTCTTTGTGCCAGTCAGGCACGGAGAAACACACACATCCACCGAGCTGCTGAGCAACCAGGCGCTGTAACATCCCCCCCTGCTCACTCAGATCTGTGCTAGTTTCATCTACACGCAATACACGAACTAGTTCAACTCCAACTTTGACTTCACGCACCATGTGCCTGTATGTAGGAGTCTCAAGTTACTGCAAAGCAAGTTGCTGAGCTGAACTCTGATCTGCCAAAAATACCGTGACAGAATTTAAGACAAGGCTTTGATACTTCATGAAAACAAGGCATCTAGCACTCTAGTGCTAAGCAGAAATTTCTAATTGTGCTGTGCTTATCTGAAAGCTGTACTGTCCCAGCTGTTTGGGTGGGATTGCTGCACAGTAAGCCATATGATACAGACACAGATCTGGTGGTGTGGGGATGACGACTTTGCACGCTGACGAGCTGCACATCCCATCCAGACAGGCAGAGCCCCTCTCTAGCTGGAGGTGGAGAATATCTTCCTTCATTTAATCCATTTTCACAACTTGTAACATCCCTGTAAACACCTCTTAATCAGGTTCTGCTTTAGTTCCACCCTGTGGGATACAGACATGAGAGGATTCTTACTGTTCTTCCAGTAGGCGGCTAAATTTCTGTCTTGCCAGATCCATTAGCCCATCCACCTCCTCCTTGGAGCGTTTAAAGTTCTCAATACTAAAGGCATAAACAGTGACCTCCCGAATGCCCAGATTTAAGCACCACCGTAGTGTCTGCAAGAAGACAAAACATAACCAGAAAACAAAAGTCAGATAAGCAGACTCAGACAGTCAGACAGGTCAGCAAGACCCAACTTCTCCACTGCCAAAACCTTCCTGTCGTTTCCCACTATGCTAAGACTGGATCAAAAGAAACAAGCGTCAAGAGCTGACAATGAAACCCACTTGATGAGAATTTCAAATTAATTGTAAAGAACAGGAGGAAAATATCACTACCTAAGGATGAGAATCTGTAACGGATATGGGACTAATCCAACCAGGGACAGCACCTCTTATAGATAACATTATAAACTACATAACAGCATACCTTTGAAAACCTTTTCAAAGAAATTCAACCTGTTTCATAAAATTAAGAGCTTGAAATATCTGCCTTGCAGATCTTGAATATGGTATAAGACGGGGGGGAGGGGAGGGGAGGGGAGCAGAAATAGCTGACTAGAATGACTCTGCAAGGTAACAGAGAGAGAGGAGCTGAAGTTGGGAACCCTGGTGACGAACATCAGCTCCCAGCACCGGCCACCCTCCAGTGAAGAGAAGGAACACAATACACCAGTCAAGCAGTAAACACAGCTCCAACTTCCAACACATGACTTAAAGGCAGCAAACATCCTGCCCACCTGTGCCAGCTTATCAAAGCCCTGCGAATGTCCCTGCTGTCTCTCCACATGACACTTTTGGGCATAACGGCGATTGCCATCCATGATGAAGGCAACATGCTTTGGCATTGGACCTGCCTAGAAAATAAGGAGAAACACAACAGACCAGAAAGCCAACAGCCAAGCTGGCATCTTGCATCACAGAGTTTAGTCCCACTGTTCCTGGCAGCACCGCCTATTTGTAGGAGCACAGTGCATATCTCCCAGGTTCAGGGCTGGAGCTGGGAAGAGTAAGATACTACTTATCTCTTTGTTAACCCCACTTTAGACTCTCTGAACAGAGTGTCAGTATGGACAACTGCCTAAACTGAAAAGCAACTTGGCCCTCCCTCCTTCTATTGCATGACAAGGAACTGTAGTACTTGGGAGAGAGAGCAGCACTGCCACAGCTACCTTTCTGCAGCCACGGGGGAGGGCACAGAGTTTTAAGCTGCCATAATTGTAAGGATTTTTTATTTCAGAGTCCAAGGGCATTTTCACAGACAATTAATTTAAGAGAAAAGAAACAAACAAAAAAAAAGTCATAAGACTTTCCCCCACTTCAGAGGAGTATTCCTTTCCACTGACTTCATTAGGTCTGCACAAATCCTTCTGTGAGAAGGGCAGCATCACCAGTCTCAAGACTCTGCTGAGCAAGGAATTTTCCTGGAACCGGTGAGTTATTACTCTGACCAAGAAACTCAGTTTCATTTTTTAGAATCATAATCGGACCATCTTGCTTCTCTCCCTCCTTCTCACACCCTGCCTTCCTCCGCAAGGGCACAAAGCACGGAAGGCTGAGAGTATAAGCTCATTATTGGCAAGCACTGCCTACAGCCTTGCTCATTTGCAAGACGAAGCTTAAGTAATCTTCCATTCTCAAATGCTGTTTAGGGATGTACATCCACTGCCAGCATTAATATGTACCCACACTAGCAACGCCATCTCTCTGGAGCAGAGCAGTCACAGAGACAGTTCCACTCTGAACCCTGACAAACCTGCCAGTTCTTTACCGCAGGTAACTAAATTCATTCCTTACCTTAATGATGTTGGCACAAAATCTCTCTATGATGGTCAGCTCGCCCTCTCTGATCCACGACATATTTCCCTGAAAGCTCCTTTCCTTTTTCCAAGGGGAAGATGAAAATAAAGGGGTTAGAGGTACAGAGGATCCTGTTTAAGCCCAAAACAATGTTACAAACCATCACTCTGGAAAAATACGCTTTGACAAGTTGCTTTGGAGCCCCTTTTATTATCTGTGCAGGTACTTTGATAAGCAGACAACAGGGGAGCCCAGAAACGTGCTCTGGAATTTTCCAGCTGTATGTCATCAGAGTGGATTCTGCACTAGGTGGTAGCAAGAAAAATCCCTGCTGTGTCTTCCAGGTGGACTAGCTGGTGAGTTAGCACAGACCCACCGCGTGGGCTACCCCCAGGTGAGTCACAGGGTGGCAGCAGTGCAGACTGACCTTCAGTGCTTTTGCGCTAGTTGGAAATATTTCAAATGAAGCAACCACCTACATCACCACCTATCCTGCATTTGTGTCACCACTGTTATTTCTTCTCCTTCACAAACAGAGAACTTCAGCCTTTGGAGCTTTAAAAATATGGTTGGGTTTTTTACCATGTTATCTGCACATCAAATACTAAGATCCGATTTGAGCTAACAAGATGAAAGAGTTTACTGAACCTCCACGTTAATCTTCAGTTCTCTCAGCCAGCAACCTTGAGAGACCCAGAACAGCTACAAAGACAGAGTCATGGGGGCAACCACCCAGATCCAACCACCTAGCACCCATCCAGGGACCAAAGCAGATTCAAGTTACACTGACTACATTAATTTTCCATACGGGCCTCCTCTGCCTCTTCCCTCAGGAGGGGATTTCTGGCCACAGATGCAGCCACAGACCATTAAGGCAAGGACCTGCCGAACCCGGGGCTCTGTGACTAAAGCTCTTAACGCTCCCGTTGAATAGCTCAGGCTGGAAACACACGGCTCCCAACACCGCCTGTGACTGCGCACAGCCAGCAAGCTTTTACATACGGTTTTACACAGTCATCTTAAAAACTAAGCTTCACAAAGAAGCCCCCCCCCCAAAAAAAAAAAAAACAAACAAACAACAACGAGTACAGGGCACCTGAAAGCACACGGCTTGCTGCCGCCCTGCCGGGTGGGTGCAGCCTGGGCCCCCACCGCTCCCCCCACCGACAGCCGGGACCCCCCAGGTCCCACTACCGACAGCCCGCCCCCCCCCCAGCACCCACCACCGACAGCCCGCCCCCCCCCCCAGCACCCACCACCGACAGCCCGCCCCCCTCCCCCCAGCACCCACCACCGACAGCCCGGCCCCCTCCCCCCAGCACCCACCACCGACAGCCCGGCCCCCTCCCCCCAGCACCCACCACCGACAGCCCGGCCCCCTCCCCCCAGCACCCACCACCGACAGCCCGGCCCCCCTTCAGCTCCCCCCACCGACAGTCATCCCCCCCGCCGCTCCCCACACCGACAACCCGGCTCCCCCGCAGACGGGGAGGTGCGGGTGGGCACAGCGGCCCACCCCGCCGGGTGACCAGGCCCTCCCCAGCCAGGCAGGCGGCAGCGTCCCTCAGGCCTCCGCCGGTTCCGTGAGGAGAGGGAGGCGGCCGCCGAGGGGCACCGGCGGGAGGGAGCGGGCGGCAGGAGAAGCCCCCCCCACACCCCGACCCCGACGGGCTGCCCCGGTGCCCGACCCGCTCCCGCCGCCCGTTACCGCGCCCGGCGCCGCCTCAGCCTCCCGCGGGGGTGACGTGCCCTTCCGCCTGCGTCACCCGCCGGCGCCGGGCGGGGCGTGTCTGCGCGTGCGCGGAGGGGCGGGGCCGTGTGCCTGCGCGGGGGGGGCGGGGCGGCAACGGCGGCGCCGGGAGCGGGAGGGGCCGGGGCAGCTCGGGGAGGGGGCTCGATGGGGGCAGCGGTGGGGACAGCGGGGCTGTGGGTCTTACGGGGGCTCAGCTTGGTTATGGGGCAGCCTAGAAGGTTGTGGGGGGCTGCGGGCCCGTAGCAGGGCTGGGGCAGGTTGTGGGGGGCTGCGGGCTGATGGCAGGGCTGGGGCAGGTTGTAGGGGGCTGCGGGCTGATGGCAGGGCTGGGGCAGGTTGTGGGGGGCTGCAGGCTGATGGCAGGGCAGGTTGTGGGGGGCTGCAGGCCCATGGCAGGGCTGGGGCAGGTTGTGGGGGGCTGTGGGCTGATGGCAGGGCAGGTTGTGGGGGGCTGCGGGCCCATGGCAGAGCAGGTTGTGGGGGGCTGCGGGCCCATGGCAGAGCAGGTTGTGGGGGGCTGCGGGCTGATGGCAGGGCAGGTTGTGGGGGGCTGCAGGCTGATGGCAAGGCAGGTTGTGGGGGGCTGCGGGCTGATGGCAGGGCAGGCTGTGGGGGGCTGCGGGCTGATGGCAGGGCTGGGGCAGGTTGTGGGGGGCTGCGGGCTGATGGCAGGGCTGGGGCAGGTTGTGGGGGGCTGCGGGCTGATGGCAGGGCAGGCTGTGGGGGGCTGCGGGCTGATGGCAGGGCTGGGGCAGGTTGTGGGGGGCTGCGGGCTGATGGCAGGGCAGGCTGTGGGGGGCTGCGGGCTGATGGCAGGTCTGGGGCAGGTTGTGGGGGGCTGCGGGCTGATGGCAAGGCAGGTTGTGGGGGGCTGCGGGCTGATGGCAAGGCAGGTTGTGGGGGGCTGCAGGCTGATGGCAGGGCTGGGGCAGGTTGTGGGGGGCTGCGGGCTGATGGCAGGGCAGGTTGTGGGGGGCTGCGGGCCCATGGCAGAGCAGGTTGTGGGGGGCTGTGGGCCCATGGCAGGGCTGGGTGGTTATGGGGGACTGCAGGCTGATGTCGGGGCCAGACAGTTTTGGGGCTGTGGGTTGACAGGGCTGTGCCAGAGTTGGGGTGCCCTAGCACAGCTGGGGTGATTATGGGTCACTGCAAACTGATGTGGGGTGGTGTCGGCTGGGGGGGCTGTGGGGATAGCTGGGGTACAGGGAGAGGCAGCTGCAGGTGGGCAGCAAGGCAGGGTGGTCCGGGCGGCTGGAAGCTGGGGGGGCTGGAAGCTGGCAGCGTGGCTGGCTGCAAGCTGAGGGAGCTGTGGGGCACCCCCAGTTCCCAGCACACACACACACCCCATGCCCACTCAGAGCACCCACCTTGGGTGCGGGCTTCTCACCCCCATGGGAGACAACAAAGAGTAACTGTGCAATGAACATCACCAGCAGCCATTGCCTATGGTCTTTATTATTTTTTTTTTCCAGAAAAGAAAAAAAAACACATTTTACATAGTTGGTACAAAAACAAATTTTTTAGAAAAAATGAACGGAGGGGGAAAAACCTGCAGCAAGAGGAACCGGGGGTCTCGCTGCAGGGACTCCAGCAGGAAATCTCTTTGGGAAGCGCAGCTCGAGGTAAGCCCTGAGCCACACACAGCCACCCTGATTATTCCCTCCCTCCCACCCACTTCATAAAAATTCAAGAGTTTGACACACAAGCTTTGGTTGCTAGCAGTAAACATGGATTACATTCTTCCGTCTCCTCATAGACAATCTTGTGACTCAAGGCTTTCACGCCAGGGGAGACACCCTCCCGCGAGGGACACCTTTTTCCCATACATTCAAACGCTCCCGTGTTGCAGCAGGACCCTGAGTGTGCAGCCTCACCCGCCCGCGATTCACCGTCCCGTAATGCATAGTGCCCAGCGCCTGCCAGCCGAGCATGGGCAGGGGGGGCGAGGATGCAGCAGTTAATTATTGTCAAGATACGGGAAGAACCACAACGGCAAATGACACGAGAAGATGCGAATCAATCCCACCTTCAACGTGGCTTCCCTTTACAGATAAAAATCCCTGTTTTCTTGGATCCCGGTACCATGCTGGCTCCGGGGGAAACCTGAGTGATTCTCTAAGCCGTTTGCAAGTTGCTTTAGCCTAGGACAGGGATGGTTACAGGGCTCATATCCCCACGCAGAGTTGCAAGGCAGAGTACACAGAGAAGATCCTGTCTCCCTGGTCCATAACCTATTAGATGCTTTGGCTATTTTTTTTTTTTTTCGTTTTTTTTTCCCCTCTTACTTTTGTAAACAATAATCAAGGAGAATACTGAGAGAAAATGGAAAGATTTACAGAGGTATTTACACACACTAGACATCTAGCAGAAAAATCACCAAACCATTAAACTGGGGGTGAGGGGGGAAAGGTCCTACACGATTCTTCAAGACAGATACAAGAATTAGGGGGGCAGCAGTTTCCCTGGCACCACCGAGGTGCCAGGGGAAGGCCAACAGCCCCCCGCAATGCAGCAGCGGGACCGAGGCCCAGGCTTAGACGCGCAGCCCAGTGCGCTCTATTGCATTTACCCCGTTCAGACAAAAGCTGTTTTCCTGAAGTAGTTTTGTATAGATCCCACTGCTAGTCAAGAACTTAAAAAAAATTACAAAAAAAAAAAAAATCACAAAAAAAAAAAAATAAAATCAATCATTCCCCCCACCCTCCCAAGAAGAGACCACCACCTCACCATAAAACCTACCGGAGCAGGGCAGGCACACAGCCGGGGAGCTGCTCTCCATCCCGCCCAGTGCCTTAGTGCCGCAGGGCAGAGCAAAGCCTGGGGGGGCTCACCGGGCTCCAGCAGCTTCAGCAAGCCCCCCCCCCCCCCCCCCCCCGTGAGCCCCGGCGGCAGGGATGCAGTAAGTGCTCCCCGTCTGTTCCAGCCCTGCTCTACATCTAAACCTATTGCTACCTAAAACACAGCAGAAAGCGCAGCCACGTCCTGACATGCCAGCAGGGCGAGATGCCCTCCCTGGGAAGGCTCCAGCCAGCCCCCGGGCTGCGAGTGGAGTGTTAATGCCCCAAAACCAGGGATCCAGAGTTTCTCCCAGCCACCACGAGCCAGTATTTGGGGAGGAAGCCAGGAAGGGAGAATAAAGATGGAGCAGCTGCACCTCCCTCGGATTTGGGTCCACCTTGGCACCAGGTCCCTCATCCCTGGAGGTCTCGGGCAGCCACCAGCCCTTTGCTGGAGGGTGAGTTAGGGCAGGGGGCTGAGGATAACCCTCAGTCTCCCAACAACCTCCCCAGCCACTGTCTGCTCTTGCCACATCTCGCTGAACGGGCTGGGACCCCCACCCTGGCTTGCCGACCCCCAGCCACATGGCATCAGCCTGCTGGGAGCCTGGGTGACATCCCAACCTGCCAGCAATGGGAGGGCTCCGGCACGGGGCAGACAGGAGTGTTTCCATCAGGACAGCAAGGAGGGGATGTGTGAGCATGAACAGGAGAGAGAAATGGAGGACAGTCCTCAAAAGCCACCAGGCTGGGAGAAAATCTGGAGTTGGGGAGCCAACACAGGCTCTAGCAGCTGTTCCCTGCCCCGTGGCACTGCCTGGCTTCTTCATCCCCGCACACGGATCTACAGACCCAAATTTCTCCTCAGTCCATGGGAAAGGGAAAGAGACCCTATTAAAACACAGTTAAAAAGCAAACAAATCCCAAACAGACCAAAAAACACAACTGAAAAGCTTGACAACACGCCAGTCCACCTAGCGAACATCCAGTGAGGTAGATCTACACTTCCAATACAAACTTCATCACGTCTTTGTGCTGTTAGAAAAAACCCTCCTCTCTGTCCAGCACTGAGCTACAGAGGCATTTTATCCCTGAGATTGCTCGAATACCTGAGAATAAGTTGCAGGAATTACGTCCTTTCTCTCTCTCTTTTTTTTCTTCTTTTCTTAAAGATTAAAATATACAAAAATACAAAAACAGAATATTTATATTAAAAAAAAATAATCAAAAAACCCAAAACAAAGACAACAAACAAACCCAAAGATACGTCATTCACGCACATCCTAGTGCAGGTTTCACTTGGCGTTGGCTTTGGCACGGACCGGGGGGCTGCCCCGGGAGAAGGGCTGTCCACCGGGGCCAATAAATAAAGGCAAGACTTGGGGGGGGCGCAGGGGGGAGGGAGGACAGCAGCTGCTAATGACCTGGGATGCCCTTTCCCTCTGCCCCTGGGAAGGCTCACCCCAGGAGCCGTGGGTTTCTGGAGCGTGGGATGGGCAGGAGGAGCAGGGGCAGTTTTGTCCCGCGTGGGTTTGATGCGGAGCCCGTGGGAGACCCGGGCGGTCGGGGGGGATCAAGCCCCAGGTGGGTCCTGTACACGGCCCCCGAGGGAAACGCTGCCAGCAACATCCCCAGGAGCCGGCTCTGCCCTGTGTCTGGTGCCCAAGGCTTGACCAAGAGCATTTCTGCTCCATGAAACCCTTCTGGTGCCCGGCTCTGCATTCCGGAGGCAGGGAGAAGCCTTAGAGGGGAAGAGCCGGCTGCACAGAACAGCACGCACTCCCTGGGCTGGCGCTTGGGAAGGCTTAAGTGGGACAAAAAATACAAAATGTTTTGACTTGGTCTCCCCTGAGCCGCAGCTCACAGCCCACGAGCAGGTGGCAAGTGTTAGCCCAGCCCCAAGAGATGCCCCATTTCCATCCAGCCTGAGCCCAAATCCGGGCTCTGCTGCTTTCAGCAATGGGGTGACCACGGAAAAAATGCAAATCCTTGCACTGACCTGCAAGTGAGCAGCTGTTGAGGAGCAGCGGGACCCACAGGGCCAGCCCCTGGGCATCTCCCCAGCGCTCTGCAGCCAGCCTCCCCCCCTCAGCCTCCTCCCTCGGGGCAGCGCGGGATGGGGCGGGCGCAGGATGGGTCCCCTGGCAGCTCATCCAGGCTGAGCTGGAGCTTGTTTGAAGCTCAGGAGAACAAGGAGCCATGAGCTGCTCCCTGAGATGTTGCTTCTCCGCTCCTCCTCCCTGAGACACTACCGCCTGACTTCATTTAGGAAAAGAATAAAAATTAATCAAATATAGGATTGGGGTTTTTTAGTGGGAAGAGGTATGTATGTTGGGTGCTGCCTTCCCCTATTTTTGGAACGAGCCGTTCTGATTAAAGCAGGGCTTTTCCCAGGCTGGGAACAGGGGGAAAAGGTCTGTGCAGGGACACCGGGTCCCCGCTGTTAGCACTGCCATCCTCCCTCCCCAACCCTTCACCCTGCCCCCCCTCCTCTGAGCCCCCGTGGCTGCCCGTTGCCTTGCCAAAAGCCTTTTCATACCGGTGGAAGCCCCCCCTCCCCACCACCCACCATCATTCCCGGGTTTCGGGGAGGAGGGCCGAGCTGTGCATGTCCTCCTCCTCTCGGAAGTAGGCAGGTTTTCCCTGGGAGCTGGGGGACTGCTGTGCTTTGGCGGGGCAGTTGGCAACCATGTGGCTGATGCTCTGGCAGAAGTGGCATTTCTTGGGCTGCGGGGGCAGCTTGCACTCTTTGGCATGGTGGTCCAGCCCGCCGCAGTTGTAGCATCTGTCGGAGGGGTGGGGGTGGGGTGGGGAGGAAAGATTTGAGGAGGAAAAATAAAATGAGGTAGAATGCTGCCGTGGCCATGCCTGGGATTCATCTGTCTTCAGAGCCAGAGCTTGGCTTAAAATGGCCCAGCCGCTGTGGGGACGTGGGGTCGGCTCTTTGCGGGGGTGGATGGTGGCCCTGGGTTTGGTCCCTGCAAAGCCCCAGCTCCAGCACGGCCAGTTTGGACCCGGCTCAGTGGTGCTGCTGGTACCCAGGAGATGGCAGCAAACCCCCACACCCAACCCAAGCACTTGGGGACGTCAGGGGGCTTCCACCATCATAGGTCTGGCAGACCCTGCACGCGGGACCCAAAGCCTGCAGCAGAGCAGGAACAGGCAATGGGACAACTGGCAGCCCCAGCCAGGAGAACAGCTGCAGGGACCGTGGCCATCGGTGTGGGGACAGCCCCAGACGTGGCTTTTCTCATGGCTGTACCACCGCAGCACTCGTCCCCCAGGTGCCACCTCGACACCAGAGAGGTGCGGGCAGAGGGAGCTGCCATGTGTCTATTTTAAATCCTGCATCTGTCTAGGATAGCCACAACCCTTTTCCCTTCCCTTTTCCTTCCCAATTCCTTTCCAACTTATTTTAAAACCCACTTGTGAGAACAGCCAAGTGGGGTGGGCAGCATCCGCTGGGAAAGCTGGGATGAGGCATCCCTGGGCAGCCGGGATGGAGAGGATGGGAGAGGAGAGGGGGGACGAAGGGCTGGCTAGAAACTTGCCCCAGGGCTCCCAGCCGCACCGTGGGAGACACTGCCAGGACGTCCGGCCATTTCCTTCTCACAAGGAAGGGTTTCTCTTCAAGAAAATTACCCCTGCCCAGCGCGGCTCCCCCGGATCAGGAGAGCGGCTGCCCGGCGCATCCCTGACCTCTGCCCTTTCACTGCTGCTTTGCTGCCCTTTCCCCACCAAGCTGCATCTGCCACTCATTAACCGCTGAAGGAAGCCGCTTTCCCCAAGGAGAGGTCACTGCCCACCCCCCTGGGCCCGAGCCCATCCCCGTGCCGCAGGCAGGGTGCCAGGCAGCACCACTCCTGGTGCCCATGGGGCTCAGACCCTGCCCCAGATCAGGCCCCCGCTGCCCCTTACCGGTCTCCTTTCGATCTGCGTTTCTGGATGCTCTTGCCCTTGGGTCTCCTCTCGCTGCCGATGCAGAAGACACCCCCTGGGCCGGTCACCCGGATGGACTCCAAACCTTTGGATGACTTCTTGAAGGTGAACTCAACAGCTTCGCCCTCCTTCAGGCTGCGGAACCCCTCCATGTGGAGCTTGCTCTGGGGGGGCACAGGGGAAGGATGGGGGTCAGCACAGAGCTGGGGTGGCCGTGGGGCACATGACAAACCCCAGCCCAGCAAACCCCTCCCGTGGCACGAGAGCTGCCAGTGTCCCCCTGTGCCTGTCCCTTGTGAGGGGACAGACATCGGGGACCAAGCTCAACCGGGCACCGACATCTCCCTAAAATCTCTGGAGCCCTGTTTGGTAACACGGAGCCTTCAGAGAGCCAAGGCACCCAGGGAAGCAGGGTGCACTGGTTTGGCAGGTGAGGGCCAGCACAGCCAGCTCTGACCCAAATTTCAGCAGTTTGCTGCAAAACACTGGTGCTGAGCACCACAAAGCACCCCCCCTTCTCCCACCTAGCCCTGCACTGGGGAGCAAGAGCTGCCCCTGCCCCTCCCAACACCCCTGGCTGGGGGTGCTTGCAGGGAGATCCAAACCATCATTTTAAAAAGGACAAAAGGATCTTGAGGTTTTACACAGGCACGTGTAACTCTGCTCGTGGTAGGACCTGCAGCAAAGCCAGGCTGGAAGCTGGCACCTTCAGCCTGGGGTCTCACCTAGCCCCCTCACTGCAGCTCATCTCAGTTCAAGCCCCTTTTATTGCTTCCAACAAATAATTAAGCAGCCATTCGGCCCTGGATCATCACTGCTGGGAGCACCTCCCGGGATCGCCACATCGGTCATCACTGTGCAGCTAAGCTTGGGAGTTCAGAAGGACCCAGGCTGGGGAGGGAGATTGTGAGATGATAGAAAAACCCGCTCAGGAGCTCTGCCCACGTTAGCAGAGGGGCCGAGCTGTGCGTCGCAGCTGCTGTCTTGCCCCCCCGGGGCCAGCAAGCACTGCCGCGAGCATCACTGCCTGCTCTGCCGGAGGACCACCGCATCCCGGGCGGCGAGTCGAGGAGGGCTTTGGCTCAATTTTTTTAGCAGAACCCAAACAAGCATGAGCAAAGAATTAAGAGGTTTTGCTGGCAGAGGGAGGAGCAGCTCCAGTGGGCTTGGGATTCCCAGCAGAGCTAGCGCCAACGCCTGCGAGGCTACAGCAGGACCCTGCACTTATGAATGGAGCATCTCCCCCATTCATGGTCTGGTGAGTTCCCATCACGTGGGCTGCGGCCGCCCATTCTTCCCGCACCAAGCCTCCATGCGCACGCTGCCTGGGGATGGGCAGGCATGGTCGGTTCCCTGCTTCCATCCCAAATCTCACCAGGACCCACACAGAAACACCCCACATAAAAGCAGAGAGGGAGGAAAATGGAGTTGTTGGGGTTTAGGAGTGATTTTTTTTTCAGTGGGGTCTTACAGGACATGCATGTGTCTGTGGGCATGTGAGGAAGTGAGAACACAGCTGAGCTTGAGGAACAACCCCTCAAGGTCCCTTTTTCTATGGCTTTTCTGTCCCCTTCTGTGCCTGGGGGCCCAGCTTAGGGTGGGACAGACCCCACAGGCTGGGCCAAGTCACTGACACATACCTCGTCCACTTGCCTGCTGGAATGGGGTCTAGAGTGGGCCAAATGGGATCGTCAGAAACCTTTGCTCTCTGACCTGCTCCTGCTCCCAAAAAAGAGAGCTAAACCGTGAGCTATGAGGTCCTCAATGACAACAAGGATGTGACAGGGTCTCACAGCAACCTCTGCCCGTGCAGGGCTGATCTGGGCAGTGCCATCACCACCTACCGCAGGCAAACACTCTACCATCCTCAGCCTGGCTTTCCCTCAGTACTGAGCATCACCAGAGGATGCTGAGCATCACCAGAGGATGCTGAGCATGGCCCAGGCCGGAGCTCTGTGTTCGAAGCAACTACCAGCATGACACAGGAGGTGCTTGGCTCAGCCTCAGCACCTTGGGGTTGGCCACCAACCCTGCCCTGTCCCCAGTGTGCCAGCACACCGGCCCCCTCAAGCCCCTCCATGTGCAGCAGTTTGGGTGACGGGGGCTGCCATGAATGGCAGATTTGTCCCCCTCCAGCAGCAGCTGTGGCATTTTGGGGGCGAGGAGGAACTGAGCATTACTCCGTGGTGAGCATCACTCCATGGGACAGGAGGCAGCTCCGGAGGCTGGAGGACGAGGGCCAGCCACCCCCCGCAGACCCTTCCCAGGGGTGTTTACAGCCCTGGCTGGCCCAGCTGTGTTTACACTGTGGAAATGAAAACTCCCAGGCGTTCAGCCCCAAGCTCTGGGACAAAGCCAAGCCGTGGCAGGGGGGACCCCGACACGCAGACTGGGACCCCCCCAGCTCAGCCCACACCTTGGGCACCATCACCCGTGGGCAGCCAAACTCCCAGCGTGGGCGCTCCAGCTCTTCCCCCCATGAGCCATGCTTTACCCCCATTTCGAGGAAGAGGAGGGCTGGGGCAGAAGCTGCCGCAACATGATGGGGAAGCGATTTATTTTCCAGGAGCGGGTGAGGATGACAACAGCCTCCCTGGCCCCCCGGCCCCCTCCACCAAAAGGCCAAAGGAAACGCCCTCTCCCCGGGGAAGGAGGGGGGGGGCAGCGGCCAGGGCACCCCAGCTCTCCCCCCCCCCCCCCCCCCCACCGCAGCCTTTTGATGTGTGCTGCAGAGTGGCTGGTGGTCCCTGCGCATCCCCCCTGCCCCCTTCCCAAAACACACACATTGCTGGCATTCCTCTGTTATCAGATAGGTAATCAAACTGCAGCCCATTGAATTAGCTGCATACCTCCTGCATCTGAAAGGAAGGGGCCCAGAGCCCCTGTCCCACACCACACACAAAGCCGGAGCCTTCCCAGGCCTCCACACACACACACCCCCCAAAAAAATAAAGAGAGGAAGGGGGGGATTGGAGCGAGCCGGGGATGCTGGGGCTGGGGGGAGCGCAGGGGAGGGCCAGGGCCGGGAGCCACCGGCCAGCAAGAACAAAGGGCCGGCGGCAGCCGCGCTCCCGCTGCCCAAATTCCAGGAGTTCCAGGCCACGGCGGGGGGAGGAAGGGTGGCCGGCATGGCCGCGGCCCCGCTGACCCCCCTGCAGCCCCTCTGCACGCCAGCCCTGCGCCCGGCTCGCCCGCGGCGGGGGACCCGGGTCTCACCCATCGGGTGCTGGGGTTTGGGGTCTGGGTCCCACGGCGGAGCTGAGGGGTCAGTCTTGGGGGCATGGTTGAGGTGGGGGGGAGGGTGTAGGGTGACCCTGGTCTCTCTCCAGGCTTGGGATCACAAAGCATCGCCGTCCTCATAATAAAAGCGTTTAAGAGCATAACCTAGTGCAAGGATTTTGCTTGTCGTCATTAGGGTCCAGAGTTAACCAGTGGGACAAGGAACAGAAGCAAGGTTGGCACCGCTTCACCCAGCTCTCTGTGGCCCCCTGGGCACCCCCCTTCCTCCTTTCCACCCACCCCAGCAGCTCTGTGGTTATTTATGGTGGACAAAGACACAGCATGTGAGTGGCCAAGCCGCTGCCCACTGTCCCCACGGCGGCGCTGGGTGTCCCCCACTCTCACCCCTTTCCCCTTTCCCCACCTGCAAGTGGGTGCCTTCACCCCTCCTCTTCCTCCCACCCAGTAACTCCCTCACCACACACCCCAGCGTTAGACCTGCATCCCCTCCCAGAAGGGCGACACCATAGGGCACCCCAAATCCAGCCGCTGCTCCCCAAACCACTGGGCTCTGGTTTGCCCCCACCCCACTGGGCTCTAGAGGGGCTTGGCCGGCCCCGGGGTCACCATTGTCCCCGCGGCCTCCCCAGTGCGACACAAGGGGACATTTATTCCCAGCCAGCCCCGGCCACTCAATCAAACCATCTTTGTGTCCAGAGGGGCCTGGGGCGGAGCGGCCGCTGCACCTCACCAGCGCGGGAGCGATACAGCCATTTAAACTGAAATCCCATGGAAAAGAAGCCAGGCCGGGATGCTGGGCTCAGGGTGGCTGTGGGAATGCGTGTGGCAGCGCCAAGCTGTGCCAGCGGTACGGCCAGGCCATGCCCGGCGCATTTTGGGCAGCCTGACCCCACTGCAGCCAGTGCCCGTGCCTCAGTTTCCCTCACTCTGCGAGGGGGAAGTGGCCCACAGGGGCCAGGAAAGACAGACCCCCCAGCAGGTCCCAGTGGTGGGCACTGGGATGGATGAGCCCCCAGGGGGTCTGTGCCCCCATCACTATGCCCCAACTCCACCCGCAGGCTGGGGGTACCCTGTCTGGGGTGCCCTCTGCTCCACCAGCACCCACAGATGTGCCCAGGGCACCCTGGCCACTGTGCTGCCCCGCTGGCCTCCACACCCCTCTGTCCCCCAGAGCCACAGCATCCCCGTACCCCCAAATCCCTGTTTTGCCCAAGACAGCCCTGTGCTCCCGGCTTCGATGCTTCAGCCTGGCTGGGGTGCTGGGCGCCCCGCAGAGCCCCACACCTCCTGGCCACCTTCACCCCACCACGACCCCCGAAGACCCATCCCAGGGGAGCAGCACATCCCTGGGGAAGCAGCCCCAGGCCTCAGCCGCTCCCAGCCCCATGGGGCTCAGGCTCAGAACCGCCAGCACAGAGCAGCCCCTTGCTCAGCCCCTGCACCAGGAATAAGGTGATGTGCAGCCATTAGCGCTCACTCAGTTTTTTGAGGCACGGCTCCGATTGCCACTGGGTGATGCCATCGCAATCCTGCTGGGACACAGCAGCCTCAGCCCCACTCCGAGCCCCGTTCTGGCAAAGCAGATCTCCCCTCATCCGGGCACTGCGTGACGGCAACCAGCTCCCAAAGGAGATTCCAGCAGGATCGGGCTCTGCCACCACAGAGCAGTGACCCGAGTGCCCGTGGCTCCCACCGCCGGCTGGGAAATGTCCCTTTGCCTCCACATCTCACATCTGGATCCATCCCCAAGCAAAGCCCTTCCCTCTCCCCAAACCACACCAAATCTTTTCCCGATGGTGGTGGTTCAGGTGCCGGGGACTGCGGTGCTGCTGGTGTCGGGCTCACACGTGGCTGGGAGCATGAATCGCTCCGTGGTCCCTTCCTGTGGGATTCACCCCCTGCAAGCCCCTGGCAGATGCTGCGGGGCCTTGGTGTGGAGATACAGAGGGCGATGCCTGCAGGACCCCATCGGGGACAGCACAGGGGATTTAACAAAACATGACCAGGGCTCTCCAGGGGCTCCCTACTGTCATCTGGAGCAACACCCCTAAGGATTTCCCCACCACCACCCCCCAATTCAAGCAAAACCAAAATAAAGCCACGTTCCTGCCAAAGTAACTACAGTTGCTCTTGATTTTCCACCATAAACCAGCAAAATTAAGCACTAGATATTAATTTTGGTAAAAACAATTATCCACCACAGAGTTTAATCCATCAGCTCCCGGCCCTAAATCCACGCTTTCAGCTCCTTCAGTTGTTTTTTTCCCCCCACCCTGAGGGTGCCGAACCCTTCTGCGCTTCCCAGGGGGCAGCTAATTGGGATCAGCGGCTGCATATTAATTTCATACTCCCATAGTTAACGCAGGGGCACGGCCAGGAGCAGCAGCACACCTTCAGTCGGTGACTGCGGCTTCATCCCGCTTATTCTTAGAAGCAAGAAAATAGGGAAAAGGAAACGCTGGAGCTGAGGGTGGCAGGGACAGGGGCTCCCAAGCCAGTGGCTCCATCCCAGCCCTCTTTAACAGGAGCAATCCCATTCATTTGGGCCATTTTATCTGGGAGACCATTTAAGGGTGTTTTCTCTCCCTGCCCCTCGCCCTGGGGCTGAGGGGGAGCTGGGGGAAGGGATGTGCCTGCAGCCATCAGTTAATCTTTAGACAGAGACAGGAGGCTTGTTTTGTGTGCGTCTTAAGGGGGTTTCAGGGGTGGAATAAAGCTGCTCTCTTTCACTATTTGCCACCAGGACACGGCGCACCAGCGGTGCTGACACAATTTGATTCCAGCAGTTATTTTAAATAAATTGCTCCAACCCCTCTCCCTGCAAAAGCAGGGAAGCCGACATGCATTTCCACCCCAGGGAATCCCTTCTCCAGGGACACGCGTAACTCTGGTGCTCCCACACCCAGCAGCTACCTACACCGGTGCCCCGGGGTGCCCACCCAGCACTGTGGGGTGACCCTGGTCGCGGGGGGCAAATGCAGGAGCGATACACACGAGAAAGCAGAAAAAGTGAGATATTAAATGTGTGCTGTGCCTCTATGAGCATCACGGGTCCAACACAGTCTAACAAACTGCTGCTCTGAGCGGGTTCCCCTTCCCCTTGCCACCACCCCAGCGCTGCACAAAGCAGATCCCCCCTGCCAGATCCTGCCCTGCACCCCGGCCCAGGGGAAAGGTGGCAGGGGACCCAGCGGGAAGGCTGAACCCTGTTCCCCGATGGAGGAATCCTCCCTTGTGCCCCTGCCTTTGCTCTCCTGCGCGGTTACGGATGGAGCTGCCTCCAAACACGTGCGCTTTTTTTTTTTTTTTTTTTTTTTTTTTTTTTTTTTTTAAGACTTCACATCATGCTCACTCTCTCCCCTCCCGCGCACAGGGCGATGGCAGGAGCACAGGTGGGTGACAGCCCAGGTCGGCTCAGCTGAAACCTGTGGCTGAACAGCAGCAGAGCCACCATCCCCCTCCATCCCATCCCCTGCCCAGCTGAGCGCGGATAGGATGGAGCCCGCCCATCACCCCTGACTCCCACAAGGCTCCTGGGGGTGGCAGCGCCCAGCGGACCACGCTGGGACCAAAGTGTCCGTGTGCTGGCCCATGCCTGGCTGGTCCCGCGCTGCCCTGGGCACTCAGGCAGGGGTTCCACATCCCTAGTGGCTCCAACCATGGGCACAGCCTTACGTCCCCGCGAGGACACGCAGGATGATGCCACCAATGCAATGCCCTGCAGCCGCAGCAGCTGCGGGGTCCCAACCATGCCCAGCAGGTCTTGCCAAAATCATGGGAAGGAAGAAAAAAACCAAATCCCCCCCAAAAACCAACTAACATTGCCCTTGTCAAGAATTTAGATGTGTGGGCTTGGAGACACAGAGCTGAGCTGTGCGGAGCAGTGTTCCCAGGATCAGGCAGCCCCTTCTGCTCCGCTCCAAGCCAGGGCTAGCGGGGCCAGGTTTGGGGATGGGCTGCAAGCCCCAGCCCTGCCAGACTGCGCTCACTCCTCCTGCTCTGGCCAGCGGCACTCAGCCTTGGGGCCACGGCGTGACCAGATTTTCTCCTTTCCCTTTTTCCAGGTTCCCTTCTTCTCCAGGTTGCCTTGCCCAGCAGCCCCACACTCCTGGAAGTGATGCTCAGAGCCCCAGTGTGAGTGCAGGAGCCACATGCCCAGGGGACCACCACAGCTTTGGGGTCTTCCCCAGCCTGATTTCTGCCACCTTGAAACACCCACTCCTTCACCTTCCCCGGGACAACCTGCTCCACTCCCCTGTGCTTCATCTCCCCTGTCTCCTCACAGCCCTCAAATGAATCCATCTCCAGTGTCCAGGGGAGGCATTTGAACCCAAATGCCTCATTTTTAGCTCACAATGCCAGGGAAAGGCAGCCCCAAGGAGCCCTGTTAGTCTCCTGTCCTGCCGAGATTTTAATCTCTTTGTGATCAGATAAAGGGAGAGGGAGATGGAGACGCGCTCCCTGCAGAGAAAGGCCATTCAGACATGGTTCCTGTAATAAAGTGATTTAATAGATCTAAAGAGGCCAATTCCCTTCTTTCTCCCACAATTACTTCCTGTGGGTCATCATTCACATATGTAAATGAAGAGGGGAAGGAGCGGGTTATGGGGGACTCTGGGGTGTTAAACCCCAGTGGCGGGTTTGGGGCACCCTGTGTAGCACGGGCGGTGGGTGCTGAACCCTGAGCCCTGTGTGTTGTGCCCCCCCAGGGTGGGTGCTGGCTTTTGCCCTCCCAGGACTGACTCCTTCCACAGGCAGTGGAGCCGGCACTGGCTCTCAGGAAGCACCCAGATGCTGGGATGCGGAGAGCATCGGCAGAAGGGCCCGTTTCCCCATGAGCCACCCAAAAGCAGCAAGGCCAGGGTGGGAGCGGGAGTTTGGTCCCTCTCTGAGGAGGGGTCGGGGCTGAGATGCTCTGTGGTGGGAAAGCCACCGGCATTAGCCCCAGCTGTTCTGCTGCAGGCGAGCGGGACTTTGTGCCACCAACGAGCTGGGCAGGAGGCAAAGCCCAATCTGGAGGAGAAAGACTCGACATCAGCCCAAAGCAGCCCTGTTTCTGGCGGTGCAAAGCCCCTCACCAGGAGCCCCCTGCCCTTCGCTCGGCAGGGGACCCACACGCATGCTCTGCCCCCCTGCTACCCAAAATAACCCGCTTTCACCCAGCGTTCCCCGCATTTCCCAAATGCGGCAAATCCTGCACACGGGACCCCATGTCTTCCCCAGTCCCGGAAAACCAGGGACACAAGGAAGACCACATCTCCCTGGGAGGTGGGATGCTACTGTCCAAGACACCCCAGCTAATTCTCTTTTCCTGCAGGAATGTGAGCAAGAGCAATCAGGAAACCAGACTGTCTAGGGGCAATAAACCCCCAGGAGAAGGGAGGGAAGGCGGGAGGCTTCCCCCACGGGTCCCGCTGTGTTACATTGAAATGCAAAGACCCATTTGCTCTCCCGAGAGCATCAAGATCTCGCTTTTCCCTGGCCCATTTGGAGCCCTCACTTCCAAACCCAGCCGATTTCGAGCCCGGGACGGTAGCTCCTACCAAGGCATTTTCACCACGCCACAGCCAAGGGAGAAGGGATTTGCTTCTCTCCTGGTCATCCCTCACTTGCCAGATCGCCATAGCTCAGCCTGGAGCACCCACCGCCTCGTGGGCAGGGGGTGAGAGACCCCAGGGAGCCCCCGGTCCCAGGAGCCCTGCACAGCCCAGGGGCTCAGTCCTGCACCCCCAGCGCGTCCACAGACTGTGGGATGGACCCCACTTTGGGGGGATTTGGGTCCATGGAGAGCAGCAACCACTGAAGCTGGCTGGTCTGGGGGCTCCCCAGAGCCAGCACCATCACACTGCACCAGGCTGAATCCTGTGCGGCGGCTCACAACCGTACCCACAAAACCACTACTATGTGCTCCGGAGATGCCCGTCCCCTTTCACTTGTGCTCCCTCTGCTCCCCAGCAGCTCCTTTCCCAGGGCGAGGGGACACGGGCCATGCTTACCACACAGACCCCATTCCATGCAAGCCAGCCCCACATCTCCCAGTGCTGGCCCCGATTTGGGCACCATCTCCAAAACCATTCCCCCACCGCCTAGAAGAGTTCCCCTGGCAGATCCTCCCCCACGAGCCGGGGTGGGGTGTGTGTTACGCAGCTGCAGCCCTGAATCCAAGGCTTCCCTCGGCACAGGACCACCGACACGTGTGGGGCTTCCCCACTCAGCAAGGCGCGTGTGGATCAAATCCGGGCACGAGACTGTCACTAGCGTGCAGGACCCATAGGGACACATATGTGACCCCGCACGCCTTTGTGCCAGCTGCAGCCGAAACAGGGGGTCCGGGCAGAGATGACCCCCGCCCCCAAAGATAAGCCGCAGCTGGGGAAAGCCCAGTCCTGCATCCCTGCCTGGCTGAGGGCTCCCGCAGCCTCTTCCCGGGGGAAAACCAGCTCTTCCCCAGGTCCCTCCACAGGGTGAGCAGCATCCCTGCCCCGGCACATCCTGCTCGGCCCCGCGGGCACCTGCTCCCCTGGATCCGGCCCCGAGGGGCTCCCCAGGGAACCACCAGGGGAAAATGAAAATATTCGGGGATCAGCTTATGGGGGTCCCCGGAGAGGAGCCCCAGGGCCAGCGGCTGTACCTGCCCTTCGCCACCCGCCTCGCCCCGGGGAAGTGAGCCCGGGGGACAGCGGCTCCGCCGGGGTGCGGGCTGGGACGGGCCGGGGGCAGGCACGGCCCCGCGTGCAGGCAGCGTGGGGGTCCCCATCCCTGGCAGGGGGTGCCAGGGGCTGCACTCCCTTCCCTTCCACGGACCCCACGCGGGACGCGGCCCCGTACCTGGTGCACGAAGACATCGACGGGCGAGTCGAGGGTCGCGCCGCCCTTGGCGGTCATGGAGAGGAAGCCGAAGCCCATGCGGACATTGAACCACTTACAGATGCCGGAGCCGTGCAGCGGCTGGGGCTCGTTCTCCGCCTTGGGCGAGTCTCCGGCCGGCTCCTCGCCCGGCTTCGCACCTGGGAGAGACCCACCGAGCCGCTGAGCCACGGGGCTAGGGGAGCCGCGGGTCCCCCCCACGGCCCAGCCGCCCCGCACCCAGCCCGCAGCAGGAGCCCCGAATCCTGCTCGGGTTGCTCAGCCTGGAAAAGGCAGCCCACCCCCCGAAAAAAAACGACCCACGCCAGGAGAGCGGTCAGCTCTGCTTCCACGTGTGCGTGGGGGCACCCCAGGCGTGGAAGGACACGAAGGCAGCTTCTGCCGGCGCGACTCGGGCGGTGCGTGGGGTGGGGGCCCTAAATCCGTTCTCCCCTCAAAAACGTTTAAAAAATAATAAATCCCAAACCCCAAAGCCAAACAAAAAAGTAAAAAAATTGAAAAAGAACGACAAAAAACACACAAAAAAAGAAAAAACGCCCCCAAAATACCCACCCGAAATCCCCCTGCCCCCAGCAAGCCACGCTGCGGAAAGTCTCTCCCCTGCCGTCAGCATCCCCCCGCCGCACGGGGACCCCCCCGCCCCCAAACGACCCCAGCAGCCGCCACCGGCCCCAAACTTCTGGGCTCATCCTGGAGCTGAGGGGGGGTGGGGAAAAATAAAATCCCCCCCTGAACCCCCCAGAGCTGCAGCGGGGGAGCGAGGCCACGCCGGGCCCGGCCGCGCTGCTGGGGCTCAGCGAGGCTGGGGGCGGGGGGGGGCCGGGGTCGGGCTGGGGGGGTGTCCCTGCGCCCCCCAGCCGGGCTCTGCGGCCGTTATTAATAATCTCGGAGCCGAGGCGGGCTGCGACAATAATATAACTTAACCTGCAAACTGCTGGTTGGAAACAGACCCCATCCCGACACTCGCTTGCAAATTCCGAGTTGTGGCTGTTACCGCCTCCTCCCTCCTCCTCCTCGGCCAGCTTTGAGGGTATCAGCCCAGCCAAAAAAAAAAAAAAAAAAAAAAAAAAAAAAAAAAAAAAAAAAAAAAGAGGGAAAAAAAAATCCCAACAAAAAAACCCCAGCTTAGACCCCGCCGGGAGGGAGCCGGGAGAGGTTTGACTCCATCTTCACTCCAACAATAGGGGTGGGAGGGAGCGGGAGGGGTTTTTCAAAGGCTCCCAAATTCTCGCAGACAATAGCAGCTCCCGCCGCCCCCGCCCCCCCCCCCAGGACCTACCCGCGGGGCCGGGGGGCGCCGGGCCCCGCTCCGCCATCCCGCCCCCACGTGATCCTAATTACCCCCCCCCTCCGGTAATAGCGACACATTCCGGGAGGGATTTGAAGCGGGGGGGGGGGGGGGGGGGGGGGGGGGGGCGCGTGGGTTGACACCCCCACACACACTTAGGGGCGAGGCCACCTGTCAAGGGAAGACGTGACCCCCGGGGGGGGAGGAGGTGGGACCCCCGAGGGCTAGGGGGAGTTTCCATATCGATTCTCCGCTTCTTCCCCCCACACCCCGTGGCCGCCCCCACGAGTGGAACCACCTGCGACCCGCGGCCCGGGACACGGCGGGGCGGGGGTCCCGGGCCGGGCTGAGGCACTGGAGGGGCGGTTTGCCGGAATATGGGGACCTTCCTGCACCCCCAGGTTCATCCCGTGTCCCGCGAGTGGGGTGTGCGACCCCCGGGGACATAGAACCCCACGGGGCCATGCGACCCCGGGGATATGGAACCCACGGGGTCGTGCAGCCCACGGGGCCATGGAACCCCACAGGGTTGTGCGACCACAGGGGATCGTGCAGCCCATGGAGCCGTGCGACCCCCGGAGCCATGGAACCCCCCGGGGCCGTCCGACCGCCGGGGCCATGCCCTCCCCGCCCCGTGGCGTGCCCCCCCCAGCCCGGCGGCCCTGGGGGAGCGGTGCCGAGGCGGGGCTGGGGGCGGGGGCCCGCCGCCCCCCCGGCCCGGGCGGGGACAAAGGGCGAGTGACCAACGGCTCCATTTCCGGCGGCGGACAATGACCCGCTGCCGCCCCGGCCCGTGGGGGCACAGCGCCGCCCGCCGCCCCGCCCGGGTGCTGTGGGTGTGGGGGGCACCCCCGCCCCCGTACTGGGGTGAGCCGGCAGTGCCCCCCGCGGGCCGCCCCACGGGGAGCTGCCGGGGGGGGAAGCTGCCCGCGGCCGCCCCACGCAGGACTCTCCCCGCGTGGTATCAGTGCGGGGCTGGGGGGAGGGCGGGCCACCGTACGGCGGCTGGGCCGCTGGGACCGCGGCGTCACCCGGGACCCCCCGCACCGGACCGGCGCTGCCGGGGAAATCCCGCGTGGGGAAGCCCCGCGCGAGGGCTGCGGCGCCCCCGGGGCTGCCGGCGCTGTCCATGGTGCTGAACCGCACCGGCCCTGTCCAGGGTCCTGCGCGCTGCCCTCCTGCCCTCCCTCCCTCTCCTCCTCCTGCCCTCCCTCTCCTCCCCTCCTCCTGCCCTCCCTCTCCTCCTCCTCCTCCTGCCCTCCCGCCCCCTCCTGCCCTCCCGCCCCCTCCTGCCCTCCCGCCCCCTCCTGCCCTCCCTCCCCCTCCTGCCCTCCTGCCCCCTCCTGCCCTCCTGCCCCCTCCTGCCCTCCCTCCTCCTCCTGCCCTCCTGCCCTCCCTCCTCCTCCTGCCCCCCTCCCTCCCCCTCCTCCTGCCCTCCCTCCCCCTCCCTCCCCCTCCTCCTGCCCTCCCTCCCCCTCCCCCTGCCCTCCCTCCCCCTCCCCTCCCTCCCCCTCCTCCTGCCCTCCCTCCCCCTCCCCTCCCTCCCCCTCCTCCTGCCCTCCCTCCCCCTCCCCTCCCTCCCCCTCCCCTCCCTCCCCCTGCCCTCCCCTCCCTCCCCCTCCTCCTGCCCTCCCTCCCCCTCCTCCTCCTCCTGCCCTCCCTCGCTTCCCCTCCTCCTGCCCTCCCTCCCCCTCCTCCTCCTGCCCTCCCTCCCCCTCCCTCCTCCTCCTCCTGCCTGCACGCAGCGGCACCCACACTGGGGGGGTCCAAGCAGCAGCTTCCCCGCAGAGCCTCGCAGCCTCGCCCGACTCCCACACGTGGGTCTGGGAGGACGGTGAAGGAGGAGGAGGAAGATGGTCTTCCTCTGTGCGGGCACCCCGAGGGCAGGGAGTCAGCAGCATTAATAATTCCGTGATGCTCATAGGGTGTCACCTCTCCTTTACGCTGGTTTTAACGGGGATAGACTGGGTGGGGCAGGAAACAGCACTGGTCTCTTATTCTTAACATCAATCTTGACTCAAGTCACCAAAGCCAACGAGCGTCCCCTGGTCTGCGCCAGGAGTTGAGCAGAATCTGGCTGAGTGCTGCCCGGGGACAGCCCAGGACCCCGGCTCGACGCGCGACCACAGCCTGGCAGCCCGCAGAGCTCCCTGCCCAGGGAGGGGGCTGTTGGGGGGGACATGGGGCTGGCGACAGGCTTGGCAAGAGGGAAACCATGGTGCGTGTTTTACACCCGCTCATGTTCACACTCCCCCTCTCCCTGCTGGCACCCACGGCTGTCCCGGGTGGGGATGCGCTGCGGGACCGTCCCGATGGGTGCGGGAACCGGGATGCAGCTGGGCCCCTCTCCTGGCCAACGAGGGCCAGGCCCGCGGGTGGCATTTATCCTCGTTCTCTTGATTGCAGCTTAATTGAGGCAAGAGGAAAGAAGGAAGGGGGGAAAACCCAAGACTTGCAGGAGACCCCTTGATGTGGCTCCATTCCTCTTAGCTCATCCCTCCTTCCAGCCTCTCTGCTTCCCCCCTTTCACCCAGGATTTGGGGAGGGCACAGCCCTGTATGTTTTGCTCCCACGCTTCTGTGAGAAAAGCCCACAAGCAACCCCAGCCCACTCATGGGGGATAAGGGGCACCCAAACAAGCCCTCAGTGCTGGGGCCAAGGTTTGTGGAGCAGCCCTGAGAAATGGCTTGGTCCCTTCTGTCCCTGGAAGGGACACCCTGGTGCCAGTGGTCACACAGCCTGGGGACACTGTCCTGGAGCAGACAGGACACTCTGAGTGGGGTGGGAGGTGGGCAGAGGCATGGGGGTACAGGGGAAGGATGTGGTGAGGAATAAGCCCTTGCCTTCTCTGAAGCAAATCCTTCAGAAAATAATCCACCACTGTGCACCAGCTCCGCCCACCCCAGCCCCTTCCCGATGGATATCAGGGACCAGCGGTCCCCAGAGATGCTTTCCTGTAACTCTATTTAAACTCAGCAGCAAGTTTCTCAGCATCCCTCCATTTCTGCCCATCCTTGGTGACTCGCCATCCAAGTGACACAGTCACATCCCTGAGCACGGCACTTCCAGGCAGCATCCCTTTACATCCCAACCTCTTCTCCCCCAGCTCCAGTGACATAGCCCCGCAGCAGCCACAGCCCCACATCATATTTCTGTGTGTGGTGTATTTGTTTTTGGGGGCCTGTTGAATGGCAAATGTGAAAGGGAAGGGGACTCCTTCCTGTTCTTTCAGAGCTGGTCACTGTGCCCTGCTTGGCTTCAAGGGAATAGCCGGCAAAGCGGCCGCTTTCACAAATAATGGCTTCATTAGATTGAAAGAAGTGGACAGTGACCTCACTGAAATGGACTTTCTGACCCCTGCTGACCTCTGGCCCTGGCTCTGACAGCCTGTAAATCTTCCCCCTCACGGCACGGCCGGGGCGAGGGCAGAGCCCAGTGCCGGCAGTGCTGCCCGTGGTCCAGCACTGCGGACCCCCACACGGGCAGCACTGCTGCCTGGGGGCTGCCTGGCTCCAGCCAGGTGCTGAGCCCGACACGATGAGGCCCGAGGGATGTGCAAAGCCCACATTGGTCACAGCTTCAGCAGAGGTGGGGAACCACGTCCTAGTGGCGCTGCAAACCCCATCGGAGCTGGTCCTGGAGCTGAAGGGCCCCAAGAAATTGTGTTATCGGGGCTGCAGCTCCAGCGCCATGTCCCAGCACAGTCGCCTTCACTGTCAGGAAGGTCCAGCCCAGCTCAAAAGCAGCTTCTGAGCCACCGCCAGGGGAAACAGCTCTCTCCCTGCCCAAAAACCTCCTCCAGCCCCTGCTGAGCCCACCTCCACCTCCCTCCCATGGGCACAGACCCTTCCCCACAACTCCCGGTGCCTCCTGCCCCCCACCGCACAGCCTTGCCACCCCATCTGCTGGTGGGGAAACTGAGGCACGAGTGGCCAGTGGGTACCTGTGCAATGGGAATCCATGCCAGGTTCTCCCTATCGGCTCAGTGCCCTGCGTTCCTCATCACCCCCCTGCTCCCCCGCACTGCCCCAGTGCTGGCAGCGACCCCCTCGCGTCCCAGCATCACCCGCCTCCCTCCTCCCCAGCCTTGCACGCTCGCTGCTGACCTTTGGCTACGAAGCAATCAATAATGGAGGACACAGCGCCGCCTCCTCCCCCTCGATGGCCCCCCACACCCCGCGCTTGCCCCGTGCCTCTAACAAGCCCGGCTGGGATTCAGGGATGCTCCGGTACCTCCCAGTGCTGGGGACACAGGGCTGGGGGCGCATCGACCTACCAGAGACACAAGCGTGCTCCCAAGGGTGCCCTAACAGGGCACCCCCTTCCCAACACCCCAGAAATGCTCCCCCAGGGCTGCTTTTCAGCTCTGGGGTGTCGGTGGGTGCCCCAGACCTCTGGGTTTGGGGCTCTGGGGTCCCCACAGCAGGGATGGAGCATGGCCATCCTGCTGCCGTCAGAAATGGGGCTCCCCAGGGCATCAGCACCTGACAAGGGAAGGGTGAGGAGCTGCCTGTGGGGTGACCTGGGGGGTGCTCCTGGTGCCAGGCTTCCCCACGGCTCCGCTGCCTTTCGGGTAAGGCAGGAGGGGGTAAAGGTGGGCAGGGAGAGCCCTGGCACGGGGTGATGGGTCACACCCAGATTTGGCAGCTCCTCTTTGCACCCCCAGCTCCGTTTGATACAAGTGCTTGGGCAGGAGCTGATCGATCAGCTGCAGAGCGGGGATTGATCAGGATTTCAGCCCCATACATATTCCTGCTCTCTGATAAAGGGAAATCAATAGCTGAAAGAGATATTCCTTGGAGGCAGCAGAGTTCAGCAGACCAGGGCTCACAAGCCCCCCTAAATCCTTCCCCTCCGCCCCCCCCCCCCGTTCAAGCCTCACTCCCCCTAAGAGCAAACCCAGGCAGTGGGAGAGAAAATTGCTTTGGGGGAGCTAAGCTGAGGGGGGGGGGGGGGGGGGGGGGGGAATGCTGAGGAGAGGAGGCAAAGCCTCTCCTCCCACAGCTAGACCTCACCTCCCAAAGCATCAGCTTACCCTGTATCGTCCTCCTCTCACCGCTGATCTGGCAAAGAGGGTTTTCCTACTTCTCAGGGTGCTAGACACCCCCCATTCAAAGTCCTGGGCAGGGTGGCCCCAGGGAAGCTGAGCTGACTGGTGAACCCACCGCGCATCACCCCCAACCGCCAGCAGCTGCAGCCAGCACTGCCCTGTGCTCAACCCCCTCCCACGTGCTGAGACCTGGAAATTCATTGCAGGTGTGGCCAGAGTGGCACCCTCCAGGTGCCTGTCCCATGGTGACGGGGTAGGGGGCACCCAGTGTTCACCCAGGGGGAAACTCTGCCTGCTGGCAGTACAGCCCTGGGTGCCCCTGGGTGCAAATGGGCATAGAGGCTCCACCGCCCCCACAAAATCCAGCTAGGGTGGGGGATATTGGCCAGGGTCAGCCCAGACAGACCCTTCTTATGTCTCTGCTCCTGCCGTGCCTCAGTTTCCCTACCCATAAAATCGGCTTCATGCCCAGGAGCTTGTCAGTGCCTTGAGATCACGTGTGGGGACATGCCCTGCATCGGCTGCCTTCACAGGGACAAACCCCAGCTCAGCACCACCCTGGGGAGCCCAGAGGCCAGGGTGGCTCTGCCCCTGCCACCGCTGGTGCCCCAAGAGCCTGGGGGACATGGGCAAAGGTCTCTCCCTGGAGCACCCCCATCCCTATGCCCTGCTGCAGAGACCCGATGCGCTCAGTGCACCTTGGCAAGCCACCCGGGTGCCAGCCGGGTGCCCAGACTCAGAGCTGTTTCTTACCAACACCCCAGGGTTATTTTAAGCTCTCAGTCCCTTCCAGGAAACCCCAACTCGAGTGAAGCAAAAAAGACCTAGGGAGTGTTTCCAAAAAGCACCTGCTGCCAGGGCCACCCCTGCCCTGAGATCAACCACAGGCCAAGGGGGACCGGCAGGGAGGCGGTTTGGGGACCCATGGGGCTGCCACCAGCACCCTACGCTGCCAGGAACCCCAGCTCCATGGATGGTCTGGGTGCTGATGCTGGACACCGCTGCCTGGATGCCCACAGCACCCATGGATGCTGGAGGGTTGAAGGTGGGGGGGATGGATAGGGAGGTGGGGGGGTGTGTGTGTGCAGGTCACACAAAGCGTGAGCGTGCCAGGCCTCAGCTCCGAGCTGCTGCCTCCGCAGATGCTTATCTCGAGCCATGCGAGCAGGCAGAGGAGGTGTGACATTTCGGAGGAGCAGATGCTCAGATGCTGAGCAGTGCTGAGTGGGTGCTGGGTGCTGTGAGCTCGAGGTGCAGACAGGGGCGATGGTGGTGCCCGCTGTCCTTTTGTAGTGCTGGCAGGAAGGAAGCAGGGACATCTCGCTGTGGTTTTGGAACACTTGCTATCTCAGCCTCCTGGTCCCCAGCACCCATCGCTCCCCTTCCTCCTCCTTCCTGCCCAGCTGGCAGGCTGCTGGCCATCACCTGGCTGCTTGCAACACACCCAAAGACACCTGCAAAGCTGTCCCCTGTGCCTCCCTGGGCATCCCATCCCCCCCACACCCCCCCCCAGACCCTGACATCCCCCCCTTGGGCACAGTCACCACCTCCAGCACACTGCCACCCCCTCCAGCACCCTGCCAGTCACCCCCTCCAGCACCCTGCCACCCCCTTGGGAACCCTGTCACCCCCTCCAGCACCCTGCCACCCCCTTGGGGACCCTGCCACCCCCTCCAGCACCCTGCCATCACCTCCAGGCTCTGCAGCTCCTCCCAGCTCTCTGAATTGGGGTGTTCTGGGGTCCCAGGACACACGTCCCTATCCTAGCCCTGCCTCACCCCTCCGCCACCAACCACAGCGCTGTTTCGGTCTCATCTCTAATCCCTTTCAACTGCCTTTCACTTTTCCTTTCCTTCCTCACTGTTACCTGCCCGTTTCCCCCTGCCTGGAGGGAGGGTGGCAGCAGGGACCCCCCTGCAGCCCCCCAGCAGGACTTGGGGTCCGTGGGGCTCCCTCCAGTCCCATGTTCTCCCCTGGGTGCTGAGGCTGAGCCTGTCCTCACAGCCTTTCCCATACTGTGTCCCTCCCTTCGAGCACAGTGACTCAGGGCCCTGGCTCATCCCAGTGTCCCTCCAGTTCCCCCAGCGCCTGGGGAACTGGTTTGCTCCAGGGAGGACCCTCCCCAGCGCTGACTAAATCCTCCCCGTCCAGCCCTGGCAGTGCCGGGGGACGTGGCGGGGAGCTCCTGCTTCCCACAGAGCCATGGCCAGATGGCTCAGCTTGTTTGGCACGTACACACGCTTGCACATGCTTGCACATGCATGCACACACACACACAAACACATTGCACCCATCCCCAGGGATCATAGGAGCCCGTGGGGCTGGGGGGACGCAGGGGTCAGATCCCGCTCATGTACTCAAGGGTCCTGGGGGCTGGGCAGCAGGGCACCCTGCCACCCCCTCCAGCACCCTGCCATCGCCTTCAGGCTCTGCAGCCCCCCCTGCCCCTCCCCCCGCCTCTGTGAACTGGGGTGTTCTGGGGTCCCAGGACACATGTCCCCACCCCCACATGACACCCCTCTGTGTCCCCTTTGCCCGTTCCTGAGGGGACTCAGCTGGTGGCCAGGCAGGAGCTGCTGCCGTTCCCATCTGTGCCCCCGCCCCAGACCCTTTCCTTCTGAAGCAAATCAGTGTGGAAGGAGGTTTCTGCCCCCAGACCCCCTGGCCACTGCCCACCTGGTTGTGTTTGGTGGTTTCTCAAGCCACCACGTTCCCTGAGAAGGGCACTGGAGGGGACCAGAGGCTCTGCTAGAACTGGGCAGGGAAGGAGAAACCAGCTTTTCCTGGTCTTCCCCAGCCAGGCAGCTTTTTGGGAGGTACTGGAGTGGGTGTGGGACTCATCCCCTCCCCACCGTCACAGGAGCAGGGTGGCCCCTATGGGTCAGAGACCCCACTCTGGAGTGTGGGGCTGGGGCTGCCGTCAGAGCCGGGAGCTGCTCACCCAGCGCTGCTCTTCAAAGCGGTAACCGCATTAGCCACCAGTAGGTTTCAGAGTTAACATCCTGTTTAGGGAGAACCATTCATGCGGTCTCAGGCTGTCAGCCAGCCCCATCCGAGGCTGCTGCTGCTCTTTCTGCATGCAGCCAGGGCCGGTGACACCGCCTGGCATATGGCCAAGGTCCCACTGTCCCCATGGTGGGTGACAACGGCACCTCTGCCACCCCATGAGAGCCTGACTGTGTGAGGCTCAGGGCTCTGCTGTGTCCCCATCCCCTCTCACACAGCTCCCAGTGCCACCAGTGCCCTCAACACTGGGGGGGGGGGGCACAGGGTGACCTCCCTTTGCTTTCCTGGGGATGTTGCGGTGTCACCGGTGGTGGCTCCCGACACGGGGCTGTGCCCTGGCGAGGGAGCCAAGTCCCCAGTGGGACTGTGATATCACAAACAAGCCGGTCTCACCTCCTCCTCCTCTTCCTCCTGGTGAGGCGAGGTGGCTGCCCCTCACCTCTCCAAATTTAGCGAAGGCCGCTGAGCCTGCGGGTTTCCTGCTCCTGCTCTCTGCCGCCGCCGAGCCCTGACGCCACCGCAGCCGGGCCTCACCGGTGGCCCTGGCACCAGAGCAGGTAGGAGCCATCATGCTGCCATGTCCCGCAGGGATGTCCCCATGTGCCAGCATCCCTCCTGGCTCTGTCCCTTCCACCTGCCCCCCAGCCCCCAGCTCCCACCGCTCCAGCTGTCGCTGCTCTTTGCCATTTTACTGGGCGCAGCATCAGTGGCAGGGGACAGAGCTCCCCAGCGCCGGGACACGGTGACATCGGGTCATGTGAGGCTTCACTTGCCAGGCTTGGGCTTCCCCAGCCTGCGCCACAAGCTTGGTTTTTAGGCTTGACTACTGCTACCCCAAAAACAAGCAAAAGGGGAAAAAAAATGCCTGTTTGCCTTCCAGTGGCTGGGGAAGCGGGATGGGCTGAGCGCGCTGCCCTGCCCGGCCACCTCCCAGCCCTGGCTCCGCTCCCTGCCCAGCCCTCGGCTGGTGTTTAGCAGCTTTGGGCAACCCTCCAATGCCATTTTCCCCGCGGCGATGGGTTTTCATGCTCGGGGTTGGGGTTGGTACCAGGGCGCTGGGTGCCAGCACTGTCCCCAGGGCGCTGGGAAGTGGCCAGGCCCCACGCTGCCCTGCCCCTCCGCCCTGCTGGATCTGGGGGTGCAGGATGGGGCAAGAGCCCCCCCACAGCCTGCTCTGAGCAGTGGCCGGTGCCCCCCCAAGACTGGCTGTGGGGAACCGTGAGAGCATCCTGCAGGACCTGTGGGTCTCATCACTGCTTGGGAACATCTACACCGGAGGGGACATCTGACAGGCAGCTCTCCTGGAGGGTGAGTACTGACCCTGCTGCTATCGCCGTGGTCTCCCATCACCCCACAACCTCCCTCCTGCCTCTAGCACCTGCGAGGATGCCCTGACCCCCCCCTGCAGCCCCGGGCTCTGCAGGGAGCAGCTTCACTCTCTCCAGACAATGCTGCAGAGGGGAAACTGAGGCACAGCTCTGGTGGGGCAGCATCAGGACAGTGACAACCAAAGAGCCTGCTCTGCAGGCAGGGGGATCCTTGGCCACCCCCCCACCCCAGTTCCAAAACCACCCTCAAACCAAGGGGCTGGGGTTGAACCCAAAATTCTCCACGCTAAGAGTTGGTGTCTGTGGGATCCAGTCCCATGGTCCTGGTCCCACCTCCTGTCCCCTCCACAGGTCGCCTGGCTGGAGGGGACTCCCGGTCCCCCCTGGCTACCCCCGGTCCCTGTCATGGCACCTGGGTGCGCTACGTGACCCCAGACCCCGCAGTCCCCCACCTCCTGCCCTGCCCCAGCAGACCCAGCGTCTGCCTGTGGCCGCTGCCTGCCCACCCCAAGCTCCCCGTGGGGCACGGCCGGGACCCCAGCCAGCACCCACCGCCGCCGCCGTGGCCTCCGTGGTTCAGTGAGGCTGTGGGAAGGGGGTTCCCTCTGCCCCGGCTCTCCTGCATTCCTTCCCCCCCTGCTCTTCCTCCCTTCCCTCCTCTGCCTCCTCCCTCCCTTCCCCGGGATGTGGCCTGTTTCTTGCCCCTCATGCCCAGGGGCTGGGGCCAGGCTGCCAGCTCCCCAAAAGGCTCCTGGGCAGAGCCAAGGTCTCGCCAGACACCCCCACCCCCAGAAACAGCCCCTCCCCTGGCAGCTGCCTGCACCCCTGGCCCCACAAACCCGGCAGCGGGTGCTCCTGCCTGGCCAGCAGACACAGCTTTGCTCCTGCTTGTCTTGGGCTCGCCCCCACCTGGCCCCTTGTCCCCAAGCTCCCTGTCCCCCCCCCCAGGCTCCCTGCTGACCCCCTGGCTGCTCCTCTGCCTGCAGCCCCTGATGCCACCAGGGCCACCAGCTGCCGGACCCCCCGCGGGGCTGGACATGGCCCCTTTGCCAGCGTGGCTGCTCTGCACCGAAGATGTCCCCACCAGCAGTGTGGAGGAGGAGGAGAGGAGAGCCGAGGCTGAAGAGCTGCAGGGAGGCACGGAGGGCTGGAGGAAGGAGCCCTTTGGCAGAGCAGAGGCGGCGTCGGCGGGGGTCCAGCCACTCCCCCCACTGCCCAGGGGTCCGAGGGTCCCCCTGGGCAGCCTGCACCCCCTTCTCCTGCCCCAGCTGTGCCTCTGCCCCTGTGGCACCCACTGCTCCCTGCTCCTGCTGGCCCCGCAGCCTGCGCCACCGCTAGCCCACCTGGGTGACATGGGGACCCCAGTGTCACCTGGGCAGGGCTGTGGCAGTGCCCTCCTCCAGCTGCCACCCTGCCTGTGGCTGTGTGGGACCCTCCTGCCCCCCGGGCAGGGTGCTCCTGACCTGCCGAAGCCACCGGTGGGATGTGTCCCTCTTCTCCAAGGGCCTTTCCCCTTCCCCAGCTGCGGGGCAAGAGGGTGCCCACCACTGCCGGGGGGGATGCCCTGCTCTGCCCTGCAGCCCAAGGTGTCCCACCGCGGCGTGACCAAGCCACCTGCCAGCACCCGGCCGTACCCGCCGGGGAAGGACGTTGGCAGGAGCAAGTACAAGTGCAACATCTGCACCAAGAGCTTTGGGCAGCTGTCCAACCTCAAGGTACCTGGGGTGCCCCGGCACCTGCTCCCCCCCCACCCCCGCCCACCCCTCCTGCCTCCCTAGGGTCAGCCCGCACCGGGGACAAGGGACAGTGGTGGTTCATCCCAGCTGGGCTGGCAGGTTGTGGGCTTCTCCCCGTGCCTCAGTTTCCCCACGGCAAAGTGCCCAGCGGCGTGAAGTGCTCTGATCTGGGCTGCGGTTACAGCCCCCCGTGCTCCAGCTGTGCCCAGGGGCTGCAGGATGCTCCTGGGGTGGGGGGCTGGGGCAACCCAGACTCCAGGGCTCCCCAGATGCCCCCCCATCGCCCCGTTGCCCCCCCCCCCCTCCCCGGCAGGTCCACCTGAGGGTGCACAGCGGCGAGCGGCCCTTCCAGTGCCCCATCTGCAAGAAGTGCTTCACACAGCTGGTACATCTGCAGAAGCACCGGCTGGTGCACACTGGCGAGAAGCCCCACCAGTGCCTGGTAAGCACCCACTGGGTGCTGGGAGGGTGGGGAGGGTCCCAAACCAGCACCCACACCAAGCCCCCCATCCTCTTGCCCCTGCAGACATGCCACAAGCGCTTCAGCAGCAGCAGCAACCTGAAGACCCACCTGCGGCTGCACTCGGGCGAGAAGCGTTTCCAGTGCCACCAGTGCCACAGACAGTTCTCCCAGCACATCCACCTCCAGCTCCACCGGTGCCTACACCACTGCTGGCACCCACCCCCCAGTTCCCCGGTCCCCCCCGGCCACCTAGCCCAGGCTGGTGGGTGCTCCAGCCTGGTTGCTGGGTGGCCAGTGCAGAAGGAGGAGGAGGATGAGGAGGAAGGAGGGAGCCGGCCAGGCCAGGCTATGGCACTGCTGCAGGGCTTTGTACTGGGGGAGGTGGGGAAGGGGCTGTCTGGGTGGGCAGAGGTGGATGTGGGGACCCGCCACGGTGTCCCCAGGGAGCAGCAATGTCCCCCAGCAGGGCCCGTCTGAGCTGGGACAGCCCTGTGGGCTGCACAGGGAGGGGGGCTGCCCCCCCAGCCCCTCAGAGCCAGGAGGAGCTGCCACCACCATCCACTGCAAGCCCCAGGCTCCATCAATGCTGCCCCAGCCTTGGGGACAAGGATGGAGGGGGGTCCCCCAAAGTGCCAAGCATCTCCGTGTCCCCAGAGCCCTCGGGGAGGGTGTCCCTCGAGCCAGCCCCTCCTCCCAGGCCATCTGTGCCCCCACCCTGCAGCAGTGTCGCCCCGGGGCTGTGCCTGGAGTACAACACCCCCTCTTTTCCTGGGGAAAAAGCTTTAATTTCTCAGCCCCCCTCAATCTCAGGTGCCCTCCGAGCTCCTAGCATGTCACCCCCACAGCTCCCATGGGGACACAGCTCTGCCCATCGCAGATTTTGTCGGCTCGGTGCCACCACCGAACCCTCCAGGGGTCTGTCCGAGTGTGCCGTGCCAGGGGGGGCATCCCCAGCTCCAATACCTCTGGGTGCTGCTCCCGCATCCTGCTTGCACCCTGAGCACCTCGCTCACCCCCAAAGGATGTGACAGCTCCGGCTGCTGAGGCTGGGCCGGTGGGTGACATCCCTCCCGTCATTTTATTCAATAAACCTTTCTGCCTCTGCAGCCCACCTGCCCTCGGCAGGGCTCAGCCCGGTGCAGCTCCCCAGGGAGGGGCAGGAGGGTCCCTGTGGTCCCCAGGGCATCACCCATCACCGCGGGTGTCCCTTGGAAGGGCGTGGGACATGGGATGGAGCCACTTCTTCCAGTGCTGGAGTGCCGCATGGCTCAGGGCCAGGGGCTGGTGGCCCTGGAGCCCCCTCCTCTGGGAGTCAAGGGCCTGCTCCCCCCAACGGGGACTTGGGGGGGCTTCAGAGACTCTTCTCCAGCTGGAGTTGGGGACACAGCCCCCGTGGCTGCCCTCAGTGGTGTGTGGCTCCAGCCGGGGGGGTTCACAACCGTGTCCCGCCGGCTCCAGCAGGGAGGGAGAGGGCAGGGTCCGGCTGACACGCTCCAGCCCCACCACGACCCGACACTTCTCCAGGGCAGCAAAGCCGGTGGGGCAGCAGGTGGGGGACGGCCACACACGAGCCCCCAGCCCCAGCCAGCCCCTGGTCCTGCTGGCCAAGGTGCAGATGGAGCTCAGCTCTGCCTCAGTTTCCCCAGCACGTGAGTGGTGGCACCCAGAGCTGGGTGGCCCCGGGCACCCCAACCGGACCTGAACTGCGGCCACTTGCACTGGGCTGGCGGTGGCCAGGGAGGCTCCCAGGCTGGGCCAGCAACTGGGAGTGGTGGCCCTGGGGTGAGTCTGGCACCGCAGCGGGGCACCTGTGGGTGCTGGGGAGGAGCGGGAGGGCAGGGCAGGGATACAGGGCGGGTGATGGCTCTGCTGTCGCTCCAAGCCCTGCCGGGAAAGGGCCTTGCACCCCGGGGTCAGGTCTCCTGCGGTGGCCCAGGGCTACTGTGACCCCACTCTGTCCCCTAGCCAGCATGAAGCCCATTGAGACCCCCAGCTCTCCGAGACCTGGGAGACCTCCCAGTACTAGGAGCCTCCTGGGAACGTGCTGCAGTGCTGAGGGCTCTGTGTGGGACCCCCATGTAGCTGATTAATCCGCATGCAACCCCACAGCCCTGGGGACCCCCAGCCCCTCACCACAGTGTGTTGGGACCCCACTAGCCCCATGGCCCAGCTGAGCCCAGCCGACACAGTGCCCTGGTGGGCTGGCTGCAGGTGCAGGGACACAGCTGGTCGCTGAGATCCCCTCCAAGGTTACCGTCGCCCTCACCGAGATGGGTGGCGGGGAGGGGGTGGCTGGGCAGGGGTCTGAGGGGCCCAGAGCCACCCAGGCCAGCCAGGCTCCCTCCCGGCGCTGCTGAGTCGGAGGAAACGGAGGAGCTGGGTGCTGGGGAACCAGCCTGACCGGCTCCCCGGCTGTCAGCACCTGAGGAATGCCAAACCTCCGCTGCGCCAGGGCTGGGTGCTGAGGGCTGGGTGCTGAGGGCTGGGTGCTCGGCGGGTGACTCTGCCGGTCCGCCCAGCTGTGGCGTGCAGGGAGCAGCACCCCCAGCCCCGCTCGGCACGGCACAGCACAGCACAGCACCCCGCTCGCCACCCGGCTGGCACACCGGGACCCTCGGCCAGCAGGTACGTGGGGGTGCAGGGTGGGAGGCCCCCAGGCACAGGGTGCTGCCTGGGCTGGCCCCGCTTGCACGGGTGCTGGTGGAGAGGGAGGCTTTGCAGTGCTGGGAGCCGGAGGTACTGGTGCTCCTGTCCTGCCTGGACCCATGGGATGCTGCCTGGTGCCTGGACCCATGCCCCAGCTTGGGGGGTGCTGGGATGGGTCCCTACTGCTCCAGAGATTGGCACCGACCAGGGAGGGGGGACAGGGCTGGGAGGTGGGGGCTGAGCCTGGCTCTGCCCCTCTCACCTTCAGTCCCCAGATTTGGGGGGCTGCTGGGGTTGTAACCCTGCTCCTGCCACTGAAGCACATCCCCAGAGCCACAGGAACAAGCTGGGGCTTCTCCACCTCTGGTGGCTTTGCAAGCTGGGCTGGGGGCACAGTGGGGCTCCCCCAGCACCCCTGTCCCCCTCCTCCCCACAGGGCACACGGCTGCCCGTGGCACAGCTCGGCAGGGGGGACGCAGGGGCAGGAGGGGAGGTGGCGGATCCCCTGCCCTGGTTATGAACCCCAGCCTGCACAGCAGCCACACAAACCAAGCCCTGATTTTCCCGAAGGCGGCAGGTCCGCTCTCACCCCGTGGCGATGGGGCTCAGCCCGGTGTGGCCGGAGGCTCGGCTTAATCCGTGGTCACCGGCTCAAAGGCACCTGCAGCTGCTGCCGTTGGCCTCTCTGTCTCTTCTGAATATTAGATGGCACCTTGCACCTTTTACTTGGGTGCTGGAAGACCTGGGCTGGGTGCTGGGAGACCCTTTGGGTGATGGGAGGCAGCAAACGAGCTGAGCGGGCTGGCTTGGCTTGGCCAGGGGGGGATTAATTAACTGTGCCGGGTGCCCTGGTGTGGCAATTCCACTGGGATCCAGTGCGCCATGTCCTGGCGGGCAGGGATGGCTGGCACGAGCAGCCGGGAGGTCACAGGGTCTCGCCCTTGTGTCCTTGTATCCTCATGTCCTTGTGTCCTTGAGCAACCATCACAGTAGGAAATATTTTGGTGAAAAAATGGGGTTCTGGGGCAGAGCAGGGCTCCGGGGTGAGCTCCTTTCCCAGGGCCGCTGGGGCACCGGGCAGCCCGGCACGGCACCGAGTGCTGGATCCAGCTGCAGGGATGGGATGGGAAAGACAGACCTGGAGATCTTTGGAAATCTGGCTCCAGGCAAGAGGCAGCCGTGATGCTGAGTCAGCAGCTCCCGCCTCCCCCCAGCACCCCAGCGCTGTGCAGAGCCGGCGTCCCTGTCCTGGTGCCACCCCGGGGCCACGGGCACGGCGGAGCCGGGCACTGCCAGCGAGCGCTTGAGAAACCAGCGCTGAGGCAAACCCGGGGTGCAACCAGGTGCCAGGCGGCTCCGGCTCCCGCCCCGGTGGGATGGCAGTACGGCAGGGCAGAGAGGGGCCACGGCCCTGCGCAAACTGCACTGCCCTGGCACGAGGGTCCCCATGTGCCACCGCAGAGCCCCAGACTCGGGGTGCTGGGGGTCCCTCCAGCCTGACCCTGCTCTTGGCTGTTTGCCTTGATACTCATCTTGACCCTGGCAGGTTTAAGCAGCTTTTCCTCCGCACTGGTGAGCGCACCCATCCTGCTTCCACTGGCAGGTGCTGTGGCCCTGGGGACCCAGCTGTGGCCCCGGGGACCCAGCTGTGGCTTTGCCCATGCAGATGTGGCTTTGCCCATGCAGATGTGCGGTCCCACCCAGGCTGGTCCCAGCCTCGAGCGGCGCTGGCTGTCCCAGACGAGGTCTCATTGCCTCCTGGAAAATGACACAAACTCTTCCTATCTGTACTGGAAAGACCTGCCGGGCCAGGGAGAGCAAGACACAGAGGGCGCATGGCAGCCTGGCAGAAGGGGCAGGCAGCTGCCTGCACCCAGCACTTCTCTGCCTGTCCCCAGCCTCCTCGACCCCCCTTAGGGACTGGTAAAGCCCAACTGGTGGAGGGAGCTCAGCCCCAGGTAGTGCAGGATGAGACCCATTTCCAAGGTGTCACCCAGGAAAACCAGCCTAAGGAGTGGCTGTGCAGGGAGGTGTCCCCATCCCTGGCCAGGAGACCCCAAGCTCAGCCTGTCCTCGGGGCTGAGCCTGAAGCCCCATCCCTGCCGCTGTCCCTGTAGCCGGGCGGTGACACCAAACAGGTCCTAATTGGGAGATGCCGAGATGCTGGAGCGCTTCCGGCTCCCTCCCCGGCACCTGCTGCGTCAGCTGCTTCCCAAACCCAGCAATAAAACCCTTCTGGGGCAGGGACGCAGCCACGGCACAGCGACGCCTCCACCGGCATCCCCCCCAGCCAAGGCGGCGTGGGTGTCCCTGTCCCCTGCCCTGCGCCCCAGGGACCCCAGCGATGCCCACCCTGCAGCACCGAACACAAGGGTGCAGGAGCTGAGCGCCGGGTACCACCTTGGGTCAGGGTGCAAGTGCCGGGTGGCTAGCGCAGCTCCTTTTCTCCTGCTGATGGGGCTGCAGAGGTGGATGGAGCCATCCCACCTTTGCCGTGCAGTGGCAGGGAAGGGTCAAGAGAAGATGCTGCTCAGGTCCCCACCTCCTCCTGCAAACCCCACAGCTGCCCCAGCCCTCGTCCTGGTCCTGGCCAGGGCCCTTTCCCCCCCCCAGAGCAGCTTCCCTGTTGATTTTTGGGCTTGTTTGTTTGCTGCATTTGCTGACTCGGCGCAGCCCTGCTGCCCGCCTGACTCATCCCGCAGCTTGGGGCATGGCATGGCTCGGGGAACAGCACGGCCGGGCCGGATCCTGCACGCTCACCTGTGTTGTGCCAGCCCGCCGGGCTCTGCCAGAGCCCACCCAGGTGGCACGGCAGAGCTCCCCACCATCCCTGCTGGATGCAGAAGTGTTGGCACAGGCAGGAGAGGGGCCCACAGTGCCCACCACATCCTGCACATGCCAGGATGGATGATGTGAGCACCCTGAGAATTGCAGAGAGCCCCAGAGCCACCTCCTATGCTCCTGGGAACCAGCAAAATGTCCTGCAGGATCAGAGGGAGGCGTAGGGGGGCTTTAGGGTCTGGCTTGGGGTCCAGGGCTGGTCCCCCAGGGTGGTTTCTGCTCAACTCTCCCAGCATCTTCCTCTCCCTGCAGCTCTGCCAGCCCCAGCGCGGCAGCCGCGGGGGCTGAGCCCGGCAGCGCGGGGTGTTGCGGGGCCGTGGCAGCCCCCTCCCCAGACCCCCAGCATGGATCCGCCCTTGCGACACACCAAGGCCAGAGGCTTCGTCTCCAGTGCGGAGCTGAGCATGAAGCAGGCAGCGGCAGGTGCTCCAGGGACCGAGGGCAGGTCCCGCTTCCAGAAGGTCTCGCTGGTGTCGCGGCGGCTGGAGAGCACGGGGAGCACACGGGGCCGGGACGGGAGCCCCTCGCGCGTGTCCCTCCTGCTGCAGGCCTGGGAGAGGGAGATCGTGGAGCAGACGGCGTCCGGCCCCGCCAGCCTGGCACACCGGGAACGCTCGTCCTCCATCAACCTCCTCAAGGACTTCACAGCGCACGGCCCCATCTTCTCGCAGGTGTATTCCCCCACACAGAAGCCCCGGCGGCAGGATGAGAGGGGGAAGACGGGGGCCGGTGGCGGCAGCGATGGCATCCCCCCGCCGGTGGGTCCCCCCCGTGAGATGCCCGTGCACAGGGAGAGCTACGTGCATGGCACCCTCCTCCCCACCCGGCCTGCCGAGTGCCTCACGGGGGGTCCCGGTAAAGGTCCTGGTGCCCCGTGCGCGGCCGAGCCTGGCTGTACCCCTGCCCTGCCCAGGGCCAGGCACGTCACGGTGCTGCGGACGGGCAGGGATGCAGCCAGGCTGGAGCCGGGGCTGGCGGAGGGAAGGGGAGCCCCAAACGGGATGCGCAGCACTGCCGGTGCCACAGTGGCCCTGCCGCAGCTGGAGAGCCGCAGGCAGGACAGCAGCAGCTTTGCTGGGGCCGCGGTGGGCACCGAGAGCTCACCGGGCACCGCAGAGGCCACTGGGCTCCTGGCCAAGGGATCCCCCGGGGAGAAACACTTGCCGCAAGCTGAAGCCACGCTGGATAACGCAACCCCGAGAGACAGCGACAGGCCCGGGGACCCACAAACCAGTATAACCAGCTCCCCGCAGTGTCCCTCGGCAGGCACCAGTGGCCGGGCTGATCCAGCTGGTGCGGGAGAGGGAAGCATGGCAGACGGGGACGGCACCATTTCAGCCACGCCATGGAGGACAGAGCGCCCCTCGGGAGCTGGCAGCATGCCGGAGGACCCCTCCTCGGAGGCAAGCGATGGTCCATCTGAAGCACCAGCATCTCCAAAGGCTGAACTTGAGTTGGAGGGGGGTGAGACAACAGAAGAACCCCAGGGCATGGCCCAAGAGCCTGAGAGCAGCCCAGAGCCCCCTGCTGAGCCCCCAGCCCCTGACACCCCAGCTGAGACCTCCCCTGATGCAACCGAGGAGGACCCTGAGCTGCTGGTGGACATGGAGATCTTTGTGGACACGCTACGCAACATGGAGCCCTCGGAGATGCGGAAGGCGCCCAAAGCCCCACGCCAGCCCCGGCCATCATCGCTGGGCCGCTGTGCCGCTCTGCCCCCCATCCACGAGGACCGCGTGGCTCCCCGCGCCCCCATCTCCCTGCCCGAGGCCCTGCGCGAGCTGCTGACGCGGGGCCCGCCGGGGCGGCAGGAGGAGAGCCTCGAGGAGGAGGTGGAGATTGAGAACCCCTACCTGAGCCCCAGCGAGCGGGCGCTGGCCGAGACCCCCCGTGGGGAGCCCAGGGACGGTGTGGCTGGTGATGGCTGGGCGGAGGAGGGCTCGGTCCTGGGGACACTGAGACAGGTGGGAGCAGAGGAAAAGGTCAAACCGGTGGCCGGGGGCTTGGCCGAGGGGAGCGTGCTCTTCCGAGGGAACGTTCTCAAGGGCATGGCACTGCTCTCCCACTTCTTGGAGCACCGGGCGACGGCGGCTGACGAGAGCAAGCCCTACTCACGCTTGGACAACAGCGTGCTCTACAGCCGCTTCGTCTCCCCCAGCACTACCCCGCTTGAGCTGCCCGGCAGGGATGCTGGGGGCACGGGCTCCCCCATCCCTGGGGACCACAATGGGCTGGGCCCTGGTGATCACCTCAGCCCCAAGATGGCCATGCTGGAGGCCCCGGGACCTGGCTCCATCCCTCCTGTCACTGAAGAGCCAGATTGCACCGTAGCCCTGTGCCCCGCTGATGTCCTGGTGAGTGCATCCCGCAACGCGGCACCTGGGGAGACGCTCTGCCTGCCGGGGCACACGGGGAGGTGGCGGGGCCTGAACCCTGGAGCATCTTTTCCTGTTGCCAGCACATGGCTTGTGCTTCCCATCAGAGAGGCCACAGGGTGAAAGCCCCTGGTGCGATGGGAGGGTACTGGGATGGGTGATGGAGGGTACTGGGATGGGTGATGGAAAGGTACTGGGCAAGTACCAGAATGGGTGACAGGAGGGTACCAGGTCAAGTGATGGGAGGGTGCCACCATGAGTGCTGGGAGGGTCCTGGGGCAGGCGGGGAGGCTGAGCCCCAGCAGTGCAGGAATGCTCGAGGTGTGGCTGCTCGGGGCGGTGGGAGGGTTTGGCAGACGCCAGACGCGAGGCTGCGGCGGCAGCTGCGGCTTCCTCGGGCTGCGGGGAGATGGCTGGTGCAGCTGATGTCCCTCTGCGCTCCTCACGCGCCTGTCCCCTTGGGTGTTTGCAGCAGGAGGACAAGGAGGGCTTCAAGAAGATCAACACGAGACCTGGCAAGGTACAGGGTTGGGCTGGGCTGGCTGGGGCATGGTGCACTGCGGTGCGGTGCGGTACGGCAGCACCTCTTCACTCTGTCACCCCTTCCCAGATCATCCTCTTCTCCGAGGCTGGCTTCGCAGGCCAGAAACGGGAGATTTGGGGCGACATCCCCGATGCCACGTCCTGGGAGCTCTCGCAAACCATCTCCATCCGGGTCATCCGAGGCGGGTAGGGGACAGCAGCAAGGCGAGGGCACATGGGGAGGCCATGGAGGGAGGGCTTAGCCAGGGCTCATGCGCTCCCTGTGCCGGCGACGGCAGCTGGGTCCCAGCCTGGGCTTCAGGAGTGACTGTCCTGCCAGCACTAATTACTGCGGCTGCGATCCAGCATCACGGTGGTGGCAGGATGTCCCCACCCACGGTCTGCCCCAAGGCTCCTGATGGCTGTGGGGCAGCAGATAAAAGCAGGATTTCCCCCCTTCTGTTCCCACTCTGCTGCCAGGTGGGTGATGTACGAGAAGCCACGGTTCCACGGGCGCAAGTGCGTGCTGGCCGAGGGGGACGTGGAGATCGACAACCCCTGGACGGCGTATGGGCAGAGCGGGCAGCCCCACGGCAGCCGGCCCTTCCGCATTGGCTCCTTCAAGAGGGTGGTGCGGGTAAGCCCAGGGACCCCCCAGCCACCCACTCACCCGCCAAGGTGGGGGTGCCGGACCCCCATAACGCTGCTCCGCCCCATGCCAGGATTACCGCACCCCTGAGATCAGCCTCTTTGCGGAGGAGAACGGCGAAGGCGCCCGGTTGAAGTTCACCGGCTCAGCCGAGGACACCCGCACACGGGGCCAGGCACTTGCTGCCGCCTCCATCATCGTCCACTCAGGCCTGTGAGTGGGACCGTGGGGACGGGTGGGTGCCAGATGGGCTCCAGCACGGGCTGGGGCAGGGCGTGATGCTTTCTGCCGCTTCCCCAGGTGGCTGGTTTACTCCAAGCCTTTCTTCGATGACGACCCCTATGTTTTGGAGCCAGGCGGGTATCCTAATTTAAAGGCTTGGGGAGCAAAGGACCCATCCATCTGTTCCATGCACCCTATCAGGCTGGTGAGTGCTGGTTACTGGGGCGCTGGGGCCATATCCAGCCCCGGGCACAACAGGCAGGAGCATCTCCCAGCAGTTCCCAGTTCCCGTCACTGAATGTTGGTGTGGAAATGTGCCAAGCGTGGCTCTGGGACACGCTCCTGAGCGTTGGTGGTGAGGGAAAGCAATAAAACAAAGTCCAAAAAAGCTTGGTCTTGAATGAAAACGACCCAAAAACCAGCTCAGGCTTTGAAGGGGGGGAGGGAATGGGACGACCCTGCATCATCCCCTCCTGCTGCCACAGCCTCACTGGGGCTCCTTCATCTTCCAGGGCTGCCCCGTCGTGGAGAGACCCGGTGAGCCACAGGTGAGTGCCCGGGCAGTGCCCGGCGAGGCTGCGGGGCCGGGCTGGCTGCGGTGCTGTGCTCACCCCGCCGTGTCCCCAGGTGCTGATCTACGAGGCTGCGGGTTTCCAGGGCCGCAGCTTCACCATCAGCCGAGACATCTACGACCTGAAGCACCTGCCTGGGCCAGCACTGCCCACCGTGGGCTCCCTGCACGTCCTGGGTGGCTGGTGAGCGGCGTGGGGTGGGCAGGGCTGGCATCCCGGCTGGAGCAGGGTGGGAAGGTGACGGTCACCCCCGGGAAAGGGCTTGCAGGAGCTGCCTGGGGCTGTGGGATGGCCGCGGGCAGCTTGGGGGACAGGGTGGCCCTGGAGCCGTGGGGGTGGTGGCCCCATGTCCCGGCACGTGGAAATCCTCTGGAGAGCCGACTGCCTGTGTCTGCCTGTGCCACAGCTGGGTCGGCTACGAGAAGGAGGGCTTCCGCGGCCACCAGTACCTGCTGGAGGAAGGGGAGTACCAGGACTGGAGGCAGTGGGGCGGCTACAGCAAGGAGCTGTTGTCCTTACGGCTGATACGGACGGTGAGGGCAGGGGTAGCGGCATCACTTGGGGACGGACCCTGTGTGGGCAGAGAGAGCCAGAACCCCCAGACCCATCCTCATCCCCCAAAGAGAACCTTCCGTGCCTGCGCCAGGCAGCCGGGATGGCCTGAGATCTCCCAACCTCATCACACGCAGAGGTCCGGGTGCCCAGAGCTGCTCCCACCCCCCTGGGCACCCTGAGGCCAGGCAGGACCCTGGCTGCGCGTGTGGAGAGTGCCCGGCCTGCAGCCCCTTCCCCCTGACAGACCGAGGGGCTCGGGGGGGTCCTTCTCCCCACAGGACTTCTCCCACCCGGCGCTGGTCCTCTTCGAGGCCATGGACTTCGAGGAGGGCCCCAGCGTGGAGCTGAGCGAGGCGCTCCCCGACACGCAGCTGGCCGGCTACGGCACCGTCACCCAGTCCATCCACGTGCTGAGCGGCGTGTGAGTGTGGGGATGGGGGAGAGGGGGGTCAGAGGGGACAGATAAGGGGGGGCTGAGCCAGCACCCACATTTTCCCGGCAGGTGGGTGGCCTACGAGGGCACCAACTTCTCGGGCGAGCAGTACATCCTGGAGAAGGGTGTGTACCGCAGCTGCGAAGACTGGGGCGCCACAGATTGCTGCATCGCCTCGGCGCAGCCCATCCTGCAGGTGAGAGCTCCGCACTCCCCCCTTCGCCGTGGGACCCCCCGGTGCCACCACACACCGGGCTGGTGGGGGCTGGACCGGTCCAAGGTGCCAACCAGCCCCCTTCCGTCTGCTTCCAGGTCGGGGAACACAACCTCCATTTCGTCTCCAAGGTCAGGGGCAGCGGATGGGGAGGGGGATGCGCCCCCCGGGGGATGCAGCCCCTTGAGGAGTGGTGGCATCTTGCCCCCCTCACTGAGCCCCTCTGCTCCCCAGATCCTGCTCTTCTCAGAGCCTGAATTCTCTGGGGATCATGTCACCTTCGAGGAGGACCAGGACGCCCTGCCCGCCACCTTCATCCCGCGCTCCTGCAGAGTCCGCGGGGGCAGGTAGGGTGTCCCGCAGGCACCCTGGGGGCTCCCCGGGAGGGTGGGTGGGATAAGGGGTGCTGGGGGGCCACAGGAGGGATGGATGCGCACCAGGACGGCCACGTCAGCCCAGGCACGCTCCTCCCCGCCAGCTGGATCCTGTTCGACGGGCAGGCCTTCGCCGGCGAGCAGCACGTGCTGTCCGAGGGCGAGTACCCCACGCTCAGCGCCATGGGCTGCCTCTCCTCCACCACCATCCGCTCCTTGAGGAAGGTCCCGGTGGTGAGTACCAGCCCCTCCTTCCCTTCCCACCAGCGCTGGCGGCACAAAAAACCCCAGGAACCTTTTTCCTCTGCCACGGGTGCCCCCAGTCCTGGCTCTGTGTGGCCTGGAGCCCTTCTGCACCCATGGGTGCTCACTCCTCCTGCCTCACCTCTTCCCCCATCCCACAGTTTTTCTCGGAGCCCTCCATCTTCCTGCACGGGCTGGAATGTTTCGAGGGGAAGGAGATCGAGCTGAACAACGAAGTGCGGAGCCTCCAGGCAGAGGGTTTCAACAACCACGTGCTGTCGGTGCGCATCAAAGGCGGGATGTAAGTGAGCCCCAGCCCTGCTCTCACCCGCCCCGGCTGGTGGGTGCCATCTACCCACCCAGGGGTGACCGTGCCCTGCCCGTCCCACCCCATCCTGCCCCATCCCCCACAGCTGGGTGCTGTGCGAACACGGTGACTTCCGAGGGCGCCAGTGGCTGCTAGACTGCACCGAAATCACCAACTGGCTGACGTACAGCGGGCTGCAGCACGTGGGATCCCTCTACCCCATCCGCCAGGTGCGTGCCACCCTGCGGGAGGGGACGGGGTGCTGGCACCCGATGGGGTGAACCCCAAAACCCCGGGGCAGGCAGCTCACGAGGCGCTGAAGAGCCGCCAGTGCCGATGGCTGGGAGGAGGATGAGTGGCTCCGGCTGAGCTGGGGGAGGGAGGAGGGCACAGCCCAGGCGCTGCTGGCAGCTTCGGCCCATGAAAGGTGCCACCAGCCCAGCACTGTCACCCTGATCCCTGTCCCCTGCCCTGGGAGGGGCCCCTTTGGTGGCAAAATGCTCCCCACGAGCAGGGACCTTGCGCAATGCCCCGGCATCCCAGCCAGCGAGCCCTGCCTGTGCCAGCTACCAGACAGGCCAGGGCCACAGCCATCGCCCTGGGGAGAGGCAGGGACCGCTCGGGGGAAGGGGGGACAGGGAGGACCCTTTGGGCAGCCACCCCAGGGGACCGTGGTCCTCCCTTCCCTAAGCCACAAGCTGGGTGAGGTCCCTCCTCAGCCAGCTGTGGCTGGCGGGGCCGGAGGCACAGGCAGCAGGGTTTTTAGGTGCAAAAAAGGTTTTTCTCTTTGCAGAAACGGATCTATTTCCGTATCAGGAGCAGGGAGCTGGAGCTCTACCTCATGGTCCCCGATGATGTGGAGGACATGAAAGCGGGGCGGGTGGTGGTCTCCAGCCTGAGCGAGCAGAGCAGCTCTGTCTGGTACTACGAGGATGGGCTGATCAAAAACCAGGTCAGGGTTGACGTGTGATAGCCAGAACGGCAGAGGGGACCTGGGGGAGCCCCTGGCAGGACCCCTGCTGGGATACCCGCCACCCCACAGCAATCTTTTAGGGTCTGTAACAGCTTTTCCCAGCATCTGACCGCAGCCTTGTCCCCACAGAACAGTTCATTCACTCCTCCCTACATCTCCCCTGGAGATGTGAAGGCATCCCTGCCTTTCCAGAGGAGTTTTTGTCACCCTAATCATCCCCACCTCTCACCAAGGGGTTTTCCTGCTCATCCCACCCCAGAACCAGCTGCACTTTCAGGGAAACCCCTCTGAGCTCTGAGCCTTTGTGCTGGGCGGAGACGATGGGAGAAAAGTGGGCTGACCCAGCCACCACCACTCCTTGCAGGTGGCCCCCAACATGAGCCTGCAGGTCATCGGGCCAGCCGGGAAGGGCGCGAAGGCTGTGCTCTGGTCGGAGACCCGGATGCCACGTCAGACCTGGAGCATCGATTCTCAGGGACGGATCCACAGCCAGATGTTCGAGGACATGATCCTTGATATAAAGGGTGAGGCCTTGGTGCCGGCACAGGGGCTGCTTTTCCAGGGACGCCCCAAAACAGGGTGTTTGGCCACAAGATGGGGCACCCACCCCTTCACCACCATCAGGAGCAGGGTCTGCCCTCCTGAAACCCTCCTGTTGCTCCACAGGTGGCAGATCCTACGACCGGGACCATGCCATCGTTTGGGACATGGCTGAGGAAAGACCCACACAGATCTGGGACATACAGGTGCTATGAGGGGGCGGCGTGCGGCCCTCACACTCAGAAGTGTCATTGGGGCAGGAGGGGGACACTCTGCCAGTGTCCCTGCACCGGGACGGGAGGCCTCCTACCCCATGCACACCGCATCCCAAACACCCCTGTGCCATGGCTGCTGGTGTGAAGGGTGCCCACCGTCCCCTCCGTCACGAGGGGGAACCACACCACCCCCCTCCTCGGGCTCATGAAGGACCCCACGGACACGACCGGTGCAGAACCCTCCGGAGAGCAGCAGAGCCCCCTCCTCACCAGCTTCCCCCTCTGAACTGTATTTATGTACGTGTGTAAGATATGGCCTTCCTCGTCTGGGCCAGCTCTGCCTCTGGGTGGTTGGTGTCCTTGTCCTTGCACTGGCCACAGCCTGGCAGCTGCCATGCTGGGGAGCTGCCTCCCACTCCAGCACCTTGCCCTCCACCAGCTCTGGGCCTAATCCTGCTCCCGGCACGGGAGCTCGGTGCCCTCTAGTGTCCACAGGCCACAAGCAGCACCAAGGCCCTGGGTTTCCAGAAGGGAGGCGCAGGCCATGGCAGAGACCCCACCAGCTGCAGCTCAGGGGGGAGCCCAACCTGCGAGCTCGGAGGCGTTCCGGTTGTATCACCCCAGGGTGAGCTCTGCTTCGGCAGCGCTGCGTCCGTGCTGCAGAGCTGCATCGTGGCGCAGGTCTTCAAGGTCCCAGGGCCAGAGGTCTTCTCCACCTGGGTAAGGGCAGGAGCTCCCTGGGGATGTGACTCAGAGCCAGAAGGGACACGGGGTGAGAAATCCATACACGGAGACATCAAGCGCTTCTGTCCTCGCTGCTGGGGAGAGGAGACAGCTGCCGGCAAGGGCCTGGTTCGCTGAGCAGGTTGAGCCCAGTCTGGGGACTCACTGCGTTGGGGCAGCCATCACTTACCAACCCCGCAGCGAAACGGGGTTGTTCTGGTGGCGACAAACAGCGCGGTGCCTCTGCGGGAGGCTCCCTCAGCAGACTCAGGTGCACCGAGGTCCTTACACCAGGTATCTCCAGCCGGCCCACCACTGCCCTGGCTTCCACCAACAGCCACTATCCAACGTCCATCTTTATACTGAAGCATGTCCCCAGTTACCCAAGACCTGTCTGGGCAGGAGGACACATAACCGCACGACAGGAGCAGTGCGTGTGGCACAAGGATGCCCAGTGGGCCATGCTCCTGCCAGCCCCAGCCCAAAGCACTGCCCGCTGGAAGCAGGGACCCGCAGGGCAGCTTGCAGAGGGCAATGCTGGGCCTGCAGAGCAGCCAGACACACGGACACCGAGTGCCAGGCTGGCACCACAACCCCACCGCCGTGCCATGAGGAAATGCTGGTGGGAAGGCAGAGGGGGCCACCAGAGCACGGAGGACAAGGGCCCAGGAGGCACGCAGGCCCTGTACAGCCTGAGCTGGGCCTGTGGCGCCTGGAAGCCGCGGAGGGACCTCGAAACACACAGGCGGAGCCCAGCTCTGCGGACAGAGACGCTGCTGAAGGGGAAAAACCGCTCAGAGAGGCCCCGTGCGCGGAACGCAGAACTCAAACCCGACTCCCTACAGCTGCGCTCTCCCGGCTGGGCGACGGAAGTCCCACCTGCCTCAGCCACCCTTATATAGCCCCCGCCAGGCCGGGATTGGCTAATAACGGGGAGCTTGGCAGCGCCGGATTGGTGGGGAGCACAAGCCCCTGCTGTGCGATTGGCCAGGACTCACCGCGGTGCTGAGGGCGGTGCGGTGGGAGCCCGCCCGGCCTGCGGGGGGCGCTGTACCCGCTCCGGCCCTCGGCCTACCCCGGCCCCCGCCCTACCCCTACCTCAGCCCCCGGCCCCCAGTCCCCGGCCCGCCCCAGTGCCTGGCCAACCCCGGCCCCTCCCCAGGCCTGCCCCAGCCCCCGGGCCCCGGGCCTACCCCCAGCCCCTCCCAGCCCTGCCGCGGGCCTATGAACACGGCCGTGCCCCCCCCCCCCCCCCCCCCCCCCGATCTCACCCCTCAACCTCTCGCTGGGCTGCGGTTCCACCCAGCCCCTGCCGCACGGAGGGTTCACGGCCCGGGGCTTGACCCCACAGCCCCTCGGGGTCCCCCCCAGCCCCGCAGCGGAGCAGCCAGGGGCCTCTACACCAGTGCTTTATTTCTCAGAGCCTCGCAGCAGCCCCGCTCCCGAGCCGGCCCCAGGGCTTCACTTCCAGCTGGGGCAGCTTCGGGGTTTTGTTTTGAGGCTGGAGCACTGAGGGGAGGGAGGCAGGGATGGCAGCTCCACGCTGCGAGGGTCCAAGGATGTGCAGGTGCAGGGGGTGCCATCCTGGGGGTGTCTTCTTGAGGGGGTCAGGGAGGGTGGGATGCACGGCGGCCCGCTCCGGTCAGCGCAGCCCCAGGAAGAAAGCTGCAGCCAGCCCCAGGGCGAGGGAGAAGAGGGATGGGCTGCCCCACGGGGGGCTCAGGCTGCTCTGGGAGATGCTTTGATTGCTGGGGAGGGTGGTCACGGGCTTGGGGTCCTTGGTGTCCAGGTTGTCCATCTGGCCAAAGGGCTGGAAAAAAAACCCAAAAGTCTGGCATCGCAGGGTTGAGACCCCTCGCCTGGCTGCCCTGGGGGGGCAGAAAGGAGCCGGGGGCACGCTGGGGCCCACTCTGCCCCTTCCCCAGCCGACACACCCAGCCTCCCCTCCCCCAGCAGGTTCCCCTTCACACCACACACAGAAATCCCCATTGACTGTTGGGTTTTCCCAACACAGGGAGCAAAGCCAGCTCTCTCACACAGCACTGCCCTGGTTCTAGGTAGGGGCTTTTAGAAATCTGAGGGAGGAAGCAGAAGCTGGGGGACTGTCTCTGCCCTCCAGGTGGCTGTGAGGAAGTGGCTGGGGACATGGTGGCCCATTGGCCCTACAGTGGAGGATATGGGGTGCAGGAGTGAGGAGGAAGAGGAGGGACACCCAGCAACCCAGCACCGCGCGCTGTCGCAAGCAGGAACATTGCAGTCGGTGTGGGAAACATTAACAGGGCAGTTTCCTTCCGTCTCTGAAGACTGGCACCTTCAAAATTAAGATGTTTGTGTGAATCCCTTGCGCCTTGGCTCTGTGGGACCTCTGGATTTTTGGTCCTTTCCTGGAAATCCTGGTGTAAACAGCTGTGCATTGTGCCTGTGAACAGTGAAGTGCAGCAAAAAGCGCTGCCCTGGGCTGCTGGAAAAGGGAGACATTTCCCTCCATGAGCCAGCCCCCACACTGGTTCACACGGCTCCTCGGATCCCTCCAGAGCCAGGACAGGGCCAGGAATGGGGCCCCAACGTCCAGCTCTGTCCCCTCACCAGGATGCTGTGAGGGTTTTTGGCTAGTTTGTCCAGCCACGGAGTGAGACTCCTGAAACATAAATGCATCCTCTGGAGCCAGCAGCAGGTCACAGCTGCGTGGAGCCTTTGAGCAAAATAAGCACAGACAAATCTGGCCTCATTACCAACATGCTGTAGAAAACCCCCCACATCCCGACAGCTGTTCCAAATAGCATCGCTCTCTTCGAAAGCGCTGGCACGTTCATTCCTCCCACACAACGGTCCCCACCCAGGAGAAAGCTGACATCCACCAGCGCGCCACTTGAATCAAGCCCCCATGGAGCTTCCCAGCAGGAAGGAAAATAACCTCCAGCAGGGAGAGGTGAAAGGAAACAAACTTCTCAGCTGTGTGCCCACCCAGCATCCCCACAGCTGTGGCCAGCATCTCCAGCGTATCCGCAGCCATGCTCAGCATCCCCACACGAGGCACAGGTGCCAGCAGGCAAAGGAGAGGCTGCAAGATGGGGTGGAGAGCTAAGAGCAAATGTTACAGGTAGGAGTGATGTTCTTAAGTTAAAAAACACTTTAAAAAAGGCAATATATGGCAGTATTTAGACCTTATAGACCACAGTGCAAAGCTCCTGGTAAGGCAGTCAGGGTTAAAGTGAAACAGAATATAAAAGGTTCAGGTTTCCAGCTGAAGGAACAAATTCTCCCACTGGCTGAACCCCACAGCCCCTTGACTGCCATCACACCCACAGGACAGAGGTGGCTGGACCCCCTGGCCTTGGCAGGGCCCTGTGCCACAGGGTTTCTCTTACCATGCAGAGGATGAGCAGGGTGAGCAGGAGGAGCAGGTGGGCGCGCTGGAGGGGCTGCATGGTTGGGGCTCAACTCACGGTGTGCCGTTAACACTTCCTCATCTGCTTGCAGCAACTGCAGTCGGAAGCTTTAAGCAGAGCAGCAGCCCTGTCTCACCAATCACACCTTCCTTCCCTGCACCAGCCCCGCCACCTCAAAGGGTCACTTGAACCCAGGGCAATTCGGGGACATCGCATCCGTTGCCAGTGCTGTGAGGAAGAAGACACGGCATGGGGGATCTCCAGATGTGAACGCCACCATACAGCCCTTTCAGCCTCACTTCTCCAGAGCCATCCATCTGCATCACCCTGCACAAGAACAGCTCCTGCTCCCTGTTCCCCAACATGGCCACACAGCCAGCTCTGAGCGGGCTGCCCTGGCCACAGTCTCCAGCAAAGGCAGCAAACCCCTCACCCTGCCTTCTCCCACATCTCAAAAGCTCTGCTTCTCCCCAGGGGCTTCCTGTCCTGTGCCCCACACTCATGAAGGACTAATAGGGGTTATGGGTTAAAATCCCTCCTGGTTCACTGGGAGGGTTTGCAAATCACAGCCAGCATTTCAACAAGGGCTCTGCATTGCACCATGTAACAAACCTCCTTCCCTGCAACTCAGCAGAAGCTGGATCCAAGCTGTCCCTCTGAATTTCAGTTACATGCCTGGGGTAGTCTGATCCGGGTAATGGATCAGGGAAACACCTTTTTCTAGCCTGCCAGTATCCACTTCCTTACAGATCTCTCAGCTCCCTCATCCCCTCAGCTGCAGCAGCAGCACACAAAAAGGATCTGGTTATTTTAAGATGGTTTGAAATCAGTAAAGCTACTGAAACGTACCAAGCACGTACACCTGTCTGTTGTCTGGTTTTGCATTAGCCAAGCACATCACAGCACAGGCTCCTCTGCGGCAAAGCTTCACCAAATTTATTTTTTGCACTTCATGATGTGTTGAAACTAAAACCTCTTGGGGACAGCCAACATCCCATAAAAGGTGCTAAAAATCAGCCTGCTGAGGCCGAGTTCTCCGGAGAGTGGAGCAGCACAGCAGTGGCGAGCAGGACAGGACACAGGCAGGGAGGGCTCCCCAGATAGCAGCAAGTGCTAGGTGGAGTTCTGAGCATCAGTGAGGCAAAACAAGTGTGCAGCAGTGCGTGGGTGAGAAAACAGACAAAAGAAAGAGGTGAGGAAATCCGGAGCAGCTGTACACTGAGTGATGCCTCAGGTCAGGCTGTGCCACAGACCGTCTATGAGCTGAAGCTGAGGGTGTGCAGAGGGTGGCTGAGGGAAGAAAGCACAGCTGCGTGTGGTGCTCCAGCATCAGGTCCCGCCCCAGCACCTGGCAAAGCATCTGCAGCGACCAGAGGCTGAAGCTGCCACTGAAATCAGGAATCAAAGCTCTTAACGCCACTGTAGTGTTAAGCAGCAGCCACTCTATTGCAGTGCTGGGTGCTCGGTGGCATCACCGCAAATCAAGCACAGCTGTGCAGATTTCACGGTTACATTTATACACAACAATTACAAGGTCGTACACTACCAGTTACAACAACTGATTAGTTATTTGCATATAATTATAATATCTGCTGTGCCATCCTCTTCTGTCTGTTACTACACTTGCGCAGGGGAAGGGTCTTCACCTGGGCAAGGGTCTTCTTGACCTGCGGGTCTGGTTTTTAGTATTATAATGAAGGTAGTTCACTTCAGGACACCCTTGCCAATTTGTCCAATAAGTCATCCTATACACAATAGAACCTGGGTGCTCTGGTTATGGTCTAGAGAGTAAGGATTAGGGTTATTATGGTCTATAGAATAGGGACTTTAAGCAACACAGTCTCAGATAACAAGCAGCATAGCTAACATGGAGGTTAACTCTTTAAAATCAAGATGTTCTTATAGCTAACTGTTCCACAAACAAACGCAACATACAGAAAGATTCAGTAAAACTTCCAGAGGCTCTGCCCCACAGCAGCAGCGCTCCGCAGGCAGGGTGCATTCTGCCTGGCTGGCGGTGGCGCAGAGCAGAGCCTGCGGCAGCCCGGGCCTCCTTGCTCCAGCGACACACCTGAGGGGCTGCCTCGGGCTTCCTCCTCCTCCAGAGGCGGCTGCGGGGGGCCGCATCACCCACCGCGCAGGCCCGGCTGGCCTCGGGTGGCCCCCGAGGGGCCAAGCGGGGCCGCGCTGGTGCCCGGAGCCACTGGGGCAGCACCGGGGGTGGCAGCTGCCAGGGTGGCCGTGGCGGGGCCGTCGCAGTGCCCTGGACCCGGCGCCCACCCGCGCTGCACCCGTCGCGCTCCCGCCATGGCCGCCGTCCCGCGGTGGAGGGCGGCGCGCTGCATGCTGGGATGTGTAGTCCTCCCGCTGCCCCGCCCTCCACGTGACCAGGGCTACGCCAATCGCAGCGGCCCTGCGTCGCCGCGGCAACCGCTGGTAAACAAGATGGCGGCGGTGGGGTAATGGCGGCGGTGGGGTGAGTGGTGCGCCAGCGGCGGGACCCCTCGCGGGCTGGGACCCCACACACACCGTGACGGTCCCCTCCAGCACACGGTGCTCCGCCCCACCACGCCCCGCGGTGCCCCCAGCGCTGCCACCCACGTCGGGCCCCCCAGGGCCCACATAGACGGGCACCCCCGGGTGGTACCCGGGTACCCCCGTTATTCTGAGCCCCTTTTTGCCAATGATCCTTTAAAAAAGCTGATCGCTACTGGCCACCTGGGGACCCGCAGGGCTGCACGTGATGGGACAGGCTTAGAAACAACACCAGCTGGAATAAAACTCCCCAAATTCCTTACCTGCTGCCTCCTGGCTGGTATCTCAGAGGTACTGGGGATACTGGTCAGTCACACTTCACACGGGTTCATGTCGCGTTTGTGTTTCTTCAGTTTCCAGCAGAGAAGAGTCGCTTTCTGCAGCTGCAACGGCATCACAAGTGTTGGTGCTCTCACCCGCTCCTGCCCTGACGCAGCGGGCACCCCTGCACCTCACTCACCTGGGTCTCACCTGCTCTCAGGCAGCTCCCACAGATTTTAACTGCTCACGGGTTTTAACTGCTACTACAAGTAGTAGTTGTGGGTGTATGAATAGCCACTCTGCCCAGAAATCAAGGACGTGTGGACCGGGAAGATGAGCTAATGAAAAAAAAATGAACAGTTTGGGCTTTTTTTGATAGCCTTTTCAATTACATTTTTTTTTTAAATTGCACATCAAGCAAATCCTCCCACAGTTAATGAGGCTATGCTTTATTGTTACATATTATCCCCTCTTATTTTTACTAAAAGGGCAGAGCTGTCCAAGTTCATTGCCTCCACCAGTGAGGCTTTTCTCACCCTCCTACATATTTTGCAATGGTTGTAGCTCTTCCTCTCCTACATGTGCCCAAAATCAGATAAGTAACAAAAGGTTTCCATAGTCTCAGCAAGCCCTAGAGCACATTAGAGCCTCATCTATTTTTACGGTTCAATTTTAGGTCAAATTCTTCCTACTAGATCTTAGAGCAAAAACTCCCTTTCCATTCCCAGTGAAGTTCGCTGCTTCTGTTAATCCCAGAGCGTTGTGCTTTTTGCCAAAATAGCTCAATATTTCCACTTTCTGCCTCACCGTGCAGCGCAGGATGCTCTGTACTGGCATCATGGTCTCTTTCTGCAAGCCCTGTTTTGTGTTCGCTCTTCCCAGCTGCTATGATTGTGCCTTCCCTTGGGCCCTGGCTCATAACGAGTGCTCATGTACGTTCATTAGTCTGACAGTGCTTATGGGATTGAATGGACTGGGCCATCCTGCTTTCTCCTGCCCTGGACTGGGCCCTCTCTTTCCCTCTGCATAACTCCAGTATTTCTTGACCTGATTTTGGAATGCTGAACTGTTTTCTTTCTTACATGCTCTTTATGCCTCTTCTCAGAAGATGACAGCCTGTCTCCTAGGACAAAGAATCCAGTGCAAGGCAGTCTCCCCTCCTGCTCAAGGTGCTCACCACTGAAAAAGAATATGCAGGGTAAAGTCCATCAATGGTTAGGGGATTCTGGGCCATCACAGTTTCTCAGTGATAGCCTGGTGGACTCAGTACCCCAGGTCAGGGCTAACTCCTGTGGTCCCCCTCTCGCATACACAGCCATCTCCCTACCAGTCAGGAATTTCTACCCAGTACCTGCAAAAGGTACCCCTGTCACACCTCTGTGGCAGAACAGGAATTCCTGTGGGGGGGCCCCTACGGTATGGGCAAGCCTCCAATACCAATTGCCGTTTTAGAGAGGTAACACGTATTTGTGCTTCCAGACACAGCTGGCACTGACACGGAACTCATGTCCTCCATGATGCAAAAAATCACTCTGTTGGAACAAAAAATAGAGAAACAAGCACAAGAAATGCAACTGAAGGTAAAAAATCCTGCCCCTTACTGAACCTGTTCTGTGCCTTGCTTTGACAGTTGAAGCCGCAGTAGCATTACCCCTGCTCAGACCCAGTTTGGGCTAAAACAAGTTAATCTGTAGTCTGCTCTGTTAGTTACACACACAGGCCTTTGCAAAGCAACAGTGCAATTGTATCAGTCCTTGGGGTGGGAGACTTCTTAATGACTCTCGCAAAGTAATGACCCCTTTTTTTCCCCTCCCCCCCCCCCTTTTTTTTAAGAGGTGGTTGCAGAGGTGCTGGTTTCTTTTTTAGATCAGCCACTTGCTGCAGGTCAGAGCACGAGCTGTGCCTGAGCAGGAAGCACAGAGGCAGGAGTCTGTGAGGTTGCCTACAGCTCTTGTGCAGACAGAGAAGGGGGAGATAGGTCAGTGTGTCCCTCACCTATCCTTGGCGCAGTGTGTTTATATCCCACCCATCGTTTGAGTCTAATTAAGGTACTTGTGAGGTGATACAGCCTTTCTGAACCTTATTTTGCCTGTCTCTGGGTGGGGTGAGAGTACGTGCACCGCTGAGTCACCTAGCCAGGACTCATTGTGCAAGCTGCGCCTCAGGGTTCCAAAGGCCAAGGAACTAATCAAAGTCATTATTTGTTCTGGTCCTGAAGGACGGGAGGATTGCTGAACTTGAAGAGAAGATGAAGACTCTTCAGCAAAGAGAAGGTAAAAATTGTTGTACTCGGCACCTCGCTCCTACCTGTGGGAGAGCTACGAACTCCTGGTACTGCAACAGAGCAGGCTTGGAGACCTCCTCTCTGAGCCATCCTTGCCCTAAAAGCCCAAGAGACTCTTTGGCGAGTGGTATCAGTTACACAGACGTGGCACTGTTTGCCAAAGCAGATCCACGCTTTATACTTGCACCTGCTACTCAGCTTTACTGGTACAGTGCAAAACACTATTTCCTGACCTATTTTCTATGGGTTACTAGGTTTCCGTGAGCACAGACCAGCCACGCAGATACCTAAGGATGGTGAGAAGAAAAAAGAATGTTAAATAGTGCAGAGTTCAGACAGGCTGAAAGACCAGAGCTGCTCACAGCTAAGTAAAACCAAAAATCTGCTTGGAGTCTCAAACAGTACTACAGGTCCAGGCTCACTCATCCTGTAAGGCAGCCTAAATAAATTGACCCCAGCTTGGAGCAAGTGAAGGTCTTTCCCTGCCCCCATTCAGTTCCTTGGAATCCAGCAGCTCTCCAGCTGAGCCCAGACACATTTCCTACAACGGCTGAACTACCTTGTAGCACAAAGCTATGGTAAATTCTCAATTTCCTGAGCAGAGAACAAGAATATGCTTGTCAGACCACAAACATGTGTTTTGTGCCTCATCGTCCATTGTTCTAGCCATTCAGCCTAAGTTTCTGGATCCAGCTTTAGTGGACACCTGCTCATTTTTTTAATAGGTCCCTTCAGACTGCATAAGCAAAACAGTTCTCATTGTATAATTGCGAACAGCACCCCTCACATCAGCTTCCTGCGGCATAAAACTTCACCAGTATTGTTCACAACTATCTTTTAGTCTGTCAGCACCTTCATCAAACCACTGCACGTTGCATTGTCAGGGACCAGCATGCAGAGCTCACGTTCAGCTCCTGCGTTCTATGGGCTTGAGTTCACCAGCGGTACAGGCAGGCACAGCTGGGGCATCTGTGCTGTGTGGTATCAGCTCCTCTTACATAGGAAAAACAAGTCTTCCCTTTCAGATGCCCCTGACTCATCCACAGCAGAGGAACTGGAAACGAGGTGCCTTGAGCTGCAGACCCAGGTCTGGGAGATGGAGGTGAGACACCTACTTCACTTGCCCTAAGCCACCTGCACCTTCAGTTTGAGATCACTGCGGTCTCAGGCTGCTTGGTCTTTTACAAGCTGCCACTTTGATCGTCACAATTCTTCACCACCTCACCCCGCTGAAAAGGAAAATGAGTTGAAGGCAAGCTACAGGGCAGCAGGAGGGTTTTTTAAAATACACAAACATTTGTGCCTCCTGCAAGCCTCTTAATTTTGATTTCTACAACTACAATCTTGGGAGATTACTGTGTCACTATAGATATTTTAATTCTCCCTTTGGCCTACTACTACTAGAGCTGCTACTACTACCCTGCTAGTGAGTTTGTTTGCCAGAGCCAAAGAGCCCCAAGACAAACCTTGTCTTTCACCTCCCTTTCTGCTTCCCATGGTCACAGCCGACCACACTCAGGCTTTAATTTTTGAAGCTCTGGTCTACAATGCTGACTCATACTTTCCTCTTACAGCGGTTTCTAAATGACTATGGTCTGATCTGGGTTGGAGAGAGGCATGAACAACTGGAATATTTAGAATCGCTCAAGGATGAAGAAGAGCTGCCAGCAAGGAGCCTCTGGAAGCCAGGTAAAGCACCAGCACTCCTTGCTGAAGCAGCTGTCCTAGTTCCCACTGCATGCTTAGAGAAAATATGATGCTCCCCAGAGCAGGTAAGCATCAGAGACCCAGAATTCAGGTCTTCAGAATTTGTGATCCTACGCTGAGGTCTTCACATCAGTCCACCTCAGGGTCAGAGACACTGAGCAATTTAACAGGAGCTAAGCCAGGCAGGACGTTGGTATTTTATATACCATATTTTGTAAGCTCCATCTAGGGGAAGAGGAGAGAACCTGATGGCTCAGCCATTTGGAAGGATACCCTCGCAGCAGCTGCTTCCTGAAGAGTTCGCATACCCTAAACGTTTGAAGCTTGGTTGCTCTAATAACTGATGTAAAATGGGTGGGAAACCGAATCAGATGCTTTGTGTATATAGCAGCTGTAGTAACTTACCCGTGTTGTCTGACTCCATCAGAGTATTGTTTGCCTTTCCTCCCAGCCACCACGTGAGTGGTTTAATTGAGACCTGATTGTGCTGTATGGGGTCCAAGCATACTTGGCAATCGCTTCTGAGGAAGTGGTAACAGAGGAAAAAAAAGTAATAATACTTGGGCTGTAGAGCCAATGCTGCTTCCTAACGACCATGCAAATATTAGCTAGCTAATCCTTCCCTCCTTTAGATACAGGAGGGGAGAAGACAGGGGAAGCTGTACAAATAATTTTAATTGTTTTCACCTCATGCTTTTTAAGGGCTATTTTCCCCGCCCTCCTTTATCAAATCATAAAAAAGCAGAACAGAAAATACCAAAGGGTTTACTTCTGCCTACATCTCTTTTTTCATTTCCTCTTCTGATTTCATTTTTCTGTCTCCTCGCAACCCTTACTGCTTCACCCTGACACCCTCCTCAAGCACCCAAGTAAACATCCTCAGCAGCGTCCCAGTAAGAGCGAGCAATCTGCTGGTGGCAAGCAGCAGGCAGCTGCCGGTGTTTACACTGGCATTTCTTCAGCGAGTCTGCCCTGATCCATTTATCCAATCTAGTTAATCCAACTAGTTAAGTTCCTCACTCCGTGCGTTTTACAGCACCAGATTAAGGGACAACACAACACTTCTGGAATTACAACCAAAGACAAGCAAGCTGTGGTCTCTAAAGAGCCGGCTGCGTCTGTGGCTGCCTCTGGAGCGACATTAGCTTGTGGCAAGAGGACTGTTTCCCTGTGGTTTTGCACACACCCATGCAAACCTGGCAACGCTGTGCCACAGCAGCGGTGTCACACCACGCGTAGGGTGAAAGGTGAAGCATGGAGAGGCAGCACTGACAGCCCAAAATTGTTAGGACTCAAATTCACACAGAGGGGAACGCTGCTTAGCTGGCATCCCCTTCCCCTGTAACTCTGATCCCTCCACCACAGGTGAAGCAGTTGTTTCCAAACACCAGATTGATTTCGATTTAATCTTGGAAAACGTGAAGGATTTGAATGTGCTGGCTGGAGAAGGCATTTCTCAAATCGAGCACACGCCTGGGGGTGCTCGGCTGAGACAGCCAGAACCCCTTCCCCTTACGCTGTATCAAAATGGGATCATGGTCAATGGACCCTTTCGGCCCTACGAGGACCCATCCGCACAGGTACGGAAAGGGCTGTAGAGGAATCGGACTCAGAGCCATCCTGCTGTCATTCACTGAGCCTCAGGAAAGGGGGTGAATAGGCCCTGTGAGCTCATCTCAGTACCCAAGGACGGTACTTTAATACCGCTTTAGAAGCGGCTACCCAGACCTCCAGCTTCTCACCTGCATTCCCGTGGTGCCTTTAAAGACTAGTATGTCTGTGTAGTAATTTTTAGAGATGGAGGTTCTGGGTCTTTTATGCAGACTTTTCTGCACAGCAATAACACCGCAAATAGGAGCAGCCCAGAAGGAATGTATCAGTCGTGAGATAAAATGAGAGCTTGTGGTTATACCTCAGACTTTCTGTTTATTTCAGCAATGCCTGCAAGATATTATGGATGGCTATTTCCCTTCAGAGTTGCAGATGCGCTACCCAGATGGCATCCCTTTGCAGGTAAGCAGTGCAAAACCCTATTCATCAGCTTTTTGGAAGAAATTGCTCTCTCACTTCCCAAGAAAATTCAGGTTTCTTTCACTAATCTGCTGGCTACTCCCCATGGCAAATTAAGTTTGAGGTTTTGGAACACAGCATACATGCAGCTTCATTCTGTGCATGTGTGTCTCGGCAGAAGCACACCTGCTAGAGCTGTTGCAGAAACGCTCACTGGCTTCTCATATTAGGAGGGAATGGTTTCTCTGCCACAGTGAATCTTGGCTTGGTACAAGGCTTCTAAGAGCATAGCAGACTTTGCAGAGAAGTAGGATGTGCAGCATCTGAAGAGCTATGTAACAAAAAGGAGAAACAAAGTTCTCAAATAGCTGCCTCAGAAGAGCTTTTAAACCCAGATTGAAAAAGTATCTCTCAAGGAGGATGTTAGGAGAGTTTATTTTGCCACAATTTAAATGGATTTGGCCATCTGAGTTTTTTTTTGGGCCCCGTTTTTTGATTTCTTAGAAATGGCAAAAAGCCAAGGCCACGTTTTCAGGCCAAAACCAGGTAGAGTGCCTCAGAGGACTCTAATTAGGTCTTCAAGTGCACCTGAAACACTAGGAGGCACAACCAGAGGGGTGCACCTACCCACTGCCATGAAGAAAGCAGGGCACAACTGCGTGGGCAAGCATGAGGTCAGGACAGCCAGCATCAGCTGGTAGGTGTACAGGGTGGTTGGAAAGTCAACTGGAGGGAGAAGGATTGTGCAAGGCTCTTGGGGGACTGTGGCTGGCTATAATCTGTGCATAGCTGGCCACATCTGGAAGCCACAAGACAATAATCTGGGGTAAATACAGACACAGAGTGCATCCACCTGCGATATGGTCAGCCACTGTAAGAGGAACACGAGCGGAACGCAGACAGAAGGACTGCCCCTACTTATACAGCTTTCCTCACTGCTGGTGGCCTCAGGGTAGCACTCTGCCTCCCTCGGTTTGTTACAGCCACCCGACAGTCCCCACTGCAGCCTCGTACTGCCAAATCCCTCCCCACCCCCAGCATGCTGCTACCACATCACTTTCCACTCAGCATTTTCAGCTGTGGAAGCAGACACAGAGGAAAGATCGGGTCCAAGCATATTTCTGACAACTCATGGAAAGGAGCTGTTGCCCAGTGCCTGTTTGAGATGGATGAACAAATACCTTGTGGTCTGGGTGGGCCATCCCACCCAAATCCCTGGGATTTGCTTTGTTAGAGAGCCTATAGGAGCTGAAAATTTGAGTTTGCACAGCTAGAGCAGCTTCCTTGGAAACTGTCTTGGTTTTGTTTGGGGTTTACAACTCTTAGTTGTCATTGCTGTCGTTTATTGTCTCTGATGCAGTGAGAATTAGCTTGTGCAACAGTCAAGAGTTGCTTATGGCAGTTGGCCTTAATTCAACAGGTCACTGACAGAAGGGACGTGGTATTTCGGGAGAGACACCTTCCAGGGAGTTTTCCTGGCCACGGCCAAGCGGTTGGCCATTCAAAATCAAGTGAGATGCAGGAAACCACTGATATCCCAGGTAAATTCTTAAACCTGCCTCAAAAACGCAGCTAACTCCCAAAAAGGAGAATCAAAACCTTACCAGGGCAGCTGGTAGGAATGTGTAGAGTCTCAGCGAGGAAGGCAACACTTCTGGGTCAGAGCCCTGTGCCTGTAGCCCCAGCGGAGCCTCAGGAGCTGGGAGCCAGGCAGCACACACAATGTCCTCTCATCATTAAATCCTCTTGAAGAATGAGACATGACAAGTAGTAAAAGCCCAGGAGATCAGTGGGTTTCCAAGAACATGTCTGTCCTGTGCCTTTCTGAAAGGCCAAGCTCATTCTAGCTTCACCTCTAGCAGCATCAAAGGATGCTGAGGGAACCCTGCAGATCTCAAGGGGGTAGCCTGCAAACAACCTTTGGTTCTCCTACATGCTTATTCCGTAAAGGCGGATATTGTCAAGCCAGCCTGAGCTTAACTCTACCAAACGGAACGACTCCTCTTCAGATTTTCACAAGAGAAATGGGACATAAGGTCAGGGCAGAATCCTCATTTTGCTTCTAGACGCTAGCAATCTGTGTGAGCAATACCTGTCAGGGTTGGAAAGTCAGATGCAGTCAGTCGTATAGAGAGAAACTTGTGGTTTTGTGCATGCATAACTAAATAACCCGAACACATGCATGGCCCATCAGCAATGTCTTCCTGTTTATATGAAACTGTACTACTTGCTCGTTCATCTCAAGGCCACTCACAAACAGAAGCTGTGATAAATGTTTCCTTTATCCAAGTAGTAAAACATAATTGCCGGTGCCACCACAGAAAAAGGGACACCTACAAATGCACCCTCACAAGACAAAAAATTTTCTAAGTCTGTAAAAATTGTCATAGTTTCAGGTTTTCCCATTCACAGCAGGACTAACCAGGTTTCCACCTGCTGTGCATCCCAGGTGTGTGCTGAACAGGCTGCAGGGTTGCTCACTGGTTGATGTTGACAATCAAACATTTAGTGGGCCAGAAAGTAGGACAAGCTTCAACAGAGACGGGAAGCCAGTCTCAACCTAGCTATGGGAGGCTAGAGCTCTCCCTGTCGGCTGTTGCACTCTCTCATTTCACCAAACCAGCCTATTCTGGGGGAAAATTATCAAAATGTTCTCCCCTCTGCTCTGGCAGGTCCCAAAGTCTCCTTGGAGCAGTTAATCAACAAGCTTTCCAAGCCATTGAAAAACAGAGAAGCAATCAGTGTCCAAGGCTCAGCCAAAGCAGCACAGCAGGTATGAGTGGACCCCCCCAAACACCCACAGGAGGCCAGCAGCAATTCCCTGGGCTCAGCACCCTGCACAGCACCAGCACCCCCTCCCCTCAGCCCTCTCTCAGCTCTGCGCAACCTCCTCCTCCAAGAGAGGCTCCACCAGTGCACACGTGGCACTTTGGCACCTGCTCCTGGGCTTTCCCAGCACCGGTGGCTCTCTGCGCAGAGCATGCAGCGGTGACGTTCACCTGGTTTGGTTTTAGGGCTCTGATGGGGTGCGGAGCAGCAAAGAGATTCTTCTGGAGACACCCAGGCTGTCTGCACTGGAGAGGTACAGGCACAGCCCCCTGACCCCTGCCCTATCAGGCTCTCATCTTCCTCCCGTCGATCACTGCGGGTTTATTTCAGGGGGTTTCACTTGAGGAAATAAAGGGACTTGCCCCTTTTATACCTTCGGAATAGTTAGAAAAAAAGGCCAAGTGTGGTCTTTTGGGAAGACCACTGAATTGTTTACAGGAACCCTGCCATCTTTTACATCTCTAACAAAAGCTTTTGTTGCTCAAAATGTTACTTCCTTACTGCTGTGAAATACTTTTCCCAAAGCCCAAAGCAAGCCAAAGCCTAAGAGTCTGAAACTACCTAAGATGATGTTTGCGGTCACGTTAAACGGAAGAATCCCTCCAGGAAACAGATGCCCAAGTGGGAGGTCACACTAACAGCACTTTTCCACTCATAGTCTTCTGGCAAGACAAGACCCAAATAGCTAATGAAAAAAAAAACCCAAGCAGATTATTTTTAATCAAAGAAGTAGGCCGAAGTACTTACCAGACAGCCCCGTTCTAAAATGAAAAAGCTAAAAAAGGTCAGCAACTCTCTTTTCAAGGCACCTTTAAGCAGGGAAAGCAAAGCAGCATTTTGGTCCATGGGCTGGTCTGCTCGGCCACAGTCAGATGGAGCCTCATTCATCTCAAGGATGAGATGGTCATTCCCAGACCTGAAACAAACTCTCCCCTGTTCGGATCACCCAGGCAGCCCAAAGGCTCTGATGTTCCGTGGAGCTCAAGGGCTCTGCCACTGGCAGAGCACTCACTCCTCAGCTGACAAGGTTTTATAACCCCCAGGGCAAAGACAGCTGAAGCTTCTGCCCCTGATATCTGCACTCTCCGCATCAAGTCTGAGAGCGGGGAGCAGACATATATTGTAAAGATGTTGTTCACGGACACCATAGGGGACCTGCGCCAACGCCTCGCCCATGCCAGGTAGGCCTAGGACTTCCCTCCCCGCTCTCCACCCAGCTCTGTAGAGCCCCAGGGAAAGTTTCTCTCCTGCCGCTGAAGGCCCTGGAGCTGCGCTTCAATCTGCTGGAGCTGAGCAGGGCTGAGGGTTACAGCCCCAGCTGCTGCTGCGCGACTTCTGCTGCTGTGGCTCCACCAGCAGAGGTGCTCTCTAGGCAGCGCTGCCGGGGTTATGCTTAGCTCAGAGCATTCAGCATCCACCTTCCAAAAAGCCGACAGCAGCAGAGAGAAGCCTCTTTTTCCTCTCAAAACTACCATCTGACCCAGGCCCACCACTGCTGTCACCGCCTTCCAGATGCTCAGCAGCACTCACCCAACTATTGCCACCATTCCCAAGGCGTCAGTGCAGCCTGGAAGCTGAGCTGCAGCCTTCAGCCTAGCTGCTGGATCCGCTGTTGGATAAACAACCACCCTTAGCTCAGCCAGCTCTATATCCCAACGCATTTAACGCTGCCCAAGGGCTCACACATCCCTTTGGGGACAGTTCCAGATGGCTGTGGGGAGCCCTTTGCTCTCCCCTCTTCCCACTCCTGGGAAGCCCACGATGAGCTCACTGCTGTTGGGATGCAAGAGCCTCCTTCCCCACTGCAGCTGTGCGGCCTGGAACGGCTGCTCCGTGCCTGGCTGGCTGCAGTTTGGGCGGGAAGCCCTTTTTTCTGCTCAGCTTGTGCTTGTGAAACAGTCTCTCCCTTTGCTCTTACATAACCACAGCTGGATCAACTAGAGCATCTCAGCGAAACCTTGGGGGATCCTGTGTGTAGGAAAGATTGTGCTGTTCTTTCCTAGGGGTGGAGACTCCAACTCGTATGAGATCATCAGCACCTTTCCCCAGAGGGTGTACATGGACAACTCCAGGAGCCTGCAGGAATGTGGACTGATCCCCAGTGCCTTCTTGCTGCTGCGGAGAAGAGACCCCTCCCAACACGAGGGGACAGGGCTGCAAACAGCTTAACAGCTCGCCCCAAGCGCTGCAAGAGGAAGAAGCTGCCTTGCACTGTTAGTTGTGTTAAAACCTCCCCAGCTGGGAAGAGAGGAGAGGGTTGTCTTTCCAGATTTAGTTTCACTGCGCCGTTACCCAGGACGGACGAAAGAGTTCAGAGGCAGCGGCGTGGCCTCTCCTTTCAGCACAGGGTGCCAGGCCCAGTCCTGCTGCCTCATGGGTGGCTGCCTTTACCCGAGACAAATGGGCTCCTAACACTGGGGCACTTGTGTCAGCTCAAGCCCAAGACCTGGTTTCTCACCTCTGCTGAAGGTTACACAGGCTCATCCCCACCCAGGGAAGGCCGCCAGCTTTACGCTGGGACCAGGCAGTTGTTTAGCTGGGCTCAGGGATTCTCTATAGGATGGACAAACAGCCAGGGTCAATTTGCTTTCCACACACAGCTGCTCCCCAGAGATTTCAATGCATTTGTACCACGAGAGAAACAGGCTCAGTTATATGGTCCCCAGCAAAACTAAACCAAAAGGCCCTGAGCCACTGCAATGCTGGAACCGAGCCAGACTCAGCCAGGAGATCCTGCTGCTGGGTTTCCTGTACGTGAATGACTCCTTCCCTTGGACAGCCCCCAGCTCCCAGCCCCCAGCTCCGGCAGGGCCCCGGCTCCCAGCCCCGGCTGCCAGCCTGCCTGCCTCCCTCCCTGGCAGCCTGCTGCAGCCAGGAGCTGGATGCTGCAACAGGACACCGTGTCATTGGAGAAGAGCACAAACCCTTCACTGCGTCTCTGCTGAACCCTGAATAAAGCATCTTCCCCGCTCTCCTGTGGGCTGGGGCTGCACTCCGCAGGCCCCTTTCCCCAACACACTCTTCCTGTTTCAGCTGGGACAAGCTCCCACTTGACTCCCAGCCGACGGCACTCCCACTTGCGAGAGGCAGCACCTTCTGGCAGGTTCCCTTTTAGCAGAGACCCTCATTAAAGGCTCCCAATAAAACCATTTAAGTTGCAGTTTCCACTTCCATTAGATTTCAAAGGCACAGTTGCTGTGGAAGGGGGCAGGATGCCCAGAGCTTTTCCCAGAACCCTCCGACCAGAGCTGGACCCTGCAGAACTCAAATACAGGAAGCACCACCCGTGCAAACCAGCTGCTTCCCTGGGCTCCCTGTGGGCAGTGACTCAGTCCCCACAGCTCTAAGTTAGTTTCCTCCTTTTTCCACCTACGGCAGATACAGGAGCGTACTCAGGACCCTCCCATGGGGCAGCCTTTTCCACTGCCTCTCTATACCCTGCTCTATAACCAGCCAGGTAATCTCTGTGCCAGGGTTTTTTTATCGCTCACATGTCTGGCTGAAGCTGTCCCTCCCCCAGGCTGCCTTTCTTACCACGCAGAGAGGAATGCTTGAGAGAGGTACCTGTCACTACCGCACTGTCGGATATTCAGACAAGTCCTGTGAGCCTTTGATTAGCGGCAGCAATCTAAGGTGTTAAGATCTTTGTGTCAGGCTGCAGCAGTGAGTACAACTGACTCGGCTTCTCTGAGCTGGAAATGACTCAGAATCATTACGCAGGGTGATGTTTAACCTGTAGTCAAAATAAAACCAGATTTTAAAGAAACCCACCAGTACCGATGTGAAAGGTACAGTAACATTTAATAGCATCTCGGAAGACAACATTGGTTATAAACTTGCTTTTTGGCAGGAAAACAAAATGCACTTGGTCCGGGTTGCAAAAAAGCCAGCTCAAAGAGGAAAGGTAAGACAGCTGGAGCATCAGCTGTTCTGGAGCAGCCCTGAGCCATTAACGCTCACAAGGTCAGCCCTGCACCACATCACAGCAGAGGGCAGCCGGAGCAGCATGGGTCCCACTTCTAGGCCCATCCATCCCCCCAGGCAGCCTGCTAAGTGACACCGGCCTTCGTCCCCAGCCCCGGGCTTCTCTGCAGTGGGTGGTCAGACCCCAGCTCTGTGCAGTATTTTTGCATTAAATTAAGACAAACAAAAAAAAAAAATCAACTTAGTTGCCATATCTCTGCAGTTGAGATGAAGAACAAACAAACCAAAAAAAAAAAAGTGAGCGAGGAAGTGAGGCAGCAGGATTTAACAATTTTAACAGCAACTGGGAGAAGTGGGAAGTAACATGCAACCCTAAGCCCTTCCCTCCTGAAGCCGAAGCTCTCCCTGCAGAGGAGAGGGCTGACGGCCGGCCGCACTTCGCACAGCCCCAGAGGCTTTGCTGTTTACAGAGGCACTGGAAGCTGCGGGGAGCCAGGCCCGGCTTTGTTCAAAAGCCATGCGCAGCGAGCGTCAGACTTTCTTTGGATCCCTCTGAGATGATATCAAGGGTTAGGCAGGAGGGGATCGTAGGCAGCTGCAATGAGTAGTTTTGGTCATGGGTTTCCCTGTGCTGGGATACAGGTCGTGGTGCCAGGACAGTGCTGACAACCTGGAAGTGAAGGTGGTCGGAGATGAGGGTGCTCAGGAATGCAGGTAGAGTCCAAGACGGGAGGGGACCCCAGGGCTCAGGCTAGCTTCAGGAACTCTTGCAGGGTGTTTTGCTCCACCGCTTCCACAAAGAGCTCGTAATCCTGCAGGGAAAAGCCACACGGTCGCTCACAAGACAAGAGGGAGTTACACGCTCCCATCGGTCAGGCAGCCCAGGGTCCCCTGAGCGCAGCACAGACCGGTTTGCAGCACGGGTGCCCGTCAGTCATGCTGAGGATGACAGGACAAAGAGGGGACAGCCCTGGACAGCACAGCCCCACTGCCCAAAGTCATCCAGAGACCCCCCTGCCTGAGCCCCATTTTTCACAAGCCACCATGCCCCAAGTGGCCATTAACCCTGGCAGTGCCTTGTCTGTGCACCTCATGAAATGCCTTTTAAAAGGCATCTTAACATCACACAGGAAAACCAAGGGGCTGGGGTTCCTGCCCGCCACCCAGCCTCCATGGTCCTTATCCCCAGCGCAGAGTACGAGCCTTACCCCGCAGTAGTGGTCTCCGTTGACAATCTGGGGTGGGATGGCTTTGGGGTTGCCTGCCTTCACCCTCATCTCCTCCCGGAGAGCGTTGTCCTGGGAGATATCCACCAGCTCGTACTTGATGTTTTTCCCATCGAGGATTCTGGTTACTTCGCTCTGTTGGGATTTGATCTGGAACCCGGGCGGGAAAGGCAGGTTACGGGGAGCTGGAGAGGAGCCCGAAGGGCGGGCACGCACCCCAGCGTGCCAGCCACAGTCAGCACAGCGCTCCCGGAGCGACTGCTCCGCAGGGGCCACGGGGCTCGGCTCTGCGCGGCGCGGGGGTAACACCTAGCACCGGGGGATGGACTCGGGGGAGGAAGGGGCCGGTGCAGGGCGAGCAGAGGAGGGAACACCCGGGATGGGGCGGGGGGGCTTCGCAGCTCCGCGGGGATGAGACGCCCGCCCCCGGGAAGAGGGGCCCCGGCGCAGCCCGCCCTGCCGCCCCGCTCACCTCCCGGGAGCCGGTCACCGAGGTGCTGTAGACCTTGAGGGTGCTCATGCTGCGATCGCGACCGCTCCCTGCGCTCGGCGCGGCGGAGGGAGGCGCGGAGGGAAGGAGGGAGGGAGCGGGCGGCCCCGCCGCCGCCCGGCATGTGACCGCGGGGACCAATGGGGCCGGCGGGACCGGGCATGCGGCATCGGCGGGGACGGGGGCGGCCCCGCTCCGCGCCCCGCCGCCCCCGGCCCCGCTCCGCACCCCAAACACTCGGTACAAACAAGCGGGTGAGACAAGGGCGGGTGTAAACACTCCGCATCCAACGCGCTGCGCCAGGGGGACCCGACCGCACCAAGGGGACAGCGTGTGAGACAAGGGGGGGGGACATGGGACAAGGGGGGACGTGGCCCTGCGCCCCTGTCCCGGCTGCTCGGTAGAGCTCCAAGATTGACCCTGCACGGAGAGCAGCAGTCCCGTACAGCCCGGATGGGATCACTGCCCGAGACAGACCGATCCCGTTTTGCAGGAGAATGAGGAGGGGACATTTCCCCAGGGAGGGACACGCGACCTGGGCAGCCCAGCCACGATCTCCTCTTCACAGCCAGCTCTGTCAGGGCAGAGGGCAAACGTGTCCCCACACATCGCCTGGAAACTGGGTCTTGCACCCAAAGAAGAACACGGGGAACAGGGCTGGTGCTCAGCAGCACCCCGCTAACCTGCAGGAGCGAGCAACTTTCACAGCTGGTGCTGCTCCACACACACCCCAGTGCCTACAGAGCTCTCAGCAGTCAGGACAAATGACCTCAAGAATTCGCCTTGGCCCACATTTAGCTCAGTACATGGCATCAGCAGCCTGAGAACAGAAACAGCCACCAATGTAACACACCAGATGAGGAAAGAACAGTTCTGTCTGCCCAGCAGACACTGCTGCACCCGCTCCCCACGCTGTGCAGCGGGTAGCTGAGGACAGCAAGCTAACCGATCTGTCGCCACCATCACCCGTGGTAGCCAAACATTTAAGAACAAAACAGATTTGGTCTTAAAATTTAACACAAAGGAATAACAAAAACATTTCTCCCAAACCTAGGGCTCGCGGCCCCGACATGAACCAAGAGCAACCAAACGGCAGAAGTTTCAGCAGTATTTTCCCTCCTTGTTATTATAACTGACTTTGCATCTTGCTCTTAACTCGAGCTGAAAACCAAACAAGTTCTACCCTTGGCACTACAGCGTTGTCACAAGCAAGCACTTAGTACTGTAAAGTTGCCACTAAGGCTAAGGAGGGTTGTGATAAAGTGAACCTCATCCCATGCTGATTTATTTAGAAATCCCATTATTTAGCAGAGGAGCAGGGAGCTCCCAGAGAGCAAGGGGCAGGGCTACAACAAAGCCCGAGTGGGGCATCAGGAAGAGCTCTTGGATCCAGCTGGACCATCGTGCTATGTCAGGACCAGAATGGCTTTCTCCCCAGCAAGAAGGGAGCCAAACAGAGGCATGTCTCCCCGCTGGCCTGCAGCAGGCTCCCCTGGGGGCATAGAGGCTCTCTGCAGCTCTGGCAGGGGCTACAGACATTCAAGGCTCCCCAGATTGTTTGCGAGGGCTCTAAAGGCTGCTACAAGAAACAGCAGTTCCTCACGCTGCCAGCAGACGCATTAGGCACAAAGCAGCATGGGGACAGGACGTTTCTCTAGCACATTAAGGCACTTCAGCATCAATCCACTTCCTCTGCAGCTGGAATCGTACCCACACTCAAGAGTGCTATTTTGGGGCAACAAAAGGCTTAAGGCTTTTTGGGCAACAGTGCCCAGGGGGAGTGTTTTCAGAGTCTTCTTTTAGTATTGCTTTATTCCCCAACTCCTGTTAGCTACTGAAAGATTCCTGTTGCATTTACCCGAGGAAAGCAGGTCCTGCTCCACAGATGGCTACAAAAACATCCAAGGCAGAACAGTGCACACAGCATCTGAGGAGCCTGTGGCAGCATAACTGGCCCACCTGCTTGCCTCTGAAGTCCACAGATATCCCCTGAACACTCTGATAATCCTCTGGTCTTACTAGTCACACAGGATCTGTGCAGAGAATTTATCAGAAAGACCAGGGCATACATTTCCTTTTAGTGATGATTTTGACTGTCACATTTGCATGTTCAGCATTTGACATGCCTGGAAGGCAATTCAGAATTCATCTCCCAGCATCAGAGACCACACCAGCTCCAGCAAACACAGCATAAACACATTCCACAAGATCAAAGCTACTGCAAAGCCCGACACCGAAGCCCTGAATGATTCCAGTTAGTCAGTCAGCAGCTAAACACTTCTGGCAACAAACCCCCTGATTTCTCACGGATTGGATAAGTCACGTGTCTTGTACCCGAGCAGAGGGATGGTAAAGTGCTGAATAGGTTTTGGGTTGTAGGAGCTCTAGTCTCCTGAGGGTTTCAAGTCTTCATTTCCTGCCTTACTTTGGGGAGCGGTCTTTACTGGGTGATGCAGTTGTCTCCCATGTCCTGAGCGTATCTGTCAGATATTGCCGTCCTTAAGTCCTGCACCTCCTTGTGAAGCTCTTTTACCTCCACCAGTTTCTTTGCAAGTCCATCAGGGCTCAGCAAGTCATCCTTCTCCTTAGCAGAGTACTGCGCAGCTGTGGAGTCAGAGAGAGGGGAGTTACCTCACACGCAATTCCAACCAAGGATCACCCACATTTGCAAGCAAGCCAGAAAAACCAACGTATATTTGCAAAAGAGGCACTACTTAAAATTCAGTTACTGCAGCATACACGTTTAGAGCTAGCTAACTGCAGAAAGAAGGTTCAGAATCCCAGAAAGGTGAGAACCTGCCAGCCTACAATATATGCGAGTTACTTAATTCTGCCACAGCACAGGAACCAAAGGGTTTGCTCTGCCATCACTCCACATACTTACAGCAAATGCCCAGCAGCAGGGAGAGGTTGGGGTCCTTGCCCTGAGCCCTCTGAGTGACAATGCTGTAGACAGACTGCAAATCCTGCAGACAACTGGCCAGCTCGCTGTGCAGCTCCTGGGTGAGGCGGGCTGTCTCAGCAGGCAGCGGCTGGGTTATTAGCTCTGCCTGCCGGAGTCGTTCCTGAAGGGTCAGGTTCTTCTCGATGAGCTCCTGATTCTGTGCTGAAAGCTGAAGAAACAGATACTGCAGGTTGGTGGCTACTTGGACCAGAACTAGCAGCACACTTAAAGCAACTTAACACAAGTGCTTGACGATGATGGGAGCACGGAGGGCAGGAGGAGCTGGTTTACATCAAGCCCTGCAGGCTCTCACCAGACGAGCGAGTGTCAGTCTTACAGGGTGCAAATGTTCAGCTTCACTGGCTCAGACAGAAAGCGCCCCATGACACTGCACTGTCCCTGCCAAAGCATGACACAACAAAATAAGCTTCCAGGAGGTTGTGCACCACCTGCTCACCCCAGCACTGGCCATCCCTTCCCTCAAGGGCTGCCACTGTAGCTTGACCTCTTTTAGGCTTGAGTGTGGGGCTCAGCCCTGCCCTTCAGCCAGGTCTGTAGTCGAGTTTGGACCTTGCTCACCACCTTGCTGCCCTCAACTGGCAAGCTCAGGATCCTCCACCACATCCCGCAGCCCCAGCTGAAGTTCCCAAGGCAGAAACTGTCTTTCTCCTGCTTTTGAACAGAGAAGAGCTCCTTTCAGAGCACTGACTAGCAGGAAGCAGGAGAGGTTGTGCTGCTGACTGCAAATTAAGGGCCTTGCTAAAAGACAATCCATAGTTCATTCAACTGACACTCTAAACACTCCTGCTCTGACCTCTTTCACAGCAGTCCGGAGCTGCTGCAGCGCATTTTCTCTTCTCATCGCTTCCTCTTTCAAAGCTTGGCTTGTCCCCTCTTCCTGGGCCACCTGTTCTTCCAGGTTCTGGAACAGACCAAGGGAAAGTAGTAAGTCTAACTCACTTCACAGCAGATTCTCAAGTTCTAGGTCCCTCTGCAGTCAGTTCTCACCTTTACTTCCAAGGCCAACTGCTCCACCTTCTTCTGCTGTTTGTCCACAATCTGGAATCAAAAGCAGAGGCATCAGAACTGACCACACAGACTCAGTAATGCCACCAGGATTTCTCCTTCAGCAGGACAGCATTCCCTCTCCTTCTCTTTCCTGTCCATTTACTGCTTTAATCACTGCTTGTTAGTAGTGGGCTTAGATTCCTCAATGAAAGGCCCCTAATAAAAGGCACCATTAGAAGTATCAGCTAAAAACAAACTGGAGAAGTCGCATTCTTGTGGTTTTCCTCTCCCTTCTGCATTCTGCAGCTTCCCTCCAGTGTTACTGTAGGAGTGCATGGCTATCACACCAAGAACAGCTTTTAAAACCCCTCAGTTTGGAATTCCAGGAACTGCACAGGAAAGTGCAGTTGTGACTGCAAGAGCTCCTGATCTCATTATAGTGCCTGCCGTGACTAACTGGAAGGAAAAATGTGTGATTCCCGGTTAGGACAGCCTGTTACCTTCCTGAGGCAGTCGCATTCTTTCTTCAGAGAGTCATTTTCTATTTTCTGTCTCTCCCCATCCTGGGCAGGGAGCCCTCTCTCCGCGTTCTTTACACACTGCTGCACCTTGTCCTGCAAGCTGAAATTAGCAGAACACCATGGGAAAACCAGCTTTATTCAGGATGTTTCCCTCACTAGGAGGAGGGAAACAAATCCTTTTCCTATCAGATGTCAGCATTGCCCTGTTTGGATCCCAGCTTGCAAACTGCCAGGGCTGTGACAGGAGTCCCTCACCCTAGACACAGCCCTACCCACGATATCGGCACATTTGCAGAGACCCAGCGATTGCAGATTACGTAGGTCCATTTTGCAAGGAGTTGCAGTTGACAGCAATAACCCGAGGACACCGACAAACCCAGGTGACAAAAGAGGGGCCCCCTTTCAGCCACATGGTTCTGCTCCCACCCTCTGCTGTTGGCACGCAGAATCTGAACACCGTGTTTTAGTGAGCACTCACATAATCGTCACAAATTCACGGTAACCTGGTTCTGACAGGTGGGACAGCAGTTGTACTGAACCATCACTGTTCTTGTGCAGCAATGACTTCAGCACTAAGATGAAGCTTATTCTAATCCGGCTGATTTTTACCTGCGCACTGTGGAAAGAAGCTCCAGCTCCTTGTGTTTTTGGGTTTCTAGCTGCACTTTTTGCTCCCTGAAAGCAGCCCGGACATCTCCAAGCTCTGTTTCCAGTGCCAGCACTGTTTCCTGCATAGTAGCACTCTTCAGTTCAGATTCCTTCAGCTGCAACAAAGACCATCATAACATTCAACAGATGTCCCAGGCCTTTCACCATACACACCATGTTTCAACTACATTTTAACTACCTATGTGACAGTTCTCAGCTATAGCTCAGAACATTCCTCCTGCAAAAAGGCCAGACCACAACTTTACTTCAGCAGCTGCACAGGGGATTAACTGCAGCTGTAGAAAGGTCACCTGAACAAGTATGTGAAGAGCAATCATTACAACTCAGAGGAAGTTTTACCTTCTGACTCTGTTTCTGGTGGTCCTCAAGGGTTGGTAAATCAGCCAGGTATCGTTCTAGGGTCTCAATTCTCTGTTGTCTCTCTCTGTTTTGTTCAGATTCCTTCTGGCATTTCTTTTTAAGGTTATTAATGTGTTTGTCTCTTCCCTTTACCTGCAGGGACAGTCACATACAAGTTTAGTTTATATAATTCCTTATCCATTCTTCAGTCTTCTGTAAGCCCACCCCTTTACCTTTTTGTACAGCACTCAACACCAAAATACAAGATCACTTTAACTCAGCAGCATTTCTGCTCACTTAAGCTAAAGACAGGCTTCTTCTCTAGTTAAAAGAGGAGGTACTGAAATACTTCTAACTGCAGGAGGAAGAGCTTCTGCTTATAAACCAAAGTACAAGGAGATCAGAAAACACCTGCAATAACACACTGCCACAGAAAACTTTCATCTAGGCACTACACTGACTTTTAGCTTCTCAAAGAAAAAACACCTTCCACCTCTAGGGCAATGGGACCATACCCTTTCTTCCTGTTTCTTTAACTCCTCTGCATGTTTCTGCATAGTTTCCTTCAGTGACTCCCGGATCAGCTTTGCATCCACCTCTGCAGCAGCCAGTTTTCTCTCCAATTCAATCTTTTCCTTACTGAGAGATTCAGTCTTCTCTGTGAACTGTGCTCGAAGAAATGTGTTCTCCCGCTGCAGCTCCTGCAAACAGAGACAGCTTATGAGTTCAGTGTAGTTACAAACTGGCACTAAGCAGCTGCGCTGCCTCAGAGCTGTGCTCTCGGCCCTCCTAATTCCCAAACATCATTCAGCCCACCTTATATACGGCAGTATCTGAAATAGCACTTGTCAGTGCTGTCAGGCGTTTGCATTGCTAGACAGCTTCTAAACAAACCGTAGTATTTCAGGGCTTGAAACCTCAAGAGACACAGAAGATCTCAGAGATGACAGGTGATCGGGTCCCCATACAAAGGATAATTTTACTCTGCATAGCCCTCCTACTCAGGAAACACCTACTGAGAAGCAGTAGGGCCACTGGATTCAGTACATACTTCTTACTAACACCCTGTTGTACCCCATTACCTGCATTCTCAACATGTAGACATCTCCATAGGGCGCTGGACAGCCAAGCAGAGCACTGTGAACCTGCAGTTCGCTTTCCCGGACCTTCTGCTCCAACTGGGATATGTGTTGTCTTTGTCTGTAAAAACCAGGTAACATACTGTTCTCAAATCTACAGTAGAGAGCAATGCAACATGAATAGTGCCACCGTGACTCTAACGCTCCATACAGCAACAAGCGGAACAGAAAGACAACTCTACAACTCAGAACTGACCTGCAGAGAAACAATCTGAAAGATATCCGTTTAATTTTTTTTTTTAATTTTTTTTTTTTTACAATTGGTATTGACTCTTCTTCCCTTCCCTCCCTTCAAAGCCTCCCCCCCAGCAATGATTACAGATAAAACCCACACACCTTGCATGCTTTGGAGGATCCAGCTTGGCTTATGGGTAAAACGAACAGACATCATACGACTCAAAATGAGCAAGCAGAAGAAGTATTTACAGTCCAAATGCTGAAGGTAGTTTTCCATAAAAGCTTATGGACCACTAGCATTAGGTATGAGCAACATTGTTTGCCAGCCCAATCTCACAAATCTCACAAAGTACAAATTTAGAATAAAGATCTCAAAGAGCTCCCAGAAAGTCCTCAAGCAAAAAGGCAGTAGTTTTGACATTCCAGATAATTGTGATGTCTTCATCCCTTATAAAACAGAGAAAGCCCTAACCAAAATTGATTTACTTGAACCCTTCAGGAACATCATCCTAATTCCAAGAGGAAGGGAAGAACTCATGAAAAAAAAAAAAAAAAGGAGGCTGTTCTCAAAGGTCATTATATCATTCTTTGCACCCAAAAAGCTCAGTTGGGTAAAATGAACTCTGAGATATGAGCTCTCCTTGGTACCTTCAAAACCCTCCCTTTCCAAAAGGAAATGCACTGGAGTCTTTAAGCCACGTGTCAGTATCAAACTCTCACCTGTCAATGAGGAGCTCCTTCTCCTTGAGTAGGTTTTCATTGGAGTTCAGGATACTGATCCACTGAGCTGGATCAGGTGTAGGCAGAGAAGCAGAATACATCAAGGGATGGTGGCCGGCGCCTCCATTTTGTAACTGAAAGAGGAGACAAAATGAGGAGGGAGAAGTTTGTGCTCCACAGAGGTAATTGCAACATTGGTCGAGCTATTTTGCACACTGTGTGCTCATCTGCATGCCAGGACACAGTTATTTCAGTCTCTGTCAACGTCCAAGAACAAGTAACTTTGCCCAAGCACAACTGGAGATTAACAAATAATTTTAGATCACTGTGCTAGCTCGCTGGTAACAACTTGTCTCCATTAGGGTACAGCTGGTGGGAGGTGATAAACAAACTCTTTCCACCTAGCAAACTGAAATTATTTTCATGCATCTTTTCAGAATAAGTGTTTCTTAATTCTAGATATAGAATACCATTATTCTAGAAACTGTTATGAATGTCTCGGCATGCCTTTTTTTATTTTTTTTTTTTACAGTTTCCAGTGGACAGGTTTCATCTCTTGATCTGGACCAACCTGCAGTGCTGTAACACAATACAGGGCTGCTCTACACAAGCAGCACGCCAAATGATACCTGTGACACCACGTGTTGTAAAAACAGATCATTAAGAGACTTCTAGTGTAAGACAGGGAGAAGCATGAGACATTTTCCCCCTTGCTTCGTAAGTCTGGGACAATAATTCATGACTAAAGAGATAGGAAGGGTTTCAAACTCATACATCCACATATGCAGCTCCCTACCTGCATTTGCTCTACTTGCAACCGTACTTTCTCCAGCTGTTGTTTCCAAGCACTGAGCTCGCAGACCCTCTCGTGGGGATGTAGTGTGCAGGCTTCTTGCATCCATGCTTGAGATGGAGGAGTTACAGGTTTCGAAAAGAAATTGTTGGCCTGGAGTCCTGTTGGCATCAGTCTGCTCCCGCTTGGCCACGCTCTGTCCTGGGGCTCACAGACTCCATTAGCCCCTGCCACTTGATTACTCTCTGGCAGCACCTTATAATGGTCCTTTCCTGCCCCAGCTGCCCCAGAGTTTGGATTGAACTTCTGGAACCTATGGAGAGGGTCTGTGCACAAACTATCCAGAAAGAGAGACTGGTTAAGGGTGCACTCAATGGCAGGGGTGTCAAACTTCCAAGCATCTTCTGTTCTCATGTGATCAGAAACAGGATGCCAGGATTGCTCAAAACGGTTTTCCCCTGAAGTCCCGTGGAGATGCAAGAGATCCCTGGGTGGCACTTGGGAAGACTTCCCGGCATTAAAATCGCCGTTTCTCAGGAGCCCTGCGTTTTCAGCAGCAGATCCTGGCATAGCAGTTTCTGAAGTGCCCTGTGAACACCTCTGGTCTCCTGCAGAGCACAGCTTGGAGGGTGAGGCACCCAATGTAGAAGGCATAACATGGGCTGTTGGGATGGTCACTTGGGTTTTGATGGGCTGGAATGAGGAACCATTACTGGAATTGGAATTGCAAAAGTCTAGGGAAAGAAGAAGAGTGATACTCTAATTACAATTCTGAAAATATTCTGATACAAACAGCCACTCCTCTACTGAACTTTCTGAAACAATTTTAAAAACCATTTCTTTTCCCCCTGAACACATCCTCCTAAGCAGCGGCAGCAGCAAGACTAAGGCACACCTATGTTCCCCCTCACTACAAGCTTCAGGACCCTGCTGACATTTTCCTACCACCGTAAACCACAGAGAGAACCCAAGTTTAATTCAGTACACATTTTTGATCCCTTGGTTTTAAGCTACTGTAGTATAATCTTAAATCAATAAAGTTATCTTCCTATAGGTTAAGAAATCAAGTCGTTTAAACTGAATAAAAAGGCTGAAACTTACTCAGCTGGACACTGAGACCTTGAATCTGTTCTGCCCGTCCCACTGCTCAGCGACTCTGAACCGTAACCAAAGCGAACCGGAGCCTTCACTAAGCCCATGATGAGCTTCAAACACAGCTAACACTAGATCACCAAGCAGTTGGCCTTTGAACTCCTCTAGGACGCTGCAGCAAAAGAACTTCTTCTAAAGGCTAAATTAATGGCTCTCACCTTATTACCACAGGAAATGAGATAGAGTTCAGCACTCGCACCCCAACGTGAGCCCGTCCTGTCAGACGGGCACCAAACCTGGCTTCGTGGAAGTACAGGGTTATTCTTAGCAACTCTCAGATTTCAATACAGCAACAGCGTGAGCTGAGAAGGGCAAACAACAAAGTGCCTGTTCCCACTCCTCACCCTGATACATTGTGTATCGTAGGAATTCCAGGTTTCCCCCAGATACAGAAACTTGTTTTCTCCATGGGTTTTGCTAAAGGCCCATCCTCACATGATGTTTCTTTAATCCAACATCAGGACTGCAAGGTCACCCTTTCACCTGTTTGTAACCTCAAAGCATTGCTACAAAGAGGAATAAAAGACCACAGTTTTCATATGACTGAAAGCAGATTCTGGAAAGACCATCATCAAACTGCAGGGAAACTATCACAACAAAGGCACAAGACCTGTCCCCCCCGCTCAACATGAGCGGGAAGCAGAGAGAAAACATCTCTTAGACATTATTTGGCTGTGCCTAGGAGCTCCAGAGAACACCATGCTACCGAGCAGTCACAGGCACGTTCTCCTTGGCAAACAGGAGGGACAGTACAATTTCCGTTTACAGCCCCTAAATTTATACCTCAGTATCATGATCAGGAACTCGAGTTCTCTGACCAGCACGCCACGTGTGGATGCTGCAATCGGTTCCTTGACTGTGCTAAGGGTCGTCACAACAACATTTCTGGCTAATGTACTGACCTGAAAGCCAGCGTGCTTCAGCCAGCTGTCAGTGCCACAATCCAGCCTCAGCTCTTACAAACAAGGTTACAACATTACAAATGTTCAGAAGGGCAGTTTCCCAAAGGGCCATCATTACCTCCCCTGCTCTCAGCATGCAACTACGTTTTATTATCCTGAGAGAGGCTAGATAGGACGCTTAAACATATGCTTTAGTAATATTTCTAGCAACATTTCCACAAGCCAGACTTTCTAAAAAGCCTTCAACTCACGCATTATTAAGACCTACGGCTCATTCAAAAGGCTCAGAGCAGCTCATGAAACGTATGAACGTGAAGTGCATTGTTTTAAAGAAGACCACAAACTTCCCCACTGCTGAAAGAAAAAATCAGTGAATCAATAGTGGTTTATGTCACTTCCATCAATGAAGATGAAAATGTGTGGAAAGGATAGCTGGGAAATAGTGATTTCTCAGAATGTGCCTCAGCAGAGGGCCAGGCTGCAGCACTCTTCACCGAGAAACGCCCAGCTCTAACACTGAGGAGACTTACGCACAAAGGCACGCTGCTCTGAAGTCTCTAGAGGCACCTATAAATTATTTCTTAAAATAAAAAATACAAATCACACAGATTTGCTGGTTTCTATTGACCAATAAGTGATTCATCAGCAAATCATCATCGTGGCTCTTTTAGTTAAAGACTGGCTTACTACAGTTAGAAGATAACCAAACTAACTTGGAGAAACAGCAAGTCCCTAAATGACTTGTTTATATTTCAGGCAGCATATCTGTATACTGAGGCACTGGTTTTGAAACAGTCTCCAAACATCATTACAGATTCTGCTCTTCCCAAAGTTTTACACTCTAGGGTTCAGTAATACCAAGCTATTTAATGCTTGTCAGTCCTCTAAGAAAACCTAAAAGTCTTTGGCTGCTACTGTGTGATCCCACGCTGACCATCACCTTCTGTGCTGTCTGAACAGGAGGTCCCAATGCCCCCATCCCCACTGTCGGCCACACTTGAGCAGCGACTGACACGGCTCTGGAACTTCACAGACAACATTGGTGTTTTCCAGTCAGTCTCCAAGTAATGGCTCTTCTGACTGGTGCTGGGATCTGGAAGGAAAAAGACAAGGATATTTATGTTTTAGCCAACAGACTAGAAAGCTTTTTAATACACCTAACTAAGTCATATCTAATTACCTCTGCTACCAAAACCCAAACTGATCCCTACCCGATTCCCTGTATTATTGCTAAAGAATTCTGGTTTGCAAAAGAAAATGGCAGCAAACACAAGGAAGTCAAATAATATCTGCAGGAGACTGAAAACAAATCCTGTTACAGAAGTCAGAATGCAAAAGCAATCAATTATATTCCATTTATAAGTTCTGTGATATTACACCCAGCTGATCCCCTGGTACTCAGACTAAAAAGAGCAGCAGCAGCACTGGCACACAGCAAACCTGGTTAACCTAAAGATACATTTTTGCATTAACTGTTAAGAACTCTTCCAGATTTATCAGTTATCACCCAATGAACCTATCTTTTATCAAGTGAGTCTCTACCCTTAGATAACTGTACAACTGTTTTGTTTTGCAGGAATAAGACTTTTTTTTTTTTTTTTAATAAAAAGCTGGTGGTAAAGAACTCTTCTCAGGGCCACATGTCTCCTCAGAGAAACTGAAACAGGATCTGACAGCAGCAGGACTTTAAAGAAAAGACTATCCTTACCTGATGGATTGTCCTGCTGGAGCCTCAGGTCTGGATGTTTCTCAAGAGCAGCCATCTTATCTATCCAGTAAACTACAGAGCAATAAATAAAAATCATATTTTAAGTCAGTATAAACCAAATCCTGTTCCCACTAACCAAGCAAAGGGTACATACACATCAGCTGCTCTTCAGAGTAACACAGTATTTCATGTGTAATTAGCACCTCCTCCCAAGAACACCTCTGTTTCATCCCCACAGCAACAAAGGCAACACTTTGAAAACCTTTGCAGTTATTGTAGCTTTTCTCAGTGCCTGAGAAATGAGAGAGTTCCTGTTTGCGACGCTCTCCAGGTACACAGCAGCATCTTTCAACCGGGGCATGTGCTATCCCCATAGTAGTTATTTATAGAGCATCAGTCACCATGGTACCTACACGCTGGCTTTACATCTATAAAGACTAAAAAATTTCCATTAAAAGTCTTAAATCTAAACCTGTTCATTTCTGCCCTCTGTAGCAGTCACTGTGCAACTACATGGAGAAATGCAGTCATTCAAAACTTGGCGCTGCTGTTCCATAAATGGCAATCATCATCTATCCAGGGCTTTGGTTTAATTTATCTGCTTATCTCGAGTACTTCAGACAGTGAATTTCCCATCTCCAGTGATGAGAGTATAATCTGCAGCTCTCAGACTTCACCGTGGAAATTCAAGGCCTCTTTCCACTCCACCAGTCAAATACCAAATCCTCGATTGCCAGGTCTTACAGATTTTTGGTTAACTGATCCACAGAGCTCACAGAAACCATTAATTCTTAGAAAACACACATACACAGATTCTACAACATAGGACAGACATTAGGAATATGAGGATAACGAAACAGAAGCAGCATTTCTCTCAGTGAAGAAATAAAACACAGCTAGATGTAGTGCTTATAATATTTAATTTGTGTACGTTTCTGAAATTCCTGGGTTTAAACCTCAGTCTCCAGCACTACAGTCAGACAGTTATAGCAGGGAAATTCAAGCATAAGCTCCTGAAATTATAGAATAGATGAAGCAACCACATCATCCCTACCTCGCTCAGCACCACCCTTTTCCAAACACCCCCAAAGGCACCCACAGCACCCTACAGAGCACCCCTTCCCAGCAGAAGGTGGGAAGGGAGAGGTGGGTCAGGGATGGAAGGGAGGAGCTCGGTGGGAGTGGGGAGCAACGTGAAGGCAGGGTGTGGGGGGAGCCCTTCACCCCCCAGAAAGGGATCGGGAGAAAGGTGATTTGGGTGGAAGGAGAGGGGAAGGTGGAGAGGAGTGGGGGGCCCAGCTGCCTGGAAGGTGCGACCAGACCCTCAGGGGCCTGAGCCAGAGGGACTGGAGGGGGTGGGGGCCGGTCCCCGAGGGGCTGGGGGGGGTGGGGGGGCCGGAGACCGGTCCCCGAGGGGCTGGGGGGGGGGGGGGCGGGGGGAGGCCGAGCTGCCCGGGACGGAAGAGAAGCAGGGGCTCCCCCGAGGAAGGAGCGCAGGGGGCGCTGCCGGGGCCCGCCCCTGAGGCCCAGCAGCCGAACGGCTCCCGGGCGGGCCCGACCCCCTCACCTGCCTCCGCCGCGGCGCCCGCGCTGCCCCGCGCGCCAGCGACCGTTACCGCCGCGGGGGAGGGGGTGTGGCAGAGGGGAAGGGGTGGCGCCCCGCCCGCCTTCCCTGCTCCGCAGCCTATGGGCCGCCCTGGCCCCGCCCCTTCCCCTCTCTTATTGGTTCATCCAAGGCTAATTTCCCCGCCCCGCAGGTTGGCGGAGGAAGGGCCTGCTTGTGGCGGAGGAAAACTGGCCGCAGCCGCCACCCGTAGGGCGGGGCCTGGCCGCCCCTTTCCCCGCGCATGCACAGTGCGGCCGCCGGCAGGTGAGGGAGGGCGGCGCGCCCGGCCCTGCGGCCCCGGCAGCGCGCAGCCCCTGCAGGCCCCATCGCCCTCTCACCCAGCCCAGGCTGAGGTCAAGGCCAGGCGGTCGCCCCCAGCTGGGTCTCCTCGGTGGGGAGGCAGTGGCGCTGGGCCTGGTCCCCGCAGGCCTCGCGTGTGGTGGGGGCCACCTGCCCTCCCCGGCTCGGTAGGCAGGGCCCGCCCCAGCTGGAGCAGGGCACTGCCAGCAGCGACCCCTCCCCAGCCACAGGACCCTGCCCCTGGTGTGGGGTCTGGCGCTGGCCCCCATGGGTGCTGCTGGGGGTTGGTGGGGGCTTCCTGGTGCAGTCTGCGGGGAGAGGGGAGCGGGGCACGGCGGGGTCACAGCCCCTCGGGGTTGGTGGCACATGGCACGGTTGGGGGGTGGCTGTCACGGCGGGGACAAGGAAAACCACGGCACAATCAGCCCTTGACACAGTTTTATTTACAGTGGAAGAGACCCCGGCCAGGCCGGCTGGCAGCGCTGTGGCAGGGGCACGTTCCTCCAGGGAAAAGTCCCTGTTGCCAACGTGCAGCCAAGGCAAAATGTCCCTTGACTAAAGGAAGACTGTCACCACAACGTCCCACCCCGGGGAGGGGGGATGTAGCAGAAGCCACTTCTACAGCAAGTCCATGCTGTGGGCTGAGCCTTCAAAAATGTTCTCAAACCCCCACCCCCCCCCAGCGCGGGCAGAGCACCTGCTTTGCTCCCACAGCACCATGGTTTTTATCGTCAGTGATTCATGCCAGAGAGGTCTTGGTGGGGTGTCAGGGTTCAGCTGCTTCTTCAGGGGGGCCATGCTCAGCCCCAAGCCCCCCATCAGGGTCCTCACCCAGCCGCCCTGCCCACCACTCCCGCAGCTCCTGGTACAGCTCCTGGTGCTCTTCCTTCCAGCGCGTGAACTTCTCTGAGGTGAGCGCAGCATCGCTGAGCAGCTGCTCCAGGGCCTGCAGCTCTGCCAGCTTCGCCTGCCGAGAAAGGGGCACGTTTTGGGGCGGCCACCCATGAGCAGGGGGGCTTTGGGTGGCCAGGGGGCTGTGGGCTCCCACCTTGAGCGTGCTCTGTAGGGCCCGCACCATGTGCACCTTCTCGTTGATGTGGGGGTTCTTGTTGCGGCGGATGAAGGACTTGCGGCACTGCTCCTGCGTCAGGAACCGCTGCTGCCCGATGAGGGACACCCCTCCCTGCTTCAGGCACTGCATCAGGCACTCGAGATCCTCCCCAGCGGGGTCTGGGCAAGGAGAGGGGCCACTGTAGCAGGAGGGCAGCGCCAAACCCCCCTGGGGCTGTCCCCACGTGTGACCCTGCCCCGAGAGCATCCTGAGACACTGCACAGTTGTCACTCAAATACATCTCGACGAGGCACCCCCACTACACATGCATGAAAGGGAGGCCCTAACCGCGAATAAAGGGTGCACTCAACGTGACAGGGTGACAGATGTTACCCCCCAGCACCTACCCATGGGTGAGCAGGGCCGGGGGCTGCCCTGGGGGCTGCTGGCTGTGCTGCTGGGCTCGCCGCTGGCTGAAAAGAGCTGGGCTTTCTCTGGAGTGTTTTGAGGCCTCTTCCTTGGCTGAGGGACAGATGGGGTGGGAGGTGAGATGAGGATCCTCTGTCCCCTCCCCAGGATGTCCCCTAGGGCCACTCACCGAGTCGCATCCACGCCTGGGGGACTCATCATCGGGGTCCTCAGCTTCTGTCTCACTGTAGCAGTCTGGAGGTCACAGGGGAGAACGGTGGGAGCAGAGGGAGCGGGAAGCCCCCCACTGCCCCCCCCCCAGCCCTCCCTAGGGCTGAGCATCACCCCAGCCCTCCTTGCAGGGAGCATTTCTCACATTTCCCCCAAATCAGGGGCAAAGCTCCCAGTGGTCCCAGGGGCCGTAGCACCTGGCACGGCTGCCCCACCAGGACCCACAGCTCCCCACAGGGTCCCTGTCTCCCACGGGGGAACTGACCCCTTCTCCCACCCCAGCAAGGGCCTGTTACCTTCCTCCCTGTCTGGGACAGACTGGTGGGCCAGTGTATACTGCGTTTTGGCTGTTATTAGGCGACTGACCCACCTGGGGAAGGAAAAGACAGACAGAGGGTCATGGCCAGCCCGGTGTGGTGGGACTGGCACTGGCTGGTGCTTTACTCACATGCTCAAATCGGCCAGCGTCTCTGCGGCGAAGATGAAGGGCTTGTACCTCTGATGGGAAAGCTGGAACACGCTGGAGGAGGACAAGCGAGCAGCTGCCTTTGCTGCTGCAGTTACCCAGCACCAGAGCCAGCCCTGAGCCCCTGACAATCCCCTCCTGCACCGCAGCCCCCCCATCCTGACCCAACCCAGGCGTCTGGGCTTTTCCCTGCCGTTGGAGATGCTTCAGTCCTCAGCCTTGTCCCAGATAATACCAGCAGCACAATACATGTCTTGCTCAGAGCGTAGGCTCCTGTATTGCAAGATGGCCAGCCCTGTGAGGGCACCCCCCCCCCCAACCCTGCGGGGACCCCCCCAGCCCCATGGGGTACCCACACAGGGGGTACCCAGTGTGGCTTATTGGTACACACCCTTGGGACAGCATCCTCCCCTTCCACCCCCGGCCGGGAGGTCCATGGGGAGACAGACCCCACTCACTATTTCTTCTTCTGCTCCCTCGTGCTTTCCAGGTCATAGGTGGCCACGTTGATGAGTCCTGCAGCCTTCTCATCCTGCGTGGAAGACAGCCATGTCCACCACCCGCCCTGGCGCTGGGGATGGGAGAGCCCGACTGCCCTAGGTGAGGGGCGAGGACACCCCGTGTCCCCACTCACATTGGGGTGGTGGTACCAGTAGAGCGTGTGGCCCTTCAGCACGAACCAGCATCGCTTCCACTTCTGGGCCATGAAGCCCACGTGGTCCTTCTTCTTCAGGAGCCAGCCATCACAGTCCACCCGGCCCAGGTCCCGGCATGAGACCCGCCGGCGGCTCAGCCTGGTCGCCACTCCTGCCGGCCATGGCATTGGCGGGGGTGTGTGAGTCAAGTTCAGGGAAGGGGGAGCAGGGGGCAGAGCCCAGGAGAGCCCCCAGCCCCATTTACCCCAGCCCCAGCGGGGTCCCGCTCACCTTTTGGTCTGCGTCCCCTCTGGGGGCTGCCCTGGGCCGGGAGACAGAGATGAGCGGTTAGGGATGATGCAGGGGGTGAGGGCAGGGCAGCATTAGCTGAACCCCCCCCCCAGCAGCACCCGCAGCCCCTGCCGGGACCCCCCACTCACACAGCAGCGAGCTCAGAAGAGAGCCCACCCACACACGGGCATTTTGCCTCCCAGTTTGGGTGGGACATGAAGTCCTGTGTGTGTGTGTCCCGATGTCCTCCCAGTGTCCCCCCAAGGCTGAGTGCTCCTCTCCCACCAGCTCTCACCTCTGCAGGGAGCTGGCCGGGCTCCGTGCCCCCAGCCCCCGTGGCAGGGGCTGCTGTGGGGCTGGGCTCCGCGGCGCAGTGTCCAGCAGCACCGAGGGTGCCCGGAGAGCACGGGGTGCCCGGTGGGGTGCTGGTCTCCCACACCACCTCCTCTGCAGCACCTGCAAACAGCAGGCAGGGCTCCAGCCTCCCATCCTGGGGGAGAAACCCCTCCGTCCCCGGACACCCCCTCTGCTCCCCCCTTACCGTCGTGGTGTCCCTGCAGAGCCACCCCGGGCAGCCTCGAGTCCCGCTCGTTCTCTTCCTCCTCTTCGTCAGTGCCAGGGTCCGGTGCAGAGTCTGGCCCCGAGTCCAAGTCGGCAGCAGCGCTGGGAAAAAGGGATCCCTGAGCCACAAACCCCTTTGCCCTCCGCAGGGGTCCCGCTGTGGGGCTCCGGCTGGTCCCCCACTCGCCCGGGCACCCCCAGTTCTCCCTGCCCGAGGAGGAGCGGGGCTGAAGGCAACGTGGTGGTGGTGGCTCCACACCGGCTCCACCGGCCTCTGAGCTTCCCAGCAGGATCAGAGCCCAGCCCGGCAGCTCCTGTCCAGCTCGCCCGCGCTGCCACCGGCTCTGCGCAGCCTTTCCATTCCGGGAGAGGAGAAGGGTCATGTCTAAATATAGTTTCAACCCCATTAAAATGTTACCAAGTGAATGAATTACAAACACAAGCACTTTTTTTTTTTTTCCTGTGTGTGTTCCTTAAGTCAACTGGCAGCTTCCCAGGTTGCCCACAGGCAGCTGCTGCGCTGCCAGCACCTCTACCCCTAAAAAAGAGCTGGGAAGGGGCCTTGGGAGCACCCAGACACCTCGCGCTGGCTGGGCTGGGGGTGTTGGGGTGTCAGGGGACAGGGCTCACCTGGAGGTCAGGGACATGGGGCTGCCCGGGCATTCACAGCTCCTGGTGCTGGGGGGATCCGCAGCATCCAAAAATGCTCCTGGGAGCTGCAGACGGAGTGTCAGGGCCAGCCCGCATCCCACCGTGGTCCTCCAGAGCTTTAGGGCCCACCAGCTCAATGGGAGATGCCTGGCTCCAAGCATCCCTGCCTGGTTCCCAGCACAGTCCAGTGCAGCACTGGGATCACTCACCTGCTGCCTGGGAGAGGGGGGTGAGCCAGGCAAGTCGAGAGGGATCTTCTTCAGCACCAGCGTCACCCCGCTCGTCTTCTCCAGCAGCTTCTTCTCCAGGTTGATGCGTGTCCAACCCACCTGCACACCCCCTGGTAAGTCGTGGGACATGGCCCTGGCCCCACGCTGCCCCCCGGCCCCCTGCCCCCTCACAGCTCCCACATCCCCCAAACCCTCCCCTGCCACAGATCCCACCCCCCCCCAAATCCTCTGCAGCAACTCCTGCGTCCCCCAACCCCCCAGCAGTGGTTCCTGTGTCCCCCAGACCTTTCCCAGCCATGGCTCCTGCATTCTGCAGATCACAGCCCCCGTGTCCCCCCATATCCTCCTGCCCACAACCCCTGTATCCCCCCAAATCCTCCCACCCACAGCCCTCATATCCCCCTAGTCCTCCCAGCCCCACAGCTCCCTGTCCACCACTCCACTGCCAAAACCAGCACCACGCTCAAGCCCCCGTCCTCTCCAACTCACCACGACCTGCTCATTGACCTGCACGATCTCGTCCCCGGGCAGGATGCGGCCCCCGTGGGCAGCCAGAGCCTGGGGCAGAGGTAGGGTGGGAGCTGGGTGACCACCCCAGGCACTCACGCCCACCCCCCCAAAGCTAATCAAGACCCAGGGATGGGGAGAACCGGCGGGCAGGGGGGTTAAACATTAACCGGCAGCCTGACCTTGCACAGCACCAGGGCGGCTGGTGGGATCGGGGTGTAGAGGGGGGCTCCCCCCATGGCCCAGGCCGTGCTCACTCATGAGATGAGTTGCCCAGTCTCAGCTGCAGTCAGGCACCCCCAACTCTGGGTCGGGGGCGTGGGGGGTGGGTTAGGGTCCCAAGAGGCTCGCAGGGTGCGGCCGGGTGGGTTGCAGCTGGGATGGGTGGTATTCCCCCCCCCCAGGCGCTAAAAGGGGGTGACAGGCACAGGGTGGCACAGGGTGGGGACAGATTGGGAGAGGCAGCCCCTCACTCACCTCCGAGGTGGCTGCAGACACAAAGTGCAGGCAAGAGCTGGTGGAGGTGATCTCAAGGCCCTGGAGGGGGATGGGATGGAGGTGTGAGCTGGGTGCCAGGGGGTCCGGCGAGAGTGGGGGGCACCGGGGCAGTGGGGACTCACCAGCAAGGCTGTGAGGAGCAGTGGGGGGCTCCCCAGGGTGTCAGAGGGCGGCGTCGGAGTGTCAGGAGATGATGGAGGGCTCTCTGATGGGCTGGGGGACAGTGTTGGGGTGTCGGGGGATGTCGATGGGCTGCCCCATGGGCCGGGGGGCAGTTCTAGCCCCACACGCTGCAGCACAGCCCTACAGTCCAGCAGTGCTGGGGGGCTGCAGCCCACGATACTCTCACAGATGCCCACGATGTGCTGGCACTGCAGGTGACAGTGGGGGGCTGAGGGGGGGCTCTGGCAGCACTGGACCCCCCCCATGCCTGCCACCCCCTTTTTCACTCAGCACTTACAATCCGCACGATCTGGCTGTCCCTCTCAGCCGCAGGACAATCCTGGGGGGACAAGACATGGAGCTGAGTGGGACGGGATGGCTCAGCCCCCTTCCATCCCAGCTGGGGGGGCCCCACAGGGACCCCCCCGCCCTCACCCCAGCTCTCCCCCCCCTTCCAGAAGGCAGAGCTTTGTGGGAGAGGAAGGCAGGCAGACAGCTGGCTCCCCCCACACCCCCGTGCCCATCACTGTGGCCTCGGGCACCCACCACTTGCAGGGTCTCTGCCAGCTGGGCGCAGAGCAGGATGATGTCCCGGGTGGCCGAAAAGTCGTTAAGGGTGGAGAAGAGGTACCTGGGGGGAGGGGGTGTAGGCAGAGACCTCAGCCCCAGGGACAGGGGGCACCCAGCACCCATGGGTGCCCTCACCCGCCCCAGACCTGTTGAGCCAGGAGAAGAGCCCCTTGGCAGCCCCAACCAGGTCGACGATGTGGGCCAGGAGGGTAAGGGGGGGTGGCCGGCAGGCAGCCCCCGCTTGCAGCCCCCCCAGCACCAGCCTCTGGGTGCCCAGCGCCAGCTCCCGCAGCTTCTCCGTCAGCGTCCGCAGGCTGGTGCTCGCCAGCCCTGCATCCTGCGGGGGGGGCACATGGACACGGCGGGGTGGGAGGGCAGGGGGGGGTCTCTGCAGTTCCCCTGCATCCCCACCTTCACCCAACCTAGGATGCTCCATGTCCCCCCTCCTCTATCAAGCCCAGGGTGCCCCATGTCCCCCCAGCACCCAGCCCCAGGGTGCCCCTGTATCCCCTCAACACCCAGCCCAGGGTGTCCCTGTGTCCCCCCTGTATCCTGCCCCAGGTCTCCCAGTGTCCCCCCAGCACCCAGCCCAGGGTGCCCCAGTGTCCCCCCAACACCCAGCCCAGGGTGCCCCAGTGTCCCCTGAGCACCCAGCTCCTGGGTGCCCCCGTGTACCCCCCCTCCACCCAGTGCAGGGTACACCCACATCCCCCCTTCTGCCACAGGCGCCCTGCAGCACCCATGGGTGCTGGCACTCACCAGGGCGCGGAGCTGCTCCACGGCCTCCAGCAGCAGTTCCTGGTGCCCCAGGCACCGCACGCCCAGCACCTCCAGGGCCCCCGCCGACAGCCCCAGCAGGTCGGGCCCCGACAGCCCCCAGGCCTCGAAGGGGTACCCCTGCACCGCCGCGTCCAGCCCTGCCACAGCCTTGCCTTAGTGCCAGCCGGGCACCGGGGGGGCTCAGCACCTCCCCACCCACATCCCCGCCAGCCCCTGGCCGGGTGACCCCAGGGGGTGACGCCAGGCTACCGGGAGAGCCCTCTCCGTGCAATGAGTTTGCCCGGTCTCAGCCCAGATGGTGGGGATGGCCGGACCCCCCACTCCGAGACGGACCCAGGGACTGACCCCCCCCGCCCAGGGACAAGGCGCAAGGGACAGGGAAGGGCTGCCACCCCTCCCAGCCACCCCAGCCCACCCACACATCCCCAAACCAGGGCCAACCCACCGCAGCCCCCCGCCCCATGGCCGGGTTGGGTGTCAGCCAGGGTGCAGGGCAGGGCAAGGGGGGGTCTCACCTCGGAGCCAGGCAGCCACCCGCACGGGGCCCCAGGCACCCACAGGCTCCATGGCAGCCGAGCCGGAACATGGCGCTGGGAGCGGCCGCTCACCTGCGCCAGGCACGGGCGGCCCCACAGGCGCAGCCGCGTGGCACTCACCGTGTGCTGCTCACCGTGTCCCGTCACCGTGTGCTGCTCACCGTGTGCTGCTCACCGTGTCCGTCACCGTGTCCCGTCACCGTGTGCTGCTCACCGTGTCCGTCACCGTGTCCCGTCACCATGTGCTGTCACCGTGTCCCGTCACCGTGTGCTGCTCACCTTGTGCTGCTCACCGTGTCCCGGCACCATGTGCTGCCCACCATGTCCCCCTCACCGTGCACCCCTCGCCGTGTCCCCGTCACCGTGTGCTGCTCACCATGTCCCCATCACTGTGCCCCCCCACCATGTCCCCGTCACTGTGCGCCCCTCATCGTGTGGTCCTCACCATGTCCCCATCACCGTGTCCCCCTCACTGTGCACCGCTCACCATGTGCCCCTCATTGTCCGCCCCTCACCGTGTCCCCACCACTGTGTGCCCCTCACCCTGGCCTCCTGCCTGCCCCGCAGGGTGAGGCCCCGCGACGCACCCCACTGAGTCACCAGCCAGTGATGCACGGCAGCCAAAATCCCCCCCGGGAAACAGCACCCACCCAGGGAGCCTCCCCCGGCTCCGCTGTGAGATGGGGGAGTAAGATGGGGGGGGGGGTGAGATCGGGGGGGTGAGATCGGGGCCCCCCCCCTCCCCCCGCCAGCCACAGCTGCTGCATGCAGCTAGCTCATCGAGGGCTGAGACCCAACAGAACTAATGACACCAGTGGGTGTCCCCCAGGAGACAGGTGCCCTGTGAGGTTTGGCCACACAACCCGACAGGACGACAGGACAGCCCCTGCTTAGCCACCTCCCCCCTGCCCGGGGGTTTTGGGGAAGGGGGGGTGACACCCCCACCCCCCACCCCCCCCCGGCATAATTCCCACCCCTCCCTTTGCAGGTGGGGAAACTGAGGCAGGGGGCAGCCCCCATTAGGCCTGTGGAGGGGCTGCCCCTGAGCCGAGCTCAGCTCTCCGGCCCCCCCAAATCTGCCCTGGGCTACCACCGGCCCCCCCGCCAGCGCCTCAGCGCCCATCTCCCCCCGCCCCGGCGTGTGCGCTTGGGGGAGCAGCAGGCGCTGATCGCGGCTGACAGCTGCTCGGTGCTCGCCGGGCGCGTGCCGCCCTTTCCGAAGGGGCTGCAGGGCCGGCAGGCGGGTGTCAGACGCAGCCCCCCACCACAGTGGTCCCAGGACTGGGGGGGCAGAGGCCCAGCCCCACTGCTGCTGACCCACGGGGCCTGATCCTGCTGCTCCCCGCTGCGCCATGATCATCCGCCCCAGACGCTTAACCCCAGGGTATTTCCGTCTGCTCCAGGTAAGGGGGAAGGAGGGTGGGGGGGGGGAGCCCATGGGGACCCCCCGCACCCTGCCCATGCTGCCCACCAGGCCTGCTGGCCACGGGAGCTGTGCCTGGCCACATCCTGGCTCTGGGTTCGCAGCGAGGGTGCTGCGGGGGAGCCCCAAGTGCTGCGTGGGAAAAGCACCCCCGGACACCCTGGGGGGGCCACGCAGCAGCCCCCATCGCCCTTACATTGCAGCTGAGCATGATGGGGACGTTCAGGGCACGGCCACAGAGCCCTTGTCCCCGGCGGGTTTGGGGCTCGGGGTCTCACGGCGCTCCCCTCTCCCCCCGCAGATGCAGCTGGCGGCAGGGCGGGGGGCTGAGCCGGGGGGGCTGCTGACCCCCCTGGCCCTGCTGCTGGCAGCCGCCGGGCTCTGCCTCTCCTTCTACAGCGCCCGGAGGATGGCCAGCCCCACCAAGGCCCCACCGGAGCCGTGAGGAGGGGGCTGCTGGGGCTGCGGGGACGGTGCCCAGGGGGGTGCCAGGGTCCCCCTCTGCCCGCTGGCCCCCACCTGAGCGCAGCTGCTGGCTGTGGCAGCTTTCCAGCCGATCTGCGCCACATCCAGCCCTTCCCTCCACGCCTGGGCGGCGTGATGCTCTGCGGCCAGGGGGACACATGCACCTCTGTCCCCCGCCTGTCCCTGCTTTTGGGAGCCGGTTCACGGCCCGCGATGGAGAGCAGAGAAGCCACCTCCGCTCCAGAGCTGCCGGCCGAGCCCCTGCCCGAGCCACCAGGACCCGGCTACAAGAAAACCAGAGGCTGAACAGAGATGGATGGCGGAGCCCAGTGCTGCACCCATCTCCATCTCCCCCCGCAAGCAGCGGGGTCCGGGGGGATCCCTTGCACCCCACTGGCAGCCCTGCAGCCCCCCTGTCCCCACAGGGACCGTGCTGTGGCCACAGCACTGCGGAAAGGAGGCCAGCACCAAGCGCTGTTAGGTAACACGGCGCGGCGGAGGGGGAGGTGGGCTGGGACAAGCCCAGCCTCTGCAAAAAACGGGGCAGGGGGCAGATGGGGCCACGGGGGTCCGTGATGTGTCCCCTGGGCAGGCGCATCCCACTGGGACGGTGCCAACCCCCATGCACACACAGCTGCAGGGGCTTGCAGCGCTCTCCATCTCCCCAGGGTGGGCAGAGGACACAAATCCGAGCAGGCTACGTGGAATAAATCCTTTCCCGACGAGCACAGCTGCCTTGTGGCTCTGCCTTTCTGCTGCCCCAGCCCAGCGCCTCGCCCCCGGCTTGGCAGGAGGGATCAACCCGCCAGCCCCAGGGATTTGCTGTCAGGGCTGCATCGGGGAGACCCACTGCAGGAATTCACCGCGGCGGGTGGTTGGCATTGTCACACAAAGACCCCCAACAGCCAGGTCACGGGTGAGATGGCAGCAGCATCAGTGTGGGGGATGGGAGGTGGGGAGGCTGATCCCACCACAGCTCTCTGGCAGGTGAACTCACTTGGGTTTTAGGGAACAGGAGCCTCAAAGTGTCCCTGTCAGGGGGACACCAGCACCTCGAGGCCCAAATGGGCAGGACCAGCACCACGAGCTGCTCCCTACGTACCCAAGTGCTTGATGAAAAGTTCACTCAGCACATATTCCCCTAAAAACCAGCCCCGCAGCTGCTACCCGTAAGCTGGGAACCCGCTGCCAGGAGGGCAGGGGCAGCCGGACCCCCTGCCAGGACAGGGGCAGCAGGACAAGGCTGCCCCTCCAGACTGGCAGTATTTCCCTTTGCGTGCTCAAGAGGAGGACACGGAGAGGACACCCCCCACCCCAAGGGGCAGCTGCCACGCTCCAGCCAGGGCCTGGCTCACGCTCAGAGCTCCCAACACCGCCAGCCTGTTGGATGACATATTTTAATGGGCGAGTCAGCGGCATAAACCTCTGACCAAAGGAGAGAGGCCCTAAAACCGCTTTAAAAACAAAGAGACGAGCGTACAGTCACGCCAGCGTGTCGGGAACAAGCGCTTGCCGCTTCGCCCAGGAGGAGGAGGACACGCAGCGAGGGCACCCGGGGTCTTGCTGGCTCCTTCTTCTCGTTAATGCTCCGGCGAGGAGGGATGCCGGGAGGAGCGGCGTTCCTGCTCGCTGGCACGCTGGGCCAGGGCATGTTTTTCTCACAAAGCTGAAGACAAAGAGGCCTTTACGGAGCCGCCTGGCGCTCAGCTGGACGTCTCCATCTCGGTGACTTCCTCCAGCGGCTGGGTCTGCACTTCCACCTTCTTGGGGGGGATGTAGGAGCCCATCCCGGCGGCACGCTCGGCCTCCTCCTGCGTGTACGGTGCCTCCCGCAGCTGCTTCAGCCTGCCGGGGGGGCAGGGAGGAGGGCTGGAGCATTTCAGCCCAGCTCCTCCAAACCAGACGGGCCCAGGGCCGGCACCAGCACCTGCCTTGCCCCGGTGAGGTGGGAGCAGGGGCCACGGCCTCAGCCCCCCCTTACCTCTTCTTGTGCACCTTGGACCTGAAGTGCTCCTTCATACTGGTCAGGTCCACAAAGTAGCGCCTGCGGGGTGGCAGAGACTGGGGGTCAGGGGGATCCCGAGGCGGGAGCGGGGCAGGGGAGGGCCCTTACTGAGGGGCCAGGGCCCTCCCCCACACCTAGGGCCAGTCCCCCATGGGCCAGGGTCGCCTCTGACACCAGAACAAGCTCCCCCCATGGGCCAGGGTCCCTCCCAAGATGAGGACAAGACCCCCCTCCAGGTGTCAGAGCTCCCCTAGCCAGGACCAAGCCCCCCCAAGAGCCAGGGACACCCCCCCCAGGACCAGGTAAACCACCACAGCAGCCAGGGGACAACACACACACACCCCGCCCAGGGCTAGGGCAACCCCCTCCAGGAGCCAGGGGACATCACCCCCCCACGAGGAGCCAGGGACAGCCGCCCCCAGGAGCCAGGGACACCCCCCCCGGGGCACGGGGACACACCCCCCCCATCCCCGGGGGCACGGGGACACACACACACACACACACCCACACACACACCCCGGGGGCACGGGGACAGCCCCCCCCCGGGATCACAGGGACCCCCCAAGCCCCGGCCCCGGCGCACGCACGCGCAGTGCAGGCAGTAGAACTGGGCGCAGCCCGGCAGGTCGGGGTCGGGCTCCTGCCGCAGCAGCCGAGCGGCGTTCTCGGGCCGCAGGTCCCCGTGGATCTCATCCAGGTCGCGGCGGCGCCGCTTCGTCTTCAGCTGCCGGGCCAGGGAGTGCGCCCGGTGCGCGCCGGTGCGCCGGCCATTGCGCGGCGACATGGCGGCCCCACGCCGCACCGCCCTCCGCAGTGCGCAGGCGCGGGAGGCCGCAAGCCCCGCCCCACTCTTCCCGCCCCGCCCACAACGAGGAAGCCACGCCCCTCCGTGAGGCGCAGTGCGGACGCCGGGCCTGATGCCACGCCCACGAGTCGTGAAGCCACGCCCACAACACGGGGCCCACGCCTATGGGCCAACAGGCCACGCCCTCAGCGGCATGTGTCTGCGCTACCGCCGTGCGCAGACCCCGGGAACGACCCCGGGGTGGGCAGGGGGGCCAAGGCCCGTCCCCAAAGAGCCCCCAGCACCTGGTGGCAGCCGTCCCCAAGCTGTCCCCGCATGGGGCACAGGGCCTGGCGTCGGGCAGGGGGTGACGGGCACCTGTGCTGCCCGGGTCACTGCTGTGATGAGTTGGGCAGTGCTCAGCGCAGCGTGTCCCGGCACCGATCGTGTTTCCTCCACCCCGGGTGATTAATTATAGATGGGGAGCCACGGCGGGGGGGGCCCCGAGCCCCAGCGCCTGCTCTGCACTCTGGGCTTGGGGTGGCCCCAGCCCTGGGGGTCCCCTGTGGACCAAGGGCATTGGGGGCTGGGGTAGGGAGACAGAGGGGGGTGTTGGGGGTGACCAGAGCCGCTGTCCCTGCGCTGCCCCTGGCTCAGGCCGGGCTCAGGTTCCCCTTTGTGCATTGGAAGTGGCCCCTGAAACTTTAATGAAGCCACCGGATCACCAGGGCGGCACGGGGGCACCCAGCCCCCCACCCCTCCTGCTCCCCACGGCACCCACCGGCTCCAGGCCCCGCTGAGCCCCTCACCATGGCCCAGGGCTTCTGGCGACTCTACAAGACCAAAGTGCTGCAGACCCTGGGGGGGGCACGGGTGGACGGGGTGCTGCAGGAAGAGGTAAGATGGGGGGTCACCACCAAGCCTGGGTCCCCCTGAAGCAGGGTGACCAACCTCCCTGCTCCCCCCGCCACCTGCACCCTGCCCTCACCTGGGGGCTTCATTGCAGGGAGACCCCCCTGAGCTGATGGAGACAGCTGAGCCCCCAGCGCTGATGGAGGAGGGACCCAGTCCCATGTCCCAGCTGGCAAGGAAGGTAAGGATGGGGCTGGGGGAAGTGGGGACGGGGGGGGCCTGCTGGGACCTGGAGGTCCCCAGTGAGCCTGGTGCTGCCTCCCCCGCAGGTGCAGGGGGTGGGTGCCCGGGGCTGGCGGACGCTTTCATCCCTCTTCACCCGTGAGGACGAGCACCAGCTGCTCAGCCCGGAGCCCTGCGCAGACCAGTAAGTTGCAGATTGGTGGGGAACCCCCCAAAGCCCAGACCAAGCCCCTGGGAGCTGCTGAGCCCCCACACCCCCCTGTCCTGTCACCTGTATCCCTTTCCCTTGCCTACACCCATGGGGCTGGGGGTGCAGCAGGAGAGCCAGCATGGAGGGGGGACGAGGTGGGTCTTGGGGGCCGTCCCAGTCCTGGTCACTGTGGGACTTGGCAAGAAGGGTCCCCACACCAATGTCCCTGTCCCCCCTCTCTCCCCAGCCCGCTGGCCGCCGAGCCGCCCCCGTCTGAGAACGCGCCCAGCTTTTGGGATCTCTTTGCTACCAAGTGGCAGCAGGCGTCAGGGCCGGACAAGGAGGCGCCCCCCCCGGAGCCAGGCGAGAGCCCTGGGGAGCCGCCGGGTGACGATGGCAGCGACCTACGGGAGCCAGAGGAAGGGGCCTTCCACTGGGGCTTCCTGGCCAGCAAACTGGCTGAAATCCGGAATAAAAATGCCCCCAAGGGCAACTAGAGGAGAATGTGCTGGCCAGACTCTCCAGCAGTGTGAGTGCCCCCCCCTACTGCTGGTGGGCAGCCCCCTGCCCACAGCTGAGACCTCCTTGGGGGGGTTTGGCTACGTGTCTGCACTAAAGACCCCGAGGTGCCCCTTTTCCTCGAGCCCTGCCTGGTGCTTTTTTTGCCCTCACCCTCCCCCCAGCAGCCCAGCGCCCCTGGAGCAGTGCAGCCCCCACGGTGGGGATGGGGAGCTGCCACCCCCGGCCTCGAAGTATCCTCTTGCCCACCCTGGGCTCTGCCCACACAAACCACGCATGCTGCCAGGTTAGAAAAAACCCAACAAAACCAGGTTTATTGAGCACTGCTCTGGCCCCAGCAGCCCCTTTTCTAGGGAGGAGGGGGCTGTGGGGTGGGCACTGTCCGCAATGGGGGTGGGGGGGCTCAGGCTTTGCCCCTACTCCCCCTAGCCTGCAGCTGATAGGGGCTGCAGGTCCATCCCACCACCCTGGGCTGGAGACAGGGAGGATGAAGATGGGTCACAGAACTGGGGCAGCAGCCTGCCAGCCCTGGGGGCAAAGGGTGACACACCCTGGGGAGCCCCTTCCCCACCTGCCCCTCAGGTGCCCCCGCCCTGGCTCTGGGGTAGACCTGGTGGCCCTCCCAGCCAGCAGCAGCCCCATAGCACCAGGACTGTGAATGCCACCAGCCTGTCGCCCACCTCCCGCGAGGGCGAGGGGCCACATCCAGCCAGTGGGAGCTACACGGGCGGCTTCATCCCCCGCCAGGCTGTCTTTGCTCAGACGGTGGACTCCTTGGCAGCTGCCCAGGCTCTCTGGCAGCCGTAGAGCCACTTGATGACACGGGCGTTGCGCTCCACCACCGAGACGGCAGAGCCCAGCCGGCTGTCCGGCTCCTCCTTGGCCGGCCCCGCATCCCCCTCGCTGCCCCCCGAGGCCTGCCCAGGCTCTGACTCACAGGAGCCGGGGGGCCGAGCCGAGGCGTTATCCCAGCCCGCCGGCCCGAACCGCTCCTGGCCCAGCAGCTCTACCAGCGCCCGGTCCAGCCCGCAGTAATTGAAGAACCGCTCCTGCTCTGAGAGCGGCAGGGAGATGCGCAGAGCCAGCGCCGGCTTGCCGGGGGGCTGGGGGGGCTGTGCCATGGGGCTGCCTGGCAGAGGGAAGATGCCACCACCGCCACCGTCACTGCCGGCACTTGGCGTCCTCGCCTTCTCCTTCTCCACAGGCACCCACAGCATGGGAGTCTCGTGGTTCTGGGGGGCTGGTGGCCCCTCGCCCAGCCCCTTGGCTGGGGGAGAGCTGGAGGGCTTGTCTCTGAGGGGTCCCTGGAAGAGGCGTCGCACCAGCCCGGAGCCCTTGGCATTCTCCTTGTCCGTGCCTGGGCAATCCCGTTTCTGCCGGTAGATGATGAGGGAGTCGGGCCTCAGCAGGCGCCTGCCACCGGCCCGGCGTGCCACAGGGGACTGGGGGCACGGCAGCTTCCTGGGACCCTCCCGGCTCAGCTCTGAGCCCTGGCACAGCTCGTTACACTGCTGGTAGGCGAGGAGGCGCCGGCCACGCGGGGAGAGCCGGGGCGAGCTGCCCCGCAGCGCCGGCTCCTGCCGGCTGTTGATGACTTGTTGGGATTTGACGTATTTGGCTTTGTCAGCCTCCAGCCGCTCCACGGCACTGGGTGTGCGGCCCCCGCCGCCCCCCGGCTCCCGCGGGCACTCAGGGCCACGGTTCAGCCAGGCCAGGGGGGAGCCGTGGCTGGGGGCCACAAGGCGCAGGTTGCTGGAGGTGCAGATGGCAAGAGGGGGGCTGCCCAGGGGCACCATCACCCCCCAGCCCCGAAATGGCACGCCTGGGCGCTCTGGTCCCCGCTGAGCAGCTGTGGGGGGTTCTGTGCTGCGGCTGGGGAGGCTCCCGAAGCTCCTGGATTCGTCCCTGGGAGGAGAGAGGAGAGCCGGGGTCAGCACCGAGGGTGCAGCAGTGGCAGGAGGAGGATGGGGGGTGAAGCAGAGCCGGGGGTCCCCGCGATCCCAAGCAGGCAGGCAGCCGGCAGCGAGCCCTGGCAGCCCAGGCAGGAACAATCCACGGGCAGGAAGAGAGAAGCGCCGAGCATCCGCCGGCTTCACCCGCATCCCAGGAGCGGCTTCCAACAGGAAAAAATACCGGAGCCGGCCACCTTATCTTCCCGAGTGCAGGGCCAGCAGAACAAAGCCCGTGCTCGGGAGAGCTGGCGAGCAGCCGCGGCCGGTGGCAGCAGGGCAGGGGCTGGGGGATGTCTGGGAGTCTCCGTGCCATGCTTCCTGCAGCCGGGCTTCCCTGGAGGGAAGGTACCTCTCCTGCTCGATGCGGGGGGGCTTTTATCAGCCCTGGGCTGCCACGGCTCTTGCTCAGCTGTACCCGAGCACCCATGTGGGTCCTGGCTGTGAATCTGGTGGTGGAGGTGGGTGCTGGGGGAAGGGGGTCTGGAGCCTGAGCTGGGGGCTGTAAATGCCCAAAGCAGATGGTTTTGCTGAGCAAAAAGGCCTGAATAGCCACAAAAAGCCAGCGGCTGAGCCAGCCCCGCAGCCTCCCCGGGTGACAGCGGGGACCAGCCAGAGCAAGGCTCACTAGAAAGTGAACAGCCCAGGAGCCCTCTGCCCACACCCCCCCACGGGCCGTGACACCACACCCACCCCTGGTGCACAGATGGGGAAACTGAGGCACGTGGTTTGTCTGCTCCTGTGCTCCCAAGGGATGAGCTCCCTGCTTCCCCCAGTCCAGGCAGAGCTCCGGCGCGGCTCGAGGGAAGGTGTCCCAAGCACATGGTCCCGTCACCCACCGGCTTTGCCCCGGCAGATCCAGTGTGCAACTGCTCGTGCGAGCGCACCTGCAGGGTCCCCAGCCCAGCCCCGCTGCCAGGACCTGTGCCCAGCCGCGGCTCAGCAGGCAGAGGATGCTCACACTCACCTGAGCCCACACAGGGATGCAGGGATGGGATGTAGGGATGCTCTGTCTCACTCAGCCTCTGCCCCTCTGGTTGCTGGCAGCAAACTGAGCCCAGAGCCGGCAGGAGCCTCTTATAGAGGATGAGGAAGAGGAAGAGCCACCCCATTAACCCCTGCCAGCCCAGCCCCATCAGCAGGAGCCCACCCCGCCAGCATGACCCCCGTGCCCCAGCCTTCACACCCTGGAGTCCTGCTCCTGCCCAGCCAGCATCCTGCCAGCAATTCTCCTCCCACCACCTCCTTAGGGGAGCCTGGCCGGGATTTCGGGATCCGCAGCAGAGATCTCTGCCTCTTCCCACACAGGACTGAGTCTCTCTGTCCCCCCAGCACGGGAGGCATCAGGAATGGGACAGGGAAACCACGCTCACTCTGGCAGCTTCTCCTTCTATGTCCACCCTGAGACACTGGGTGCAGCTCAGGAGCAGGAGCCCACCACGATCCCCTTCCCCAGGATCCTGCCCCAGCTGGCAAGGGATGAGGGAGGAAGGGTCCTTCTGGCACCTTCCCTGCTGGTGGCGAAAGGGTCAAAGCCAGCCCCACACTGGGCCTGTTCCTGCTTCTTCCCCCCGGGAAGGGCTGTAAATCGCAGGAAGCCACCACAAGGGGCTGGAGCCAGCCCAGGCGTTATTTTTACCACTGCCCTCTCCCCTTCCCGAGGGCTGAGTGCTCCCACAGGGGGACCCCGCCGCCCCCCCCCAGCACCTGCCCAGGGGACTGCAAACGTGGCATTGCAGCAGCCAGCAGGGGAAAGATATGCTGCACTCCGAGCTGGGCTGCCAGCCCCTTGGAGCAGGGTCACAGAAAACCCCCAGTGCTCCCTAGGGACCCCCCAGCTCCCCCCATCTCTCTGGCACCCAGCATGGATGAAGAGCTGGGGCACAGCCCAGCCCAGGCTGCTTGCAGGGACTCAGGAAGCCCCAGCAGGGACAAAGTCACGGCATTTGGCCTGGGACACGCAGGCCGGGGTGCTCTGTCCCTGGAGGAGGGGGGAACCTGGCCCCCAGCACTGCTGGCCCCCACCCCAGTTCCTTCCTGCAGCGCTGCTGCTCAGGAGCGGTGCCGGGAACCGGGGCTGGCTCCGCATCCAGCACCTCCCTGGGCGACAGCACCGGTGCCAGGAAGGGGCTGGGACTCCTGCGCTGACAAAAACAGACACTGAAATGGAGGCTGAGCAGGATGAGAGCGGCCAGAGCTTGTCTGAGCTATGCAGGCATTCAAACACCACCACACCCCCACCCCCCAAAAAAACGCACCACCACCCAGTGAAAAACCAAGACGCAAGGGGAAGGGAAAAGGATGGGGCCAAGTCATGGAAGAAGCTGTGGCAGCCCTGGGATGAGAGCGCCTACGCTCCCACGTGGGAGAGGGGCAGCTGACAGGACCTTATTTTTAACTCCAGGCAACATGAATCACTGTTTATTAGGACAGGTTTTATTTTCCAAGCTGGAATCCCGGCAGCCATTCCCGTAAAACCACAAGTGAGTAACAGCAGCCTTGGATTCACCTTTCTCTGGCAGATGCAGGCAGTTCCCATGGGATGCTCCTACCAAATACCTGCCTGTTCCAGAGCAACTGCGCTCCGCTCCAGCTCCTCCTCGGAGCACCTGCCAGCCCCTTGCTGTTCAACAGTTTTATTTGGACAAGACAGATTCCCTTCAGGATAGAAAAAGGAATGATTTGAGGGGTCCTTCCTGGCATCAGCATCCCCCAGGGAGGAGATGGGGGTTTTGTCACTTCAGCTTCTAGGAAGGGATTTACCCAATTCATCAGCCCCTTGTGAATGCACCAGGTGTCTTTTCTTAGTCACATGGATGCTCAGAGTCCCTTGGTTTTATTTCAGGTTCCTCAGAGCTCTCACAGGGCACACTCGGCTCCTCAGTGGGGCTCTGCTTCCCCCCCAGCTCACCAGCGAGCGAGCACAGTGCCAGGCAAGCAAAGCAATCCCGGGGAAAACCCAGCCACAGCTGGGGCCAGTATGGAAACTTCCAGCCCCTGTAGTAGGTGAGAAAAGTCTGGGAAAGTCCTCAAAGGTTACAAGTCCCAGAGCACAGATCCTCCTCCTTCCAACACCATTTGTCAGAGCATGCCTAGCTCCTAATTAAACAGCCCTGCTCCCTCCCAGCTCACGACAGAGCCCTCTCAGCCCTGCTAATGACGTCCCCATGTCACAACCCACAGACCAGGCTTGAGGAGCAGCAGCAGAGCAGCACGGCCAGCACAGGGCTCCCTCCCAGCGCTACTCCAATGGATCCAGGCAAATAGGCAGGGGAAACCAGAAGCTGCCATGCCCACAGGCAGCAGGAGAGCTGAAGCCAGTCATCCTTTCCAGATGCATTTCTCCTTTAAAAAGAAAAAAAAAAACCCAAAACACCTTAACTCCACCATAACCAGGTGCAGACAGAACTGCAGCACCTGATAAGACAGCCATCTGTCTCTACTTGCTGGTTTACTTTTTACAGCCCACAAAAGCCCCTTCTGGTGGAGAGGTCCATGCAAATGCCACCACTTGAAGAGCAGCCCACAGGAGCTGGGTGGCTGCAAGCCAGAGAAGGCCCAGGGTGCAGGTGCCTTCCTTCAGGAGAGGGGAGGGGAAGGCTTGCTATACAAGTTTAAAAATATCAAGGGCTCAAATGGGCATGAATAAATCTGAAACTACCACCTAATCTAAGGCAGCCATCCACAAGTCTGTGCAAGAAGGAACTAGACAGCAGCTGGGCCCAGGAGAAGACACCAAGGCTCCTGTGGATATTCATATCCTCAACGTGGCTTCAAAACCCACAGCGGGTGATGACAGGCTTCTGCTGGCTGCCTGGTGTCTGCAAAGCAAAATAGGTCAGTACTGGGACCACGGGGACAGACAGGAAAGACAGCAAAAGATGGAAGGAGTTGCCAGCACTGAAGGAAGCCTCCCTGGGGTCAGAGATGAGCATGTGGGCTGAACCTACCTGCTACAAGGCACCCACAAAGGTTTTTAGGTTGCATCTGTTTTTATCTCAAACCCTAGAGATTGAAGAGGCCTCTGAGCAATGGCAATTGTGGCAGCAGTTCTCCCTTTGCTCTCTTCAGCAGAAGGAAAGCACGTCAGCTGTGTCCTCCAGCACGCTTCAGCTGGTGGAGTGCGGGATGGAAGCTGGGCACACGGGGGTGCCCCAAGGAGAGCGGCCACGGCTCCTGCCAGCTCAGCCCCACAGCTCACCGCGGGCCCCTGCTCTGGCCCTGGCTGCTCCGTACAAACTGCAGCCCTTTACACAATTCCTGCCTGCTTCAGGCACCCAAATTATCGGGAAATTCACCTGGGAACAAAGGGATTTAAGAAGAAGGTGGCCTGGGCTGCGGCTCCTTTCGCAGTGATGCAGTGGTGCTGCTGGCTCATCCTTCAGGTCACCCAAACTTCTAAGAGCGTGCGGCCTCAGACTCCCCAAAACCGCTTACAGAGCGAGTGAACAGAGATCCACAGCAGCTCAGTCTTGTATTTCCACCTCTCCCCAAAGAGCGCAAATACTCTGGACCATTTGTGGCATTTCAGATACACCCCTCTTCCTTCATGGCACTTAAAAAGAGAAACTGCACATTGCATAAACAGCTCTGCAGCTCCTGTGACCAAAAGGGAAACAAAACAGTCAGTGCTCAGCAGTGTCCATTAAATAGAGTTTGTGTTTAAACACTCCTAACCAGGACTCCTTGTGCTCACCACACAAACCGCCAGCTAACAATAAAAAGCACCTTAACGATCGATACCCCATAGAAAATCTGTGGGACATCGGTGGAGGAAAGGGAAAAGCAACACAAAAAGCCAGCCCGTCACGCTGCCTGCGGTCCAAAGGCCACCTGAGCGTATCTGTGCAGCCACCCACCACGCAGCAGGGTGGAAAAAAACCACCACAAGCCGTTTGTCTGAAGCGAGGGCACCCTTCCAAGGGGCAGGCAGGCAGGCGGCTCAGGCTCCCCACGACAGGACTTTATCTCAACCACAAAGCAACATCTGCCATTACGCTGCAGTTCGTGCAGGGGCTGCGGCAAAGGAAAAGCTGTTTAAACCAACACAAAGTGAAAATCCAAACAAGACTAGTTCCCCAGCCCAGCGAGGATCGCCAAACCAAACCCTGCCCGAGGCAACAGCTCGGGCAAACTGGAGCCCCAGGCCTCAGCATCCTGCACAGCAAAGGAAACACAGCAGAGGGTGGGTTATTTGAGCAGAGATGCAGCCTCAGTTACATCTAACTTCTGCACCAGGGCATCTCCTTGCCAGTTTTCACCCCTCCCCTATGGACTAGATGTATTTCAAGTATGTAGGCTTAATTGTCTTCATTTTGCAGGGGGAGGGGAATTTAGCTTGTCTCTGTATTTAAAATCACCACTCTTACAACTAATCAAAGTGGGGTGGCCTTTCTCCTTTAAGGTGTTTATCCTCTAATAAAAAATAATCTAAATTTCAATCCCTTCCTCCTTTGCAACAACTGCATTGACTTACTGATTTAACCACACAGCTCCTGCCAGGTGGGGAATCTGCCTGTTTCCAGCACCAGGATACGCAGGAATCCGCAGGCGACGAAGCAAGTACACGGCACGCAGGAGATGACTGGGCTGGGGTTTGTTGCGGGGGATAAAGAAATGGCAAAGATAAAACACCTTACAGCATTTCCAGCCTGTACTATTCCCACTCCCAGTCTGTACAACCCTTTGTTCCAGGGCACTTAATTAAGACATGCAAATGACTAATAGGCTTTTGTATCACATATAAGTAATGGTGTGTCCTCACTCTTATTTCAAAGAGTTTCTCGGGGCACACAGACCAGCAGGCCACCGTCCCTCACAAACGGCACCCACCCACAGGACAAGGGCTGGCAGCTTTTTGGGCAAAATTCTACTCCAGCACACGTGGGAATTAGTGGGGAAAGGCATCAGCAAGAGGAGTGGCAGTGCCCAGGACAGCAGCAGCATCTATTTGCAGCCTCAAAAATCCAGTAGTACCAGTAGTGGGGTAGGCAGAGCTTGCCAGAGATTTCCTTACAGCCCAGGGTGGTATTCAGTCTGCTTGTAATAACAACTTCAAGTACATACTGGATACAAGAATGCTGCTTTTAGTCTTTAATCCCCTCTTTGAAAATGAGGTACACCCAGAAGAGCACCTTTTTTTATTCTTAAAGGGCTCGGCAGCAGCCACAGGGTCCACACAGACATGGCTCACCTCCACCAGTCCAGGAGCCAGCTCTGTTTTCACATCCAGTTTGGTCTCGCTCTGTCAAGTCCTCCAGCAGCACATTACACATCGGTGGAAGTCTGGCACTGCCACTACTCACAGAAGACAAGCAACACAGCTACTAGCCAACCTAGCCTCTTTTACAAGCCTAGGATCACTTCGGGTATAACTGTGATGAAGCACTATGGCTTACTCCTGTCCTGCACAGCAAATAAACCTCTCCAGATCTTTGCTCACAGGTAGATGACATTGTGCTAACTGAAAAAAAAGCATTTCTCTGCATAAAGTTCAAGAACTTCATCAAAATTCAGATTTTATTTCAAAAAGAGTCATGAACTTAATAAATTACACAATCTTCCTTATTATAAATTCTCCATAAAATATATTTTACAGTTTTTAAAGAAAGATTTGGAAAAAAAGTCTTTTGAGTGCTGAAAAGTATCTTGACTTTGTGTCACGCTGGTGAATAACTCTGTAGCTGCTACAACGACTTGATTTATCAAAAGGTTTTAAAAACAAAGACCTCAGATGACAACAACAACAAAAAAATCAAACAGAACACAGACCTCAAGGACTACTATTCAAGTGTTAGACAAGGAAACAGTGTCACCCAACAGCAAGGCAAAGTAAGCACCATGAGAGGGATTTCAGGTACCCCCACCCTTTAAAGTGGCAATCAGTGCAAAGAAACACTTCGAGAGTCAAAACCACCCCAACTTTCCTGTGCCGTTCACTCATTTCTGTACTGCAGGCAGGCAGCACCTTCAGTGTTCATCCTCTGAAATACTTCAGAGAGTAATCAGATGATTTGCTAAGTGTCTTAAAGGTGAGTAGTATTAGTTTGTAGTAGAGTCATGCTTTAAGATAACATAGCTAATTCTGATTTTTGAGTGCACAGGAGAGGAGGAAGTTTGCAATGTATTTTTAAAAAGCTCTCAAGTTTAACGTGGAAAAATTATATACCCTCTTAAAACGTGACTCATCCAATGACCACCCTGAAATGCAAGTACTGTGAAACTGCATTGGCACAGACAGCGAGAGGTTTTGCAAAATAACAAGAATTAAGGACTAAGGCCCCCTGGGTAACTGCCACCAGTTCTGAACAGCACCAAGTAAGAACTGCCTGTAGTCCGTAAAGCCTCAGAAGTTTGGTAGAATCAGAATCCTTTGCTTTTGGAAGTACAAAAAAAAATATTGTATTTTGTTTGTGCTGTTTATTCACACTTGGGCAGAATAAACACCAATCAGAACTGCTGTCACAGCACTAAGAGGGAAGAGTATCTAAGCAGCAAATTATACAAGGAAATACAGCAGTTTTCAGGTAAGATTGGGGAAATAAAACATTGATTTTATTAAGAAAGCTGGCCTCTGTTGCAGCTTAAAAGGCAATTTTTTGAGACTACTTTTCCCCAAAAGGTCAAATTCACAAGAAAGGTCATAGTCCTGCACCCAAAAGAACAAAGTGTTACACTACTACAAAGCAGCTTCTGTCTGCCCTACAGTGTCAGGTGGCCTCAGTGAAACCTCTAGCATATCAATCTGCTTCTGTGGACTAAGAGCTGGGGACAAGCAGCCTTTCAACTACTTCAAAGCTTTCCATCCTACCATCTGTGCTTTTAAAGAAATATTACTTCTTTAAAAGGAGGAAAACCAGCCCAAAAGAATCAGCCAAGGCTGCCACAGGAATACCTTTCACATACTGGTTACTGAGTATTCTCCATGTTTGAGAACAGGTGTGCTCTAGGAGAGAGACAGTCACACCGCTTTATCTCCTCATCACTGCCAGGTTAGAGGCAGCGCCAGAAAGGAGGAGGCCACGATCACTATTACTAGTTAGATTCAGTTAACGGGAAAGCTGCTGTCAGCACGTTCTGAAGAACCCTAAAAATAATGCTCTCTGCTGCAGCGTTCTCTCATCCACCTTTGCATAACTTAAGCCCACAGTACTCTGCTATGATAAAACCTCAAGGTGCTATTGGATTATAGATACAAGAGTAAGGCGCATGTTGTGGAACTGTAGATTTAACTGACTTCATAAAGCATTAAATTATTCAAAGAAAGCAAAAAAAAGAATGATTAATGAACTAGCCAACATGCTAGCACCTGATTGCATACATTTATAATTTGACTCCCTCGGTGACAAGCTCAGTCAGGTCAGCACTTTAAAAACTGCTGATCCCCTTGCATTGCATTTTTTTTGTGTGTCTACAAAGTCAAGTCTCGGACCCTACCTTTGACATTAGATAACAAAAATAAATAATAAAGTTATTCAGGCCTGGAGAAGGAATGCTTCTCATCGATCTTCACCTAGTTTTCTAGCAGATCTCAATCATTCAGACCCATAGCAAATAATTTAAGAAAAGTGGCATACACTCCCAGTCACTCGTATACATAAATATATACACAGAAGTACTCTACAAAGCCTGAAGATCTGCACTACCAGCATGCAAATCTTTTTTCCCCCCACAAGAGTTCCTAATACTGACAGGAGGAAACTGGAATGTACAAAATACTCCAAGACATTAACGCTGGAAATCAGGTCTCAGCTCTTAAGACATCCCACCGCCAGCATACACACACAAACATCATCCCCAACATCCTGCTATTATACACATCAATGCATCAGTAACACAACGGCCAACTCAACATTCCTATCATGAAACTCAAAAGGGATTCATTCGGTACAAACTACACCCCGCAGGTTTGAGTTCAGGCTCTTTTACTGCCATGAAGTTGCACCATCAGTTGGGTGATAAGCAGCTCGATTGAGAGAGAGACAGGACTTGGCAGGTCACGTATCCCAGCTGCTGTCTTTAAAAGCTATGTTGACTAATCGCAGTTCCAGTTCAAAAGCATCAGGTCTGTCCTGTGGGTTGGCAGCCAGCATTTCCTTGATCAGCTGTTTCATTCGAGCATTCATCGATTTTTTCTTTACGGGAATGAGCAGTTCCATTTTTGGGTTTTCTAGAAGCGCCTCTCCAACAGGCACAATCACTGTCCCTTGCTTGACGTAACTCCCCAGAAGTTCTTTCTTTGTTTCGGTATCTATAAACGTGATTCTTTCCAACATTGCCCAGATTATAATCCCTAATGCAAAGATGTCTGCCTTGGCAGTGTAGTGTCCTTCCCAGACCTCGGGGGCCATATAGAAGTCAGTCCCACATGCAGTTGATAGAAAACACTTATTTACATTGACTGGTTCCTCAGGATTCTGTCCTGAGGCTGAACATACTTTACTCAGCCCAAAATCAGCTACTTTCAGGGTAGGCTCCAAGTCACTAGCATCCATCCTGCTCTGAGAGATCAGAATGTTGTCAGGTTTGAGATCACGATGAATAATCTGATTTTTGTGCAGGAACGCCAGCGCGCTGCTGAGCTGAAGCATGAAACTGGTGTTGGTCTTGCGGTTTGGCTTTCGGGACAACAGATATTCATTCATGTCTCCTCCATCACAGAAATCCATTACGAACCAGAGGTAATAAGCACTTCTGGGGTCAAAGACTATTTCTCCTTTTAATGAGGTCTCTACAAGCTGCAACAAGGAAAAGAGATGTCATAACCACCTGATGATCACAGAAATGTAAAGATACGATGGAAAAATGTATGAAGTTTGGATCTTTCTCTCAACAATCCAGAGAGCAAGATTGTAACTGGTGAAAAGAAAACTTTATGCAAAATTTCCGATGTTAAAAAAAAATAATCACAATGTATTTGACAGCCTCATTTTTCTGCGTGTGAAGCATATCAAGTTCACGCTCCTGCCCAGAAGGAGAGCTAGACCCAGATAACAGTGTTTTGAAAGATACTACTAAGCCATTGCACTCCTATCTGTTTCAGCTGGACAGCGTCCCACCCATTTTGCCAACAACTTTAATGTATAAACAGTCTTATTAAGTAAGTCCGTACAGCGCAGGGGGTTGTATTTGCCCTTTGCTGATGAAGTGGCACCACAATACATTTTTAAAGCCCGTTCTCCATTCTTTACACGTGCACGTAACACCCTTCCCACCATCACGATCCACTAGCTATTTTCTACAGTATAACAGTGAGTAGCTCGAGCAGCCAGTTCTAACAGCTGCTGCACACAAAAAGCAAAGTAGAACCAGCAATCAGTTTTACTAATCCTGTTCACACAGCTACACATTTGCCTCTTCAGCTCCTCTGAGGTGGATCTTAGCATGTGCTAGAAGGTAAGTCTTGCAATTATTTCTGTTAGTAGTAAACCAATGTATACCAAACCAAACGTAGCTCCTACAGGCTTTCAAAAATTAAGGTAGCTATTAATATTTAGAGGCGCATTTTAAAGTGCTTTAAAAAAAAGTGACCTTTTCCATCCAAGAGTAATTTATAGCACTCCCTAACTGCTAGCACAACTAGTACTCAAACCAGACCACCTTAAAACAGTAAATCCATGTCAGAACTAGAAAATTATGTATTTAGGGTTTATAGTCAATAACAGTGCGATTAAGTTATCACAGGACAGCAGGGAGTCTCCTTTGCCAAGCGAGCACCAACACACGGCTTTGCCCTCCACATGGCTTTACCAAAGCTGTACTTGCACCTCAGTTCAGAGCATTAAGACAACAAAACCCGCTGCCATGGCTGTGACAGTAGCAAAGCACCACAGCACCAGGCTAGTTGAGGACTCTCACCCAACTTAGTTCAGCTGACCACAGCTAAGCATCTGCCCCAAAGCCCTTCCCCAGCCAGCCTCCCCGCACGCTGCACCAGCTCAGCTCCGTAATGCAGGATCACCTGGAGTGGGGAGAGGAGAGGGCCAAGCCAAGGGAGATCCAATTTTCCCTATTTTAGCACATGCTGTTAATTATAAAGTGATCCCAGTCTCTTCAGAGTCAGCTCAGCCCTGCCCTTTGCTCCTTGCTCTCTGGAGCAGGAAAACGACCTGTAGAGCTTGCACCCAACAGGGGTGAGATCTACACGTCGCACTGTTAACAGGCACTAGCATCAAAACCCAACGCTGCAGGTGATCTGGAAGCTCTTCCCCACCTTGCAGTTCCACCCTGTTTTTTTTTTAAGCTCCTCCCTGTGCAGCCATCCACAAGTCTGATGCCATCTCTCACAGATCCACTAATGACTAGAAGGTAAGGCACTAATTTCTCCCACGAGCTGGCCAGTATTATTTTACCCTAATCCCTTCGTGAAAGCAGGTCAGCAATGACCACCAAGCTACAGAGAGTTTATAAAGACAAGAATCCTTTCTCAGGCTTGTACCGCACTCAGCACAATGGGACCTGGACAGCTGTGAAGGGTTGTCAGACAAACGGTCACTAACAAAAGGTCCTACATTAGACATGCAAGAATGACAACAATAAAAACTGAAATGATAAAAGCTGACTAGGGATGACACAATAAACATTGAGCAGGCTACTGACTTTCTAAACCAGAGACACAAATTTCTGCCAGGGGATGATTTGTAGTTGGGGCAGCATCTTGACACGGGAATGAACCAGATTATCTTTCAAAGTCTTTCCAAAGGTACTTATTCTTCAAAAATATGCATCTTCAAACTTAAAGGAGACTTAAAGGATATTCTCAGTAGCCACACAGGGGGAGCGACATTTATTCCCTTATTTAGTATACCTTTATCTCTCTTTGAAAAGCTTAGTAGTTCTATATTCAAAAAAGAAAACCAGCTCACCGCATGCTACAAATTGCTTATTATTTCTGAAAGAATTTTAAGTGTTGGCTTCCTAAATCAAGATGGTTACTTCCTCTTCCAAGGACATCTGAGACTAAGAAATTCTTCAGAGCTATGTCCCAAGACATTAGTACATGTCCGCTCATTAACACTGCAGCAGGGCTTCTCCCAAGTAATACAACAGCCTGTGCCTCCCTCCCGCACCACTATCTGTGGTGTTTCCTCAAATTATCAAAGCAGGTTTGCATTAAAAAAACCCTGCAGCCTTTTTGAGTGGCATGGCTTCAAATCACAAAATACAGGTGACTGTTCAATAGATAGGCTCTTTTAAAGATACATAATAATTTTGGGGTGTCAGCAATGCAAACAGTACCCTCTCCTAACTAAGCACACCTCCAAAAAGAGTGATCTTAGCTACCCACCTCCTTCCCTCCCAGCTACACATCCATGTTAATTACTTCCACCCCATTACCTCAGCTTCATGTACCTGTAAATAAAGGGAGGAACTGGAGCCATGGGACATCTTCTGCACCATACCATCTTTCTGCAAGATGCACTCCTCCAGGTGAATGACGTTGGGATGTTGGCTCTTGATACTGCTAAGTGCCCAGAACTCACGCAGAGCTAGTTCCACGTTCTCTGGAGCATGGCACCGAATCTTTTTCACCGCAACCCGTGCAGAGGTCTTCCTGACGACTGCTTCGTACACCACACCATAACTGCCACGACCAACCTCCCGTATTAGATCGTACTTAGGCTGGCTACTCACCATCTTCAAGATCAAGGGTTCTGGGGAAGGGGGAAAAACCCACAGAACTAAAACTTATGAGCAAGAACTGCGCTGTATTTTCCCCCATAGGGCTTGGTGCAGCAATACCAGGCCTACCAAACCCCTGCAATTAACAGGGCAGTGCCTGCGAGCATTACACTGAATGCAACGCTGCATATGAGTGCTAGAACATTCCAGAAGCTATTCTGTAAACCTGTACCTGTTGCCACGGACTAGTTAAACGTGAAATTACATCATTTTGGTGGGATTATTAAGATTTCAAATACAGCCCAGTTTTTCAAGGTGGCAACAATTCAAACCTAGACTTGGATTGTGCAGAGACAGGACTATCACATATGCTCCTGCTCCTTTCTCTCAGTGTCTTCCATGAACATCTGTGGGAATAATAGTATGGTATCATGTTCTCCATCCACGCCTGGGATAGCAGGGAAGAGGTTCTAGTTGAAGCCTGTGGTTGGGCAGTAACAGATTTAATTAGTACTGCCTTTTATGGAGGTGACTGCATAAGTAAATTTTGCTGTTACGATTTAATCATGAAAATCTTTTACTGATACTAAGATAGGAGGATGCTTCGGATCACTTCCAGTGTATTTTTAAATGTTACTACAATTTTTCACCTAGTCTCCTCTGAATGAGGAGCCTATACAGTTACAAAATGTTAAAGGCTGTAACTGCAGAAGCTTGTACTCAGCATCTAACTTTCACTTTTGCTTAACAGGGCAAGGACAGAAGTTAAGATGTTGCTCTATAAGTAAAACAAGACACACACACACACAAAAAAAACAATGCCACCAAACACTGCCACAGATTTATGTCCTTCCCTGAACACTTCCCTGCAAGAGTCACAAACCAAAACACACCAGCACCACCTTCACACAACCAAACAAAAATGGGGCACTGACTATAGACAGGAAAAAAACAAAAGTTTGGCTAGCCAATTATCACTGGTCAAACTGAACAAAATACAAAACAAACTTAAAAAAAATAAGTCACAGCTAGTGTATCAGAACTAAAGTAGTTTGTAAGACTGCCAGTGATAAATTTAATTCTCTTTATGTCAGTAAACCAGGCAATAAGGACCACATCTAAACAGCCTGTTATTAGTAAGAAGCTTTCAAGTATTTCCACTAGTTTAGGGTTTGGGTTTTTTTTAGAAAAAAGGAGAAAAAAAAGAAAAAGAGAGAGAAAAAAGGTATCATCAGTCTCAGAGCAATATTACGGTGGACTATAACCTTTCAGCAAAGTTCTGTGATGCAGTTACAGGAACACTTTGAACCAAAATGTGATGTGCCTGAGAAACTAGTTACCATGAGCTTCTGCTCACCAACCGCACTGAGCCTGCACCTGCAGCAAGACGGTGAGGAACAGATTAAGGTTATGGCCTCAGCATTAAGATCGGCTGAGCCAACAGCCCCTCCCAGGCAGGAGGGGGGAGCAGGACCTGTCACCTCCCCAGCAGCCAAACAACTCTTGAGGGCAAGCCTGCGTTCCTCGAACACTATCACACCAAGTTCAAAATGAACAGAAAAAGGCCCCCCACGTCGGGAGCCCAGCCGTGTGCCACTACCGGGCCGGACCCGGCACCCTACCGAGCCTGGGGGCTGCCACCTGCCCGCCGCCACGCCCACGGGGGCTCGGGGACGCACCGAGGCCCACTGCCCGGCGCAGGGCGGCGCAGGCCAAGGCGCGGGGCCGGGAGCGGGCCAGGCCGGGGCAAGGCCGACAGCCTGGGCCGGCCCCGCTCCCTCCTGCAGGCCCGCGCCCCCCGGGGAGGCGACGGCCCTCCCCGGCCGCCTCGTTAGCGGCGATAATGACGGAATACAATAAATTACCCCCCTCCTCTTCACCCTGCTCCTCCAGGGAGGCTCCGCAAGGGCTGTCACACCACCCGCACCCGGGGGACCCCACTCCGGAGGGACATTAATTACCGGGGCACCGCTCGCCCCGCAGCCCGCCACCTGAGGGGGAGCGCGGCCTGAGGGGGAGCCCGCCCCGGCAGGTACCGGCCCCTCCACACACCTGGAGCGGGCAGGCCCCGCCCGGGCCCGGCGCAGCCCCCACTGTGACGCACCCGAGGGGGCAACCGCCGACCCCGCTCCCCGCCGGGCCGGGCCAGACCCCGCGTTACCTCAGCGCCGCCGCCGCGCCGCCTCCGCCCGACCGCCATTATAGGGCTGCCCCCGCCCTGCGCCGCCGCCGCCACGCCCCGCGCGGGACACGCCCTCCGTGCGCCTCCTGATTGGTCGAGCGGCGAGGGGGGCGTGGGAAGCGCGCCCCCCCCCTCCCCGCGCCTGTCGTCGGGGGGCGCGGGAGTTGCGCGCGCTGTTACCGCGCTGCGCGGGCCGCGCGCGCCGCCGCCGCCGCCTGCAGCCCCCGGTGCAAGGTGCTGCACGCCGGCCTGTGCATCCCCTTCTGCCCCGCCCCCACCGCTGCGCTCACCCCCCCTTTGCGTCAGCGGCCCTCCTGTTCTGGGGATTCTGGTCTTTTTATTTATTAATTTATTGCTTTGCATTAAGAAAAAAATAAAAGTCAGTACAGTCCCTTGCATCTTTGGTTGCACTCTGGCTTTGTGTGACAGTGACGCGGCTCCTGGCATTGAGCTGTCCCCTCCTCTCTGTGCCCTGCTCTCTGCCGTTGCCCCTTTTACTCCGCAGGCTGCGGGGCTGGAGGTGCCCCCCGTGCACAGGAGCTGGGGGCGCAGGGCTCCTGTCACGGCCCCCGCTGTCTCCTCCACCCATTGCCCACCCACCACGGGGCCATTCTGGGAGAAGCCAGGGCCACCCCCTGCTCAGAGCCTGGCAGAGACCAAGCAGAGGCCGTTCAGATACACCCCACCAGAGCAACTGCTCTCCTGCCGCTGCCAGGTTAATTGGGAAGGAGCCCAGTGGTGATTAGTGCCCCCAGCCCTGCCTAAGCTGCCCCAAGCCAATTAGGGGCCAACGAGCCCCTTGTGGGTTCTGAAAGCTGATTAGGGCATTATAAACCCTCCATTCCCACGAATCCCCTTAATCAAGCCCAGAAGCAATTAGTTAATCAATGCCAGTCCCTGGCAGGGCCAGCTCGGGGGTGTAGGGATGGGTCCACATCTGGGTGCCCCCCTCCCAGCACTGGTCGGTGGCTGACCCCCACGCTGCCCTCCCGCGTGCCTGGTCAGCCCTGCTGCCGTGCCACTCCTCCCTGGAAGAGCCCCAAGTGCCGAAACGGGGACAATTTTGCAAGATGTGCTTGGCTGGTCCCAGCACAGTCACTGGGTCGACATGTGAGCCTGCCCGGAAGGAGCACCCAAACAGCCGTGGGGCTGCCCTGCCCCGCACGAAGGGTGCTCTGTGCGCCCACGGACTTGTGCATCTGTGTACCCACGGTCCCTGCATACCCCTGCACCCCCATGCCTGTCTGCCTGTGTCCACCTGCACCTGCGCACCCATGCACTCCTGCACCCATGCATCCATTTACCCATGTAACTGTGCACCCATGATCCCTGTGTACCTCTGCACCCATGTACCCGTGGTTCCTGGGTGCCCATGCACCTATGCACCCATGGATTTTTTCACCCAAGCACCCATGTACCCCTGCACACATGCTTTATTTACGCATGTAACTATGCACCCATGAACTCATGCACCCATGGTCCCTGTGTACCCATGCACCTATGCACCCGTATAGCCTCGCACCCCTGTACCCATCCACCTGTGTACCCCTGCACCTCTGCATCTATGCATCCATGTACTTCTGCACCCATGCACCTACGGTCCCTGGGTACCCATGCACCTATGGACCCTTTCACCCCTGTACCCATGCACCCACATACCACTGCACCCCTGCACCCATTTACCCATGCACACGCATACTCTCGCACCCACGTACACCTCTACTTCTGCACCCCTGCACCCCAGCACCTGTCCCCCCCACCCGCAGTCACTGTGGGCCACCGCAGCAGCAGCCACCATCCCCCTCCCCTGTCGTCCCCCCCAGCATGAGCCAGAGGCAACGGCGCTATAATTACCCCTCTCTCCTGCTGCAGCTGCCAATATTCGCAGGTCCCTGGGCGGACGGGTGCTGGCATTTGGCACAGCACCCTGTTTATCACCGCACTGGCCGGCACCGTGCGCCGGGGCTGTTTTCCCCGGTGGGTGCAGGTCCCGAGGGGCTGTGCTCAGCCGCTTCCCCCTCCCCAGCCATTTCTGGGTCAGGTTTTGCAACCAAGTGGGTTGCACAACTGGGTCATGGCCGTGCATGCCCTCCTGGGGAGCAGCCCTCGCAGCCCTCCCCATGGCTGCCCCTGCCTCTGGGGGTACAGGAGAGCCCCCCCATCCCTGCCTGGGGAGGGGGCACCCCAGTGCATGTGCGGGGCATGGGGGCTGTGTCGCTTCGGGGCTGCATCTCCCCTCCAAGCCCACTGGGGACCCACTGGCAAGGTGTGTGTTGACCCCAGAAGTGGTCACATTTTGGGGGGTGGGGGGGTGGCAGAGGGAGATGCTCTGTACAAGCCACCCCCCGCTGCCACCAGCCCAGCTCTGCCCCATTCCTGGCATCACCATGATGCCTTAATGTCTGCGGGGCTGTTTATTGCCCCTTCTCACCCCGACCCCGATGCTGGGGGGGTTCCAGCCCCAGGATCTGGCCCCACCGCCCCCGGGGGGGTGTGGGAATTTGGCCCCAGGGCAAAGCCTGGCCCTGTTTGCCCCCCAGCTCTTGTTTCGGCACGGGTGGGTAGGGCCTCCCGGACAGCCTGTCCCCAGCTTGTTTACTGCAGCTGGTGGCATCCCGATGGCTCAGTCCCGTGTGACAGGTGCTGCTGCTTCCCAGGACACCCGACCCCGCGTTGGGATTTGGCTCCGCGTGACCGGGGAGCGACTTATAAATAACGGGACGAGGGGTGCTGCCGGCAGCCAAGAGTGGGTGAGAGGAGTGTACCGTCGTGCCAATGGATTTCCAAGCCGGCATCCTGCGGGATGGCAATCCCATGGAGAGCCTGGAGAAGCAGCTCATCTGCCCCATCTGCCTGGAGATGTTCAGCAAGCCGGTGGTGATCCTGCCCTGCCAGCACAACCTCTGCCGCAAGTGTGCCAATGACATCTTCCAGGTGAGAGGGGGTCCCTGCGCCCATTCCCCCGCCCTGCCTGGGCTGGAGGTCACCGGGATGCTCGTGGTGCTGTGGGGATGCTCATTGACCCTCCGATGTGCATCTTCCCCTCCCAGGCGGCCAACCCGTACTGGCAGAGCCGGGGCAGCGTGATTTCGGGGGGCCGATTCCGCTGCCCGTCGTGTCGCCACGAAGTGCTGCTGGACCGTCATGGGGTCTACGGGCTGCAGAGGAACCTGCTGGTGGAGAACATCATCGACATCTACAAGCAAGAGTGCTCCAGGTGGGCTTGGGGGGCTGTGGCTGATGTCTTGTGCCTTGTCCCAGGGGGGGACATGGGGACACAGAGATGTAGGGACGTGGGGATGCCCACCCCCCGAGCCACAGCACCATTGTCGAGACCACAGGAGATTACAGCTGGGCGAGAAATCGGGGGGGCTTTTCTGCTGGCTCAGTGGTCCCCCATCCAAATCTTCCTCCCCAGATCCGAATCTTCCTCCTTTAAACCCAGATTTCTTCCCCTGACACAAATCTTCCTCCTCGAACCCCAAACTTCTTCCCCAGACCCAAATCTCCCTCCTTGAACCCCAAACTTCTTCTCCAGACCCAAATCGTCCTCCCCTGACCCAAATCCCCTTCCAGTCCTGACCAGTTTGGGTCTCTGGGTGGCTCAGGGGGGCGGTGGGTCCCAGGGCAGTCCCACCCCCCCGCCCTGCACTCTGCAGCTGGAGCGTTCGTGGGACATCTGAGGTGTGGGGGACAAATCCAGACTCTGCTGGTGACAGCGGGTGCTGTTGGCTGATAAGGGGCAGAGGGACAGTTTGGAGGGGGGGGAGGGGGGCACTTGGTCAAAGCACGCAGCTGGGGGGCAGCGGGGGGGGGGTGGGGTGTCACAGGTTCTCCTGGCCAAATTCCCTGCCCCACTGTAAATATTGTTTGAAAGCCATGGGGACGGGGACGATGGCACGTGGCAGGTGGCTGCGGCGGCCGGGGGGGCTTGGGGGGCCCAGCCCTGTCTTTGCTCCAGCGGCTTGGCTTGTCCCCACACCCCCCCTGGCTGCAGAGGGGATGACTGGGCTGCAGCCCCTGGCTGGGACCCCCCTGGGGTTTCTGGGTGCCCAAGCCCTGGTCACGCGTTGGGTGACAACAACAAATCCCAGCAGCCCAAAGCTAAAATTAGGGAGTTGTGTAGCGTCCCTGGAGCGTGGCCCCAGGCCCCCCACCCACTGGTGCTCCCTGCTGCCGTGCTCAGTGCCACACTGGTTTAAACTGGGATTTACTGGGCCTGGGGCTTACAGAGGCATGGAGGCCAGTGGTTCCTGAAGGAGAAGCGTGGGATTACGCCAGGATCTGTCCTCTTCCCTGGGGACCTGATTCTGTGGTGCCTGCACAGCATTGGCGGGGATGCTGCTGCAATGGGGACATCATTGCGGCAGGGATGTCACCGCAATGGGGACGTCACCCCGGTAGGGTTGTCACCATGACGTGGACATCACCGTGGCTGTGGCGCTCTCTCCAGCAGGCCGCTGAAGAAGGGGGAGCACCCCATGTGCAAGGAGCACGAGGACGAGCGGATCAACATTTACTGCGTCACCTGCGAGGTCCCCACATGCTCCATGTGCAAAGTCTTTGGTGCCCACAAGGACTGCGAGGTTGCCCCCCTGCAAACCATCTTCCAGGGCCAGAAGGTGCTGTGCGGGGGGGCTGAGGGGGGGCACAGGGGACATGGCAGGTCCCAGGGTGATGTGCTGAGCTGGAGTGGCCGCAAATAGCACTGGGACCCGCTCATGGGGTATTAATAGCCCCCGGGTGACTTCGCCCAGGAGACAGCCTATATTTAGAGCAGCTGCAACTTGTGGGGGACACGGGGGGAGCAGAGCTGGGGCTGGGCATTGCCCAGCCCGTCCCCACATCAGGGTGGGAGATGTCCCCCCTCCCCGCTGGGGTTCAAGCTGTTTCTGTCCCTCTGCCCCTGCCCAGACTGAGCTGAACAACTGCATCTCCATGCTGGTGGCGGGGAACGACCGGATCCAGACGATCATCTCCCAGCTGGAGGACTCGTGCCAGAGCACCGAGGTGAGTAAAGGGGGAGAAGGAACCCTCGGAAACCCGGGCTGAAACCTCAGCTGGGGGTTATCTGGGACAGCTGGGAGGGGAGCTGGAGCCCACGGAGCAGGGAAGCCCCCGGGATGCTGCTGGTGCTGAGGGACACACAGGTGGCATCCGTTGTCCCTTGTCCCTGCAGAAGAACAGCGAGGCGGCCAAGCGGGAGCTGTGCGCTCGCTTCGATGCCTTGGCAGCGCTGCTGGAGGAGAAGAAGTCAGAGCTGCTCCAGCGCATCACCCGTGAGCAGGGCGACAAGGTGGGCTTCGTCCAGGGCCTCATCCACCAGTACAAGGAGCAGCTGGAGAAGTCAAGCCGGCTGGTGGAAACAGCCATCCAGGCCATGGAGGAGACCGGGGGGGCCACCTTCCTCATGGTGAGACCCCCAAACCTCCCCCCATCCCTACTGGTGCCCGCATGGGGTCCCCACAGGCTTGGGGACATCTGGATGGCTGCCACGTGGCTTCACTCACCACTTTTCTCTTGCTCCCCTCTTGCAGAATGCCAAGCAGCTCATTAAAACGTAAGTGTCCAAACTGGGGACAATGCAGTGACCCTCAGCCCTGCAGCTGGGCAGGATTTGGCCGCAAGGCTTTGCCAGTGGTGCCCAGGCAGCGAGTGTGGGGTGTGCGGCCCCCCACCCTGGCACCCCGCTGTCCCCCAGCTCAGTGAGGGGAAGGGGGGACACAACCATGCTCTCCCTGCCCAGGATCGTGGAGGCATCCAAGGGCGGCAGGCTGGAGAAGATCGAGCACGGCTACGAGAGCATGGACGCCTTCTCAGTGAGCCTGGACCACCTCGCCGAGGCGGTCCGCACCTTGGACTTCAGCCCCGGTAATTCAGCCCCTGACCCCCCCGATGCCCCTTTACCAACTCCCACTGACCCAGTGGCACCCCTCGCCTTTCCTGGTGGCCCTGGGGTGACGTTTGGCTGCCTGTTTGCAGCCGAGGAAGATGAGGAGTACTTTGATGGGGAGGAAGAAGACATAGAGGAGGACGCAGTGCCCGAGAGGGTGGTGATGGGTAAGGGGCAGCACAGCTGAGCTCACCTCCCCAGGACCCTGGAGCACCCACGGGGGAGCTCCAGGGGCTTGGACCCCCCTTGACCCCCCATTCTCTCCCCCCAGCAGCTCCCCAGTAGCCGCGGTGACACCGCCGGCACAGGAGGGACACCGCGGGCGCAGGATGCCCAGCGATGGGACTCGGGCCGGTGGGGGACACACCGCAGGGGCTGGCAGCCTCGCGAGCCGGCACCTGCTCCAGCACGGGACACTTTTCTATATGGGTGCAAACAGAACAATTCCGCACGTTTTGTATCTTCCTTGTTTTGTATATAATTGTCACGGATTTGAATTTTGTGTATTTTGTAAAGAAAACTGGTGTGTTGGGTGTTTTTTTTTTCCTCGCCTCTTGCTCTCGGTCTGTCAACCCCACCATGGGCACTGGGGATGCAGGTGGGTTTGCCGGGCCACTGTCATCACCAGTGTCCCTGCCAGCACCTGGAGTGGCAGAGGGACTTATCCCAGTCCAACAATTAATTTTCGGCCTCATTAGCACCTCTGTCAGCGCTGGCACCCCGTGCCTGGCCGCCAGCCCAGGGATGTGATGGGTTGGCATGTGGCAGGATTTATCTCCTGGTGATGGGGTGCCCAGGACCAGTGTTTGCCCAGGCCTGGGGACGTGGTGGGGACAGGGGTGAGGATGCTCCAGGCTGTGCCAGTCCCTGAAGTGGGGACAACATCGGCATTGAGCGACTGGTTTGCTGCTGGCTGAGCTCACGCAACTGCAAAACTATACTGAGAATGCAAAAATACCCCCCAAAAAATTTTCTCCTGCAAAAGCACAAGCCCATGCTCAGCACCTGGTTGAAGGGAAACTGAGGCAGCGCCTGCAGCGGTGCTCTGGGCTATGCCACAATTGCAATTAGCTCCAGGGCAATTAGTGCTCCTCATCTGGGGTGGTGGGCAGGAGTCACTGCTGGGGAGGGGGCTGGTCCCAGGCTTATCTGTCACATGGCTGCTCTGCAGCTGGATCTAAACTGGGGGGGGGGGGGGGGGCGGTGCTCAGCGGGGAGGGGGGTACTGGGTGCCCTTAGGGGAGATGGAGCGATGTTCCATCCTCCCCCAGCCTCGGGGGCTGCATCCGTGCCCCGGTGTGTGGGTCCTGGGGGGTGCCCACGGGGGTCACAGAGCACTCCCCCCCCCCAGCAGCCCCCCAGGGGCCGTGTGGGGCAGGCGGCCGCAGGCGCTTTGCAGCCGGCCTGGCCCCCTCCCTCCCTCGGCCGGGCTTTGCACACGAGTCCCCGCCACTTCACACGGGCCAAGGCCACCGGCCGCCACCAGCGCGGCCACACGCCACCGGGGGCCACACGCCGGGGTCACCCAGCCTGGCCCCCCGCCCCGCGGGACGATGGCAGCCGGCGAGGAGAAACGGCACCTGCTGAGCGAGGGCGCAGGCGGGTAGGGGGGTGCCCAGGGGGGCTGGGGGTGCGGCGCCCCCTCTTCCCCGTGGGGCTCCCAGGTGGGGTGTGTGGCTGGGGCTGGGGCTGGGGGGGAGCACTGGGATCCAACCCACCCTCCGAACCCCCCCCGAGCCCCCCGCTCCAGCCCCCCTCTCGCCAGCAGGTCCTGCCTGGGGGCTGCGCAGAGGAGCGGGCACAGCCCGGGGCAGGGGCAGGGGCAGGGGCAGGGGGCTGCCCTGGAGCTGGGGGCACGGCACGGCCGGCACTGCCACGCACAGGGGGTCACCGGCCACCCCGGCCAGCAGCAGCGGGCACGCAGGAAGCTCTACCTGGCCGCCGGCATCTGCCTCGTCTTCATGGTGGGGGAAGCTGTGGGTGAGTGGGGGGTGCAGGGTCCGGCTGGGGGGGTCCCTATGGGGTACCCCCAGGGGGTGCCTGCAGCCCCTCTTGCCCTGATTCCCCGCCACGGGCGCAGACAGGGTGGGGGCAGGGCTCCCTGTTGCTTTTTGGTGGGTCAAAGCACCCAGTGGAGCCCACACTGTGGCACGGGGTGACCTGGTTTGGGGCCCCCCGTGCCCCCCCGACGTCCCCGCTGTCCCCGCTCCGCAGGCGGGTACCTGGCACACAGCCTGGCCATCCTGACGGACGCAGCCCACCTCCTGACGGACTTCGCCAGCATCATGATCAGCCTCTCTGCGCTTTGGGTGTCCTCACGCCCCCCCACCAAAACCATGAACTTTGGCTGGCACCGGGCAGGTAACGGGGCAGCACCCCCAGGGTGGCTGTTCTGCTCCTGGAGACCTCAGGGAGCACCCAGAGCACCCCAGGGTGCCCTCCCCGTGGGGACTGGCTGACTCAGGGAGCCCTGGGGGGCGTGGGGACCCCCAGCACCACGTGCGTGGGCAGGAGAGGGCAGAGGCACCGCTGTCCCCATGCAGGGAGCAACCCCAGGGATGGGTGCTGAGTGCCCACCCCGTGCTCCAGTGCTGCTGGAGGGACTGGGAGTGTGGTCAGGCTTGGCACGGCAGCGAAGCAGCAATGTGGGATTGGGGGGGCTCTCCACAGAGATCTTGGGCGCCCTGCTCTCCGTGCTCTCCATCTGGGTGGTGACAGGCGTCCTGGTCTACCTGGCGGCCCAGCGCTTGCTCTTGGCCGACTACGACATCGAGGGCAGCGTCATGCTCATCACCTCTGCCTGCGCTGTGGCCGTCAACATCGTGTACGTACAGGCAGCTCTCGCCCTCCTTGGTGTCCCCCACCCCATGCCTGGTGGCCCCAGGGCTGTCACCACTGCCCTGCTCGCAGGATGGGGGTGGCTCTGCACCAGACGGGGCACGGGCACAGCCATGGGGCAGCTGGCGAGCAGCCCAACCCCAGCGTCCGTGCCGCCTTTGTCCACATCGTGGGGGACCTGCTGCAGAGTGTCGGTGTCCTCATCGCATCCTACATCATCTTCTTTAAGGTCCGGGTGTTAGTGAGGGCAAAGGGGATGCTGGGGACATGGGGACAGTGGCTTCAGCCAGCCCTGGCCAGGCACAGGGGTGAGATGGAAGGGATCGTGTCCCCTCCCTGCTGGTGCCGACGGGAATTTGGGGTGCCAGAGGGGCCTCACCCTCTCCCACCCCCTTCAGCCCGAGTACAAGTATGTGGATCCCATCTGCACCTTCCTCTTCTCTGCACTGGTGCTGGGGACGACACTGACCATCCTCCGTGACGTCCTCCTCGTCCTCATGGAGGGTAGGGACCCGCTGGGGGGTGGGTCTGTGCCATGGTGCCACCCATAGGTGCTGCGGCCCCTGTCCCTCCAGCACCCACAGCTCTCCCTCCCCAGGCACCCCCAAAGGGATGGACTTCAACGCTGTGCAGGAGACGCTGCTGGCGGTGGCGGGTGTGGAGGCCGTGCACAGCCTCCACATCTGGGCGCTGACAGCAGCGCAGCCACTGCTCTCAGTGCACATCGCCATCAGTGAGTGTCGGGGACGCAGTGGAAGGGGAGGGGGATTTGGGGTCCACCTGCACCCCGACATGCACTCCCTCGCCCCTTGCAGATGCGGGTGCCAGTGCACAGGAGGTGCTGGAGGAGGCCAGCTCCCGGCTGCAGGGCACCTTCCGCTTCCACACCACCACCATCCAGGTGGAGAGCTACTCCGAGGAGATGCGGGACTGCCGGGAGTGCCAGCCCCCCCGCGACTGAGCCCCCCCGGCAGCCCCCTCGTGTCCTGGGGTGGACTTTTTATGAATGGAAAATAAAGCAGAGCACAGGGTGTGTGCAGGGAGGATTGTTAGGTCCGGCGGCGCCGGGGTGTTATCTCAGGTGCCTGATAGAAGCAAAGGCAGCAAGGATGGACCCACGGCTGTGGGAGCCGGAGCAGAGCAGCCGTTGGAGGCTAGCAGCCCTAATTTTCTGTATTTCTATTCAGCTGGGGGGGAAAGCAGCTGAAAAAACCCTTTTCCCTTCTTCGGGGAGCACTGTACGGCAGTGGGGTGCTGGGGTGCCCGGGGGCTGAGGGGGGATCTATCCCAGCATGGGGGAGGGAGGACACACTCGCCCTGCTCTTGCCTCTTATCGCTCCTCTGTTTGTCCTTGGGAAGCCAAAGCGCTCGCCCTCCCCGTGGGGCTGAGGCCGGGGGCTGCGCGCACGGCTGGGTGCTGGACGGTGGATTCCCAGGGTGTCTGGGCAGCCGCCGATGACAGAAACGGCAGAAACACCAGCACACCAAAATCCCGGTGTGCTGCCGGTGCTCCCTGCCCGGCACATCCCGCTGCCCCACATCCCACAGCCACCGGCCGGACTCTGCCTCTCCACCCACCTTTATTGCACTGGTAAAACCCAACAACGAGTAAAACCCCGTCAGCAGCGACCGCCTGCGCCGGGAGGGCTCCGTGCACCCGGAACGGGGCACCCCCACCCCGATCCCCCGCAGCTCTCAGGGTTTCTCCAAGCGTGGGTATTTCTTGCGCAGGATGGAGACCTGGTCCTTGAAGAGGACAGGGTCCAGGCGCAGCTGGGAGGACACCAGGGGCATGTAGCCGAACCAGTCCACCAACTGGTTGAGGCAATCCTGCTGCTGGGAGAAACGCCGGCCGCCGGCCGCCCCCGCTGTGCCCTTCACCTTGGCAGGAGGAAAGCGCAGGGGGGTGAGGGGCTCCACTCCCCAGCCAGGGGTCCACCCACATCCCCGTCCTTGCACCCTACCTGCTGGGGCACATTCTCCTTGTGCTGCTTGCGCTGGGTGACCTTGATGGGTGGCAGCTTGGTGACAGCAGCCACGAGGACGTTCATCAGGATGTCCTCGCAGGCGGCCAGCCCGTCCACCAGCTCCCTCAACCCCACCGGCAGATACTCCGTGAAGAGGCTGTGATAATACCTGGGGGGGGAGGGTGGGGGGGCCAGGATGCAGCCAAGTCCCCCACCCCACCGGCCCTTTTGCCACCAGGTACCTGTGGTAGAAGGCGGCAGCGGTGAGGACGATGGAGAGCTCGTTGGTCCACTCGGACGTGTAGCCCCAGCGCCTCTGCTCGGGGTCCCAGAAGTGGCTCTGCGTGGGGAAGCCCACGATGCGCTCGGGGAAGCTGCGCCACACCCCAAAGGCAAAATCCACCTGGCATGGGACAGGGGACAGTGTCACCCGGCTGCAGGGACCCACGGGAGGGGGCCCACTGCCACCTCTGCCTTCCCCTGGAGGCGTGTTTGTGGGGACATGGGGACAGCGGGCACCGCTCCCTGCCAGCCCTGGGGTGACCGGTGAGCACCCACGGGGGTGGGGACTGCGGCGCCCATGGCCTCACCTCGCTGGTCGAGAGGCTGGTGTGCTCGTCCAGGCTCAGCACGGCGTCCGTCCCAATGGCCGCGTAGGGGAAGAAGCGGTCGCTGAGCTACAGGGGGGGAAAACCAGGTTGAGATGTGCCATGGGGTGGGTTTCCCGGCTCCCTGCCCCGTGTCCCAGCTCCCTGCCCCGTGTCCCAACTCCGTGTCCCAGCTCCCTGCCCCGTGTCCCAGCTCCCTGCTCCGTGTCCCAGCTCCCTGCCCCGTGTCCCAGCTCCCTGCCCCATGTCCCAGCTCCCTGCTCCGTGTCCCAGCTCCCTGCCCCATGTCCCAGCTCCCTGCCCCGTGTCCCAGCTCCCTGCCCCGTGTCCCAACTCTGTGTCCCAGCTCCCTGCCCCGTGTCCCAGCTCCCTGCCCCGTGTCCCAACTCTGTGTCCCAGCTCCCTGTCCCGTGTCCCAGCTCCGTGTCCCAGCTCCCTGCCCCGTGTCCCAGCTCCCAGCCCATGTCCCAGCTCCCAGCCCATGTCCCAGCTCCCTGCCCTGTGTCCCAGCTCCCTGTCCAATGTCCCAGCTCCCTGCCCCGTGTCCCAGCTCCCTGTCCCATGTCCCAGCTCCCTGCCCCGTGTCCCAGCTCCCTGCCCCGTGTCCCAGCTCCCTGTCCCGTGTCCCGGCTCCCTGCCCCGTGTCCCAGCTCCCTGTCCTGTGTCCCGGCTCCCTGCCCCGTGTCCCAGCTCCCTGCCCCGTGTCCCAGCTCCCTGTCCCGTGTCCCGGCTCCCTGCCCCGTGTCCCACCTCCCTGTTTGCATCCTGGCTCCTCTCACCTTCCTGCTGCCCTGGATGATGGTCAGAGGCACGGTGGTCTGGGGCCATTTCCCACTTGGCGGTGGTGGCTTCTCACAGCTCCACAGCACCAGGATCTGCGGGGGGGAGCACCGGCGTGTCCAGGGGTGTTTGGCCGGGCTGACCCATCGGGGTGCGTTGGTGCATCGGTGTTTGCAGGGCGGCCATGGCTGAGCCCCCCCGGTCCCACAGCGGGACCTGCTCCAGCCAGCTCACCCCACCCCACAACCATCCCTTGGCTGTTTGGACCAGAATAAAGCCACAGGTGGTCCCACCTCCACCCTAGTGGGCTGGAGACACAGCTCTGCCACCCAAGGGTGACAACATCAGCCACCCACTCCCACCCCTAAACCCACCCGCGCCCTTCCCAGCCCATGGGACCCTGCCCCAGCCCTCCCACCGCACTCGCAGGAGCTGCACCGAGCGGCGCAGGGCTCAGCACCCCCCACCTGGGCGCAGTACTGGGAGCCGGAGACGGCTTGGATGAGCCTGAGGATGGGCTGGGAGAGGGACCCCACTGGCGAGATGGCCCGGATGAAAGCTGTGAACTTCCCAGAGGGGCTGGAACCTGCCAGAAGAGGGGGAGAGAATAGGCGTTGTGGCACGCACCGAGTCTGCGGTGCCCAGCCGGGGCAGGGGGTCCTACCCTGCTGCAGGTAGTAGAAGGGAAAGTCCCCGGGGTGGGTGGAGAAGTCAGGCAGGGCCAGGAGCCCCCCCGGCAGCGTGTTCCAGAGGAAGCGGGAGCGGGAACGGTGCGGGAGCAGCCGGTCCTTGATGATCTGCCAGAGGCCAGAGTGATGCTCGCAGCATGCAGGTTGTGACCTCAGGAGCGGGGGGGCGGGGGGGAGAAGGGGGGGGGGGGCTCACCTCCAGCGTGGTGTGCACGATCTTGTCGACAGAGGAGAAGTATGCATCCCACAGGAACTGCGTCTGCTGCTGGAAAGCCAGCACGCGCTCCGGGTGGATGCAGCGGACGGTGGAGGGGATCTGTGCCAGCGGAGGGGGAGATGGTCTCTCACCTTGGCCCGCCCCGCCCCCCCCAGCAGGGCTGTCTCCCCTCCACCACCTCCATGCCATCCCAAAGGACATCCCCTGGCCAAGGATGCTGTGCCACCACCCTGCTACGGCTCTGCCACCTCCTCTCTCTGGAGCAGGATCTGGCCCAGGACCTCCAAAGGTTTTGGGTCTGGGGAGATGCTCAGCACTCCCCCCTCCCCCCCACCCCCACCCCCCGAGATGAACGATACCCAGGGCTGTGGCTGGGATGGGACCCCCAGCTGCAGGCTGGATGAGACCCTCTTGCATCCACCCGCGGGAGGGCTGCTGGGCTCAACTGTGGTGGTTTCACCCCCAAGCTTGGCTGGGGGCTCCACCACCACCAGTATTGGCACTCGGGGGGTCCCTCGTGTCCAGCATGGGCAGGATCCGGCCACTGTACCTGCAGCAGCAGCTTCTCGCTGCCCACGACGGCTGCTTTGCTCCAGTCGATGGCCTCGGCGAAGGGCAGCTCCCAGCCATCACTCAGCAGCACGGGGATGCAGGCAGCCTGTAGCAGGACCCCACAAGGGCTGGGACAGATCCTCCAGCCCCCGGGAGAGGGGTCCCTTGTGTCCCACCCCCACGCTGTACCTGCAGTGCCTCCAGGAAGCGGAAGGAGCCCAAGCGCCTGCCCCGGGGCACGATGCAGAAGGTGGAGTTGTGCAGCAGCTCCTGGTAGTCGAACCTGGGATGGGAGATGGGGTGGGGGTCAGGCATGGCCCCCCCTGACCTGTGAGCATCCCGAGTGGTCTCACTGGCATCTGGCAAGGCTGAGCATCCCTCCTGGGGGGTGTGGGACCAGCCAGGGCAGCATTAGGATTGATCGGGGCTGATTTGGGCTCTGAACAGCCCTGGCTCGGTGGGGCCGGTGGAGCAGAGATGCTCACGAGTGATGCATCATGAGTAATGGGGGCATGCACCTGGGCATCGCTTAAAGAGGGGGGGGTCAGGATGAGACCCCCAGTGCCCTTCAAAGGCACTGCCCAGCTCCCTCCACCTGCCCGTAATGAAACCCCAGGCAAAGCCAGCACCCAAACCCCCAAGCCCGAAACTGCAGCGACTCCTCTGCCAAGCCCAGGCTTGCCGGGCAGGACCAGCCCTGCCTGCCCTGGCAGCGCTCCGGCAGTGGCAGAGGGCTGGCTGCTGGCAGGGGTGCAGGCAGCGTGTCCCCCCCCGCCCCAGTCTCACGCCGTGGGGCTATGAAAGCCCCTTCTGTGCGGTCAGTGGGGAGCGGCAAGGCAGCTGCTGGGTCCCTGTGACCACGCCAGAAAATCCAATATTGACTTTAGGTCGGGACAGACCCCGTCTGTTCCTGCCTGCAGGGAGGGAGGGATGGGGCAGCCGGGTCCTGGATGGGCTGGGGGGGATGTGCGTGGTCCAGCTGGGGGAGCCATGAGGCCAAAGGGATTGCCTGAAATGTGCTGGTCCCCAGGGGGAAGGGTGTCCCTGTGGTGGGGGCGTGGGGCTGATGTCAGCCTGGGGGTTGAGGATGTGTCCCTTCCATGGGTGCTGGAGCACCCTGGAGCATCCTGGCACCCCGGGATGTGGGAAACCGGCCACAATGGCAAGGCACAAAGTTTTACGATCAAAACCCACCTCTGGATGAACCACCCCAATGTCTCCAATGGATGCCAAAAACCCCACTAGCACACCCTGCCTCGTTAACACCCCAGCTCCTAGCCAAGCGACCTGCCAGAGGGGCGAGCACGGTTCAACAGGGCCCAGACCCCCCACCCCAAGAAACTGCAGCAGGAGCAGCCACATCCCCAGGGCCGGACACTGCCAGCGCTCACCCTCGGGGCTCCTTGGGGACCCCAAACCCGGCTGTGACCCTCAGCACCTCCACAGGGCCATTCCCAGTGCCAGGGCTGGGCGGGCAGCAGGATGCGTCCCGGGGGGCAGAGCGGCCATGGGCAGGCTCCCCCTCGCAGGCAGCCGTCATGGGGAAGCTGGCGCCGGCTGGGCTGCGGGGCCAAAACCTCCCGATGGAAATACTTTGCTCCTGACGCGCTGCGGTTTCCGAGTAATCACACCGTCAGGGCTTCCTTGTTTTGTTAGGAGCTGGGACGGGCGCCCACCGTGCTCCCTCCGTCCGGCCCCTCCACGGATCTGGCCAGGCACGGTGCCGCCGGGGGACCCAGCGGCTCCAGAGAACCTTTCCCAACCTGCCTGGGTTGCTGTCAACCCGGGGCAGCCCACGGCGCTGCTACAAGCCGCCCTTTATCCGGGCACAGAACAGGTTTGTTGTGAGGAGCAGGATGGAACCCCCAGCAAAACCTTCCTCTGCTGCGCTGAGCAAACGGGGACGTCCCCAGTGCCCCAGGTGAAGGGGACAGCTGGGGTCTCACTTTGCCAACCGTGGTTGTCACCTCCCCACTGTCCTGCATCCATCGTCTCAGATGTCCTGTGTCTGGGGACATCTTTTCCCGGCACAGGGAAAATAAATCCCCGACGTGAGGTCAGACAGAGCTCACCCAGCATGATGGAGACATGGATGGCTTTTTGCCTGGGTGTCCCGTGGGGACAAGCAGGATGGCAGAAGCTGGGGGTCACGCAGGAGCACGCTGCCCTGTGCCACGTGCTCCCCATCTCTCTGCTGCCCAAGGCCGTCCCAGGCGAGGTGTAAATCTCCCCGTACTTGCAAACGGCATTAGGGGATTACCTGGGCCTGGCAGGAGGGGGGTTTCCCATCCCACCACCCATTGCCATGGCACAGCGCAGACCTGGGCCCCCCTGTCCCATCAGCCCACAGCATCTCGCACCATCCTGCGATGCTCTGTCCCCAAAAAGGCTCTGCTGCAGGGGCTGACCCTGCTGGGCTGGTGACAGCCACCAGACAGGGCCACGTGGTGCCGGAGCCACCCCAAAGCCCTGGCTAATCCCGGTGCCCACAGCACCCCGGCTCCGCTTTTACCTCCCAGCACCTCCTAAGATGCTTTGAGGATCATGCCCAGCGTGGCCTCTCCCCATCTGCTCTCCGGCTGGGTGGCTGCAGAACGTCCCCAGGCAATGGGACTGGGACCTGCCCATCGCCAGCAGGACGGGGGTCCGTGCTGACCTGCCCTGGAGCAGGCAGCTGGTGACAGGTCCCAGGTGACAGGGTGGGGAGGTGAGGAGCCGGTGTGTGCCCCACAGCACAGAGCCTCCACCCTCACAGAGCTTCGGTCCCCCAATTTTTCCACCAAGGTGCATCACATGCTGTTGCCACCATCCCCATTTGCAAGGGGGGACACAGGACAGGGGCACCCCCATCCCACCATGTCCACATCAGCTCAGGGCTGTCCGTGCTGGGATGCCCAAGGACCCACCAGTTTTGTGGGATTTTTAGTGGAGCCAGTGAGGGGGGGGGTGTTTCGGGCTCATCTCCAAGAGAAACATTTATCTTAGGGGAGGGCAGGAGGGGGGAGAAGAAAAGCATCATTCATCAGTGTTAGGGAAAAGGGAAATCGTATTAGAGGCGGCCGCGGTGATTGCAGATACGAGCCGCTCTCGCCAGATTACTTGAACTTTAATACGAAAGCCCTGAACAATCAGCGCCTCGCTCCCCACTATGGAAACCAAAACCTACTTTGGGAAGAGCCCAAAACTTCCCTCTCTCCCCACGCCTGGAGTTCCAGCTGCCACAGATGGGCACGGCTGCACCCTGCAGAGGGGCAGGAACATTTGTGGGGTGTCCCCCCCCACCATAGACCCCCTTTCCCACCTCATCTCCGACTCACTTTTCGTAGTCGACGTTATCCTTGTCGCAACGGGTGTCCTTGTGCTTCTCCCAGTCCTTGCCGTGCTTGCAGGTAGTGAGCGAGATGATGTCCTTCCCGTTGTGGATGTGGTGCAGCGCGTTCCTGGTGCCGGAGCCGATGCCGGTCAGGTACCGCTTCCCCTTGAACACCAACAAGTATTTCTTTTTGGGGGGGATCGAGCGCTGGTACAACCACCCCCTCTCCCCGCCGCGCTGCGGGTGGTCCTTGGAGAAGAGAGGGATGGAGATGTCGAAGCCAGGCCTGAAGCTGTCAGTGTAGAAGCTGGCTTTGGCCAGGATGGCCTGGCCAATGTCGAAGCCCAGGTCCTCGGTGTAGTTGGGCCAAGTGCCCGAGTAGAGGTTGAAGATGAGATGGTTACGGCCACCGTTCCAGAGCGGGAAGCCGCGGATTTTCTCATCAACATTCCGGACATACTGACCCGAGAGATGGTCGCGGTCCAGCGTGTCGATGCTGAGGATGAAGAGGCAGGCTTCCTCGGGGTTGGAGGTGTAGTAGCGGGAGCGCTCAAGGGAGGCGAGGATTTTGCTGTAACTCTCTGAGAGGGGCTGGTCCCTCTCCCGAGGGTAGGTGAAGACTTTGAAGCCATGCTTCTCGCACCTGGAGAAGTCGAAGCAGGTTTCCATCCGACATCTGCTGTTCTTGTAGACGCTCAGCCGTGCCGCCCGCCGCTCCCGGGGCGATGGCAGTGAGGGGTCCTCATTGCCCTGGAGCTCCCTGGGGTCCGCAAAGCTGGTGAGAAGGGACCGATCCGTCCAGTGTGGCCAGTTCCTCCGGGCTTTGACTTTCCTCCCAGAAAAGAAAGGGAAACGGCGTAGCTGGTCTCCTCCAAAGAAGAAAAGCAGGAGCCAAGAGGCAAGGAAAGTCAGGAAAATGTATTTCTTCCTGGTCTGCATAGGGTCATGCACGGCCCCGGCTCCTCATCGGGCTCCGACAGGCGCCAGAGTCCAGTGGAAAGGCTGATGTCCCGGTGGGTCCCCGAGCAGGCGGTGGGATGGTGGGATGGCTCCCGGCCCCCAGGTGCTCCTGCAGCCCCCGCAGCCTGCGGGAGGGCGATGGACCCCCGGTCCTCCCGCGGCCCCGCCGAGCGGTGCGGGGCAGAGCTCGGGACCGCCTTTACTGCGTCGGGTCCCCGGGCTGCGACAATGACATTCCCATCGCCGCTTGGCCCAGCTTCAAATCCCTGGGGAAGGGGAGAGGTCGCGCCGTCGCCGTCCGCTGCCACCGCCAACCGTGTCACCGCAAGGTCCCCCCAGCGGGGGACCCCCCCCTCCCAAAATAACACCCTCCCCGCGGAGCGCCCACCCGCTCCCTCCGCCCGTTACCTGCGGGGACACGCAGCGCCGGGGGGGGTCGGGCCCCGCTGTCCCACGCCGCGAGTCCCCGCCGGCCGCATCCCCGGGCCGGGCCGGGCTCCCCCCGCTCCAGCTGCGCCGCCTCGCCCGGCTCCGCGCAGACCCGGGCCCGGGGGGCTCGCCTGCCCCGGGGGTGCCTGCGGGGGGGGTCCCGTGTCACCTTGTCCGTCTGGCCCTGCCGCGGGCTGCCTGTCCCCGTGTCCCCCGGCTGGCTGTGCCCCCCGTGCCTGCCTGTCCGCCTGCCCCGTGTCAGGCTGCCGGTGTCCCCCCCCGCCCCGGGGCGGGTTGACTCCCGGCCGGCTGGCTGCCCCCGCCGGGGCTGGCTGTCCCCTTGTCCCCTTCCCTCTGCCCTGGTCAGTGCCCGGCCCCGCTGCCGGGCTGGTCCCCGTGCTCCATCACCCCCCCGTGCCCCCCCGCTCCGTGCCCCCCCGCTTCGTGCTCCCCCGCCCCGTGCCCCCCCGCTTCGTGCTCCTCCGCTCCGTGCCCCCCCGCTCCGTGCCCCCCCCCTCCGTGCTCCCCTCGTTTTCACCGCTCCGTGCCCACCCCGTTCCGTGCCCCCCTCCGTGCCCCACCTCCGTGCTCCCCCCGTTCTCCCTGCTCCGTGCTCCCCCTCCGTGACTCCTCCGTTCCGTTCCCCCCCGTTCCGTTCCCCCCCCGTTCCGTGCCCCCCCGTTCCGTGCCTCCCCCCTCGGTGCCCCCCCCCCCGTGCCCCCCCCATCTGTTACACCGTGTCCTATTCCCACCGTCACAACATTCGCTCTTAGCCACGCCCACCTGGCTCCCATTGGTCCTTCGCTCACCCGTGGGCGGGGCCCACGCCGGCCAGTGGGCGGGACCCGAGGAGCCCCCTTCTGCGGAGCCTTCCCATTGGCTGTACCCCGCCGGCCGCAGGGCGCCCACGTGGGACGGGGGATCCCCGCACACCGCGGGGGTGCCCGGAGGTGCCCGGGGCTCCGCAGGGTCCCTGCGCCGCCCGCCCGCTGTGGGACCCCACGCGAGGGACGTCCCACGTCCCGTGTCCCCCCTCGCGTCCCCGCTTGCAGAGGGGGGCCGGTGCCGAGCCCCGAAGGGAGCAGCGTGCCCCGGTGGGCTCAGCCCTCGAGTGCCTTCAGGCCCCCAGCCCTTCTGTGCCCCGGAGTCCCCCGGGGAGCCCCCGAAGGGCCAGCAATGGGGTCACGATGGGGTAGCGACGGGGAGCAGGGACTGAAACGCGGCTGGGGCCACCTCCACTAGTGGCACCCCTGGGCTCCTATGGCACCTCCAGGCTCCGATGTCACTCCCACACTCCAGCGACACCCAGGTTCCAATGCCACCCCCGGGCTCCTGCGACCCCGGGGTCCCAGCAGGGGGTAGGAGGGGTAGGAGGGGTAGGAGGCACAAGCTCCCCCCCCCCAGCCCAACATCTCTTGCCCAAGTCAAAGCCAGCTCCCAACGTGGCCGTGCCCAGGAGCCCGGACCATGGCACAAAGCCAGCTGTGGACGGTGAGGCAGAGGTGGGGGTCCCAGCCTGGCTTGACCCCCCCAGATCAGCCATCCACAGTGCACAGCTCTGAGAACACTTGCTGGGATGGCTGGAACAGGAGCTGTGGGCAGAGACAATCGCTTTAAAGAAAGCAACATTGTCAGCAGCAAAGCCCCCAGTGACACCCACGCAACTGGGACCCCAGTGGTTCACCTGCAGGACCCCCACACCTCCGTCCTGCAGGGCTCCATCGGAGATGAGAGCAGGATCCCCACCCCCCCCATCAAGTCTCGATGTCTTGAGCAGCCCCCACCATGACCAGCCAGGACCCTCTGCTGGGGTGATACGGGGGCGTGCTGGGAGTGCTGAGCCCCAGTGTGGGGAGCCAGGCGTGGGCTGGATTGGGCAGCGAGGGCAGGTCGGGGCTCGACTCTCCCACCCTGCGCTGGCATCCCCAGCCACGCCAGCCGCCCTCCGCCCTGCCCCGCCGGCCGGGCAAGCCGGGACGGGTGCTGGATCCCACCCATGGGTGTAACAACCCGGCTGGCCTCAGCCTGCAGGCGGCCTGGCCTCTGGGCAGGATTCTGCTCCGTATGGAACAGGGTGCCAGGAGCCTCAGCCCAGCACCCCAGGGTGGCTGTACTGGTGGCTGTGGGCTGGGGTCCCCTCCCCCTGCCCTGCCAGCCGAGTGGGACCCAGGGGACACACACAGTGACAGCCCTAGGGGCCGTGCCTCAGTTTCCCCATGCAGGCAGGGGATGGTGCTGGGCAGCCCGGCGAGGGGCTGTGTGCGTGCCAGCTTGGTAGCGATGGTTTTTACCAAATCTTGGGATATTTATTTGCCAGGCCCGGCCAGCTCAGCCCCGGGGGGAGTTAATCCCCCCGACACGGAGGGGATTACTGCGGCCCTGGGCTGCCTTAGCTGCGGAAAGCGGATTAACCAAAGGACAGGGAACGTGGGGGTGGGCAGCGGGAGCCCCAGGCACCCCCTGGGTTCTGGGGGGGGGGGGGGACCCGTGGGGACAGTCTCCAGCCCCGGGGAGCTGAAACCCGGCTGGGGTGCAGACAGGGACAGGGCAGCCCCAGGGTCAAGGTGCTGCCCATGGGCACAGCCCCCCACAGCCCCCCACGGAGGGGCCGCGGCTGCGATGGGGAGTCTGGGGTTGCATCCCGCACTGGGGGCGCTGGGAGCTGTGGTTTTGTGCTGGTGGGACTGGGAGCTGCGTCTTGGCTTGGTGGCACTGGGAGCTGTGGTTTTGCACTGGGAGCACTGGGAGCTGTGGTTTCGCACTGGGAGCTACTGGGAACTGTAGTCCACGTGCATGGGGGGTACTGGGAGCTGTAGTGCAGGGCGCACTGGTGCGTGCTGGGAGCTGTGACCCTGTTGCACTGGTGAGTGCGGGGAGGGGGGGGGAACGACACGGGGGACGGATATGGCTGGGAAGGGAGGGAATGGGGGATACTGGGGTGGGGGTGCTGGGAGCTGGGGTGCACAGAGGGAAACTGGGAGCTGTAGGAGCCCTGGGAGCTTGGGAGGGGCACTGGAAGCTGCAGGGGGAGCTGGGGTTGCGGGGCACTGGGAGCTCATGGGGAGCACTGGGAGGGAGCTGCAAGGGTCAGTGAGGGCACTGGGAATTTGGGGGGTACTGGGAGCTGGAGGTGGAGCTGGGGGTCACTGGGAGCTGGGGGAAGCACTGAGAGCTGCGATAGTAACTGGGGGTGCTGGGGGGGGACACGGGGACTAGGGGCTGCGGGAGGGGTGTGGGAGCCGGCCTCCGGGAAGCACTGGGATCTGTAGTTCAGCTGGGGATACTGGGAGGTGTAGTCTGGAGGCCCAGCGCATACTGGGAGGTGTAGTCCCAGCCTAGGGCCATACTGGGAGTTGTGGTTCGCCGGCCCGGGGCTGCTGGGAGCTGTAGTTCTGCACTGGGGGGTACTGGGCTCTCTCCCCGCCGTGTCCTCCGTGGCTGCCGTGGGTGCCCGGGGCTGGCCGACGCCCCCACCAGCCCCGCACTGACCCCCCATCCACACATCCCGGTGCCACCCCAGCTCTGCAGCGCCTGCCCGTGCTGCCTCCCCTGCCCTCAGCTCCCCGGGGGCGGGGGGATGGGGGTGGCTGCCCCTCAGCAGGGTGGCCATGGAGCAGGTTCTGCTGAGCCCCACCTGCCCCACTGTGCACTGACCAGCCGTCAGCCCCGCTGTCCCACTGTCAGCGCCGCCCCCCCCCATTAGCCCTGCCATCCCACCATCAGCCCCACTGCCCCACCACCAGTCCCCCTGTCCCACCATTAGCCTCCTGGTCCCACCATTAGCCCCACTGTCTCACTGTCCTGCCATCATTCCCCCAGTCCCACCATCAGCTCCATCATCCCGCTGTCAGCTCCACCATCCCACTGTCCCCCTGTCAGCCCCACTGTCCCACTGTCAGCCCCCCAAACCCACTGTCAGCCCCTCTGTCCCAGTCCAGCAGCTCTTGGGAGAGAAACTGTAGGGTTTCATCCCTGAGCATCCCTGCAGGACTGTGCCCGTGGGAATTCTGTGCAGGGGGCATTGGGAACCTCGGTGTGTTGGCTGGTGCAGTGCTGGGGGGATGCTGGGGGAAGGAGAAGAGCAGAGTCGGGGTCCCCCAGGTGGGGGACAGATGCTGACCCTGTGCATCTGCCTAGGCTGGGCCGTGACAGCATGGGGGGGATGCAGTCGCTGGCGCTGCCCCTGGGGAAGGGGCCTCATCACGTGGGCTGCACGGATGTCATGGTGGGCCAGACACGGCAGGTATGGGACAGGGACGGGGACGGGGACAGGGACAGGCTTCCATGCACTGCAGCCAGCTGGGTCTTGCAAGAACTGAGCTTGCTGAGGACATGGCCACCGCTGCCCCTTGCTGTCCCCATCGCGTCCCCCCTTCCCCTCTCTCCCCCAGGGGCTCTTCCTCCGCCTCTTCTACCCCTGCCTGCCCCGGGCCGGGGCTGAGCAGCCGCTCTGGATCCCGCGCTATGAGTACTGCGGCGGGCTGGCCGACTTTGCCCACCACAGCCGGCGCTGGTGTGCACCCCTGCTCAGCATCACCATCGGTAAGGGGGTGGCGGGCACCACGTCCCCCATCCTGGGTGCTCCCCCATCCTTAGGGACCCACTCCCTTAGTGGGGCTCGAGGTCACCCAGCCCATCCCCGGCTCGCTGGTGGAAGCTACAGGCAGGGATGGAGCTGAGCGGGGTCCTGCTGCAGCAGCAGCACCCCGCTGCCCGTGTCCCCGCTTCTCCTGGGGGGGGGTCCTCTTCCCTGCAGGCTCCTGCAGAGTGCCGGTGAGCTGGAACGGGCCTCTCAAGCCCTGTAGCAGTGGGTACCCGCTGATCATCTTCTCCCACGGCCTGGGAGCTTTTCGGTAGGATAAGCCCCGAGCAGGGCAGGAGATGCTGAGCCCCTGCTCCAGGCCAGAGCCAGGATGGGGATGCAGGTGTCCCGGCCCCCCCCGCCCCACTCACACCTGCCTTGTGTTGGCAGCACAGTGCTGATGCTGCTGCCCCCCGGCTCCCTTGCAGGACCCTGTACTCCTCGGTCTGCTCAGAGCTGGCATCCTGGGGCTTCGTGGTGGCGGCACTGGAGCACAGGTGGGCACCCGGTCCCCCCACATTCGGCAGCCGTGGCCGGGCTGGCAGGGCATGGTGTCCCAGGGGGCTGCCGGTGCCCCCGTGACGTGGCCGCCTGCCCTCCTGCCACTGCAGGGACCATTCTGCCTCCGCAACATATTTCTGCACGGCAGAAGCTGGGAGAGAGGAGTGGATCCCCTACCAACGGGTGCCCCAAGGGCAGAAGGAGTTTTATTTCCGAAACAAGCAGGTACCAGGGTCGGAGGTTAAGGGTGGGCAACCCAGGAGGTGTGAAATCCCTCCTGCAGGCTGAGCCAGCCCCTGTCCTTGGGGTGTTCATCTCCAACCCTTCCCAAACTTGTACCGCCACGATACTGGCGCTCAGCCTTCTCCTTGCAAGCTGAGAAAAATCTGTTCAACCTGTTTATCTCTGTGGGGTCCCTCTGCCCAGCTCCAGCTGACCCTGGCAGGAGCCGAGCTGGGCTTTGCTGGATCCCTGGATGCTTAATGTCACCAGCACCCCGGGGAGAAACAGGCTCTCTGCCCAGCCCAGGGCTTCGTGCCGGCTGCTGGGTTTGTTCACACTCTGATTTTTGTCCCTGCGGGATTATCCCAGACAGCTGCTTGCTGGGGAGCGGGAAGGTTTCCTGCTGAGCCAGGTTCCTCCCTGCTTGTTTCTGCCTCGTTTAAAAGAACAACGTCGCGTCAAGATTTGTCGTAGACAAGCTCTCTAGGAAACATGGTGGTTGGAGGTGCTTTTGGCAGTCTTAAATCACGTCCCAGCCTCTTTTTTTGTGTGTATACTCCGTCTCATGACACGTTGCATGAACAAGGGAGACAGTTTTCCTGTAAAGATGAACCTGTGAGGATGAATGCTGAGGGTTAATGAGAAATAATTTATAAATAGAGGGAAATGGTTGCCAGGTCAGCCTCAGTTACGGCATCTTCTGTGTTAGAGGGAGCAGGGAGGAATGGAGAGACGTTTGTGTCGGAGTTTTTTGTCAAGGGAAGGCCTTTAAATGTGTGTGGCCGACAGCATTTATGGCCTTTGGGGAGCAGGGGACATAGCGCCGACGTGGCTCCAGGTCAGGGCTTCCTCTCCCTGAACCCACCGTTTGGGCTGTTGAGCCGCTCCTGGGTAGAGCCCCCGAGCTGGGTTTCAGGGTGACCTCCAGGTTTGCTCCTGGCAGCTGGGGTGGGATGGGGGGTCCAGGCCCCCCGTGGGTGTTTGCACTGGCGAATGGCTTCAGCAGGCTTGACTGGGGGGCAGCTGGCAAGGAACCCGGGCTCTCCCTCCCCTGCACACCCTACTGCTTCCTCGCCAGAGCAGAGTTCTTTTGCTCATCTCCAGCCGTCTGTGCTATCAGATTAACTGAATTAAAAACAAACAAAAAAAAGAAACCATTCCAATAAATTCATTGCATCCCCACGGGAGCTGCTGCGGTGCAGCCTCTCGCTTGCTTTTACATTTGCTGTAATTCAGGGAAAGCCCCATCGGGTCTGAGCGCTGCCGTTTTGGAGGGATAAGTGTGGGTGGGCATCGGGGAGAGGATCTGGCCACAAACTTGTGGGGTGGAGGAGCTGGCTTAACCGGGGAAGGGGCGACTCTCACTCCCAGGTTCATCAGAGAGCAGAGGAATGTGTGCGAGCGCTCCGGCTTTTCAAGGACATCAGCAGCGGTAAATCTGTCCCAAACATCCTTCACCAGGACTTTGATCTCTCCGTGCTGAAGGTATCTGGGTCTGTCTGTGCTGAAGGACCAGCCAGGGGCATCAGTCGGCCGACGGTGGGGGGTGGGGTACCCTTTGCTGGCAGGATCAGTCCTTGTTGTGTGAGACTTTTCCTCCTGGGAGAAGCAGGGTCTGTGCAGAGCCACAGCCTTCCATGTCTTGGCTTCTTGGTGCCTCTCTTCTCCTTTTTCCTTCCACCAGCCATGGAAACGGGACAGAGTGTCCCTTGTAGAGGGCAGAGCAGTGGGGCTTTGCTGATCTTCTTCCCTTGGCTTTTTCTTCCCTAATTAGGACCCTTCTGCAGGGTTTGAGCACAGGCTCCTCAGCCTTCTCCTTTTTGCAGGACAGCGTTGATCTGACCAAAGTCGCCGTCATGGGCCATTCCTTCGGTGGGGTGACAGCAGTGCTGGCCTTGGTGAAAGAGCCCAGTTTCAGGTAAGCTGCAGCAGGGATGAGGAGCCCCAGGAAGCTCCAGGGACCCGTGGCTCATCCCGGTGGGAAGGGAAGCCGTGGCGTGCATCCATCCTGCTGCAGGTGTGCAGTGGCTCTCGATGCCTGGATGTTCCCCCTGGAGAACGTGCTGTACCCGGAGGTGCCCAAGCCTGTGCTCTTCATCAACACCGAGAAGTTCCAGACACCAGAAAGCATTGCCAAAATGAAGAGGCTGAGCTCCAGGAACAGCCAGACGAAGATTATAACCATCCTGTGAGTCAGGGGCTGGGGGTACCCCCCTGCCGGTACCCTCCTGGGAACACCTACCTCCCAGCAGGAGGACCCCTCCCCAGCTCCCACTGAAGCAGATCCCTTCTGTGTCCCAGGGGATCCGTGCACCAGAGCCAGACCGACTTCACCTTTCTCACTGGGAAGCTCAACACCCGCATCTTTGGCGCAAGAGGGACCCTTGACCCCTACAAGGGTCTGGACATCACCAGCCGGGCGGCTCTGGCCTTCCTGCAAAGGCACCTCAGTACGGCGCAGGGTGGAGGGCACGTTGGCTGGGGGCTTGGGAGGGCACCAGAGCTCCCCCACTTGCAGGGGGCTGCAGGGGGGCCGCTGCCTCCGTGGGCTTGGGTTTGGTGCTTCCCATCCCATTGCACAAAGCAAAGGGATCCGGTGGCTGCTCCTCCTCCTTTACACCTGGAGCCGGGCTGATAGTTGCTGTCGTAACCCCGTCACCGTCTCTGCCCCGTGCAGACCTGGAAGAGGAGTTCGATCGATGGGACAACCTCCTCGAAGGCATCGGAGACTCGGTGGTTCCAGAAGCACCATTCTGCCACTCCAACCTGTAGCCTGCTCTGAGGTGGCTGGCAGGAGCCAGGTACCAGCAAAGTGGCTGCTTCTTGTCCAAAATGAGCCAGCTGGGAGCCAGGAAGGGCAGAAGGATCCATGGGGAGAGCAGGACCTGAGGTCCGTGCTCCCAGGACATCTGGTGGCCGGGGTGCTCAGCGAGCGTGCTGGGAGAGCCCTCCCTGCACAGGCACTGCCCGCAGTGAGGGCTGTGGGGCTAAGGGAATAAAATCCCCGTGGACAAAGACTGAGTTGGCTGTCACTTGGGCCCGAGTTGACACCCCCCTTGCACCCAGCGGGCTGGTGGGCATCGAGCCATCGCTGGATCTGTTGCAGCTGTGGCACATCTGGCAGGAGCAGGCAGTGGGGTCGTTCTGCAGGGCCTGGGGGTAGTTCAACCGTGGCCAGAAGAACCAGCGCAAAGGGATTCAGCATCAGGGCTCCAAGCACAAGGGTAATGAAAATCTTGGCATTGTCCTGGGAAGCTGGCCAGATTGTTGGCTGCACACCTAAAATCTGGAGGAGAAAAAGAAAGAGGGCCATTTTAAAGGAGAGGCCGGCTGGAAGCATCTGTGAGCATCCCAGCAGTGCAGGGGTGTGAAACAGGGACTGAGATCAGCCCGGGGGATGGAAGGAAAACAGCCCAGCCTGGTTTTGCAGCATGGAGAGCAATGCCGCTGCAAACAGGCACATGCTGGCCATGGGAATAAGGCTCTTCGGAGGCACCTACAGCCCTTGGGTAACACCAGAGACAGTAGAGCAAGGGGTGCTTTTTAAGAGAGGAGGTCTGATCCTCGGCGATCCTGAGGAAGGGCTGAAGCTGGTGGAGCTGCATGGATTTGGCCCACTGGAGACCCTCCCCAGGGTCCTGGCTGGCACTGTGGTGGGAGAAGCGGCAGGCAATCCTGGACACGCCGCCTTGGCAGCTGCTGGGAACATCCAGGCTCCTGGCACACCATCTGCTTTTGCATTGTCCCCGCTGGCGGCGGCGTGGGGTTCCTGCTGGGGGACACGTGGTGGGACGGCAGCGGCTTTGCTTCACCTTCTGCCATTGCAGAGAGAAGCTGCTGCAGACGACAAGGCTCAGGGGTGCACGGAGCCAGGATTTCCTGGGGCGCCATGGCTGGAGGAGAGTGGGGTTTGGGTGGCACGTGCTATTCCTCACCCAGTGACGGTGGGTGACGTGGGTGCCAGCAAAGCCCTCACCCCAGGGGAAGAAAGGGGAATGGAAAAGCAGCATCTCACTCTTCCCGAGTTGCTTGTGTCACCGTCAGTGACGGCCACGTCCTCGCCTTGAGCCCCTGGCCCATCTTAGTCGCAGGCGAGTCCTAGGGCTGAGGATGCTCCAGGATGGCCTCGAGGGATGGCGCAGCGCTGTGCAGCAGCAGGGAGGACATCTTTCAACATCTCCTCCACTCTCCGGTGACACAAAGGACTGATGTGAACAGGACCACAAAACCCCGGTGCTTTTGAGGCTTCCAGATATATTTTTTTTAAATTGTTTTACACTGAAACCACCATTTCTAGCCCTGGGAGCAAGCCGGGGTGTGACAACCCAGGGAGCTTCAGGACCGCTCTGCTGGGATGCTGAGATGGGTGGGGAATGTTCAAGGTCGATGAATTGTGTGGGTGAGGCGGGGGCGGGGGGGGGGGGGCGGGGATGAACAGAGCCTGTCAGGTCCCGCCTTAACAGTGAGAGACAGTGACTGGTGCAGAAATCAAATCTCATTTTCCTCCCTGAATTAGCACGGCCAAGGATCTGCGCTGGCAGCTAGAGGGGAGCAGCCCGGTCATGGCTCCAGCACGGCATAGCTGAGGCAGGCTATAAATTCTGCAAGACTCTTACGTAAAGATGTAAAGGCTTTATGGGCAGGGGTGGCAGAAACCGGCTGTGCTCAGAGGGTGACTCTGACATTCATTAACCCTTTGGTTCACAGAAAGCTACTTATTCCCATCTCAGTGCCCATGGGTCTGGGGGAGTGGGGTAGCGGGCAGATGTCCTTCTGCCTGGTCCTGCATTCCTTTGCTCCCCACTCCAGAGCCAGCCTCTGCACCTGGGACCACATTTCCAATTGTCTTTGTGCCTTTGGACGAAAACCCCACGAGAAGAGAGAGGAGAGTTCCAAAAAGCCCGGGGGTCACTTGGGCAGGGCAGACACCCTCTTTCTTCTGCTGCATCGGCCCCTCTCTGCTCTCTGTGGGATGTGGTGGTGCAGGAGCACTTTCCAAGCATTTTCCTACTCTGCTGACTTGCTGCATCTGCTTTAAAATCCAGCCTGGAGCTATCTCTTCAGCCAGGCTCCCCCCCCTTGCAAGCAGCACTTTCCTCCAGGTCCCCATGACACGCTCCAGCCTTGAGGCTGGAGGCAGCGTGTGTGAAAGATGTGGCACAAATCCCCAGCGTAGCACATGAGGAAGGTGTTTTCCCCATGTCCCAGCTTGCTTGGATCGCTTTGCTGGGCCTGAGAAGTTGGAAAGAAAGGGGGTTGGGACCGCTCTGCCAGAGCCAGCATTTCCCAGGCCAGCCGTGGGCAGCGACAGAGCATCATTCCTTGCCACCCACCCGGGCCAGCAACCAGAGGGGCCAGCCGGCCAGTCTTTGGGGTGGCCCGGGCTGCTCCAGGCTTGCCTGTGCCGCGCTGAAAAGTTTTCTGGCAAAAAGCAGGAGTTCAGGGTTAGCCGGGTGTGCAATCTGCCACAGCAGCCCACCAGCACCAGCTCGTGGTTGCTGCATCATTACAACTCACAGGTTGGGGTTTGAATGTGAGCTAGCCGGGTTTTATATCCATAAATCCCCCGTGTTTTATTCACAGAGAGATTTTGCTTCTTGGGGACGTGGGAAGGGAACACCAGCACCGTTACATGGGCAGGGTCAGTAGCGGGGGCACCTGCCTTGCTTGCCGGTTGGCAGCCCAGCCCTGCCCTGGAGGGCTGTGTGTTGGGAAGAGTTCCCTTGCAGTCAAGCATTTCGATGTGTCTGATCTGCCTCAATATTCAAAACAGTGGCTTTTGAAATAAATAAATAAAAAAACCCAAACAAGCCACTCCTGCCCATTGATATTCCCCTCACAGCTGTGCTTGCAGCATGGCTGGGGTATGAATGGACGCATTCCTCTTCCCCACGGCTTATCTCCACAGAGCAACCTCCGCTCTCCGACAGGCTTCAGCTTCAAAGCTCTCCGCTCTCAGGGCTCGGGGCTGAAATCCGACTGTCGGCACAGACCTGGCTCCAAGCTCTTCGTCTCTTAGGGCTGAGAGTCTTCTTCTCATCCTCCCCACCCCCAGCTCGTCCTGCCTGCGGCTCCCTCCCTCCTGGGAAGCCCCTTCCAGCCGGCAGATCCCTCCCCATCCCACTGCACATGCATGCAGCAAACTGGAGTTACCAGCCTCAGCATTTGCTGCTGCTCAGAAAAAAACCTCATTTACTCAATTGAAGCTTCCCTGTTGATTTAATTAATGCAGATTGAGACGTGTTAAAACCTCCTTGTAATTACCGTCACGCTGTCATGGGGTGGGTTTTTTTTCCCTTTTTCTTGTATTTTTAGGGAAAATAGTAAAGGCCTGGATTCACAACAGCTGAGGAAGGTCCACGGCCGTGCAAGCTGAGCCCAGTGAGAACCACACGAGCTCTGGTAGAGGAGCTCGGTGTCCAGCTGTGGGCTGCGATCCTGACCCCGAAGACCAGCGTGGATGCAGGTGCAGAGCTGACCCTGCTCCCAACCCAAACCCAGGCAGCACCCTCTCGGGCAGAGTTCCTTAGATTCCTTTGATTGGTGAGTATATGCTTGGTTTTATGTCGGTTTTTCTATTTGGCAAATCAAAACTTTGCGCTGGGTGAAGTTCTGAAGAAAAATTAAGTTTCTTCATCGCTGAAGCAAATTGTTACCATCTAGTGCATCAGCTTCCAGGCTGCCTTGCACTGAAAACCCCGGATGCTCGCAGCCCCGAGCATCAGCTCAATTTTGTCATCTTCCCAAGCACCAGTTCCTCCCATGCTGGGTTACAGGGCAGGACCAGGGCTCTTCTGGATGGGCAGACCCTTGGGATCCAGCGCAGGGCACGTGCTTCCCAGCTTCAAGGTGCAATGCCGCAGGGCTGGACAGCAGGCGTGATGCTTGCTGAGTTCCCTGGCCTTCAAAATTTAATGCTGTGGGCCAGGAGGGTTCCATTCTGCCAGCCATCAAGGGTATTTTGAGGGCACAACTGTTTTTTTGACAGTTTTCACTCTGCAGCAGAAGCCCCGTTTCAGGCTGGAGTGGTCTCTTGCTGACCCTAGAGATGATTCCTGAATAAACAGGAAGAAAGGATTGAGAAGGGAAACTGAGGTGCTGGAGAAGAAGGGGCTGCGTGAGGTCTCTCTAGTTCCAGGCTATTCCAAAAAAAGCCCCTGAAACAGATTGGAGGGATCGGTTTTGGTCACTATCCAGATTTCCCCCATTTTAGGAAGGACAGGCTGAGCTCAGCCCCAGCCCCCAGAGTGGTGCTGGGGGAGAGCAGGTGGGGGCTGGGTGAGGCGGGGACCCCAAATGTCCCATCCTCCTTTTTAACCCTTTGGCTTACGCCTTCCAGCCTGGAGCGGGGTGCAGGGAGGTGCTGAGACTGTCAGCACCCCTCCCCGGGTGACATGGCAGCACTGTGCCCCCCCCCAACACACCAGCCTCAGGATGCCTTCGTTTCCTCACATCAATAGTGGTTTTTTAATGACATCCATCACACAAGGCCTGGATTGGGGTTTTTTGTGTGTGGTTTTGTTGTTGTTTTTTTTAATTAAAATAAAGCACTTACATTGGCAATCGCAACATAAGGGTGTCTCTCTGGGTATTGATTTTAGCGTACGGCAGCAGTTTGCTGGTTTATTGCATAAAAGACAGAGATGTGTTTTTCGTCCAGAAAGGCTGGCTTTGTTTGCCCCTTCTCACAGCTGCAGTGGATGCGTCTGGTCTTTTTTCTTTTAATATATATATTGATCTATTATGAACTCAAATTAGTAAGGGAAAAGGGATCAAACAGCACTGAGCAAATGTTAAGTGCAGGTATTGTTTCCGTGCTGGTACTGCTGAGCGATTACAGGCAGTGGGTGAAGAGCCAGCGGGACGGAGCAGGAATTAACCCATTTTGATGCAGAATTGTTGGTGGAGATGGGAGGGGAACTGCTTATTATCCTGAGAGGAGCTAAAGTGTGAAAGCGTAGACCTAGACCTTCTCATCGGACTGAAGTCAAAAGGTGCCATAAAAAAAACAACACAACCAACCTGTTTCCTTGGTTCATAAATCCTGTGGGAAGAAGTATGTTTTATTCTGCCCATGGCGTCTGTCAGATCTCATCCAGAAACAGCACCTATAGATACTGCCACGGAAAAATTAGCTGTGGCTAATAAGGTCAGGATCTCCTGCGTTATCCGAGTGTGGGGCTGGAGGCAAAGAGGGGGGTGCGTGTCAGGACCCTGCCTTTCGATCAGAATTTGACCTTGCGCTGTCTGTCTGAAGGAAGCCAGGCACTTGAGAATTGCAAACCCACCTGCTCCCCAGGCAGCAGATCTCTCTGAAAAATCAGTAAAACCTGTTACCATCTGGCTGCGTACCAATTTTGTCAGTGAAACAGCTTTGGTAGCAAGTGGCCTGAGAGCTCTGCATTGAGCATTATTTTCAAATTTGCTCTTAGTGGGAACAGGCTCGGTCTGGGGGCTGTTACAAGCTCATTCATATTGTTTATTTGACATTGGGGAAGTCATATTCCTTTAAGAGGATTTCCATCCCTGAACTCCTCCCATCATGACACTTCCAAGCTACATTTTGTCTTGAAAGGGTGGGAGTATTTTTAACTATATCACGCCAGGGAAGTATTAATAGCACAATAGGCTTGCTGAGCTGCTGGTAGAGCTGAACCCATATTTTAAATTCAAGGAACTAATTAGGAACTGGGGAATAATTAGTGCTATACCCAGCTTTTCTTAACCTCCACTTCATTTTCAAAGAGCCAAAGCAAATGTCTTTACTGGAATCTTCTATAGCTGTTGAATATTTTATGGCTTCCCGATGCATTGCTATTCCATGTGGTTGTCAAAATCACACTGTCTCCTTTGCTCTATCCCAGCTGAAATGGCTGACTGACACTTTAGAAATCTAATTAGTGCATCTCCTGTTGGCTCACACCCGCCCCCCCCCCCCATCCCTTCATGTTTCTACCCCACCACTTGCTATCGCTGAGTGATGCAGCTCTGTGCAGCACAGTTATTTTTGAACCCTCGGCAGCAAGTTGTTTATGGGCTTCCTTGAATAGCAAAGCTCTGGGTGCTCCATATGGGAAATGCAAATTTGTGGAGTCTGGTTGGGAGCAGAAAGGGAGAAGCAGCGAGGATGCAGAGAAATGGGTTGAGGCTCCCGGCTTGGTTGGGAGCTATGGGAGCAAGGAGGGGGGGAAGGAAGATGAGGAGACCTCCAGGCCAGCTTCACTGCGTGGTTCTGGATGTAGTGGAGGTGGGAGCCAGCATCCCTGCAGATCCATCCTTGTATGTGGCAGGTAGCTGCCAGGAGAGCACAACTGCACATGGAGGATCCACTAGTGCCGTGAAGAAAACAACCAGCTCTGAAACTGTACCCTCCCTTGGGAGCGGTCGTGGTAGCTCTCCCTGGTGTGAAGTCTCTGGTCTCTAATAATAGTTGGGCTTGTGCTGAAGCCTTTTCCTCACTCTTGCCTCTCCCCCGCCATCTGTTTTCAAGAAACTTGTGGAATTCATGTCACTGAGCTCTTATCCATATTTATTGGAGGGGCAGAGGCTGGCTCACAAAGCTAAAAGCAGGGAGAGAAGACTAGTCAGAGATATGGAAGAAGTTTGATCATGTGAAAAACTTATTTTCTTAGGAAACAAAGAATGAAAAACATGCCAGAAGATCTACCAGCAGGCTGGGAAGGGAATTCTGCTATTCCTTTGTCCAGGCTGGATCAAAGACACACCTCACTGTTAGGAGAAAGACCAGATCCCCTCCAGCAGCCTGGCTGCAGCCAGGGTGAAGATGCTCACGTGTGGCTCCCGCAGCCGCTGCCATCGCTTTGGGGTCTGTCACCATTTCAGTGTGTTGGAGAATTTTTCACAAGGACAGCAGAGTGCTTGTGGGGCCTTTGTCTTTAGTTCGTTAGAAGCTTACATTGTTTTTCTACTCCAGAGCTTTGTCAGCCCTCATCACCACGGTATTTGGATCTGATGCAGTACAGTCCTATAACTGCATTTGAAGAGGGGAGTATGACATTTCAGGGTTATATTGCCCCAATATCAAAGCAATTAAATGATATTTTCATCCCTCTTGCTGCAGGCGCAATCGCCATCTGTGGTGAGTGCTTTTACTTGTCTCGTTTTATGGAGGAATTAGATGAGTTTGAGGGAATTTCTCAAAAACCAAACTAACAATGGAAGCCAGGCACCCTGTTTGATTTGAAAAAATCATTTCCAACAGCACATTGGCAAGTGCAAATTTGTTCCTAAGGGAACATTTTCTTAATGGTGTTTTTCAGCATAAATATAGTATCAGCCTAAACACCTCCAGTAAACAAATATCAATTACCTTAAACATTTCTTGCCCATGGAAGAGCTTTCATTGTGAGGGAGATGCTCCCTAAAAATCTTGTTTTACTCTTCAGTTCTGCTGAATCCTTGGCTGCATTTGGATTAAATATATTCTTATCTGAAGATCAGTGAGACTTTTGCAGCCACTAATTTTCATTTCGACACCTTTGTTGGGCAGCAGCACGTCAGTACAGCCCGAGTGAAGACGGGTAAGCTGCAGTGTGGAGAAACATTTGCGGAAGGTTAATACAGAGACTGAAAAACATGGATAGAAAGAAATCTTGTAGCCCTTCTTTCTACCCCTGAGAACAAGTTTCTTTTAAATTACTATCTCCTCCAGCGGGTTATTTATTAAATCGCTTACACTGATTGACTCAGGTCAAATAGTATATTGAATTTCTAGTTTTAAAAAGAACTTTGCTAATGCAGTGACTGTCACCAGTCTTAGCAAATACTTGCTAATATTACTTACCAAGGTGCTTCAAAACATTCCCTGATTCACAAATAAGCTGTCAGTCCATCCACCACCAGTGCTTGAGGGTGGCAATTTAATACTCAGAAAGCACATTTTCTTATTGGAGATTAAATATTTTTGCAAGTTAAAAGAGCTGCCGTGGGCTGAGTTGTCACCTAATTATGTCAGTCTCTTTGTGGGATATTTTGATAAACACATCAGAGGAGACGCTTTAATCTTTATGCTAAATCTGATCACGTCACATCCTAAATTCACACGTACAGGGAGTGAGACCTTGACTTATGTTTCACGGAGAGCTGAGCGTGTTGGACCAAAGCCTTGTGTTTTGCCTGTGCTGAGGACGAGCCTGCCTTGAGCGACTGGTGGGCAGTTACAGCTGTGGCTGCGAGTTGCACAAGGGGAAGGATTTTAAACGGATGCAGTTATCACCAGCTCCAGGTGCATGATAGCCACCAACCCTGAGAATGGGTCATATTTGTAATTTATGGAGCCTTTGTCCCTTCCTACTCTGGGAATATCTTCTGCAGGTTGTGCTGTGGTCCTTTATTTTCCTCAGGATGCACAAATTCATCTGGCTGAGAGGGTTAGATTTGGGCTTGAAATGGTGTCTTCCTTCTCAAATGCTGTTTTGGGGCTCAGTAGTGACACGTTGGAGGAAATTTCTCATGCTGCTGCTTGCTTCTTTTTTGGAAAAAATGGAATTATAGCAAAAAGCTTTTGTTGGTGATAAGGAATCCAGTAGAAAAAACCCACCACAGCCACAGGCTGCTAGGCTCAATGAGAAGAGTCTGTTTAGAATCACAGTAAATGTGTCAATAAACACAAATCAAATGCAAATTAAATAAAAGCTTTTCATATACTCCATTATTCTTGAGATCAGACAAAAATAAATGCCACATAAACAAACGGGTTTTATGAAATGTTCCAAAAATAAAACCGCTCTTGCAATGAAGCCAAAACTGAGATCGTCTCCATGCCCTTCCAGCTGCTAGGAGCTGTTACTTCTCTTTGTATCACAATAATACCCAAAGATTTTGGTTTAAATTGAAAACAGTTGTGGCAGGTGTTATAAAGGGGTTGCTGAAGAGCCTCAGCCTAAGTGACACGGCATGTAAAATGCCAGAGCTGAAAACAAATCCCGAATCTGTTTCCCAGCTCAGTGCCTCCCATCCATAAACCATGTTGCCTCTTAGCTAAGAGAGTGCTTATCTGAAATAAATGTTTTTGGCTTTAAAGCCAATCTGCTGCAAAGGAAGGTACGTTACATTCAGGTCTCTTTTTTTTGTTTTTTTCATTTTTTCTTCCCCTTTCTCTTTTTTTTTTTCCTCCTCCCTCCCCCCACCCCCAACCGTAAGAAGCCCAGGAAATAAGATGGAAAGTGCTGAGAACAGACCCTGCATGACTCGTAGCTTTATCTCAGCCTGCACACCCCTTCTTCAAAAGCACTAAATGATATTTCATCATCATCTCTCCAGGGTGTGAGGATTGACTAAAGGCAGTCACACAGGTACCAAACAAAAAGCCCTGAGCCCAGGAAGCCTTGTTTCCTCTGGGAAATCCTGAGATCATCCCAGGATAAGCTCATTGATTTTACTAAAATGCATTAATATTAAAGCATCCAACACGCTGTTGAGCTGCACGGATGATAATTAATAAATGATAAAGTGAAACACAGGCTGATGGCATGGTCTTTTGGCTGCTTTGTCTTCCAGCAACATTTGATGCTATTTAATCCAAGCACTCAAGATGTTTCGTTTAAAAACGTGCATGTTGCGTGTGATATCTACGCGTGTACCGGTGGTACTGAGCCAGGAACCTCCTGAATGTACCAGGCGTGATCCTGAAGGGCCAAGCAGCCACAGCATTTTGAATGTGAAATCCCTTCAGTTCCACAAAAACCTTCTACCATGCTGCTGGAAAATGGCTCTTCCCATGCCCGGCGAGCCACTCCGGCAGAAACCTCTCCCAGTTCGAGCAGCTCGGCGGCTGGATGTGGTTTCCATGGAAATAGACGTCAGATCAGCAAAAAACAGGGCAAGTGTTTAAAATAATCTCTGTTTTGAAAGCTTTATGCATTTCTGTCACAATATTAACCTTCCTCAAGGTAGGATTTATTTTCTTTTTTTTTTTTTGGTGCAAAATCCTTGGTTTTAGGAGTGTGCACAACAAGGGTGAGTCCCCTCAGAAAAGTCCTTTCTTTGATGTTTAGGGTATGGAGGCTGCTGGGCTGGGCTTGCGTTGTGGCAGAAGATTTGTGCCATCCTTCATCCCTCTGCCTTTTGTGCCTCTCAACTCTTGGTGCGACTCGAGTGATGGTGGGATGGGAACCACCACGGGAGTGGCACAAAGGCATTTGTATGGAAGATTCGCAAATGCAGCCAGTTCATCTAAAGCACGTTTGCGAGCCATTACCCACAGGCTGTGGAATCTGCATGAACGATGGCTTTTCTAGACATGTTTTTGACTTGCTGGTGTCACCCCAAAGGAGAGGGTGGCCATGTGGTTGTACCCCAAAACACACTGCCTGCAGGGGCTGTGGGGCCAAGGCATTGTCAGACCCATAGATCCTCTGTGGGGTTGGCCTGTGGTGGCTGTGACCCTGAGGTGACCAAAGGAACATGGTGGTCATCTTGATGATGATCAAGAGCCCTGAGGTTATTGTGGCCCTCAGATAACTGACTGGCCCTGAGGTGACTATGCCCTCAGGCAGGTGACCGTGGCCCAGAGGTGACCGTGGCCCCGAGGTAAGTGGTGATGACCCTGAGGTAACCATGGCCCTGAGATGATCATGGTCTTGAGGTGATAAAGGGCCATGAGGTGACCATGGCCCTGAGGTAAGTGGCCATGGCCATGAGGTGACTGTAGTCCTGAGGTCACCAAAAGCTCTGAGGTAGGTGGCTGTGGCCCTGAGATGACCAAGGGCCCTGAGGTAACTGTGGCCCTAAGATGACTAAGGCTCTGAGGTGACTGTGATCTCAAGGTAAGTGGCCATGGCCCTGAGGTGACCGTAGCTCTGAAGTGACCATGGTCCTGAGATGACCATGGTCTCGAAGTAGAGTGCTCATGGTCCTGAGGTGACTATGGCCCTGAGGTGACCGTGGCCCTGAGGTGGCCATGCCCTGAGATGGCGTGGCCCTGAGGTGACCGTAGCTCTGAGGTGACTGTGGCTCTGAGGTGGCCATGCCCTGAGATGGCGTGGCCCTGAGGTGACTATGGCCCTGAGGTGACCGTGGCTCTGAGGTGGCCATGCCCTGAGACGGCTGTGGTCCTGAGGTGACTGTGGTCTTGAGGTAGAGTACCCATGGCCCTGAGGTGACTGTGTCCCTGAGGCAACCATGGTCTCAAGGTAAGTGGCTATGGCCCTGAGGTGACTGTGGCCCCGAGGTGACCGTGGCCCTGAGGTCAGAGGCCAGCCCCGAGGTGAGCCCCTGATCACGGCCCCACTGCTGCCCAACACCCCTGATGTGGCCTGTGACCCTGACAGCGGGGCCTTACCGGGCCCGCGCTTCCCCCCTGCCACGGTGGGAGACAAAGGGAGTCCCGCCACGCTGCGGCCCGGGGCAGTGGCAGCGGCGCGGGGGTCGCGGGGCCGGGGGCCGGCCCGCGGGGGCACGAGGCGTCACGACAAGGTCCCGCACCCCGCAACGGGCTCGCACCGGGCCGCGGGGGTCACCGCCCCGCACCGCCCCCGCCCGCCGCTGGCGGACTACGTATCCCGGCATGCAGCGGGTGTGGGGGGTCTGGGGAGGGAAGGGGGGGGCGCCCACCCCTCGCCTCCCCCTCCCCCCCCCCCCCCCCCGCGGCGGGCGGCACGTGCCGGCGCGCTCGGCCAATGGGGGCGGGGCGGGGCGGGTCACGTGCCATTGTTTGGCGCTTTTGTGCGCGGCGGGGCGGGCGGGAGCGGAGTGGGGCCGGAGCGGCGGCGCGGGCAGGTGGGTGCGCGGCGGCGGGCCTGCCCCTGCCTGGGGGCGGCGTGCGGGGCCCCGGCCCGCCCGGGGGGTCGCTGTGTGTGCTGGTGGCGGCGGCGGCCCCCCCATCGGGTTTAGAGAAGGTGGTGGTCGGGGGGTGGTGGGTTCACGGAGGTCCGGTGTTCCGTGGGGGTGGTGGCGGTGGCGCAGCGGAGTTGGGCTCAGGGTGGGTGGCAAGGCGTGGGGGACCGCGGGGGGGCTCCGCGGGTGCTTGGGGAGGGGGCTCCGCGCCTGCCTCTTTTGTCCCTTCGCCTGGCGGGCGTCGCCTGCCCGCCCGCTTTTCGGGCGCTGCGGTGACAAAGGGAAGGGAGACAATGGGGGGGGCGCCCCCAGCTGCCCCCTGTCCCGCTGGGGAAGGGGGTGTCTATTGTCCGGGGAAGGGGCGACGCTCTGCGAGGGGCGACGCCCTACCCGCGGCAGCGGCGCCCCCTCCCCTCGCTGACAGGACCCCGCCATTGTTAGTGGGGAAGGGGCGGCGCCCGGGCGGCCGCTCCCTGGTGCCATCGAACGCGAGGACTCGCGGCAGAGCCCCGCTTGGCGGTGGTGGGGCGAGGGTCCCCGTCCCTGTGTCCCCCCCCAACCCACACAGCCCCCCCCATCCCTCCCCTTCCCCGTAGCGGCGGGGGGCGGCAGGTGCCCGGATGTTACCGTTTGGCTCCGCCCTCCCTCGAGCCCCCCGCGCGGGCGGGCGCGCGCGCGCCCGCTCTCCCCGGCGGTTTGAATTCGGTGCGGTTGGGAGGGCGCGGGCGGGGAGGGGGTGGGGCCTCCGCCCGGCCGCGCCGCGGCCTCGGCGCCTATTGGTTGGCGGTGAAAAGGGGGCGGGACCGCCAGCGGCCGGGTGGGGTGCGCGGTCCCAGCGCCGCCCGTCCGAGACAGCGCACCCACCGGGCCCCCGCTTTACTGTCGGCTTAAAACATGGGGGCGGAAAAAAATAAAAATCCTCCTTTTGGGCTTTTCACACCGCTTTGTGCTTTTTTTTTTTTTTTTCATATTACGCCCTTATTGGTGAGGGACGCAGCGCAGTCTGTGTGCTCCCTGTCTGCCGTGATGTGCAGCACCTGGCATCGGCTGCACAAATAAAACGGAATTTTTAAATGAGTTCGATGCGCACAAAATTTAAATCTTTGGTAGCAGCTGGAGTCCTGGCTGTTGTGTGCTCTATTTTAATTCAGAGAGCTACAGCTGCTATGCGCAATATCAGTGAAATATCCGTATGCTGCTAATTTAATGGTAAAATGGGAGTCTTTGTTCATGTATCTTAATTATGGTGGAGTAAAACAGGGACTGAAAATGCCCAACTATGAGTCGTGTGCACAGATCCTGCAACACCAATGATTGAGAACCTCTCCAATGTTCCTAGCAGCGTACACCAGCGTCAGCCCTGCAGACTGACCAGAATTACTGACTGCAGGAACCTGCCTGACTGTCTTTTGTTCAGCAGGTCTAATTATGTATAGCAGTTTTTATTAGGAGTTAAAAGAAAGGAAATTAATGTGTTTATTGTTCAAAGGCATGTTTCTTTGTTATCTAGGAATCCAGCTGATTGAAGTTCTCCCAGAGTTGGCTTCTGGAGTCATATTTTCTTGGTCATGGCTACTTCTGGTATGTTGTATGATGTACTAAATGGTCCTGTGTGGTTTGGGTTTTTTTCCTCTTAATTTCCTCACGAATAACTTAAAGAAGTCTAATATAGTAAACTGTCATCACCATGCTATCTCTAGGCTGTTCTGGAGAAGCTGTTAAAACTGGGTGCTTGTGAAAACATACCAAAGGCCCTCTCAGACGAGGCTGTTAGCAGATGGGCTTCAGCTCATCTGCATGCCATCTGCTCCGTGAACAGAACTGACTATCATCAAGACATCTTAGTTGGACCAGCATACCAGTTCTCATCACTGACGCCGTGCAGGGCTGACGTGCCTGTTCATAGGTATTTGAAGAGAGAACGCTGGCTCATATATTTCTTTGAAAACTGGTTTCCATTCCTAGCTATGTCGGGTCTTAGGCAAACGCCTTTTTCTTCCTCAGACTTGTTGGGGGAAAAAAAAAAAAATCATCAGTCTTTCTCCATTTGATGTCCTGATAAACTTGTTCTCACAACCCTGGATATTAAAGGCTAAAATTAAAATGTCAGGTGCTTAGGTAATGTAGTAGTGATGAACAATTACACACAAAAATTGCCTGCCATGTTTTTGAATGGTGGTGCTGCTGCTTACAACAAAACTACCAGCTCAGATGCCGTCTCCTTAAGTGAGCTTTGTGGCATTGATGTTTTTTGAAGGCTATTGTTCAAGTTACCTAAGCCAGTTCCTGGCTTAAAACACTGCATGTTTGTTGGTTTCCCCCCCCCCCTTTCCTAGATATTCAAGTGAAGGAACTGGAAAAGCGTGCCTCTGGGCAGGCATTTGAGCTGATACTCAGTCCTCGCTCAAAAGAAGCGGTCCCAGAATTCCCTCTTTCTCCCCCAAAGAAGAAGGATGTGTCCTTGGAAGAGATTCAGAAGAAGTTGGAAGCAGCAGAAGAGAGACGCAAGGTAAATTTGAAACGGCTTAAGTGAGCACTGCTCAGGTAGTCTGTTCAAGTTATGTAGTGTCTTTTTTTTTCTTGTTGCTTGGGCTGAACGATTAGCAGTTTGTATTACGGTAAATGAAGTATTAATTGAAATTTGTTTGAACCTCTGGGGTTCTAATGAACCTTTGTTGTGGTCTGCAGGGCCATAGCTTTGTTCCCAAGGTGATCTTGAATGGTGACTTGAAAAATTGGGAGAAAGTGTTTTGTCGAGAGGGGATGCTCTCTTAGGATGAAACTGGCTTTCCTGGCTTTGGCATCATAACAGACTCGTTTTCTCCTAGAAAATGTAGTGATGAATCTAATGAGAAGGTTTGTGAAGACATTGTCTGACTTGATGTAAGATCTTGCTGAGATGTGTCTTGGAGCTCCTGACTCTGCAGAGGCTTGCCAATTGAAGTGCAGCCTCCTGTGTGACCTGAATCACAGTGATTCACCGTTCTGAGAAGCAAGAATCTTCTAGAAAAGACCTATCAATGTTAACGTTAAAAATATCCATGTTCTTTTTTCCAGAAAGATCTCATTTAACAAGACTTGCAAGTAATGACAGAAATGGAACTTTCCTGTTAGTTTGTAACTGAAATATGGGTTATGTGGGTGGTGGGAGCACCAGAGAGCTCTGTCCTGCATCACAAAGTTATGCTGTTCTGCAGTAAAATAGAAAATCTTGTCTCTTGGGAGTTGTGAATAATTCGACTGTAGTTGTCTGGGTAGCTCATCTGTTTTATGTTCAAAGCGTGCATCTTCTGTTTTGTTAGTCTCATGAAGCAGAAGTCTTGAAGCAGCTAGCTGAGAAGCGGGAGCATGAAAAAGAGGTGCTTCAGAAAGCAATTGAAGAGAACAACAATTTCAGCAAAATGGCAGAGGAGAAGCTGACCCACAAAATGGAAGCTAACAAAGAAAACCGCGAGGCACAAATGGCTGCTAAACTGGAACGCTTGAGGGAGAAGGTGGGTGTAGAGTCCCAGTTTCCCTTTAGGAGAGAGTTTATTCATGCTTCTTACTTTGAAAACTGGTTAAATAAAGCCAAGTAAATGGCCAGGTGAGGGGGGGTGCTATGAATAGACAGCCATCCTGGGCGTTCAGTGGTGGTCTGATCTTGCAAGATGATAAATCTGCAAAAGACTTTGCAGAAATCCCCTTCTTGGGGGAGAGGGGATGGATGGAGTTAGAGCAGTGTCTTCCTTCATCCTGTAGCCCACGCCTGCAGGTTCCTGCTGTAAGCCAGGGCTTGCTGTGCCGCCCGAGCCCTGCCTTTCTGCACCTGGGCAGCTAACTGCTTCCCTGCTGTTGTCTTTCAGGACAAGCATATTGAGGAGGTTCGAAAGAACAAAGAAGGCAAAGACCCTGGTGAGGCTGAAACTGACTGACTTCATTCTGGAAACTGACTCTCTCCCCCTCCTCTAAATATCCAAAGACTGTACTGGCCAGTGGTTTTATCTTTGTTTTTGTTTTTTTTTTTTTAAGTTTTTAGAAACTGATGTAGAACTGTAAAATTAGATCCAAACTGTACACTTTCTTTGGGGGCTAGAGGGGAGACCTTACATGTTTCACTTTTTCTAAAGTGTTGTCTTTCCAGTGTAGCTATCTTCTTGTTGCATCCTTTTCTACTCCAGTGTGCTTGCCACTGGGTTGATGGCTAGTACTGTATCAGCTCTGTAAGACATTTGTGAAAGGAATACGTAGTATACTGTTCCATGCTGAATATGTTACACTTCAAAAATCTGACTCTGTCCCAGTCTGCTAAAATACTGCTGTAACTGAGTGACTAAATAAAGCTGCACAGTGCTGTTATCATGAGAATTACTTCTGAAAACGACATAAGGAACAAAAGCAGTTGGCTGAGGTCTGCAGCAGACATCCTTCTCCAGTGCTGGGTGGAAAGGTCTGCAGCAGCACTTTTCTGCACGTCCAGGGGCATGCTGCATGACTGCTTCTCCCCTAGAGCACACTCATTGTCTTAATTTTACAATCAGAGCTTTGTTTTGACACCTCAGCAGTTGTCAGCTGTTGCATGGTTTTTTTTTTGTTAAAGAGTTCAGAACCACCTCCCTTTGGATGCTGACACTTCAACAAACAAGTCCTTGTTACCACATGACTGATCTGAGGCTGCTTTTTTTTTCTTTTTTTTTTTTTTTTTTGCTTATGGCCAGGGTTTCTAGAAGATGACTTGTGCTATTGAATGGTGACTTGTGTACCACTTCCTGCAGTGCCAGAGCATAAAAGTCAGAAACCTGTTTTGTGCTGGGATCGAGCCCTGAATTGAAAAATGCTGTTGTGGATAAGAGTTGTTTGTATCCTGGTGTCTGCAGCAGGTGTGTTGGGGTAGTACACTGAGCCACAGGGCAAATATGACGATCTTGACTCCTGCCCAAACAAGATGTGTATCATCTTTGGTTTCTCTGAAGTGTGAGAAGTGGGTACAGCTGTACTTCTGCTCTGAGGAAAGATACTTTTTAGGTGGATGGGGTACAAAGCTGCTGTATTGTACAGGTGCCTTAAAGAAAAAAAACCAAACAACCAAAACCAGCACCCCAAACCCTTCCTGTAAGGGTGTCCACAGGTATTTGTGCAGCTCTACAGCAAAGACAAGGTTGCACTTGGTGGGCATGAGCAGCCACATAACCTCGAAGTACTCTGCTTCAGTAAGTGCATTCCCTCGGAGCAGGGAGGCCCTGGGTTTCACGGCTCTGCTAGTGTCAAATGCTTGGTGGCACTGCTCTCGGTGAGGTCCTGTTTGTGTCTGTGATCTTGTGGGTTGGCCACTGGCTTTGTTTTCAGGTTAACTCCACACTGGAGCAGCTGGCACTGCCAAGGTGACAGACTTAACAAGTTTTGAGGATGGAAAAGCTGGTAGGGGATTTTATTTTTTTTTTTTAAGGGGGGGTGATTGAGTCCTGGACCACTTGACCAGCCTACTAGGGCTCGCTAAAGAAAGAACCTCAGTTTAGAAAGCTTTCATGGATTGCACTTTCCACTTTTGATTGCATTGGAATTGTACTTAACCGAAAGCTGACATTGCACTTTTGAGTGAAAGCGGAACAGTGAGATAAAGCCAGGCTGGGTGCACTGGAAAGCTGGGATCAGACCCTTTCCATGAAGCATTTCCACAAGTGTTCTGATACTTCATAACTTAAGGTAAGAGAAACCAAGAAACCAAACTACCTGTGGGGGAGCTGCCACCCAGCTGCAGTTGGGGCATAGTGCAGGTTTGGGGGTTTTAATCACATGTATCAACATTGCGAAAGCTGGGAGCACAGGGATGTGGGTCAGGATCCACCGGGGGGGTGAGGAGGATGGGACTACCGGGCTGAACTTTGAGACGAAGGCTTGAACCTGCTACAGAACATGCTTATGCAAGAAGCTGAGCATCTAGTGCTACATAATGGAGATCTAAGTGATTGCTGGATCAGATCCCATAAACAAGATCAGGCATAATTAGCAATCAAAAAAAAAAAAATATCAGGTTTTCATTTTAATGTATTTCTTTGCCTGCTGAGAAAAGACCAAGTGTCCCAAATACTGTGTGTGGGTTTTCTTCCTATCTTTTCAAGGGATGGGGGAGGAGGATGACGGCACTGCCAAACCCCAAATGGTGTTAAGAGCACAAAGAGACATTAAATGTTTTTCACTTGCCAAAGCTGTCAGCTCTCCGCTCGGGGGCCTTCTGTTCCCTCATCTTAGTTCTGCTTTACATGGCTGCCTGTGTTACACTTCACTCGTGCTTTGTGCCTGGGGTCTGAGCTTGGTCTGCTTCCTCGGAGAGCTGCTGGGGGGGGAATGGGAGTTTTGAGGGGTGGGAATGAGATGGGGGGTGCAGATAGTAAGAGGATAGGAATGATACTAGAGGTGGGGGGGGGACTGGCTTAGGAAGGAAACAGGGAATAATGGTGTCTCTGGTGAGGAAAGCTGGACTGTAAACAGGCTTTAAAAAAGTAAAAATACAGCAGGATTTCTGAGGCCGGGCAGCCCCCTGTGCGGTAGCAAATTATAGAAGCATGGGGGTGGCCACGGGGGGGGCTCGGCATGTGGCAGAGAGCAGAGCTGCGGTTGCTCAGCAGGTGCCGTGCCATGGGGGGGGCAGGAGGGGGGGTAACGGGAGGAAAGAGGGTCCAGAGCCCCACCGACCCAGACGCACGCACCCCCCCAGCCCCGGCTGTGCCCATGCTCTGAAGTACAGAAAAATAATTCCTTGGGAAAAAAAATAATAATTCTTGGGAGGGGAGCTCGGTCCCTGGCTGCCCCCAAAGGGGGTTTGGCAGGGCTGGTGCTGCCAGGAGGATGGAGAGGCTGCCCGGGCACGGGGCTTGGTGACCATGTGCTGTGAGGAAACCGGTACAATATATATTAATAATAGAAAACTATTTGTGCTGTGGAAGGGTAGCAGCAGCTGTATGCACTGGAGCCAACTGGCATGTGAGCTGCTGGTGGCTGAGTCTGTGCCGTTAAGGAAAAATTCAGCAAGATGGGTGGCTGCTGCTTGAGAAAGGAGAGGCTGTCAGAAATAAGAGGCGTTTGAGGCAACGTTCTCGACATCTCATGGGTATGTGGGGGTTATGATTCGGAGTACAAGCCAGATTAACGATTTCCAGTGCTGCGCAGGATGTGCTCCGTTTGTAGCTAGGAGGAGCTTTGCAAATTAACTCCTGCTCCAGCTAGTTTTGGAGGCTCTGAAGTAAACACCGCTCCCTTTCCTGCCTCGTGCTTGGCTGCTCACAACGCAGCTTTTCCCGCTGCTTTTGTCACAGCGTCTCCCTGAGCAGAACTGGGGTGCCTTTCCCATAGGAATCTGGCTTTCAGCAGCCGTGACAGGGTCACACGCGGTTGGAGCTGAGCCCCTTCCCCACCACCTCGCGGGCAGCGGCAGCCCTGGCACACAGGCAAGTTCTCCGGGCGGTAGAAGGGCAGTGTTTTCTTCCTGCTTATCAAATTTTGGTCAAAATAGGGTCACCCGGGTAGTTCTGCTTTTTGTTCCCATCTCCCTGGCAGGACTCAAGGCTGTTCTGCTTCAGCACAGTAGCTGCAAGTCCGGAAGAGGTTTATGAAGTTAATTTTTCACCGGCAGCCTGTGCATGTCGCAGTGTTACAGGAGGGTTTAGGAGGCCACGTGAGGGTCAGGATTGCCCTCTTCGAGGTGCTGCCCTGAGACAGACCAGTTATTTTTGATGTGGGGCTTCTTTAACCAGGCGAGGTAGGAAAAGAGCATTCGAGAGCGAAGCCGAGCAGCAGTCTGGTTTTATCTGCATCTGTGCCCCTCAGGTTCAGACAGGCATGAGTTACAGACCTATCTACTCCATTTTGATGAGGAAATTACAGAGACACTGAAAATAAACAGTTCCATCCCCTCCTCCTCCTCTTCCCAAACTTTGAAGAGCTTTTCCTGTCTGAGCTGTCCGTGAAATGACTGCGCTTGCCCGGAGTTGAGGTGTAAATCGGCACTGGAGCTGGACGAGAGCTGGGCTGTTCACAACTTGTCTGAGCGAGAGCAGGTAAGGAGGAGGGGAAATTTGATTTTGAGCATGTTCTGTTCAATGTGTTTTTAAGGCTGTCGTGAAAAGGCAGAACAAGCCAGCGAGGCTGCCTTTATCTTGGTAAGGACAGCAGCTTTAAAAATGTAAACCTGGAAACGCCTGCTCACAAAGATTATGCTGCTGGACCTCAGTGATGCAACAGGATGAACTCACTCAAGCTGTGCTGTGTGCACAGCTGCACTGACAATCAGGAGCTGAAAAAAGATGGTAAAAACTCTGAACATGGGAGTTACATCTTCTGTCACTGGCGTTATAGTTATTTATGCCTCCTCCTGAGGCAGAGCAGGTCATCTCATTATTTGTAAATAACGTGGCTCATTTGTAAAGACTGATACTGCAAGCAGTTTACAAAGGGGAAAATCTGGCCCAGTCTTGGAGTGGGGAGTTTGTTTAGCAGTTCCTAAACTGCTGGGAAGGGGTGAGCTAGGAACTGATGCATCCTGGTGTGTTAAATTATTGTGTCAATTAACCCCATATTTGTGTCCTCTACTTCTGTACTCCTCCAGACTGTCACCTGTGCAGCACAGGGCACTCCAGGGGTTCTTAAATCAGCCTCCTCCCTATTACTGTTTTTAGTGATTCTTTTATTTCAGCTATAATGAGGCCACTCTCCAGTCCTGCATGATTTACGTATCTTTGGGGGAAGCAAACACCAAACAAAGCATTTTGGTTGGGTTTGTTGTTGTTTTTTTTTGAGTAAAGTCACTGTGAAATCCTGCAGCAAAACTTTATTTCCATCCCAAAGGTTGTTTTGCGTGGTGGGGACCTGGAGTTTGGCTGCATCATGGTGACGGTCATCACTGAAAAGCTTAGTCGCCTCTTCATTAATGTGCGGCAGGTCCCCCAGCTGCTGGCCCCCCCTTCTCCCTCCACCGTCAGCAGTTCAGAGGTGCCAAAGGTCTTCTGGAAGCCCTACATCCACACTGGCTACCGGCCGGTGCAGCAGACCTGGCGCTATTACTTCTCAACACTCTTCCAACAGCACAATGAGGCCATCAACGTCTGGACCCATCTGGTGGCAGCGCTGATCCTGCTGCTGCGGTTCCAGCAGCTCTCGCAGCGAGTGGATTTTCAGCAGGACCTGCATGCCCAGCCCCTCTTCATAATCATCGTGGCATCCATCACCTACCTGACGTTCAGCACCCTCGCTCACCTTCTGCAGGCCAAATCTGAGTTCTGGCACTACAGCTTCTTCTTCATGGACTATGTGGGTGTTGCCATTTACCAGTATGGCAGCGCTCTGGGGCACTACTACTACACCATCGAGCCAAGCTGGCATGAGAAGATCAAATTGTTTTACATGCCAGTGGCCATCCTGTTAGCATGGCTGTCCTGTGCCGGTTCCTGCTATGCCAAGTTCCGCTACCACCAGTCCACGCACCTTCTGAGCCGGCTCTGCCAGGAGCTGCCCTCTGGCCTGGCGTACATGCTGGACATCAGCCCTGTCGTCCACCGCATCTACACCGCGCCGCCCTCCGAGCAGGCTGACCTGGCCCTTCTGTATCACAAATGCCAGGTGCTGTTTTTCCTGATTGGTGCCTTTTTTTTCTCACACCCTTACCCTGAGAAGTGGTTCCCAGGGAAATGTCACTTCTTTGGGCAGAGCCATCAGATTTTTCACATGTGCCTGGTACTCTGCACGCTGGCACAGATTGAGGCCGTAGTGTTGGACTATGAGTCCAGGCGACACGTCTATTCCACTCTTCAGGGTGATTTGGCGCACAACTTCTCTGCCCTGTGCCTCTTCACTGTGATCTGCTCTGTCCTCACAGCTGCTTACATGGCCCGGAAGGTGAAGAACAAGCTGAGCTTCAAAGAAGAGTAAGAGCCCTGAAGGAGAAGCAGGTGAGCTCACCCCAGGGGTTGATCTGCAGCCAGCTGTGGTGACGCTGGCATGAACCTGGCCACAAACTTCAATGAGAGGAATGAAACGCTTTGCAAACCGTTACTTGGCAGTCTATAGGGAGAGAAAGAGCTGCTTTTTTAGTTCAATCTTGTTCTTAAAAATAGTACACTGGTTTAATTCGCATGTCTGAATAAATAGTTGCAATAAAATGTGGTCAGCGCCGCAGCCATGTTACCCTGACTGTGGTGGGCTAGGCAAGGTTCTTGGAAGCTACCAGGCCTCAGAGCAAAAGGTAAGGAGATGTCACCTGGGCCCTGTTAGCAGTGGCAGAACCAAACCATGGGAACAGGCTGAGGGGAGCTTGTATAAAACACAAGTGAGGGCAGCAAATTTGTTTAACGCTATTTCAGGCCCCTTTTTTGGGGCCTAGGGAGTTGTACCAAGCTACCACGCAGTGACAGGGCCCTGCCCCTTACCCAGCAAGGGTGTGGGTGTGAGAGAGGTACAGACTCCTTAGTGCAGCAAGAGAGCAGGGGAGCACAGCTGGGGGTCATTTGGTGGCCCCAGGGCAGTGACAGGGCCCACAGCACCCTCAGCACTGGATGAGGCTCTGCAAACAGGCTGTGGTGGCTGGAAGCATGCAGCCCTGACCTGAACAGGGTGCAAACGCCGGGCAAGAACCTGCTGGGCCTCAGCTGCGGCCTGTAACAAGGGGAGAGGGCCCGGGAGAGGCCAGGGCCCGGCCCGGCCAGGCCCGACAAACGGCTGGGCCAGGAAGCATCTGAGAGAGGGGAAAATGCAGCTGTTTCGTGCTGCTCCCCTGCCCTGTGCAGCAGCTCCGGCTCCCCAACCCGCGCTGGGAGCTCTGCAAACGCTCTGCCCCGTCCGGCGGGGACGCACCGCCCGAACCCGCCGCCGCCGCGCTTTCCAGCCAGCGAGCTGCCGCCCGCCGCGTTATATAAGGCACAGCCCGGGGTGGGCGTGGCTTCGCCTGCCGCTCATCCTGTCCCACCACTCGGATTGGTCCTTCTCTACCAGGAGCGCGCGCAGTGGCTGTGGGCGGCCGTTAGGCGGGGGCGGAGCCTGCGGTGCGGCGGGAACGGGGAGCGGAGCTTGGCCGCCGCCTGAGGTAACGCTCCGGCTCCGCCGCCTGAGGCAGCGCTCCGGACCGTCCCTCGGGGTCCGCGGAGGGGCCTTGCGCAGCTCCGCGCTCCGGCCGGTGCCGGGGATGAAGCGCAGGCGCAGGGGCGGCGAGGCCCTGCAGGCCGGAGCGTGCGATGTCTGGCTGGACACCGGCGAGCTGAAGCAGAGCGCGGCGCAGGTGGGGTGCGGAGCGGGGGTCCCGTCTGGGGGGGCTGCTGGGGCCGCCCCCAGCGCTGCCGGCCGGGCTGTGCCCGGATCCCCGGCCCAGGGGGTAGGGGCTGCTGTGGTACTGCGAGTGAGGAGAGGGGGCCGGGCTAGGCCTTGGGTCGGGGGGAGGATGCAGAAACGTTTCAAGAGGTGTGAGAGGGACGTGATGGGGTTGGCAAAGCTGGGACGGTGCAACCCCGCAGAGAAGCCAGCAGCCTTGGCCCTGAGTGTCCCGCTCTGGGTGACCGTGCTTGAGCAGGGGGTCAGACAAGCTGGCCTCCGTGGGCCCCCTCCAACCTCAGCCATCCAGTGATGGTGTCACGGGAAGAGGTGAAGCATTTAGCCAAGGTGGGAGGTGTGCTGCAGCGCTGGAAGAAGGGTAGAGTTGGTTTGCATGGCATATATTCACTTCCTACTTGTTTCTTTCCCTACCCAGTCTCTCCTAGCCAAGCCAAAAGTATTTAATCGGATTCTGGAAAGGAAATACACCTCAGTCGCTTTCACACAGACAAGAGCCTCTCAGCCACGCACCAAACAAACCACCATCTCCACCTTTTTCAGCACTCTGACAGGTAATGCAGGAAAGCATATGCCCCTGTAGGAAAATAGTTTCAGGCCATAATAGAAAACTCCTCTCACTTTGTCTCTTGGCAGCTTTATTAGGCAGAAAAGTGCATTTTTTTTCTAGTGAAAAGGGTAAAGGTTGAAGGTTTGAACTCCCAGAAGGGATTTTGTGATGGTTAATCCAAATGCAGGCACATTTTGCAGTGTTAGATTAAACATAAGTAACAGTAGTCACAGCCAAGTCTTCACTGGTGAACAATCTGAACTCTTAAGTAATGCACCAGGCTTTACTCCCTATAAAACTGGAGTTTTCAGAGGAATGTTGGGAAGCCTGACTCGGCCCCAGTGCTGATACAAACTGTGGCAAGACGTCCAGTTCTGGGTTGCCTGATGGTGTCACATAAAGGACAGTCCAGTCGGGAACACCACTTTGGCTGGGACGGGGTGCAGTCTGGGCAGGAGTGTCAAGCCTGTCCTGTGGGCAGCGCTCCCTGCCCAGGGAAGGGGCAGCGTCCAGGGCGATATGTGCCAGGTTTGTTCTAAACAATAGCAGTCCTAAATTGTTGGTTAAATGCTCTTGGAAGGGCTTTATAGCTGGAAGTGAAAATTAATGTTACTTGGTTCAAAAACATCCCTGTAAGGGAAATAGGCGGGACGTGAGTGAGGAAAGCTTTTTATAAAGGATTGGACAAAGCCTTTTCTAAAGAATACAGTGTTTAATCCAAACTGAACCAATGAGGGTTCTGGAATATTTAAGCTAATTAAGCCAGCTCACAACCTCTGTGCTTTTGAGGCTGCTTTTGTGCTCTGGAATACAAGAAATTGTGATTTGTCTGGGGGTCACAAATTAACAAATATGGAGAGAAATGAAATGGATGCAGGAACCGCCAGCGTAGGGTTGTGTCATTGTTTGTATGTTGTAAGTTGTGTAATGGCTACTTTATCAACATTGAACTAGTTCAGCAATAAGCAGATGAGAGGAAGTGTTACATAAACAGTACAATTTAATTATTTGACAGAATTTTTGTGTTGTGATAGGGTCATTGATGTTTTGTTGCTTTGGATTTGTTATCCCTACTCCTTTTGAACATGTTGTATGCTTTCTTCTGTTTGGTTTGTTCCCCCCCCCCCCCTTGATTCCCTCGATCAGTTGCATTCACTTACTTGCTGTATGTATTTGGATTCATCAAATGCTGCTGCTGGTCACCCAGAGGCCTGTAGGATTTAAGATGCTGGAGTACTTCTTATTTGGTTGGTTGTTTGGGTTTTTTTTTTTCCTTTTAGCTTACTCTGAATTGAGGATGAGCTTGCTTATATTGAGAAGTTTCATTAGGTTTTATATTGAATGGTTTCAGAAGCAAATGTGAGACTTGATGCTTTCATCAAGTGGTGACAGAAAGCTGTAGAAGTTTCACTGTGGAGTTTTGTGGGGCTTTTTTTGTAGTGTTTTTTTTTGTTTGGTTTGGTTTTGTACCTCTTGAGCTGCTGCTTTTGAAGAGAATGTCAGAGGTGAACTGCCTGGAAAGCTGAGAGGAGGAAGGCAGAGAAGCCAAAGACTGAAGCAGCTGGAGGTGCAGCTCTTGCCTCTCACTAGAGGGAAGCTTACTTATCTGAAGTATTTCAGCACTGCAGGCTGCCGTTCCATCGCAGCCTCAGCCCCGCCGTACAGATCGTGGTGAGGCAGTGGCGGCGCTGGTCTAGTGTAGAACAGTGCATGGCGCTGCTCCAGGGAGCAGTAAAGTGGCAATTCTGAGTCCAGCGTCAAGGAATGGTGCCGGGGGTGGTGAGTAACACTGAGAAATGTGTGTGTCAGCTCTGGCTTTAACCAATTCTATGTTGTTTTCAGATGAAAAAGACAAAGAAAACTCCAGGCCATCTCCTTTCATCCCAAATAAAGACTGTAAAGAAAAAGGTATTTCTTCAGCTGCCTCCCCTGTGAAGATCTTGGCTTTGCCGCAGATGGAGGAAGCCCAGAAACAATCCTTCAGAGTTGAGGAGACGGTGCAGGTTACACCCCAGCATCGTGCACAGAAAGCGCCGGACTTGCCAACTCCTTCACCAGACTCTTTGGTGCCCCACGCAGAGTCCCCCAGCAAGAGCGAAGCCTCCTGTGGGGCAGGAGAGGACTTCTGCTCCTGCAGCTTCACCCAGGATTCAGAGGGCAACCGGGTCATCGCTCACAGAAATGAGTCTGATTTATTTGCTGGAGAAATGGTTTCAGTAAGTGGTGGCATAACTTCAGACTGCGGGATAAACAAACGCGAGGGCAAGCTGCACCCAGGGAAGGCCAAGACCAGCCTTGATTCCCAACCGAGACTCGGTGCAAACCAGAATAAGAAACCACAGCAATCAAGTAGTGTTAATTCTTTAATTGATTTCACTGAGACTGAGAATATAAATCCTACTATAATGAGAGGTGGCACCTGGGCTGCTGGCTTTTATTCATCCCCACGAAGACCGGCCAGAGCACAGCCTCTGAGAGAGCGCAGCCAGAACAGTTGGGCTGAGGAGGGATGGGGCAGTGAGGAGGGGCTGGGCAGGCCCTGCGGGCAGCTGTTCACCCAGGATTCGGAGGGGAACAGAGTGATTGCTCACCACTGCCAGAACATCCCGTCCCCTTGCAAGGACAAAGGCAGCTCTCGCAGGCAGCTGCCTGACTCCCCTTGCAAGGGCTGTTCCAGCGACGCTGCAAAGAGCTTGAACAAACTGGGAGAGCAACAGTTAGATGAGTGCTATGATTTACTGTTCACGCAGGATTCAGAAGGGAACAGAGTGATTAAGCACTGGTAAGTGACCTCAAATGGGTCACCTGTGTCACCTCTTGTGAAGCCTCACGAAAGCATTTTTTTATAAGAAAGTGGTTGGAATTAGGTAAGTGTACCCCTTGCTTCTGTATGTATGGTCTAGCCAACAAACGCAGCAGACCCATGCAACAGGCAGGACCTCTGTGTTGTCTGAAGTTTTGCTTTAATAAAAAAAATAATTACTGAAGGAGTATGTTTATAATGGCTTGCCTGTTTCAGTCATGACTACAGCCTGTGTGGCTAAGGCCTGGCTTTAGTACTGCCTGGTGTTTTTGTCATGTGCTTGCTGTTCAGAGCCCACCGCGAATGCACCTGTATTTCTTAGGCTCCTGGAAGTCTGTACTTAAAGGTTTTTCTAGACCCAGCTCAGGAACCACCCTGCCTCCTTCACATTTGCTGCCGTTGGGAAGCGATTGGCTCAGCTTATCTCAGAACCACGGCTGTGCCAGCCCCAGTACGCGACAGCTAGCGTGTGTGGCCATGAGGGGAGGGAGACTGATGTGTTTCCACGTGTGCGTCTGTCACTGTGAAAGATGCACCTCTGCTCACTGCAGGTGGGATCGCAGCACTTCACTGCTGGTGCTGGACTGACTGACCAGAGGTTTAACGTGAGAAAGATTGTGACAGAGGAGGAACTGCAGCAGTGCATCTGTTCTGCGTAAGTCTGAACTGTAATCTGAATGTTGGACTTACAGCTCTTTCACAGGTGGGGACGCACCCCGGTGGAGCGTGGGGTGCTGGCAGGGGCTTACAGTCTGGGTGAGGTGAAAAGCAGAGCTGTGAGTGCACTGGGCTGCAGTAAGAACTGGTCAGCATTGGTTTGAATGTGCTTGGTGGCTGCCACATCTCACTAACAGCAGTGGTGCCACTTGTGCTGCTTGTTCAAAATAATCCCCTGCTTCTGGTAGCGTTCTGGGGGGGCATGCTTTAGTTTCTGTGTTTTGAAGGGCAGGGACCAGCTGCTTCAAAACTCCAGGGGTCATGAGCAGCAGAGCCCATCTGTGACCATGCTCATAACTCCAGAACAGCAGCCTGCTTTGTCAGCACCAGCTGCCCAGTTTTTTATTTTTTTTTATTTTTAAATGTTGAGGTACATCTTTAACACTGCAGATGTTGCCATTTAAGATAGCTTTGCCTTCCCATTGGGTCAGCATTTTGGTACAATAGATCTGACTGGAGTTAGGTCACAGTCCAGAAGTTAAACATGCTGATGACACACTCCTGCCTCCAGCCTGCACATGGAGCACAGTCCTAGGAACAGGGACTCTGGCTTACAGCTCCATCTTCTCCACAGGCAGGTGTATTCCTGCTGAAGTCTTATGCAGAGGAGCCTTACTGGGACAGGGAGAAGGATCACGTCATCCAGTGGCCCTTGGCGTGCATCTGGGAGGGGAAGAGCTGTATCAGCTCCTGGTAAAACTGATTAAGTCTAAATGCTATTTCTGCTTTCGCTCACTGGGTGGCCAGAGGCAATAAGAGCCTCTTCTCTCACTTTTAAAGTGGGGGTGATGATTTAATTTTTGAAGGGCTGAGGGCCTGGTGGATTAAGATAATTCTTTGCATCCGAGTACCTTCAGCTGTGGCACCAGCAGCCAACACTTCAGCTGCAGCAGCTGAAATTCCTCCCCCCCCTTCCCAAGCCGGCCCAAGATAGGAGCACTACTGATGCCACGTTTGGACATCTGCACATTAATAATATCAAGGACAACCATTGTCTTATTAAGGCTCCATTTTATATAAAGGAAAAAAAAAATCATACTTTAAATACAGGCAGGAGGAACATTGCAGAGAAGGTGTAGCTGAAGGAAACCTCTTCAGTTAGTGAGAACTGCAGCCACAGACAATGCCAAGTTCCTGCTTCCCTCTTCTTGGGTGATGGCTCTTGTGGTGGGTGTTCAGTTCTTAGCATTGGTGGTTCAATAAATAGACCTTTTGAGTGCTAAATAAAATACATCATCTGAATACAAGGACTATTAATGAAACATTAAATTACTGGCAAGAAATTAAAGCCATTCTGTCATGCAACTGTGGGAATAATTTATGAGTTAAGAAGTACCAGGGGCACACCAAAACCAGGCAGCATCCCTTCGACCTGACTTGTTTGATCATTGACTGCAGTTTCATCCTACCAGCGGGTGAAAGTTACCAGGAAGACGCCTTTTAGCCCTGTGATTCACCAGGCTCCCCAACTCTGAAGACCTGAAAGCATTAGCTTATTCTCAGCAGCTCTGTGCCATACTCGGACTGAACTGGATGTCTGACATCCCTTTATACTGGAAATGGTAACTAGTTATATTGTAACAAGGCCGTTAGACTTTAATGCTGAATTTGAACCTAAGGAAAATTTTAGGTAGAAAGAACGTCATCCAGCAACACTCACTGCACTCTAGCAGATCCTTATCAACAATCAACATCAAAATGCAGGTGGAAAAGAATTCCCATCTTCTTAAAAAGGTTTTTTTCTTAAATATAACAATACATGGAAAACACATCAAATCCATAGGGTTTTCCTAAGTAAGTGTCCAGTGCAGAAACCATTCCTAATTAATAAAAGAGGCAAAAGGCTCAATCCTTAGGAAGGCAGCTACTGTGGAGAGATTTTTGGGAGCGTAACACTTTTGCTTACAGAGTTTAATGACAGTAACATCATTTCTCCTTCAGGGCCAGATCTTCATCCTTAAGGGCAAATTTTCTTCTCAGCACTTCCGCTATAAGAACAGCTGGATCTTCTTCCTTCATTGAAGTTCGGTTTCTACATGGAAGACAAAAGCGCAGTGTACTAGTAAAGCGAAATGGATGCCAAAATGGATGGTTTACAGCTCTGGTTAGAGTCTTTTTAAATATTTTTCTGCAGCCTTTATCAGCAGCTTTTGTAACAAGTGGAGGAGGTGCAAGAACAACAACACAAAACAACAAAAAGCAGCTAAAAACTCAGGCCTTTTATGTTGGCTTAGAAAACCTGGAGCTTGTTTTGTGGATCAAGGGGTACCCTGAAAACCTCCGCATCAAAGCTCTTTTATAATTTCTATTCGACTGTGTTAGGTAAAATAAAACTTCATTAATACAGCCTACATCCCCTCAATATATAATCTACAAGCGGTGTGCTGCTTAAGTTGAATTCCTGGAAGTATTTTTTCATGAATTCTGCTATACAATGGATATATGCTTTCATATTTAAATATAGGTAATTATGGGTATTTTAAAGGAGGGCTGGTATACATTTCCCTCAGCTCAGCTACTGCATGTGAGTTTTTCTGGTTACCAAAGCACTCTGGCTTTTGCAGCCAGTTCAGACAAGCAGTTCACGTTAGAAGCGTTAGTGAGCTTATTTTACAGGAAGCCAAACCCCAGTTCTTTTTCCTCAGCTATCACAAACTGCTCACTAAGGTTTTGTTTAGAATGGGTAATAATACATTTCAGAGCTTAACTTCTTTTTTTTTTTTTAATAGCTGAAATCCTCGGTCAGAAAACATCATGGGTGTTTTTAAATATTCCTAAAAAAAAATTCCCCCTGGAGTATTTCCATATGTGGTTGGGAGGGGCTTGTTCTCAAATTAACACTGAAGGCTCTTAGTAAACTGTGTAAACTGCTCAAGGGTAACCCTTAGTGCTGTGTCAGATTTTTGTCTGATGCAAGTTCTTAATTTACATCATAAATTTACATACATAAATGCATCACTGTTTAAAAGCTGATTCTGTAGCCAGAAGCATGCCTTTGATTTCATTCAGACAGAACTGTTCCCTCTGAAAAAGGTGTAGAGAAAGATCAGAGTGCAAGGTCTGGAGCCCTCCCCAGACTTGCCTTCTACCTGAGAATCTGGAGTCACCCAAGTACCCGTCAGCTGCCACGGAAGAGGGACGGGGGGACTGAAGCAGGCAGAGGAGGCGGCGACACAAAGAGCAGTGAGGAAAGATGGCACTGACACAGCCTGGAGCTGTGCTGATCCCAAGGAAAAGCAAAAGCTCTCCCAGGAGGAGTGAAGAGACATAACCGCACCAGGGTGAGAGTGGAACCTCTCCTACCAAAGGCAACCAGCGTCCTCCAGCGAGGCACAACCTTCAGTGTCTCAGCCCTTTATAGCCACTCAAGGGGCCAAGGATGGGTGGAAAAATGAAGTTGTCCAGTCCCGTAACAGTAGTACTTACAAGTAGAAGTGTACTCACAGTCCCAGCAGCTCCTCACGCTACCTGCCTTTAACCCCCCACTGCGCACAGGGCCCGGCAGACACACCGCTCGCCACTGCCCGCGCAGAGGGCATCACAGACACTGTAACAGGCTCTATTTCACATTTGTTGAAACATGCACATTTCTGCAAGCGTTTCTCACTCATTCCTGAAGCTTCCAAGGTTGTGTTTAAGCACCAAGTCCTAAACAGGAGCATCAGAGAAGCATCTATGTAGTTATCTCATTACGCATCATTTGGTACCTTCATCCACTTAAAGAGTACATGATCCTTTGAAGTGTTAAAAGCGCTGCACACCTCCTAGCGGAACGGCTCTGTGTAACCGGGCGAGTACAGCTGTAGAAGTGTGGGGCTGCTCGCACAACTGCACTGCCACTAGAGGATTGCATCCAGGAATTAGAGCTCACCAAGTAATGAACATCAGTGACATATTTAGTGTAATTTTTCAACTACCTGTGATTCTTCAAACAGCGTTAATTAAGCTGGAATAACCATATCCTAAAATGTCGCTTTTGCATGTAGGAGATGAGTTAGACGCTGAGATAGAGAAACAGATGAGAGGAAGATGGTTCAGCTCCAGTAAGAAAAGAGTCTGAAGCTTTTCTGTTACATAAAAGTGTTCCCAGCCCTGATGCAAGCAGCAGCAGCAGCAGCAGCGTGACCCCGCTCCCACCAAGCAGGCTGTCACAAGGGAAGGGTCCTGGTGACTCGGTCCTTTTGCCCCCCTCTGTACCCCAGCGAGGAGGGGCTCGGCAGCTATCCCCTTGCCCCATCTTCTACAGTACAAAACCTCTGCTCTCCCCAACGTCTACAACGTTAGAACAAATCAGTGCTGTTGGCAAACCCTTTCTTTGCACCCAAGCCATCTCTTCCTCCCACTCATTCACACAGCTTCTCTCCCAGGGTAACTGCAAGATCAAACACCTTCACACATTATTAGTTGTTCTCATAAATTCTGTTGAGGAAATTCAAGTAAAATTGTGACCCATTATATCGCAATGTTCCTTGTCATCTACGCGCTGCTTTTCACAGCCCCTCCCCCAGTCACCCCCCAGCTCTCCTCATGATGTGGCCAGTGCCGGCCAGAGCCGTACTGGCATATCCAGGCGTGGATAAGAAACCTCGGATTTCCCTACCGTGATCTGTATTTGTACAAGTTTTTCTTCCCCTGAATAACACACGTTTCCCTACCTTCAGCTGGCACAGATGGCAGCTTTCTTACCCTGAAGTTTGCTCCCGTAGAAGGCTGACATACCAGTCCGCACTAATTAGAAGATTGATAATTACATTTTTAGATGTGAATGCTTAGTCCTAGAGGTACATGTTTCTGGTAAGGCTAAAACTTCCCATGTCACACGATGCCTCTGCGAGCCTTCCTGGATTTAATAGAGCCCTAACCCAAAGCCCTGCAGAGCCAAGGTGGCCCAGGCACATGAAACGGCAGGATTTTTCTTCAGAATCCTCTCTCCCTTTGCCTAATAATTCAAAATTAGTTTTAGATGCCCAAAGCACTGCTTTGCAATAGACAGGATGAAAGAAGAGAAGCAATTCACCTGTGGTTCATGAATCCTACTCACCCCCAAGAGAGATTATAGGCTTTTATATAAAGCAAGCAAGTGTTTAGGTTTTGAGTAATATTTACCACTTAGGAAAATAAGAACAAAAGGGTATGCTGTGTGAATTATGGATGTGTAACACCCTACAAATATTCTGGATGCAAGCTGAACATATTTCTCTCATTTGACTATATAATTTTTTCAGTGCTGAGAATTTAATTTCTTTTAAAACCAATTAGGCATAGCAATTGTGAGCAGCCATTGCACAACATGTTACTTTTGGCCAGGAGTCTTACACACATAGCGGCTGGACAGATCTTTGGGCTGAAAAACGTGGAATCTGAACTTTTATCACTGTGATTTCAGTTCAGCCAACGTTAAAGAAGCTGCTCTATCAGCTGGGCAGGATCCTGCCTCAGCCGTGAGCAGCTGGTGTGCTGGCAGCTTGAGGCATTCTCATCATCAATGTGTAAACTCGTCACAAGACAAGTGAAAACTCACTCTGCCCACGCTCAGAGCTGGGCCAGATGCAAAAGCTGAGAAGCCGAAAGGCTCCATGTGTTCATTCCCGTACGTGCCATGCTGAAAAAGCCACTGCGCTTCCCAACTGCTGGGGTCTGCACGATGGCCTAAGCACCAGCACTGGAACCCCTGCCAGCAGGGAGGGCAGCGCACCCCTTGCTCTGAAGGCTGCCAATACACACAGCCCTGGTCGTCACCTGGCCAAACGCAAGTTTTTTATCAGGTAAACAGGTTGAACCAGCCAAAGGTTGTGCTAATCGGTTTAAGTTCCCCTCCACTGCTTTCTAGCCATCACTAAAAAAATAAACAACCACCCAGAAATGTGTTAGCAAGTTCTGCTCTAAACAGGTGTTTCCCCCTGTGAATGATGACTATGGAGCGGCACCAACAAGCAGTGAAGGCAATGTCCAGTGTCTACGATGATCTGACAGACAGGGAAAAAAAAAAAAAAAAAAAAAAAGATTCAAAAGAGTTCAGGAAACACTTACAAATCTTTGCTCTGCTTCATCCTATGAATGTCCTTAAGAATGCCCATCATATCTGCAAAACTGCTGGCCTTTGAAAGAGAGACGGAATCTTCCTCGTCAGGATCCTTTGGTTCTGGCTTACAACACTCAGAGGTTGCAGAACAGAGCATGGAGACCGACGGCAGCTCGGGGCTTTCGAGTTCTGCCTCCTCCTCTGTGATATCGCTAATGACAAAGGAAGTTGTAGATTGGAAAGAGGGTCCAAAACAAGGTAAAGGAGAAGATGCATTTGAACTTCCTGGAGATAATAAGTCTGGTGTTAATGAAGCAGAAGCTGAAAAAGAAAACAGATAGATTGGTGGATAAACTCATACCAAACCATGTCGGTATTTTTTTCCCCCCCAAAAATAACACAATATAAATCCAGAGGCATCATCTTCCAGCCTCCCCATGCTATAAGAAAACAAATTCATCATGTTCTGTTGCTCTCCACTCTCCTACAGCACCATGCTGCAACACAAAACCTTCTCCAGTCCCTTTTATCCCACTACCCCCCAATGTATCTGTATTCCTATCGTGCCCATCACTATCAGTTCATAACCTGCATCCCAGCCCTGCAGAAGTCAGCTCATGTTTACTCTTTCTGTTTTTACAGATAAGAAATGGAGGAACAGAGATTTAGCTGCTGCTTGGGGTCACAGAGGGAGGCTGTGTTAGAATGTAGGTCTTAATTAACTGTTCTCCTCTTTTTCTTCATCGTCTTGAGAATCACAGAAGGGTTTGGGTTGGAAAGGACCTTAAAGCCCACCCAGTTGCAGCCCCCTGCCCCGGGCAGGGACACCTCCCACCAGCCCAGGGTGCTCCAAGCCCCGTCCAGCCTGGCCTTGGGCACTGCCAGGGACGGGGCATCCACAGCTGCTCGGGGCAGCCTGGGCCAGCACCTCACCACCCTCACATCTCATCTAAATCTTCCCAATACCTCATCTAAATCTCCCCTTTTTCAGTTTGAAGCCATCCCCTCCTTGTCCTGTCACTACAGGCTCTCGTAAAAAGCCCCTCTCCAGCTTTCTTGCAGGCCCCTTTATGTAGTGGAAGCTGCTCTGAGGTCTCCCTGGAGGTTTCTCTCCTCCAAGCAGAACAGCCCCAGCTCTGCCTTTTCCTTTCAGGCTCCTTCCCCCCATGGCCATTACACCTGGTGAGAACACAGAGCTGGTTCGAGAGCTCCAGCACTTTGCACTAGATGGTCACAGCAGTTACCCTGTGACTACAGGCATTTTGACCTGTTTGCTTTCTATCACCATCTGTAAAATGAGAACAGCATCCACCTATTTCCACAGGGAAGAGGGGAATTATTTGCTCATGCTTTACAAAACAGCCATATAAATTCCAAGCATTAAGTGAAAATGACTTGGATATTTCTAGTGTAAAACATTAAGGGGAAAACAACCAAAACCCCAGGAACGTGCTTACTGCACATCTCCTTGAAAGAACCTTCCCGTGTTGAAAACAAACTGTACCTTAAAGCACTAATGCCCTTCGCCTCAAGAGTAAACTTGTAGATAGTCATCGGTTTCCAATTAAGGGATTTCTCTAACAGTATATAATAAAGCAGATTGCACAATATTTCTTTTTTGACATCAATCTTTCCAAAATAAGCCTGCTAAATAGTTATCTCCTTCATCAGATTCCCGAGCTACAGCTAGGCCCTAAATCACCGCTCCCCATTATTGACTGAGAGGACATGAAGTCAATACAAACCGTTCTCAAATGCCAGCTGATAACAACCAGGCCCACTGCTGAGTAGAGAGGCAGAGAAAAAGGTATTAAATGATTAAATCATTTCTCTCCCATCTGAATCTCTAACTTTCCTCATTATTACTCTCCTTGAATTAAACCAGACTTTTCCAGCAAACAGCTTGAGCAACTGTAGAGCTGAGACAACACTTAGAAGGAAAAAAGCTGAGGATTTCCCGTTCTTTATTCTAATTCGGTCATTCCTCTGATCTCACACAGAGGGAAGAGGACGCACGCAGCCTCTCTGAAGGGGACACCTGCGATGCCTTGTTTGACACTTGCTCCCTGCAGAGCTGAGGGCAGTGGGGCTCCCTCGCCCCCCGAGCTGCTTTGGTTTAACCACGCTGCTGTAAGAGGTGAGTGGCACACAGGATCCTGCGTGCTGCCACAGGACCAAAGGTGACAAGAAGCACCAGCACAAGGAGATGGGCACTCCGTAAGTGGCATGCATCATCAGAAATGCCTGATCTCATCAAAATACAACTGCCTGCTAAAAACTTCCCATATATTCTTATATATTTACATTATTGATACCGAGTAAATTCTTAAGGGTCCATTGGCCACCACACAGAACTGAAAAAGAACCACAGATCTCTCATGTAGAAACCAACATTTCAACTAAATTGATCACCACAACTCTTGTTTCATGTTCAAATGTGTTTATGGCTCGTGGGTAGCTGGACTAAATGTAAGCAGTCATTAAAGCTGCAGGTCCCTCAGGGCTACAAGAACCAGACAACCACATGGTCTTCCGCAGATCATGAGAGATTTGCTCTCGTGCACACACGATGCAGTGCAGCGCTAGGCAGCAATCTGGGAATTTAAAAAAATATTTGCTTTCAGATGTCGGATAAGGAAGGTTTCATCAGTCACTATTACCCATCATAAACAGGAATTAACCCGCCTGATGTCACTGCAAGTGTGGCACAACCCTGTCTGTTTTTTTTTGTTTTTTGAAGTAATCAGAAGAATTATAGGTCCTTCTTTTCCTCTGGAAAGCAGCCACAACACAGCTGTCACCTTGGTTGTTGGCAAAAGCATTCTGCATAAAAGAAAAGCAGCTTTTAAGAAAAACCGTCTTCAGAAAGGACTAAATTCCTTTAGTTTGCAAAACTGTTGAATGTTTTTTGAGTTGGGGTATCAACAACTCTGCCTTCTGAATACTCCATAAACAGATACCAAGAAGTTACTAACTTACTGGTTTCCACACTCTAAACCAGCCACTGCTGCAGCAAGACCTGCAGAACAACTTGGATTTGGATCCTGCCAAACACTGTCATGTTTTCAGAGCTGAGGATACAGGAAAAGCCATGAAAGGAAGAGAAGTAAAAAGTCTTTCTTCACAGTTCAGCTCTATGGCTAAAACTTGGCTTCTACCTGCATACAATTTTACTAAAAGAAAGAAATCAGTAAGTTCAGTGAGGCTTTTCCCCAGACACCTGATTTGCTTCAGAAATGGCACTGTCATTTCCGCAACAAGAATGAACACTAACATCTCACTCCTACCCGAATCGGGACATAGCCCTTGCACTCAGGGCTGACTCCGAGCAGGAGGAGCAGGAACACACCAAGTGTTTTCAGGAAACCAGATGCTTGAGATGAGTTGGCTCATGATGATGAAATGCAGCAAATGCAGACACGACACAAAGCAGCACTCCGTATTTCTTAATAACAAGCTGGAATCCTCCAGTGAAAGAGATGTTGCTAAACACGGAGCCAGCGCTGAGCTGACACCAAAGGTGGCACCTCCCCAGCGGGAGCCATGGCTCTGCTGGGACAACAACGTGCAAGTCCGTCTGGAGGAGATAACGTCGTTCGCTAACGCAGCCCTTCTCGTGCAACAAAGAAAAAGCTCGTTATATTCCTACCTGACTCTGCAGCGACTATTTTAGCTATCTGACTCCGAAGGTGACTCAGCTCATCCTGGAGCTCTGTTGTTCGGCTCAGTGCTGGTAAACCAGGCTTCTTCAAGGCAAGCAGCTTCTCCTCCTGCTTCCTCAGGTTGGGGACTGAAGCATTTCGCTGTATAACGGTGAAGGGACTTGGCTTCCACTTGTGCTTCAGCGGGCGAGTGTCACTTCTACAGGACAGAAACCCGTTGGTCATTAACAAGGTCCAGAGCCCCCCATGACAAGAATGCTTGGCAACACCCTGCCTCTACCTCAGGGCACCAGAGGACTGCAACACCGTGAAGCAAGGCCCCGTGTCACCGGGCTGTACACACCACTGCACATACCACCCTGCAGACGTAATGCAGAGAGCGCACACCATGGCACAGCACAAGGAACACAAAGCCTGTCACAGAAACCACGACCCAACGGCACAAGATGCAGTGAGAGGACACAGGGACACAAGCCTGGGAGTGCTCACATGGTTTCAAGTCATTTCTCTCCCAGCAACTGTGCCTCCCTGCCGGGCAGCGCGCAGGTACACATGGGAAAGGTCACCTCCCAATTAACTTTTGCCTTTGATTTCAAAGTCCGTTTTGTCTTTCACAAGGTCTCTGCTCCTGTCGCTCTGCTTTGAGGACACAAGTTCAACTGACCAGAACCAAACTCCTGGGGGCAGGGCACTGCAATCCTGGGAGAACTCAACTATTCAACTTTCTAACGAGCAAATACCACAGATCGGGGGGTTATTCTGCACAGATCTTTCAGTGAGTAAAATACGGCATGGCACAGGCTGTTAGCACTTCCTACAGGAATTCCTCCTGGGGTCCTTCATCCAATATTTTTCCCCCCCCGTCTCTTGGGAAAAATGCCATTCAACAGGCACGTCAGACCTTGAAAGGACTGGAAGTTGTGATCATTTGATCAATGTCTGGCCTGAGCTGTGCCAAATAAACCAACATGTAGAAGAGCCAGCAGACACAAAGAGGAAACCAACCTGACTCTGGCATATGTTTCTTCATCATCTGCTGCTATCCACACAATGTCTGCCAAGGTGGGGACCGGAGGGACGTCATTTAAATAGAGCTCTGAAACATTTGGGAGAACCTAAAAAGAAGGAAGTTACATTAATGAGTGGGAGTGCTGTCTCCTGAAGCCGCCCCAGCTGTGCGGGACTGGCTGTCAGAGCCTTGCTCCTCCGCACCAGGTCGGTGGTGGCATCTGCCAGGTGTGTGACAGCAGTACTGCTTGGCTCGCGGCCACGCAGCGCTTCCGCGTGTCGCCTCCAGCATGTGCTCCTGGCTGTTACTGCGCTCGCGAAGCCGAATGGGGGGTGGCCAAGGGACACTCGATACGGCTCAGGGCACTGCCAAGGCCATGTGCAACACTTGGCCACTACAAGTCCCAGCACTGTCCTTGAGCTTAAACAGTGACAGTGATGTAAGCGTTTCCATAAACCCGTTTTTACTGGTCAGGAAGCACAGGCCCAGAAGGCATGTGGCCCGCTGGAGGGCATGCAGCAAAGCACCAGTTCTGCAGCGCTGTGTTTCTGTCTCCCACAGCTTTGCTAACCCCATCCACAGACACTGTCTGGGCAGGTATTTGCCTCAAGTTGCCAATAATCACTTTACAAGAACAGAATTAAAAAAAAAAAAAAAGGAAGAAAGTCTTAAAATTAACTACACCGCTACATGAGTTTTGTGAATACAACTCTGCAGACATGCGTGGCTGGCAGAACAGCATCTTGTGGCAGTGGCTTGCCTTGCTCAAGACCAACAGCTTCCCACAGGGATCACCTGATCCCTTCGGCGTCCGCTTACCTCAAAGGTTGCTCTGGGACAGGGTTTTAAAGGGAGGGTTGACCCAATCCTCCTGACAACGCTGCGTGCTGAGCCGTGGGGTTTGTTCTGCCAGATGGGGATTGTCTACAAGAATCCATGTGATAGAATTAATTAATGTTTCAAGTCAGTTGCCCTTCTTAGAATTTATTAAATGAGAAATTGCCCTACACAACTCAAGAGCTCTGCTCTCTTTTTATTTGCTCAGTGATACTTTTAGTTGGGAACTTGCTAAGAACGAAAGTCCTCACTCTATAAAACTACGTTTCAGCTGAACAGAAAGTCAGCCGGTCGCTACAGGGCGTTTTAAACACGGGTGGAATGTTTTCAGGACTCAAAATGAAAAGCACTCGGTGAAGGGAGGCACACAGCGTCGCGAGGGGCCCAGGAGAAAAGTGAAATCAGAAGAAATTCCCATTTAAAAGGACACTCTCACTTCCACAGCATCATTTGACAGAGGCAGCTCTGACAAGGCTGTGCGTGCCCCTCGGAGGGCAGCGAGGTGACGCCTGGCCCAGCCGAGGGCGGGTGAGAACGGGCCCGGAGCCGGACTGCGGGAACAGCGGATGTTTCAGCCATCGCGGGATGCTTCTGGACCGGCTTCCGAGGGTGACGCGCCCCCTCCTTTGGCCGCTTCACAGCCGCCACGGGGGTGCAGGAGGCGGCCCGAGGCTCCGGAGAGCGGACACCGCGGCGGCAAACGGGAACGCGACAGGCTCCCCCGCCAGAGCCGTTACCGCACCGGGGCCGGCAGGTAAGGCCGCCCGGGCGCCGGGCCGGCAGGCTGGGAATCCCGGGGGTGCTGAAGCGGGGCCCGCGCTGGGGCCCGTCTGCGGGACACTTACGGACTCCGCTGCCATCTCCGGCTGCGGCCGCCGGGGCGGGCTCAGCGCTGGGTGCTGCCGCGGGCCGGGCCCATCTCACCGCGCTCCCGCCGCTCACTGCAACACAGAACCGACCCGCTCACGGAGCCCCCGCGGCCGGCAGCGCCCCCCGCCCTCCCCCGGTCCGTGCCGGCAGCGCGGTGCCCCCCCCCCTCCACCTCGCGCCCCGCCGGTACCTGGGGGGCGGCGGCCCCGCGCGGCCCCTCCGCCGCCATCACCCGGAAGCAGAACCCGCCCCCACGCTTCCGGCGCCCCCGCGCACGCGCCGAGATGGCGGTTGGGGCAGCGCCGCGGCCCGGCCGCCCCCCCCCCCCGGCCCCCCCGCGGAGGCAAGGACTGCAGGAGGCCGAGCGTGGTGGGACGGGTTTAACGAGCGCAGCTACAGCCGGGGCCCGCGGGCCCCTCCCGCCGCGCGGCACCGACCCCCCCCTCCCCCCCCGGCAAACATCGGCTCCGACCCGCCGTGGGCTTCGGGCCGGCGCGTCACAAGGCCCGGGAGGTGGGGGAGGGCAGCGCCTCCCCCGGCACCACAGTCCTACCGGGAAATAGCGTTTACAAATAGGAGACGGAAAGCTTGGCACGGCAAGGCCTCGGGCAGCGGCGTCTGTTCGCAGCAGCGAGTGGGCAGCCACGCAGCAATTAGGCAGGTTTGGAGTTAATGAGTTAACGTGGGGTCGAGTCCCCCCGATGCTTCTGCCACTGGTCAGACCAGCCCCTGGCACCCCCAGCTCAAAGAGCCCCAGAGTGCCCAGAGGTGGCCCGGGCAGCACGGTGGGAGCCCAGTGGCTCACAAGAGGGAAACTCAAGGTACTCAGAGGGGATCCCGGAGGCTTCGTGTGGGCTGAGCTCAGGCATGGACCCCACCCGTGCGTGGGACCACCGTGGGCACCGTCTGCAAGGGAGCTCTGCACCTGCAGGCTCAAGCGAGTGATGCTGCCCCATGGCACCGCACAGGGCAGACGGGCCTCCCTGGCCCTGCAGAACTGCAACTATCCCTGTTTTTCCAAGTCTTGACAGCCAAAAGCAATCCCTGCCTGCTCAGGCACTGCCCTCCCCAGCCCCTTCTGCAGCGAAACTGGTGGGGAGGAAAACAAGTGAAATGAACTCTTTCCCCGAGCGCTACTGACAGCCACCGCTTCAGAATCCAAAGTCCCCGACCGAGGGTCTCGGGAAAGGGGCAGCAAAAATCCCTCACATGAAGGTGTGTAAAAGTCAGAAGGGCAGGTGTGCACCGCAGCCCTGCCCCCCAGGAGTGGGGCACACACCGCTCTGCCCTGCTGCCCTCCACTCCAGAGACCAGGAGCTGGGGCTCAGACGCTGCCCGAGGCTTTGGCACTTTCCACAGCTGCGAGCGCTGCCAGAGCCCAGCCTGGCATTACTGCAGGCCCCGCGGAGTGCGACAGCAGTGCAGAGCTAATGCATAGTTATAAAGCCAATACTGAAACATCCCAGGGGTAATTAATCTCACTAGAGCAATTAGTGAAGCTAAACTGGTTCAGCCCAGAGGTCTATCTATGCAGAGTCTCCAGCCATGGATACAGACAGGAGGGCTGGGGCAGGGTGGGGATGGGGTAATCACCATCCCCAGGTTCCTCCCAGGTCCTGGAGCCCAGGAATGAAAATACCCCCTCAATAAAAAAATTAAAAAAAAAAAAAAAAAAAAAAAAAAAGGCTTTTAACCCCTGTTTGATTTGGTCCAACAAAATTGTGCTTTAGAGAAAAGAAAAAGCATCAGCAGCGATGGCTGCTTGCAGCCATCTACCAAAGATGCTTTGTCTCCTCACCTATCTACAGGAATAGGCTCTAAAATCCGTTTCATTTAACCTTTCCTTCCCCTAATGATGCTCCCTCTGTAGCCAGACATTGGTTCAGTCAGAGCAACTGCTCAGGGTGGTTCCAGATAAGGGACAATGGCATTCTGTCCGAACAATTTCCCTGGAAATAGCTCCTGAAAATTTCTTTAGTGCCGCTGGTGTTTAAAACCACTCAGTTCTCAATCAGTTAATGCTGGTGGGGCGTTGCTGAACCTCCCATTCCTGAAGGGAACTCCGTCATGGCTCATCATTCAGTGTGACTTGGGAGTGCAAAGCAAACAGGGACAGAGCATTTCACCAGCCCTGAGGAGGCACTGGGAGAAGCTCAGAGCCAGCAGGGTGAGTAGCCCTGTGCTGACGGGGCAGGGGCACCATGCACTAGTGTCCTGTAGCTTTGGAACGCACGTGCTGCGCTGGTGGAGCTAACAGGGGCTCTGGCCTCTAATCCCCGCCCCCCCCCCCCCCCCCCCCCCCCGTTAATCCACACCTGACGTCTCTGAGCTGCACCAGCCCTCTAACGCCCTGGTTTCCATTCCTAGTTTCACCCTGTCAGCCTCAGCATCTCCCTCAGATGCAGAAACCTGACTGAGTGAGCAGGCTCTCGCACCGCCTCACACAGCCTGAGCCATGCCAGAGCCCAAGCCTCCACTCCGAACCTCCTCCGCTCATCCCTACGTGTTACCAGCTACAGTCCCATTGTGCGCTGGCTGCCACTGCTGTCACTAACAGTTGTGAAGAGCTGGTATCCAAGCCCCCAGGTGGAGGAGGACACCGAGGTGGTGTGGGGGAGGACACCGGCTACCAGGAGGGAGCTTCCTGCCAGTGCTGGATTCTGCGCCTTCACCCACAGGGCACAGGCGCTCACCACGAGTGTTTGGTCATAATGGCAATGCTGTTCTCCGTGATTCGACACAGTCCAGTCCTTGAGATCAGGGGTTTCTGAGTGACGCTCGGCATAGCTGTTAATGAGTTTGGCCACAGACTCTGAACAGGAGCTGGAAAAACATGAGGCTGAGCGGCAAACCAAGGCGTACACACCAGGAATGTTTATAGATTCAAGTATTTTCACTCCTGTAAAAATGTGCCTGAAGTCAGAAGGGCAGGTTGTGTAAACTGGTATCACTTGCAACCAACATCCAGAGCAAAGCCCCAGTCCTGGGACTGTCTGCATCGTAACATCAACATCTGGCATGAAGATGAGGAATTGCTGTAATCAAAATAGATCTCTGAAGTCTTTGGCCATCTCTGTGGGGCATTCAGGTGCCTTTGTTTTTAGGTCTGCAGGTATGGTTTTGCTCTTTGCAGTCCTTCCTTCAGGAACTGGAGGTAAGTTGCAGTTGAAGGGTCTTCAAAATTAGTTGAGAAACTAAAGATGCTACTTTCAACATCTTCAGGCTTCATAGAAGTAATGTCCAGGAAGTAGTTGGCATTGATATGGTGAATCTAGGAAAGAAAACAGACGAGGAGATTTAAGGGCCAGAACAATTCCCCATCCACTGCCCTGGCCTCTAGCCAGGACACAGGTAACAAGACTGTAGTAATTGTTAAAGAATCTTTAACACTTTGCAAAAGCTGATTCAGCATTCAGGATTCAGGTTTGCACTTTACACTCGGAGAAAGATGTGTGAAGGACAGCGGTCGGTTTCTTCCCCCAGGAGTGCCGACCCCTCACTCAGGTTAAGAAGAAGATAAAGGCGATTTGGGAACAATCATGAAGCTGTAAAGGCCAGCTCTGCGCGAGGGCTGGGGAGACGGCAACCCGACCACGCTGAGCACCAGGGGGGCACCCCCAGCCCAGCAGAGCTGCACAACCAGCCCCTGCACCCAAACACCACCGCGCTTCCCGCTGCCCCATGCGGGGGGGGGGGGGGGAAGGGGGACACGTGGCCACTGACCACAGCAACCCGCAGGCTGAGCTGAGGGCACGGCCTCTCTGGAGGGGAGCCACGACACAGCCAGCAAGGGAGCCACTGCCTGTGGTACTAGCCAATATCTGGCAAGTGTGGGCCACAGTCAGATTAGCCCTGGCAGGATCCTCCACTACAGAGCGCCCTGGTGCTGACATGCAGCAGAGTGCCGCACTGTCAGGTGTTGGGAATGGTGTCGTCCTTCAAATCCAAGGTGGGGGGGCTGCTGGGGAGCACGGCGGAGCCAAAGCGTGTGGACTTGTCAATAGCTGATCTGCTGTGACAAACTCGGGGAATCAGGAGAAAGATAAATGTGCTAGAAGGTGCTGACAAGGAGATTTTCTCCAAAGTGTGAGCACGAGGCACCATGGGTGCAGGAAAAAAGCTACAGCCACCTCCCAAAGGTCACTGACTCAGGGACAACGGGGAATTGCAGGCAGATGTTCCCTTCAGGTCTGATTGTCTCCCACACCCACCCAGAGCTGCTGCTGTTCTGTCTCTGAATAAAAACACATTTATTTCAGATTTCCTGGTAGAGCTGCTGTCTGCCTACCACAGCATCCCTGAGAGCATGGCACTGTGAGGCCCCACAAAGGCCGGAGGAGCCAGGAAAGGGCTGGGGGGGCAGACACTCCCTTCAGGGCCTGCAGATGACCATGAAGAGAGCACGTTCCCATGGGAAGAGCCAAGCCCAGCTGAAGGGGCAACAAACGTACCACCGTGCCGTTGGGGAGGCAGATGATCATCTCCACGGGGAAGTTGTATTTCTCCAGGTGCAGGTCAGCCAGCTTGCTGTAGAACTCATTCTCTCTGTTGGTCTGTCAGGAGACCCCAAAGAAACATGTTTGCACACACCAAAACTAGCAGAACAATGCAGGAGTGCACTGAACACAGGAGGAAGGGAGGGACCAAAGAGCTGCTCTGCAGCATGGTTCCCACCATTCCCACCACTGGTTGCATTCTCACAATCTGCTTTACTATTCCCTTTACTATTCTCTTTCAGTCAGGCTCCCTCTCACTTTTCAGCTCTAGATTTTTTCCCCCAAACAATAAAATCACCCCATGACTGGCAGTTCCCAGGCACACCAACAGTCTGATCCCTTTTCCCAGAGCCTCTGGCTCTGTGACTGACCCCAGAGGCAGGCTCCTACGTAGGGACAGGTGCCATCAGGAGACTCGGAGTTCAGAGAGTATTTGGTTGCTCCCTGGGTTACAGAGAGGTCAGCCTGCTGATGGCACAAATGGCCTTGGGCAGAGCTATCTCGCAGCGAAGCATCTGGTTTAGCTTTTAAAACTGTCAACGTGACAGAGCGAAGAGGGTCATCGTGCCATTTTCTTAGCCTGCCTCCATCTGGCATTTGCTTAGCCCCTGCAATCACTAGGGCACGGGGTGCCTGGAACCGAAATCCTCCACTGGCACGGGTGTGAGCTCCCCCCTCCTGCTGGCACCCCCATGCCTAGCACTGTCTCTGTTCACCAGCCCCGAATGCAAAGGCTGCAGCTGCAGCTGCAGCACTCACCTGCAGCTCTTCCAGCTCCTTCACCAGTGACCAGCTGCTAATGAAGCTCTCGTTCAGCAGAGCGAGGATGGGCGAACTTTCCAGGACCGTCTCCCGGAGAGTTCGCCCCGAACCTGGAAGAGAGGCAGGCAGCGGTTTGCTGTTTCCTGAGCTGACTGTTGCTATGTTTGATGCCACAGCGATGCCACCGTTCTCGGTGCTGCAGCAGCTGGCTCAGACTCCCCCCAGCCTGGCCATTGTCTTTTTTCTCCTTCTTTGGCAGTTCTCCCCAGCTTACTGTTCCCTCTGTGTGCTGCTGGCAGAGCAGACCCCAGCCGCTTGCGAGGCAACAGAAGGAGCAGGACCAGATTGGCATGGAGGCTGATGTGTGGTGCATTCAGGGAAGGATCAGGCCCTGCAGACCCACCCCAAGTGCCTCTTGCTGTTTGTGCTGAGCAGAGCCCACCCATGCCACAGTTTTAAGGGCAGACAGGACTGCAGACACCTGCCCTCTCACACCCATCGCTCCTGCCCGATGTACATGCAAGTTTTTAGGCAAGGGGGGTGGAACAGCTACACATCAGGGGAAACCTGAGCCCGCATCTGGCTCTGGCTTCTCCTGTGCAGGCGTCAGGGACAAAGCAGAGAGCATTGTCTCTTTCACCCTGCAGGTGCTGCCTCTACTACCCAAGCAGGCTGAGAGGGAAGAGAAAGGAGAAAGAGCAGACCCACACCTCCACCTCCGTGAAGGCATTTGAATTAGCAAGTTGGTCTAGGGCTTGTCTCGGATAGATCTGATCCTGCCACTGGGGACCTGAGCTCTGATCAGTGATTCCCCACTTCCAGCCCTTTTCTATTCAGCATCTTCGGTGCCAAAACAAGTAACACAACATTCACCACTGGCTCGTGACCAGCTCCCTGACCTCCAGCTCTTTGCAGAGTCTGAACGAGGCACATCGTTCCTCCAGCCATGCTGAGAGTGTCCTCACCTCAGCAGGACTGGTCGTCCAGGGCGCCCCACAGCAGGATCGAGTGCACCAGCTTCTTCTCTGCTTTTGCTCTCTCAAAGGCTTGTGTGAAGGGAAGATAGGAGACCTGCAGGCAGAGGGACAGCTTGAAAAACAGACACAGAACAGCCCATTGCCAATACAAGCAGGGTCTGAGGGAACCGGACCTGCCACATCCCACAGGTGATGCACACAGAGTTTAACCTGGAGGAGAACAGAGTTTAATCTGCAGGATTAAAACAAATGACAACTGCAGTGGTCTCCCCAGGGACAACTTCATCTCCTGGTGAGATTGCAGCAAGCTCTTCACAGCACATGGGCTGTTACCAGCACCTGCAGAGCCCCACCTTTACACACTGCAGAAAGCATGTGCACAACTGCAGGCAGGCTGTCTGCAAACACACCCCAGCAGCCTGGGAAACCTGGCCTTGAGATATTTATTACAAAACCTCACTGAAACAGCCTAAAACCCGTGCAGGGTCCCTCACGGCCAGAGATCATTCCACTCATTCAAATGAAGGGAACTTTATTAACATCTTGGCAGCTCAAAGGGACATTCGTAAGCTCAGGCACAAGGAGGCAGCCATTGAAACGTGTCCCCTCAGCCAAGGAAGCAGTGACAGGCAGTAGCCATCTGCTCCACAGGCTACCGGCATGTTAAATAGTTTGGGTCACCCAGTGCTATAAGTTTGTGTCTCGCTGCAGGATGCAGAGGCACTGGCAGATTGTGTGTTTTCTGCTGATAAGGAAAGCTTGGTCCAAAGGTAGCTGAATGTTGCAAAAGTAATGCCAGAGGAAAACCATTTGTAAGCAGCGCGATTACCTGCCTCACTCAGAACTTGCATCGGCAGCTACTGATAAGAGGAAGGAAGGATGAGCCGACATTTACAATGCAAGCCTGGGACACATGACATCTAGGCTTCCTGCCCGTGCTGCTGCGTGACCCCAAATGGCCCTTCAGAGATGCTGTACTCCCTCAGCTGGAACCTGGAGACCATCAAGCCACACACGCAGTGCCTGGGAGGCACGCGCTGAGCTGGGAGCCGCTCGCGCTGTTCTGAATGCCGATCAGGTGGCAGCCTCTGCTTTCTGCTGGTCCTCGGGGTGACTGGACATCTCAGTGAAGATGACCTGCCCTAAATAAATGTGCCAAGGAAGAGCCCGGTCCCTTCCTCACCTTCTTAAATGGATACATGGCCACTTCCAGCTTCTGGGCTGCCTCTTCCCAGGGGATTTCCTGCTGCCAGGTTATCTCTTCAAACACAAACTGAATGGGCTCCCCTGAGGGATCCCTGCTGTCAATCACATTTCCGTTCTCGTCATGGATCACAGAGGGGATTGAAGGTCCTGTTGATTCCAGCTCCATCTGTGGGAGAACAGGCTGAGTTGGACATTGCAGACATCCCACTCCTGCTTTTTCTGTACTCCAGGACAGGATAAAGATGCAAAATAAGACTGTGTAGCTTCTAATGAAGATACAGCTTGATCTACTGTCTCCTGGAGCTGCGCTTCACCAGTTGCAGCTGTGTTTTCTTGGGGAACACCAGGACAGCACCTTCATTTCCTGCAGTTATTATCTGACTGTGCTCACTAGATTGGAAACACATCAGACTTGTTGGCTGTGTTCCCACCTTCCCAGTGGCAACTTTTGGCTCTGGGACACCAGATCCTTAAAACCACTGGGACCTGCAGGGCTGGTTTGAAGCTCTAGCTCAGGCCAGCAGCACAGCCCTGACGCAGCCCGCAGCTAACCACGAGAGGGTGCAACAGGGAAAGGCGTTCAGGAGCGTCCCTGTAGTTTGGCATTCTGGTACATCTGAAATTATTTTTTAGATCTTTTTTCCCGACTTTTGGCAATTAAAAAGAAAGATGGATCTAGTTTAAGAGAAAATGGGAGTGTTAAATTCAAGCATTCAAAATCCTGACTTATGTTTCCTATCCCAAGAGCTGGGATTACCACAAAATAAGAGGAGTAATAACCTCACGCAGTTTCTAAATTCAGAAACACTGTTGTTCATACACCCTCTGGGCTCAGGGCCTGGGTTCAGCTCCTAATCTCCCCTGCCCTGCCTGACAGGCAAATTTTTAAAAATGGAAAAAGTCACGTGATTCCAGGAGCTTAGGATTCAACCTACACAGAGGGGAGAAAAAATGTCACAAGAACTGGCACTAGGGAGCCACACAGCTGCAGAGGACATATGCAGATCAACAGAGATTATATGATTATATTGTTATATTGAAGTGTTCAAGACAAAGCTCTAAAGAACGGGGATAACTGAGGTTATAGAGCTCAGGGCCATGGCAGCATAAACCCCTGCTGAGCTGCTGCACACATATGGAGGATGGAGGGTGACTACACACCTGAGGCAGGTAACCGATGTCCACTTCCATGTTGCTGCTTTCACTCGCTCCATACAGCCACTCCATATCCACGTTCAGAGACCTGCAAGGCAAACCCGGTATGTTCAGGGTTACCCAAGGCTAAAACTGTGTACGGGACACCCCAAACAAACAAGAACACCCAGTGCTCCTCTTGCAGGGTTAGCACTGAAGCCCAGAGCCTCTGGCTCCTTGGAGATCACCGTGTTCCCTGCACAAGACCAGCAACACTAGATCCCTGCTGGATCAGGGCCCAGGCACCCACTCAACACTCCAGGCAAATGCGCTCACACCTTTGAGCACTGTTGAAGTACAGAAGACAGAGGTATCTTTGCTCCCCCTTTCCTCTCAGCACTTGCACATTCTGATCCTGCTGAACTTTTAAAAGCATTTTTTTGGAAGCCAAAGGCTTTTGTAAGGAGTTGCTGGCAGAGCCGTAAGTGTCTGCTTGCTGTAACAAATGTGCTGACAGAGCCATACGGATTGAGTCGCCAGGGTAATCTTATAATAGAATTTTCACTCCAGCCGTCACGGGCAAAGAGATTTGAAGCTTCTTTCCCCTGAAATGCTTCCAGCTGCTTGCCAGAGAGCAGGAATGAGCTAGTGCGAAGCTATGCACACAAAACCTTAACCTGTGAAACACCAAGTGAAAAATATGTTGAAGCAAAAGCATCAGGCTTTGTGGAACTTCAGTGCTTTAAGCCAGGCACTGGGATTGCCAAGGGCTGCTTTCCACCCTGCCCATCCCTCCCCATCCTCCAGGTACCCAGGGACAGTTACTGGTGAGTGAATCAGGCCCTGAAATGGGTCAGAGATCCTCAGCGACTAGTAGAGATGCAGTTGCCAGTTTTACAGGCAACTGCAGAGCTCAATTCACTCAGATTTTCCAGGCACTTGGCTGAAAAGCGTGAGCTCATCCATCACAGACACCCAAGGAACCTTCTGCAGCTTGCAACAGGTATCTGACAACTGCAAGAGTCCCTGCCTGGCCAGGGACTGCTGGGACAGCTTGAGCAGAACGGTGCTGGCAGCAGCGCTGCTAGCAAAGAGGCTGCTGCCTGGCTCCAGGGTACCAGGACAACTTAAATTCCCCATCCCTGTGTGTCTTCCCACGTGCCCGCAGGTACCTCCCTCTGAAGGGGTTTGGCACAGGACAGCTCAGGCTTGGACACTCAGCTGAAGCACGTGCCAGTTGCAGCCAGGTTGTGCAAGGATAACTGTCCCCAAGCCCATGCTCCATGTCCCCAGAAACCTCTGCCCTGCTCCTCCCCTGTCCTTCCTCTGCTCTTGTCCTTCCCTGCCTCTTCCAAGCCAGATGCCCCCCAGACCTGTTGACAAACAAAGCTATTCCTGAGAAATTGCATCAGAATCAGTTTAGGGAGCAAATGTAGCTAGACAACTGAGGACATGATGACCACGGTGACCGCTGACAAAGAAGGATGCGTGGGGCAAACAGACAAGCAAACAGTAGAACTAGCCTGGCCAAAGCTCAGGCTGCAGATCTGCCTTCCCTGCACAGGCCAGGATGCCCACAGACTGCAAGGGACAGGGCTGTCACTGTACTCATAGCTTCATTTGAAAAGAGCCCACCAGCCACATGCAGCCCCCAGTCCTGAACAGGACAGGATCCCAGAGACCCTGGGTTCCAGGGGGCCACATTTATAACAATCCTCAAGTCTGTTCAGCACCCAGGAAGAGAGAGAAACAGCTGTACCTGTTGTTAGGGACAAAGAGCTTGAACTCTCGGACATGGGAAGAATCCTTGGAGAGGATGATGTGACCTGTGAACTGGCCTGGGGAAAACCAGAAGGGGAAGTCTGGTGGCTCGTTCAGCTGGAACTCAGCGTGGATCCTAAAACGAGAAAGGAACCATCAGCTGCAGTGCCGGGAAGAGAGAATGGATCGTGCACTGCAGATGACAGCAGGGAAAAGTCATCTCCAGGCACCAGAAATTATGAAGCTAAATCAGGGCAGAGAGGTTCAGTTTAAAAAGCTTTTCATGTCACACAATGAAGAGAGTAAAAGACTGGAACAGATCCCCTGGGTCAGGATCATCTCCAGTATCGATGCCTTTTAGACTAAGACCCCTTCAGCCTCCCTTCCAGCTTGATCAGGCAAATAAAAGCTGTGTGTAACACTCCCAGTAAAACAAGAGAACAATTCCCCAGACTCTTCCCCCTTGAAAAGGCACTCCACCCCCCCAATTAACCAAAATCTAATTTCTTGCTAATTAGACTCTCCTCTTTCAGCCAGGGATCACTCCAAACCAAGGGTGCTGGAGAACGGCTGGCTGTCCTGCATCTGGGCGACAGTCCCTGCCTCACCAGGGACTCAGTGACACTGGGAGCACAGGTGTCCTCTTCGGGTGTCAGCAAAGCATCACACACAGGCAAGAGCTGGCTGTGAACCACCCTCTGCCTCCAGCTGTACTGCTTCCCTTGCAGCCAGGACACATCTGGTCTTGCTTGGCAAAACGCCTGCACAAGCAGTGCCATGCGCACTCTGCCAGGGGCTCACAGCAGCCTTCCCCACCCCCCTGAGATATGGATCAAACCCAGAAGTGCCCCCAAACCCTCCTCTAACACCCCGGCCCCAGGCCTTACCTGAATGCTATGGTGTAGTAGAAGGTGCTGATGGCTTGGATGCAGGCCACAGCTCCCTGGGGAGCAAAGCGGGTTTTTACGAAGGGGCGCGGGTGGAACATGCTCAAAAGCCTGTGGATTATGATCTAGAGAGAGGATTGTAAGAGAGCAAAAATGAGAACCGTTCGTCCACTGCAGGTCAGCTGCAGCTCCAAAGGAACTCCCTACCAGATCAGGAAGGCAAGGGAACCGCTGTGACTTAAAAATTAGCTCAGAGATCTACCTAATTACAAAACAAGGAGATAAAACCAAGAGAGGTTGTTTTTAAAAATAAATCCTTCTTCTAGGCTTTTTATCCTATTCCCGTTGTTTGCAACTTTCCATCATACCAGTCAGTTGAATGCCTGAGTGTGGTAAACTGATCTACAAGGCTGCCTCCATCAATACTACTTCAGACTTTGAAAGAGTGGGTACGCAATCAATAAACACACCAGGCTGTGAAGGCAGATCAGCTGTGTGGTCACTGACACTACCCCGGCACCCCGGGGCAGCACCCCGTACAGGCCTGGCTTTACAAACTGGGTATGCACGTTGTCTCACTCGTCAATGGAACGCTCACCTGTGTTAGGGGTGCAATGAAACACCCCGCAGCAGCGCTTCAGACAACTGCTTCCCCAACAACCCCCTCCCCTCCCTGGCTGGGAGAGACTCACTTCAAAACCCAAACGCTGAAACAAAGCAAGGTGCAGCTACTCAAGTCAGCCTCACCTGGCTCTGACAGACACCCAGAGCTTTTGCTTGCTCTCAGTTTTACCTCCAGTGTAGGCTTCTGGCTGCACGCTGCAGCCTTTTTGCTCCCTTAGAAAATCTGGGGAGACACAATGCAATAGCCTTGTCCCTCTAGGGATTCCTGTGATTCATCTGAGCCATAAGGCAGAACATTTATACAAACCACCTCTCAGGTATATAGAAGTTGAGTTTCATATCTCACCTCTTTGCCCTTGGGAGGCGGAGGGTAAAATCTGTTATTGGAAAGATACCCAGTGAAGATGTTCAATTCACTGGGAATTATCCACCATGGGTCCCCAAGATCCAATTTATTCTTTGGAGGAAGAAATGCTTTAAACTGCCTGGCAAGCATCACGCTCATAGGGGTTGCTGGGGCAGTCCAGTTCCTCAGCCCAGAGAGAGCAACGTGAGAAATCTGTGAAAAAAAGACACTGTCAGAGCCTAGATGTACTCTTCACATGCACAGTAGTGCTCGTGGATGTAAGTAGGCTTTGGAGAAGGGGGAAAAAGAAAAATAATCATGTTTCAAATTCTTCCTACCACCCCAACCACCACCAAACAAACAGTTCTGTCAAGTTTCAGTTATGTGAGTGATAGGAAATGGGAGAGAAGGGAACATGCCACGTAACAGCACCGCTTTCAGACTTAGCTCCAGGAGAGCCACCTCTAACGTCTGCTTCACGCTTCCCCAGAAGGGCGCGTTAATTGGGGCACAGCGCTGCTGAGTGCGCTGAAAACAACGCAATGCTGTAGAAAGCGGTGAGCTCACTCAGCAGAGCAAACCCCACGGGCTTGAGCAAGACCATCTCCCCCTCCCAATGCGCTAGCACTTATTCCTGGTGGTGTTACCAGCCCATCGGACGTGCTTATACCACAAGTTCTGCCCATACACATCCCGTGTGATACCTACTCCCAAGAAACCATCTTTGCTCTTCGTCATTGTTTCCATGACCAGAGGCTGGAATTTAGCCACAAGGGACAACGTCTCCCCGCCTGGATCAGGCATCTCCTCCTCTTCAAAATCTGAGATGGGAGCAACCCCTAGACAAAGGGACAGGCGTTTAAGCAGCTGCTTCCCCTCCCTCCCCTTTTAAGCAATTATGAAGTAATTACACATTTATCCTGGCAAATCCAGGAGCACTGGGAGTTTCCCAGCTGTCCCTCTGCTCTCAGCCCCACCCCAGAGACTTGCTTCAGCTGCAGGAGTCGAAGGGGAGCCCTCCTTTTACCTCCTTTTAGACTCTCTCAAACCCACAGCTCAGTCAAGCCGTCCCATTTCACCCAGGAGGGATCTGAACCCCTGCTTTAGCCAATTCACCACAGCACCAGCAAACGACTGTCTGTATTTCGACTGTACTGTAAGCTCTCCTGTAAATTATTATCACCACACTTCTCCCTGCTTGGCACCACCAAGAGACGTTTGCTATACGCTGATGCAGTCTCCAAACATGATCTCACACAATTGCTGTCTGAGAGAGGCTGCTACAGCTGGAGGAACGTATGAATGGAACGCTGCAACTTACTAATAGTTTTGGCCCAGCCTGGGCTGAGCTGTATTTGTTGCATTCACCCATCCCAAATCCCCTTTAAGCTCCAGACAAAGTCACTTATGTACTTTGCTAGGCCAGCAACGGGATCTTCCACCTTGTAAAAACTCTACTTCGTGGAAGTGATGTTAGTGCTTAAGCCTTTTCAAAAACATGTAAAGCTTAGCAGCCTCTCTTCATGTAAGACTCAAAACAGCACCCAGGAAAAAAAAAAAAAAAGACACAAATAAAAGCTGCTGAGTGCATTATCTTTGGCTTTCGCTGGGTCTGCGCAGAGAGCTCTGCAAGGCAGGCGGATACCAACCTGTCAGCTTCTCAGCTATCGGCTTGAACTCTTCTGGACTGAGGTACAGATCATTGTTTGTGTCCAGAGAAGAAAAGAGAAACAGCCCCTCATTTCCCAAAGACTTCAGTGCCAGCTCCTGGTTTGGGAAAAAGAGGCAAGTGAGATTTCATTCCGACCTCTTGCAGAAATTCACTCTGGCCCCTCTGAGCTCCAGAGCTGATTTGCATTCTCTCCAGCACACAAACAGCCATCAAATCGAAAGATTAACACCCCTTGGCAGGATTTTGTGCTATTTACAATAGGGATTGGTGTCCAGGAACTGTTGGCACGAGCATATTAAAACTACATCTGGCTGAGTGATTCAAACTGAATCATTTGCTCAGAGTCAGCCTCAAAGTCTTGTGTCAGAAAAATTTCCAACTTTTTCCAGATAGTTAGTCCTAAACCAGCAGATAATCAGAGCACCTGGAGTTTGTGATTTCTGTAATTAACTGATGCCAGTGAAACAAAGGCAGTCAAATACATGACTATCTACATTACAAAACCACAAAGGAAATTAACTGAGCCCTTGTAACTCTGCAGAAAACAACTTAACTTACACCGGTGCCGAGATCCACACCAGCATTACTGCAAGCAACTGCCCTGCTCCAGTCCGGCTCCCCTCCAAGTCTCCAGCCCTTGGGCTGGACAGAGCATTTCAGCCCCTTGCTCCGCAGGGAGTGCTGCCTGCTCATTCGGCCATACACCGGGGAGCCACAAATCCCACGGACCTCTCCAGAAACTTCTGCAAGATCCCAGCCACCCTGTGCCTCAGCTTCTCCCTCTGCAAAGCCCACAGAGAGACCATCCAGTGGAAAACTACTGAAACGCAATGTCTTCCTCCGAGCAGCCCCAGAAAGGCTCCAGATGCTTCTAGTCACTTCCACCCCACAGCACTCAGCACTGAGGGGAAAGGGACAACTCGCAGGCAGAACAAGAGAGCTCCGCGTCGGTGTGAGAGGAAGAGAGAGACATAAGAGAGAGACATACAGCAAGTCAGACAAGCCACAGCAGTGCCAGCCAGCCTGCAGCACATCCCCTGTGACCCATCACTTGGGGCAGCTTCCCCCGCCACCCCTGTAAAAGCCTAAAGCTGCACGGATAAATACTCTGTATTCTGCTGTTTAACCGTGTTTATTCTCTATTGCCTGCAGCACCACTACCATCCCCAGAGCTCCTGAACTAGTTTATTTTCCATCTGTTGCCTGCCAGCCTGAAGCAGCACTAATGCAGCCTGGAAGGCTTTGCTCCCGTCAACTGCAGCAACAAAAGCACTTAAGAGCCTTCCAGGGTAGTTTCAGGACTGAGACAGACAGAAATAAAGACCCTGGAATAAAAACCAGAGTTGTGGATGCAGACATGGCTGAGGGAAGGCGAGGAGGGGAGCGTGCAGGAACTACAGAGCTGAAAAAAAAGGAATGAAGGAACAAGATGGTTTTTTATTTATGCGCAGGGACAATCCGCTCTGGACTGTCCACATTCCTGGGGCCAAAACGGTGTCTTTGTTCCACAAAGGGATGGCGATGCACATCCTTGGCCCTGGTAAACAGATAACAACATTTTCCTGAGCAACTGCCCTCTTTGCTGGCAGCCAGGTCATGGCACGTAAGCCTTGGGCCAGGCTTCAGCACCCCCTGGGCTCTCGCTCTTGCCTGTGCACGGCACGTAATGCATTAACCTCGCACGGGCCTGCGCGATCGCTCACTGTCTGGGAGCTGGCTCGTGGCGCTGGGAAGCGTTCAGGGAGCGCACGGTGGCTTCTTCCTCCGCAGAGGAGGCTGTCCTGGATGCGTACTGAGCTTTGAAGGGACGGTCCATTTCCTAGTCCTCTCCACAGCAATTCCCTGCTGATGAATCTTTTAGAGTTTCTCTTCTTTCTTTTTGCACTTCACAGACACAGACCTCAAGGGACATGAGGCAAACGAGCAACAAAGTTTTTAGTTGGTGAGACTGCCTGCTGCTGGAGTATTAGGAAAAAGTCATAAACATTTACTTAACAGGGCCGAAGGCAGAAAGAAAACCATTTACACCCCACACGTACAGAAGAAAAACTGACTGCATCTAAGACAGTGGGGAACGGAGGTGCCTGGCGCTGGACGGCAGCATCCAAAAATCAATCTGCAGATGAACTGGAAGCAGGCTGCCGTCCCCTCAGCCTGCCCCTTCACAGAGGTTAAGCAATAAAACCCCGTCAGCTGCAAAACCAGCAGGTGATTATTCCTACAACTGCAACCGGCCAGTGCTAGGTAGGTTTGCGGTCAGGCACCGTACGTGCATGTACAGCAGCCACGGCTCCGGCAGCAGCACGCTCCGGGCAGCGCATTGGATCTGTGCAGCCCTGTGAGACAGATCCTTCCCTTCGGAAACGTTCATTTCTACACTCCAGAAGCACGGCAGCTCTGCGGCGACATCGCACCAAGCCCTCCGCAGCCTCACCTGCGCTGGGACCCCCAGGAGCACTCACCCAGCCAGAGACAGGACCCCAGCCACGGAGGGACAAGGACCTCCGCAGAGCACGCAGTCCTGCTGCCAAAAGGGATGACAAAAACAATGTTTAAAAGGGGAGAGAGATGTCAGGGCTTGGCCTTTTGCTTTCCGGTAACATGCACATTAAAGAAAGCTCTGCAGAGCTTGTGGTTTATTCCTTTTTTTCTTTCTAATCCAGGATTGCAAGAAATAAAAAGTTTCCCTGTTTGTGGCAGAGGAGTAAGACGGAGAGTTCTCAGCCTTTTTGTAGAGAGTTGTGGTTTGTAGAGAGTTGTGGTTTTGACAAAGAGTTTTCTTCTCCCACCTGCCTGTGGGTTGTTTAGCTAAACAAACATTTCCATAGAAAGAGACAAGACATATGTTTTAAGCAAGAGGAAGGAAAAATAAAAACCTGGGGCTGTTCACATTTTGTTCTCCTCTCCAGCAGTACCAAGCCACTGCCTGTCCTAGAAAAAACAAAACCTCCAGAAGATGTGGCAGGGCTGGGGTCCTCCCGGCCAGCCTCTGAAGGACCGCCCTCACCCTGCCTTCCCCTGTCAGAAAAATTCTTCTAATTAACTGATTTGAGGCATTTTTCCCTTTTTGCAATGCAAGAAGAGCCAAAGAAAAGAGGCATCCTTAAAAAATATTTTTCTTTTTACTACGGAAATACCAAGAACATGAAGCCTGCTCCTCCCTGCGAACCTTTGTAGATGTTCAAGGATGCACGCCGCAGCGAAGAGCCAAGGGAGTACAATCGTTAACACGGCAGCCTTACTCCAAAGCATGCAGCAGCCACCCCAATTATAAGGATTACAGTCCAAAACAATGTCAACCAGACTAATTTGAAAAAAAAAAAACCCAAAAACACAACACAAAAACCCTAAAAAAAAAACCACCTTCCCATTTTTCTGCTCACGTCCTCCGTTCTTCTGCTGCCTCCGCAGGCAGGGCACGCCAGGCCTGCACTTGTAGTGGGATAACCCCCCCCAAACATCGGAGTTTTGGGTCTTTTTTCCAGGGAATAAAGCAGGAAGGAAAGACCTCCAGAGGCCACGTCAAGCAGAGGCACCAGGCGTCACACCAAGAGCGGGGCTGGGGGCTGGCGCTCCCACTCCTCATTCTTCTGGCAGGGGCAGCTAGCCCCACAGGCGTGGCTACTGCTGGTGCCTGGTGGTTGCCACGGCTCCCTGGTTGTTTCAGCCTGGTGTGGCCACCACTACCCCTGTGGCCACCTTAAGCCCAGTGGCCCCACCACAGCTCTGTAAAACCTCAGCCTGGCCATGGCCACCTCAAGCCCATAGCCACTGGTGTGGCTCAATGGTCACCACATTTCGGTGGTGGCCACCTCAGGGTCCGCAGCTGCTGAGACCTGTTTGTCCTCACAGCTGAGCAGTGGCTGCCATTGCTTCACAGCTCGATGGCGGCCACCTCTGCCCTGGAAGCCACCTAAAGACTGCAGCCACCAAGGCCCCGTGGCCACCTCAGTCTGGTGATGGCCACCTCAACCCAGGAGCCACTGATGCATGGCAGTCACCTCGGCCCAGCAGCAGTATTTCAGTCCCCATGGTCACCTCAGTCCCAGTGGCCACTCATGCCTGGCAGTCACTTCGACCCCAGTGGCCTCCTCAACCCCTGGGGCCACCAATGCCTGGTGGTCACTTCAGCCTGGTCACAGCCACCTTAGTCCCAGTGGCCACCCCAACTCTGGTGGCCACTGATGCCAAGCACTCACCTCAACCCCAATGGCCACTGCTGCCTGGTGCTAACCTCAGCTTGGCCATGGCCACCTCAACCCCAGTGCCACCTCAGCCCTGGTGGCTACCAATGCCTGGCGCCCTCCTTAGCGGTGTCTGGTGGCCACCTATGCCAGGCAGTCACCTCAGCCCTGGTAGCCACCTCAACCCCCACGGCTACTGCTGCCTGCTGCTAACCTCAGCCCACCTGAACCTCGGTAGCCACCTCAACCCCACTAGCTACCAAGGCCTGGTGCCTTCCTTAGCTTGGGGGTGGCCACCCCAACCGCCATGGCCACTGCTGCCTGGTGGTCACCTCAGCCTGGGCACCTCAACCCTGGTGGCCACCAGTACCTGGTGCCTCCGTAGTCCAGGGGTGGCCACCTCAACCCCCACAGCCACTGCTGCCTGGTGCTAACTTCAGCCTGGCCAGGGCCACCTTAACCCCGGTAGCCACCCCAGCCCTGCTAGCTACCAGCGCCTGGTGCCCTCCTTAGCTCTGGGGTGGCCACCTGAACCGCCACGGCCACTGCTGCCCGGGGGTCACCTCAGCCTGGCCACCACAACCCCGGTGGCCACCACAACCCCGGTGGCTACCAGTGCCTGGTGCCCTTCTCAAGCTGGGCGTGGCCACCTCAGCCCCAGCAGCCACCTCAGCCCCGGTGGCTACCAGCGCCTGGTGCCCTTCTCAGCCCGGCCGCGGCCTCGGCCAGCCCCGCCGCCCCCTCAGCCCCCGGCCGCCCCCCGCGCCGAGCCCCGCGGCGGCGCCACCGCCCGCCATTTCCCGCCGCCTCCTCCCGCCGTGAGGGCAGCGCGGCCCGGCCCCCCCGCGCCCCCCGCTACCTGCTGCCGCGCCGCCTCCGCGTCCCGGTAGTACTTGACGGCGACCAGCGCTGCCAGAGCGGCGAGGGCCAGCGCCAGGCGCGGGGGGGCCGCGCCGGGACCCGCCATGGCCGCTCAGCGCCGCCGCCGCGCCGCCATGGCCGCGCCGGCCGGGGGAGGTGTCAGGCGGGCAGCGCCCGGCGCGGGGGGGCCGGGGCCGGGGGGAGGCCGGGACCGCCCCGGGGCCGAACAGCGGCCGCGGGGCCTCTGGCTGAGGGGTCCCCGCGGCATCGCGCTGGGTTTGCTTTAAACTCTCGGGGTGTGTGTGGGGGCGTCCCCCGGGCTCCCACCGCCGGCCCGAGCGCAGCACGGCCCCCAGCGAGCCGCTCCCGCTCTGCCCCTCGGCTCCAGCTCGACAAAACGGATATTTTTTACACCCCACCCCACCCCCGCCCCCCCGATAATGGAAGCAGTGGGTGCCCCCGGGGGGCTGCAGGGTGGCAACGGGGCGGGGGGGGGGGGGAGCAGCCGTGGGGCTGACCTGCAGCATCACCCAGCCCCCGCCTCCCGCCACCGCCTCATCATCCCACCGCCTCGTCCCAAACTTTCTGTCCTTGCCACCCTCATCCCACATTTTCAGTCATTCCTGCCATCCCTGACGACACCCCCACCTTCCCCGCGTTCTTTGTGCCCTTCAGGTTCTGCCGCGCACCGTGGTTGTCACGTTGCTCCTTCGCACTGGCTTGGCCAAGAGATATATATTTAGTAATTTTAATCTTTCCTCATAAATCAGTCTCCTGCTCCTCGTTACATGCAATCTTGCTCCGCCACCGAAATCCCCTGATTGCTGGGGAAGATTTAGTGCCGTTTGCTGCTGCTGCAGGGCTAACAGCACAGAACGTTTGATCTCTCCAAGGGTAGCAGGAAGCGTTAGCATTTAATCCTTTGAAGCTTTTGCTGTTTCCTAAGCCTGCCTAATCATTTTTGTTTTAGGTTTAAAGAGCGTTTTAGCAGGAGAGGAGGAGAGCATGGCCAAGCCATTAAGAGAGCGGTGGCAGCTGCATCACGGCCAGGGGATGAGGCCGGGGATCCTGCGCCCAGCAGCCCGGAGCATGTGGAGTTTCCATCAGCGGTGAGGAGGAGGCACAGCCTTCCTCGGGATTCGGGCACCGCACTCTGCCCAGACCCCCACACAGCCCTTGATGTCCCTCTTGCACCGATGGTGCAAGCTTGACCAACACAGTGGCCCAGACTGAGGAGCCCAGCACCAGGACGAACGCTAGGTTACTTGTGACTCAGAGCAGTGCTGTTACGGGCACGGCCAAGGGAGGGAAGGAGAAGGTTCCTTCTGCAGCGCTGCCATAGAAGAAAACACTCATGGAACTGCCGCTGCTCTTCGCTCTCAACACCCCCATCCATCACAGAAACAGTGCTTGGGCCACGGGGAGGAGATGGGAGGAACGGAATTAACAGAGCACTGAAATAATGCCTGGGAGCAGAGACAGGTATGAATGAGTTAAGCGCTCAAGCACTTTTAAGCAGATGTGCTTTAAAACTTCCCAGACTCATTAGGTTGGGCAGTGAGGTGTGGAGAGAGCTGTTGCTTAGCTCACGTAACCCAGCAAGTACCTTCAGAGCACACAATGTAACAGGATGAGATAGCTTTGAAACAGGATAAATGTACCTGGGTGGCTGCGAAACGAGCAAGAGCAAGAGGTGATAGGAGATGACAAAGCCTGCAGACACTTAGATGGAGAAGGAGCCCTAACAGGGTGGCTGGCAGAGCCGAGATGATACCATTTAGAGAAGCAGCAGAGGGGCTCGTTTTACATCTGAACCATTTCCAGTGTCATCAGCAACCATATAACGATGACAAACAGACGGATTCGATAGGAAAAAGAATGGAAGACAAAAGGTGAAATAATTCAGGGCATTTGGTGGGAATGAATCCTCCTCAAAAGAGAACAACAGTAATAACTCCGGGCTCTGCACTGCTAGTTCTTGAGATTACAGATTACAGCATTCAGGAAGAATTTTAAATATCCAGACATCTGCTGTGTGGCCCATCCAGGCACACCTGTATCAAAGGAAATTCTTCTGACAGAAAGAACAAGGAAGCTTTCCACCAAAAAAAAATCACCCAGCACAAAAAACTACCCCAGATTTCCCCTTTGCCAGCAGGGAGAAAGTCCAACTGAAAATAAGAAAACTAGTGAGAAATTGGTAACAGGGCTGAAAAACTTGGGAGTGACCTTTTTTGCAGTGGAGGGATGTATTTTCCATATGTTGGAGTACACGCAGTAACTCCACATTCCAGGGCAGCGCGTTGTGAGAGCAGAGAAACGCTGTCTTTGTACGAGCGGGTGCCCCACTCCCACAGCCTGAAACCCTGGCCACTTTCACGGTCAGAGCGAGCGTGGCGTGATGGAAGGTGGCGTTAAAATCTGAGCTCCATGCACAAATGGAGAAAGCACCTGGAAACAGACACCCCCACCCCTGCTGAGGAAGCGAGTCCTGACCAGACTGAGGCCCAAAAACATTAATCCTCTGGAAAACAGTAAGGAACCAGGAGTATCCAAGTCTGGTTTCACACGGGGCTTTTTGAAGGGGACAAGAAAACCAGAGAGGCGTTTACTGCAGAGAACAGGCTGGCATCCTGCTCCAGGGATGTGCTGTGACAAAGCTCCACAGCCAGGGAAGAAAACATACAGTTCATCCTGGAAAAAGAATGGCCAGCAAAGGCTGCGGGGTGAAATGAAGTTTGATTTCAGACATTCCAAAGCAGACCATTTGGTTGCAGAGCGAGAGCCAACGTGCCCCCAGTTCCCGGGAGCTTGTGTTCCGAGCTCCCCCTTGGCCCTCCCTTTCCAGCAGGAAGCAATCCAGTCTGGTGGGTCACCCACGCTCCCGACGCTCGCTGGCTCTCACCAAACGAAAGCATTTACAATGCTGGGGTGGTTTATTGAGAGGATTCCTAATTACAGCACGGTACCTGTTTAAGGCTCCACAGGGAATAAAGCCAAAGACTCGAACGTGATCAGAAGTAACTGCTGGAACTTTGAAACTGCCAGCACTGGGAGCCAGCGCTTGATGCATCACATCTGAAACAATCAGATAAATAGATCAGATCAAAATGTATGTGGAAAAATACCATGACTGCCAGGCTTTTGAATTCAATAACCAATTCTGCTGAAAGCTTTCCAAGGGAATTTAATAACGCTGTAAAAATGAAGTGTGGGTTACAAAAAGATGCATTTGTTTTCTGGGTAGTTTTGTCTCACCTCCTTGTACAGCCAGGCAACAACAGCTGGCCATTCTACAAGGGATAAGTGATGAGTTTTCATCTCTACCACTAATGCAACTTCCTTTTATCAGAACTTCATTTACAGGAAATTCCTTCTGACATAAATTAGGGCCACATGTTCTGATGGTGAAAATTAACACGATAATCACGGCTTCTGAACTTGAGTGTAACAGGGGAGATGGGAAATAACCGAGGCTGATCGCATTTCCCAGTAAGGTGGCTCAAAGGTAGAAAAAAACCCCACCATAAATTAACAACAGAATTCCCACCAGTATCTCACATGCCTGAGACTGAAAAGGCAGGAAAGCAGCCCAAACACACACATCTTCCCAGATTCTTTCCATTAGGTATTTAAAACCAAACCTCTGGTTCAATGTAACACCCCATTCATCTACGCAAAGTCTGAAAACAGAGGGATTCCCACCGGGATGGACAAGGGTCCTGCCACCCCCACCCAGTGTGAAGCATACAGGGTGGGTGCAAGTAAGAGAGGTGAAATCCCGGAGCTGGATCGGCACGCAAGGCTCGCAGGGATGAGGGCTTGTGGAACAAGAGCATCCAGCCACGACTCAGGGCCTGCAGAGGAGCAAGGAAAAAGCAGAAGTGTTTCAAGACACCAGCAGGGCAAGCGCTTCTGTTACCTGCACTGCTGTAGGACAGAAAAATCCCGGTCGTGGATCAGGGCCAGGCCTTGGAACAAAGCTGATCCTTGGAATAAACCTCTTCTCCTGCTGAACACATGCACGCTTAACCTGATGCTTGTGATTAATCCACTGGCCTCAGGGATTTAACTGTGGGTATCTGTGAGCACTGGCAGAAGTATTTGCAGAATTGTAGAAATTGGCAGGCATTGCCACCTGCAAGAAAAAGCTTTTGTTGCGGCTGGTGCCAAGCTCCATTCCAGTGCCTGGGTAAGCAAACACCAGTGAGCTTTACATCATCGGGCAGGCTGGGCCCCTAAAAACCCTCCCTATTTGTGATGCAGCCATTGATCTGCAGGAAAGCAGGGAGCTCTCCTCTAGAAGTGCACGTGACTTGACAAATACCGCTCCTGCTCGCTTGTGTGGAAAAGAAAACAAGAGCGGGGCTTTAATGTAACACCAAGGATCTCCGTCTAAAGGAAACTAGAATCATGCTATTTATTTTGTGGGTTTAAATTTTGCCAGACAGTGTTTTGAGTTACTCCAAGAGCAGGACATTTTTATTTATGGAATTCCCTTAATCCGTTATAAAAATCCTCTGAGCTAAACCAGCTTCCCAGTATCCAAATCTCTCAGATAACACAACTCACTCTGAAGATGTTTATTTACCAATAACCGTTCCTCCAGGCCAAGCTCACCACCAGTATCTTTATCCCTGGGATAATGCTAAGTCCCCCATCTGACAACCTTATTTCTCTTGGGGAATTACAAAGGCATGAATTCAGAAACACTTTTTGTTTCCATGACTTGCTCAAAGCACCTTTATCTTCCCAAGTTGCTGAATGAACCAATTATCAAGAGAATGTCACAAGAATGCACAAAAAAGGTTCCACCACCAAGGGCCACGCAGCTTTGCTGTACCAGAGGAAAGGCTGCCGGGAGAAAGGATGCGGATCTCCGATCCAGCCCGTTAAGCCGGTCCTCACAGCTGCCCGGCTCCGAACAGCAGCGGTGTGTGAACATCTCTGTGTTATCATCTACTTAGAGTCACAGAGGATCCACTAGTTCAGTGGCCAGATAAACGGAAGATTCTAGCTTCCGTCTTTTTCCCTTCTTTTTCTTCTGTTCATTCCAGAAACAATGTATACTGAAAAGCAAACTTGTCTGGGGACTATTTATTTTTCGCTAGAAAAATAAAGACATTTAGTAGAACTCCCGCTAACCCGTATCAGATGGTGAACAAGCAATTTAAGAGAGCTGGTGCAGATGGGAATTGCTGTCCATACACTGGCTAGATTACTCTGAAAATCAACATCTATTGTGAAATATCCTTGAAATCAACCAGTATTGTCACCTAGTTATTCCAAGGATGATGTAACAGGTCTTTGACAGATGGCTTTAAAGAGGATCAACCCAAACATGCTTTTTATTTTACAAGACTTTTATTCTGTTTCACAGATTTGACTATTACAGCAGTGAAATTATTACAAGTGACTCATAACATTTAGTTCCAAATAAAAGTAGAAAAACACAAAAACGATAAAGGAAAGTTAAATGAGATGTGATGTGTGGTAAATGTGTTTTAAGAGCACAGGAAAAGTATATAAAAATACATTAGGATCAAGAATTTTGCAGACAGGTTTTGATTCAGCTACAGTTTTGACACTACAGAATCACAGAGTCACAGAGTGGTTGAGGCTGGCAGGGACTTCTGGCCCAACCCCCCTGCTCAAGCAGGGCCACCCAGACCCAGCTGCCCAGGACCATGTCCAGGTGGCTTTTGAGTATCTCCAAGGATGGAGACTTCACAGCCTCCGTGGGCAACCTGTGCCAGTGCTCGGTCACCCTCCCGGTCACAAAGTGTTTGCTCGTGTTCAGAGGGACCCTCCCGTGTTTCAGTGTGCCTACTGCCTCTGGTCCTGGCACCGGGCACCACTGGAGAGAGCCTGGCTCTTTGCACCCACCCTTCAGGTATTTATAGACACGAATAAGGTCCCCTTGGAGCCTTCTCTCCTCCGGGCTAAGCAGTCCCAGCTCTCTCAGCCCTTCCTCATAGGAGAGATGTTCCAGTCCCCTAAGGATCTTCACCACCCTTTGCTGGACTCTCCCCGGTGTCCCTTCTCTACCGAGGAGCCCAGAACTGGACACAGCACTCCAGGTGTGGCCTCACCAGTGCTGAGCAGAGGAGAAGGATCCCGTCCCTCATCCTGTTGGCAATACTTTGTCTAAGGCAGCCCAGGAGACCGTTGGCCTTCTTTGCAGCAAGGTCTCATCGCTGGCTCATGGTCAGTTTGGTGTCCACAGGACACCTTTTCTGCCACGCTGGCTCCCAGCAGGTGCCCCAGCATACACTGGTGCACGGGGCTGTTCCCGCCCAGGTGCAGGACTGGGCACTTCTGCTTACTGAACTTCGTTACGTTCTTACCAACCCGCTTCTCCAGCCTGTCGAGCTCCCTCTGGCCGGCAGCATGAGCCTCGGGCATATCAGCCCCCTCCTGGTTTTGTGTCATCAGCAAACATCGAGGGTATGCTCTGCTCCATCATCTAGATCATGAATGAGGACTTGAACGAGGCTGGATCCAGTACTGACCCCTGGGGTGCTCTGCTAGTTTTACTGGCTTCTAACTAGACTTCACGCCACTGATCACCGCCTCTGTGCCCAACCATTCAGCCAGTTTTCAACCCACCTCACTGCTCATCCAGCCCGTCGACCGACAGCTGGTTTATGATGATCCTTTGGACAGCGTCAAAGGCCATCCTGAAGTTCAGTATCTGCTGATCTCCCCTCACCTACAAGGTGAGTCTACAAGATCAGTATCAGATCTGAGAACAATATCTGCTGTTCTCCCCTCACCTACAAGGCCAGTCATCTGCTGTAGAAGTTTATCAAGTTGGCCAACCACATCCCTGTGGTGAAGCCATGCTGGCTGCTCATGAAGAATTGTTTGTCATTTGTGCAACTGGAAATGGTTTCCAGGATTAGCTGCTCCGTCACCTTCCCAGGGACTGAGGTGAGGCTGATGAGCCCATAGTTCCATAGCTCCCTGTGCCCTCCTTCTTGCCCTTCTTGAAGACAGGAGTGACATTTGCTTTACTCCAGTCTTCAGGCACTTTTCCCAGTCATCACGATCGATCAAAGATTATTGAGACTGGCCTTGCAATGACATGTGCCAGCTCCCCCAGCACCTGTGGGTGCATCACTTCAAGGCCCAGTTTGCTCAAGTATTCCCTGACCTGACCCTCTTCCACCGAGGGCACACCTCCCTTACTCCCACCTTTCCCCCTGGTCTGTGGAACCCGGGGTTCCCCAAGGCCAGTTTTGCTAGTAAAGACTGAGGCAAAGGCAACATCTGGTATTTCAGCCTCTTCCATGTCCTGTGTAACCAGCTTCCCTGTCTTGTTGAGAAGTGGGGCCACATTTTCCCAGTTCTCCTTTTGTCACCTATGTTCTTATAGAAGCTCTTCCTGTCATCTTTGACACTGCTGGCTGAATTCCATTCTGCTTGGGCTTTAGCTTTCCTAATGTCAGCCCTGGATGCTCAGACAACCTTTCCATGGCCCTCCCAGGTTTCCCGTCCTGGCTTACACCCTCTGTACGCTTCCTTTTTGTGTCTGAGTTCAGCTAGAAGTTCTCTCTTCATCCACACAGGCTTCCTGGCATTTTTGCCCGACTTCCTGCTCATTGGAATGGAACTCTCTTGAGCTTGGAGGACACGATTCTTGAATACTAACTGGCTTTCTCAGGCACCTCTTCCCTCCAGGGTCTTACCCCACCGGACTCTTCCAAGCAGATCTCTGAAGAGGCCACAGTCTGCTCTCCTGAAGTCCGGGATTGTGAGCTTGCTTTCCATCCTCCTTCCTGCCCTCAGGATCCCGAACTCCACCATCTCATGGTCACTGCAGCCAGAGCTGCCTTGGATCTTCACATGCCCAACGAGCCCCGGCTTGGTGGTGAGTACGATGAGGTCCAGCACAGCACCTCCCTTTGTTGGCTCCTCTGTGGAGAAGGAATTTATCATCAATCCACTCAAGGAACCTCCTGGATTGCTTATGTCATTGCAGATGTTGGGGTGGCTGAATTCCGCCGTGAGGACCAGGGCCTGTGAATTCAAACCTGAGGTTGCCCGCCTCTGTCTGTAGAGGACCTGATCCTCTCGCTCTTCCTGGTGGGGTGGCCTATAGCAGACACCCGCTGTAATGTCACCTTTACCTGTCCTCTATTTAATCCTAACCCATAAGCTCTCAGTCAGCTCCTCATCCACCCCCAGGAGAGCTCCACACACTCTAGATGCTCTCTCACAAAAAGGGCAACTGCTGTTCCTCGTTCTCCCATCCTGTCCTTCCCAAGGAGCCTAGAAAGCCTACCACTTCAAAAGCACAGTATGCTGAAAACTGTTAATTAGAAAGGTGATAAATCCAAGAGTATATAAAAGGCAAAAATGAAACAGAAAAATGAAAGGAGGATGTGTGTGTTTGTGTGTGTGTGAAGTCTATTTTATGGCAAACTTCCAGTCCTTTGGCCACTATAAAGCAAAGTCAGTGGATTTCATATAAATTCTCTGTATAAAGGAATGTCTATGAACTGTGTACAATATGGCCCAGAATAAACATCTCATTATCAGGCTAATAGAGCTCCTCACAGAGGAAAAGAAGGTGCTTACGTCATGGTTTCATCTTCCCAATATAATACTGTCCGGAATTGGACTAGTGCCCCAAAATACCATTTTAGGAACAACGCGAATTCCTTTAATGGAAAGGAAATGCAGTAACCCGCCGACGCTGCAGAAGCAGGGTGCTGGCCATGGCCTCACTACTGCACACTTGCTTTAAAGTTCGTGTGGTTGATTGGCAGGGGGTGAGCCTCTGTGTTGAACACCCAGTCGTCCAGGGACAGCACGTCATCTTCACAGAACAGAAGATAGAGGTACCTGGAGCCACAGGGCAAGGGCGGGCAGGGAGAAAATGGACACAAAGGGAAATTAAAGGAAACCCAGGTGGGACTCCGAGCCTGCACAAGCAAGCGTCATCAGCAGGACTGCGATGGGAGCTGCCATTGCCCTCAGCTGCCACGGTTTACGGTGACACATTTCCCGACTCCCTGCCTCACTCTCCCGCTGGAAACTATCCCCCCTGGCGCAAAGGTGGCAAAACGGGGTGGGCATCTGCGCTCAGCCACACCACAAACACTAGCTCACGCTACCAGCAAAGGCAGACCTGCACCAAGGGGCACCAAATTCAGGCTGTAGTCGCACCTCCTCTGCATGCAGGACATTAACCTGGCAGAGGAGATGGCTCTCTCTTAAACCATCAGAGCTAAATTCAAGGGAGCTTAGCAGTCAGAGCCTCCCACTTAGAGCAGCTCTACATCACAGGAACAGGCTTTAAATCCAGCACATCAGCAGAAACCTCCAGAGTGCCAATGACAGCAGTGGTTCTACAGGAGGAAACTACTAAAGCTTTGCAGCACCCATACCCTTGCCCAGTTTTTGCCACGGAGGATAAGACTTTCCCCTTATTATTAGTGACTTATTAAGCAGACCAGAGTGCTGATGCTTCAAAAATTCTGCTACCCTGAAAGGCCTCTATGATACCAGACTTACTTCAGAGTCTCTGCGAGGAAAAAACTCTGTTGCATGTTGTCATGGGTTGGGGATGTGATGTAAACGTCTCGGATGCCAGAAAAACCAGCTTCTACTCTACAATGTTTTTCCAGGGCCTGAAAAAGGAAAAGAAATCTCAGTAACACGCTGTAGCATGGAGTAACTCATTAATCATCATCAGTTGCGTTACAAGTCAGCTTTACAAATCAAATTCCAGGTGTGTAGTAGCCTCTGTCTTTCACTGAAGAGTGTGGTGATCACTCCAGACTCTGGGAATAAAGCTAGTTCGAATGAAACAGCAAGAGAAACGTAAACCACCTAAGTTAGTTGACTGATTGACCCTGACATTACACAAATAGCAAAAACGCTCTCAAGTGGCAACTGTAGCCGTTTGTGGAGCCTCTTTTACAGGGCAGCAGCCAAATGACAGTTCTGCCACTGAGATGCAGGCCCTACTAGGACGTGGGGCAGCAGCCAACATATAAATTCTCTGTATAAAGAAATGTCTATGAACTGTGTACAATATGGCCCAGAATAAACATCATTGCCTGAGCTCGAAGGAGGTGGGGGACTTCCTGGCTGGGAGGTCTTTGTGGGCAGAAGACAAGACAAAGGGCAAAGGCAGGTTTGCTGGTTTTCCCTGTCCAACTATGAACCAGTGGGTTCTGAGCAGTCCAGATACTTCAAATAGAAGGTTGACTCCTTTTTGCAAAGGACTGTTACATTAATAGCAGGTTTCACTGTCTGCAGCGCTCCTCTCCGTAAACAACCACTGTTTTGATTGACTGATTGATTTTAGCATAGGGAGAAGAAAACATTCACCATGCCTCAACAGAGACGCCGCACTAAACCGAGCTATTTTGTGTATTCCTGCCCCATTGCTAATGTGTCTGAGTGTCTGACACAATTTAAATAATTTCTGCTCTTTTTATTGACCGAAGGAAAGATTTTTGTAAGCATCCAGCAGCCTGTAAGAGTTACTACTGCAAATTTTCCAACCATACCTTCACAACCTCCCAGCCCCACTGCCTGTACTTGGGATCGTGTGTCAGCCGCCACATGTACATGTAGCTTTCCACCACTTCTGGACGTAGGATGTAATAGCGCTCGCTGAGTCTGGTCGCCATGGCTTCCGTTCCAGCATCAAAACGAAAGGCTTCGGGGCCGAGTTTGGTATCTAGACAAAACCACACACACACGCAGTGATGAGTCTGAGGAGAATGCAAACAGACTGTCCGGGTGTTTTTACGCCGCTCAGGCTGCCAACATTTAGCTAAGGCTTGCGTGAGGTCAGACGAGCGTATCAGTCATGCTTGTGTGTCAGATCCATCTCACAGCTGATGTCAAAATCGGGGCAACTCCCAAGAGTGCATGGGCTGTGCCCACTGCCGCTCCAGCTGCTGCTCACTCCGTGGTATGCCTGGGTCCTATCCAGGTGAGTGAGGATAAAGTGTTTCTGAGGGTGGATACAACTGACAAAACACAGACTCGGACCAGGTTCGAGCGTGAAGAGGGCATGTACAGATCTCCCCCATGTCCCAGCACTTTTTTGCTGTGCTGTGCTCCTAGGAGCTGCACTGTCCTTGACCCTGAGAGCAGAGTTCATCACTGAAGACAAACTCAAGAACCCAGATGAGAAAAGAACAGAGGGGCAAGATTCTGTTGTAAAGCCTCAAAGAAAAAAACACATTCAAAGGAAAATCTAGCCACGCAGCTGACCCTGCTGTCCTAGAGATACTGGTACGCTGCTCCCAGGCAGGGGGTTTGTTTCACAATTATCAGCCCACCAGACCGAGCCATTTCACCTGCGCTGTGGCAGGGAGGCTGATAAGAAGTGCTACCTGGGGCCGGCAATCACATCTTCTGCCTTTCCTTCTGGTCCACTTCTTTGAGAAGAAGACATCAGGAGGATGGGGAAGGCTTAAGCAATTTCACTGATATGTTATAGATCAAATGTTTGATCAAGGTCAAACAGTACTTTGGTCTTTTTGAGCCTCCCTTACATGAGAATCTCCATCTCTTGGAAGCATTAGCTAGCACTCAACCCCCACCTACTCCAACACCAACCCTCTCCCTATTCGAAAAACAGGGACACTGAGCACAGAGGTTGCTTATTAACATGCCACAAGGTTTCTCTTGCTGCACCCACGTGTCTACCACATGGCTGTGTTTCAGGGAGTCATTTTATTTCTCTAAATATTTTGCACACCTTCCCTGGGCCCTCCTGTCTGTTTGGGGACCTAACAGTGTTTGCTAGCTGGACTGTTTGCTGAGAGCCAGAGTGACATGCACAGACATTCTCTGCAAAACAATGAGCTGGCTGAAATGACAGCACCGTAACCAGTGCGGGCAGGCTTGCTCCTGTCCTTTCTATGCTGATGGATACTGCTGAAGGTGAAAATTTGCTCCAGGCACTCACAACCAGAGGGTTATTAGTTCGGGTGGCTTGTTTTTAGTTCTGTAAGTGCTGCGGGGGAAAAAAAAAGTTATTTGAAAACATCATTTCAGGCTAGCTTGAAGTTTATTGGGCAAACATGCTGGACACCAGCTGCCAATATGGGCTGGCTAATGTGGTGATGGTGTGAAACAGTTTTTGGGAACAGTTAGTGCAGACAGACCTGTGCTTGATAGGGTCCCGGCAAGCAGACTGCTGCTTCACTGCCTGCAGTCTCAGAAGAGCTACAGAGATGCCTACAAAGAAAGGAGCGGTGTCCACAGCAAGCTCATCTTGCTGAAAGCCCTGCAGGCAGAGAACTAACCCCAGCCTCTCATTCATCACCAGTCACTGCTCTCCCAAAGCGCCGACTGATCACACTGGGTGGCGAAACAAATTTTACTGGACTTGTGAAACAGAAAGACTTAGCCAGCCTCTGCTGAGACAGCCAGGAGAGGCTGAGTAACTTCATTTTTTTTGGTTCCTACCGACAGCTGCAGTCTCCCAACACTCTCCTGTTGGGCTTCTCAGCTGCTTTGCTCCATATGGTGGGACACCTTGCAATTAATCTCTGCTAATCTCCCCTTCTTGTCTGCGAAGGGATGTGAAAGGATAGGCTCAAACTCGAGTCTTGCTGGGAGAAGGCTAGCTCTGCGGCTGGCAGGCGGGACCAGGATCCAGCTCTGCGTTCATTTCCCAGCTCTGCCACAGAAGCTCACATCTGCCTGTCCCTCCGCTCCAGCTGTCTGCCATGTAAAACATGCTGCTTTCTCTTCTAGGTATCTCCAAAAAGACAAGAGAGACATACACAGGGATGCAGGGGCTGCTGACCCACAAACCCCACTGCCACCCGAAAGCTGAGTCTCCTACGGCTGTAGGTGACCCCTTACTAACACTTTCTACGCAGCCCACAGGTTTACCTGAGCGTGCATAAGACTCGTGACATGTGTTTGTTATTTCTGCAGCCAGATCCATGTAATGTTGCTTCCTCTGCTCTCCAGCGTGCTCGGCTCCAAGCGCTATCATGCCCCCCGAGAAGCAAGCCAAGTGGCCCATTTTGTGATCCAAGATGCCACCTCTCCATTCAGCAATGTAGGTCAATCCTCCAGCAGACTTTTTGACCAAATGCTTTTCTATTGCCTAAAGGGATGAAAGCCAGGATTTCAAGATACTTCATGGACAGCAAGTATAACTTCCTACACATTTCAAGATGCTTAGTGGACAGGAGTGAATACCAAGGAAACTGAAAGATCGAAGACATTTTTCCTGGAACATTCTGATGAACAGTGTCCCCCACCAAAAATACAGAGCGGCAACCTGCTCCTTACCTCTAGTGCATCGTTGTACATCTTTTTAGCTTCAGAGTCTTTCTTGTCTGACATCAGCCAAGATTTGAGGAGATATTCGTAAAAGCTGTCCCCAAGCCCCCCAATGGAGACGTGGTCTGTAGTGGGAAAGTCAGAAAGGAACTTCAGGTTCATGATATACAGTCAGCAGTTCCTTTACAAAGAGCAAACAACCATGTCCTATTTAACGCCCTTGTTCTCTCCTTCCTTTTTCCAGCTTCCTGGGGAAAGCTTGCAGCATTTCTTTTTCAAACAAGGATGAAAGGTGGAAAGCGCAATCAGAAGAAAAATGTTCTGTCATTTTAAAAAGCATGAGTATCCCTTACCAAACCTATTCAGAAGTCTTCTTTTGCAACAGTTATTTCTACTGCAACTTAAAGAAGCTTCCCATTCATGAAGCAATCATCACAAATCTCAGCCTAATAAACCAAAAGCAGTGGCAGGTATTGATAGATCTCTGCTTATATGAAGCCACTGAGCGGCTGCCTCCCTGCCTCAGGAGAGGGAGGATGCCTGTTGGATCAACGCACAGCTGCCAGCAAGGGGCTGCTGTAGGGACCTCTTGAGCGTGCCATTTGTATTCCTAGCTCATGGTGGGACTCTGTGCCCTGGGGAAGGCTGGTGTTGTTGGCGTATTGAAATGATAAAGTCAGGTACAAGGATGTGCACTGAATATTTTCTTCTGCAGAAATCGGATTTTCAAGGCTATCTGTTCAGAGTACACAATGCTATGACCTTACAGGAGGATGCTAAAGAATTGCACTGCGAAATGGGCATGACAGCTGCAGGTTTCTGCCTGGGGGGAACTGCTGGATGGATTTATATTTTTAAACTATACCACAGGGGGAAAAGCAGCATTCATTCTTTCAAACGGCCAAGTATTCCACTTTTTTTAGAAGAACAAGACAAATTACCCACCATGGACTGAACCATCCCTGTTAATTAACAGTGTCCACCTCTGTGTCTGCACACATCCTCATTTTAAATGTAAGCAGATACGGCAGGGTTTTCAGAGTTAGCTGTTCAGATTTTTATTTTCCCTTTCACTGTACACATATAAAGTCCTGAGGCTTATTCTAAATGCTAAATCCTACCAACAGATCAACAGCCATGCATTTTCCCGACCTGAAGAGCAAATATCCCTGATACAGTGTGTCCAATGATCCACAGAATAATCCATAGCAAAACAATGAGATTAGATGCATGAATTCAGGAAAAAAGAGGACAGACTATTTGCAAACACCGGCTGCACAGCCTGTCTTTAAAGAGGAGCTCTGTGATCCTAAGTGTGTCATTCATAAAATCACCAAAGCAGGAGCTCTGGTGCGTAATTGCTTTCCATATGGCATCAGCTTTGCCAGCATTTGCCTCCTAGGCACTTTGCATAAACAAATCTCTTATTTCAGCAGGGGACTGTGCTTTAATTTTCTAAAGGTAACAACTGCACTCAGAAGAGGTGCAGCACTGCCTCTTCATTTAGAAGATCTGCTCATTCAGCCAGGTCAAAGATACACCTTTTAAGAAAATCACAGCAATTCCAAGAAAAACAGCTTCCTGCAAAGAGCTTTAATAAGCAGAGAGAAAATGAGAGCCTGGCATCTACAGGGAACATCTCTGTGGCAGGCTGCAGCTGCCTCCCTACTTTGGTCCTAATCTATTTCTCACCAGCAGTATTGGAGACACAGAAGAGGCTGATCAGTCTTTTCCCTCACTGGAATACGGATTCAGACTGCAAGGTCGTATTATGAGCAACTGCCACAAACAGCCTGTGCCATGAGTTGCCCTCGTGACGTGAAAAGTCTAGGAGAGAGGTTATCTCTAGTCCTTGGGCATAAATCAGCCTATCCCAGAACAAGTAATCAGAAGCTACTTTTAATAAGCTCTGAGAACCAGCAACAGGCCACTCTATACGTCAGCAAGGGGTGGGAGCAGGTCAGTACAAAGAAGTAAAATTTGCAGACATAAATAGAATGAAATTAGTGGCAGAAGAGCTGAATACTGAGTATCAAGCTGAGTATTTTAACCATCTGAATTAAGAGCACAGTTTCCCAAAGATTCCATAATGTTCAGTTATGGCAACAGACAGGCACTTCTCTCAGCACCAATGAATAGGCAGAACTAATGCTTGTGTCTGGTAAAATGTGCACTTTGGCTGCCAGTTGGAAATAACTTAAAGAAAATGGCATCTCAGGGGTGCAGTAAGGGGACAGGAGATTAGCTTTTCAAGTGGAACATATTGCAACAATTCTGCAGAGACAAATGCAGAGGGGAAGCTGAACTGCTTACAAAGGGATTAGATAATTTTGAAGATCAATTAACGGGACAAACACAGAAGACTATCTTCCTTCCTCATGGCAGCAAAGGACAGCTCTGGTTTAACGGGACAACTGCAACTATCCAAGATGCTTTGTTGGGACACCTTTGAAGCCAAGCCCTGTTGATTGCCATCAGAGGTGCTGATGTGGCAGTTAAAGGTCAAGGATTGCTCACAGCTAGAGCTCTCTCACTGTCTCAGATGATGGCAGCCATGCAATTGTCTGTCAGTTACAATCAGAGCTATTAATACAGTAGTTAGAAAGGTCTGGAGTGATCTAGCAGAGCAGACAGGGCAACAAGACACAGGGACAGCAGGTAATGAAACGACTCAAAGAAAACTGCTTAAACAATGTGAATGTAATCCACTGACAGGTTAAGAACAGCTTCTGCAAAAAGAGACTTTTCTTTTCTGGGACAGACAAACACGAAATCCAGCAGCCCTCCCTTTCCAAAACAAGCAAATCCTTAACAGAGTGGAAAGTTGAGGTCAGAGGTCTAGGGCACAGCAGCAGAAGTAGCCTCTCGTGTTCCTACCAGAGGGCAAGCTTCTGCCCTTTGGTGGCACAAAAAGATGGGTCCGGTCTCTGGGTAAGGAAGTGGTTGCGTGCATGAAGCAGGAAAGCATATAATCTTTTCTTGGATACACTGCTTCTAGTATTTCCTTTTTTTTTTTTTTTTTTTTTTTTAATCCCAAGCTCCTTCCTGGTTATTGTACCTCTTTCATATCAGAGCAGTATCTATTTAATGCCCAGGTCTTCAGTGCTGGCTTCCTGATGGAAGAAAAGAATACATACTTGTCTCACCCTTCTTGCACCAAATTGCACTGTGCAGAGGTACCATGGTAACAGGTACACACACGCACACAAGAGAATGCGTCCCTAGATCCTAGGGGGATCCAAGACTCTGCAAGCCCTCTGCCTCTCCAGGTGGTTCCTCACTTGCTGCAGCACACTCGGGAAGTAAATCACATCACAGTTCTGCTCACAGCCTTCAGGGGCAACTCCCAAGTAGATCTGTGGGCTATGTGATGACTGCAGGATGAGGTCTTAAAAAGATGTGCTGATTTCTAATATCTGTGTGCTGAACCATGTACCATTATCCTCCCCTGTGCAAGAGGCCCTAATTCTCTCTGGAGGTGAGACACTCAGCTGGAAACAAGGCTGATGGAATAAGTGTGCAATTACTACATTGCTTCTTACAAATCGGGTTGCATTATCTAATCACATGTATAACAGGCTGCCTGACAAGACATTTTCTTGGCTTGCTTCTCTGACAGTTGCTATGCTTCCTAAAGAATAATGGAAAGACTGAAATGCTCCAGGCAGGACTCCGAACGCACAGTGATACCTACGCTGCACCCAGTTCCCTGTCACTGGGCTGAGAAAGTTAGGATAAAGGCCCTGCGGCTTCTCAACTCTGTTCAGGACTTTGCGGATGTTCATCACCTAGGAGAGATGAGAGACAAGAACTATGTTACTTCTTCGCTGAAAAAGCGGACGGTTTTGCACTGTCACTGAGAACTCTGTAATTCATCAGTGCTGATCCCTGGCTGAACAAGAACAGCAGCCTGTAACGTCGTGAATCATCATGCAAGCAGAACCCAACGACATTGCTCTCCAGTGAGAGGTCTTTGAGCTAGACTCCTCAGCACAATCTTTATCCAGCTCTGTGGGATTTTAGAAACTATTCTAAAAACCCTGCAAAGGCCCCAGTTCAGCAGTGGAAGCAGTTTGCCAACAGTGGTCCAGAAGCAATCCCGAGGATTTGGGATCTGGGTGGAAATGTATGAGATGTGGAGGGTGATTTTTTTCCATGATCCAAAGGGAAAGGAGTGGCAGGGATGAGTGACTCACACAGTACTTAAATTCACCATGTGGTCACTTAACATGATGAATTGGGGCCTTTAATTTCAACAACAGACAGCTCCTTTAATATGCTAGAACAGCCATACTTATTCTCTAAAACCTCCCTTGGTTTCACCCCCATTAAATCCAATAGGCCTTTCCCATAAGGGACAAAGTTAAATGGTATGCAGCATAAATATTCTATTATAACCTACAGAGCAGCTAATGCACTCTAAACCTTTTATAAAATTAGACAGTTTGTACGCCAAAAGCTGGCTACAGACTTAAGTTGGTTGCTTCCAAGTAAGTCGTCAGGCTGCATAATATTTACTGAAGTTTAATAGCATGGCATATTAATGACAAGTTTGAATAAAAGACACAGATGGACTTTATTCTTCCTAAAATCACACAAGTCCCATGCTGCAAGTTAATGAGTTGATCTGTTCCTCTGAAGTAATTTCCCCCAGGAAGGGGTGTTTGAGCCCACATCATCCTACGTTTCTTCTCTCAGAGGGCGTTCGGATGAATTCAATACATGTTCTGTGACACATCAGGCACGCTCAGCTGAGGAGAATCCATTAGAAAGGTTCTGCCCTTACCCCTCTATGGGCTTAGGAGGCAAAGAGGAAAACATGTTAGGCTGGGGACAGAGGCTTGACCCTGGCTCAGAATACCTCAGTTTGAACCTGAAGTGTGGATGCAATCGTAGTTTTTAACAGTGCATCTTCTTGCCCTTGTGTTTTCAGTGCTCACCTCTCCCCCCACTGCCTCTGCATTTCCTTTGCGCACATTTTCTTTCCATACCACTGTTCCCTTCACTGGTCTTTTCTCAGCTCCACCTTCCCCTGAGCAATTTATCATTATCACTGTCCTCAAGAATCTTTAGCTTGTCTCCTTTATTTCAAGTCACCAGTCTATCTTCCCTACAGAAAAGTCTCCTGGATTTCTAGTTTTACTTCACCCTTTGCTTTTCTCTCCCGCTCACCCTTCTGAGACATTCCTCTTGCCAATCCCACCCTTACTGCTTTCCACACACTTCATCCTACTCTCCGTTTTACTTTCCTAGCTTCTTCCTTCTCTTTCTTCCCGTCTCTTCTCCAGATTCTCTTCTTGCTTCGCAACCGACAGATCTGCAGTGGACATATCCTGGAAAAGTATCGTTTTGAGCTTTTTATCGGCAATCCTAGTAGCACCGTCTGCTTTCAGCCCACCGTGGGGCTCTGGACAGGCCCCATTTCCTCTGGCCTCATGGGGGCAGTTTGGATTCTAACTGGAATAATTTGTCTCCCTCAAAGCTGATTCCTCAGGGACGTGCAGCGAAAGCTAATGACCTACTGGTATACAACAGCATATCTATTAAGTTGCTCTCACATGCGTTACAAGATCACTTGTGGAAAAAAAAAAGCTCAAGGTAATGTATAATATTAATAGATTTTCAGTTACAGGTTACACAAAAGGAATCCAATATGTCAACTGTCAGGCCTTTCCTACACGAGAAACCTCAGCAGAAATCTTGCTGGCTGGAGCATAACATTTAATGCCTGTTTAGTGTAAAAAGGTCTGTAAGTACAAGGCACTACTATTAGGATATCAGAATTAACAATTATCTTTGCAGTCTGCATCCAACAGATGGTTTCATTTCGGCTGTGTCCTTGTCTGAGTAAGTTTTTGCTAAAGCTTCAGATGACTGAGACATCGGGAAAAACGTCCCCATCTCCCCGGTGGCTGCAGGTGATGGAAAGGCACGTGGAGGGGCTACAGCAAATGTCAACGGCCAAAGAAAACACTGGGGTAGACGCCTTCCAAGGCCTGTGGGTATGACAGATCTCTAACAAGAGCTCACTGTGACCTTTTCAGTGAGCTGCTCTGAGGCCTGTGACCTCTGCAGCCTGCAAAGCACAGGTTTCTGAACCTGTGGTCCCACTCTGGAAGGTTTCTCCTTCCAGAGTTGTACTGGTATCGGGGAGAAGGACCACCTTGCTGCCACGTTGTCTGCTGCAGGCAGACCCCAGGAGTATGAAGAGACCAATTCACTAAAGACCAGGATGGGAAGTACTTGCCTTTTCTGCAAACACTGGGTTGCCAGAGAGCTCCGAGAGGTGCAGGAATTCCAAGTGCAAGGTACCAAATTCTGCTAAGATGCTGCTTCCAGCGGATGCCCAACCCCAACTCCAACTCATGCCACTGCAAGGAAAGAAAAGACAGCCTTCACTGCCAGGAAAACACAGCCAAAGCCTGAGGTCCCCCCCTGCCCCAGTGCAGATCCTGCCTTTGTTACGTGCCTACAGTGCACACCCAGGTCTCAGCAGAGGCTGTGTAAAGGATGTGCACAGATTTTTAGGACTCTCACACAAAACAGTTCTAGTAGGACGGAGCAGTAGTTCTACAGGTAATTGTTTAGGATAGGGAAACACGCAGACTGCACATATTGGGAAACTGCGTTTTTTGTGGGAGAGTAATCCCTTCCAAACAGACCAGCTGAAAGCAAACTTTGGAAGAACACCAACAACCTGCCCTGCACAAGACACTTTGGGATAACATATGTCTGTAAGTGGCTTGAGCAGAACGCCCATGACTTTTAATGTCCCACAAGTCCAACAAGGCCGCTGTTTTATGCAGAATCCACACTGTCCCGAAGCACCTTGTTTCAACAAGATCTCACACTCTTTGTGTGTACACCGACACTGACATTCCCCCTGTAGGCTTGCTTGCAGGGGGATAAAACGTACAGCAACACCAGTGCTAGGGGAAAGATGCCACTGGCCAAACCTGACTGCAAGGAAAAGCCATGGGGAATCTTAACATCTTCACGGGACAAACCTGGCTCTGAAAACACCCCACTGGTGCTCATCTCGTGTGCCTTGCAAGAACTGGAGGGCCAGCATAAAACTACAGAAGGTGGTAAACACTGTCTGAAGAAGCCAATCATACAAAGTGCCTCCACCCCTACTTTGGACGTACCGGAATCCCTTCTCAGTTTCTGTTTGTCTTCCCTCACCCTGCCAAATCCATGCAAAGAGAGAAATAAGCACTGAAGCAAAGCAAGGAGTCAGTTCTGGGGATGAGGAGGGCATCACCTCTCCCTTAAATCTGAAAGAAAACTAATCAAAGGACATGGGAGTGCAAAGGCTCCTCCAAGCACCAACAGCCTCACCCTTGGATTTGCTTTTACATTCAACCACTTCTTGTATCGCACTGCTACAGATCACAGCTCCGCACACCTCTGCCATCTACACAGACATGGGAACGTCCTACGCCCTCCAGCCTTGCTCCCAAACCAGCCTCTGCAGGTGCTGGCCCAGGGATGCTTGGCTGAGCCATCTCAGAAGTGACGCGGCTTTGATTTTCCTATCTTTTTGCCAGCGCTGTTTGCGGTCGATACCAGTGAGGGAACAGGTTTCCAGTACTGGGGGGGTGGGGGTAACACTAGATGGCGCCGGAAAGCTTGCCTATTAGAAGAAAAGGGTTTCTGTTGTTTACAAGAGGCTAAAACTAACGATTTTTCTGAGGAGGGGGAAAAAAACCCCAAAAGTTTCCCCTCCGTGTGATATACGGAAAACCATTTCAGGTCCAGAGCTGTTTGTTTCGCCTCCAGACAAAAAGAGCCATTAGATAAGCAATATGTTCATGCTGTTTCAAATTGCTCAGTCACTGCCAGACGTCAGCCTTCCCTGCAAACTGTCAGGAGGCTGTACCGCCAGCTTTTTGCGTTGGAAAACACTGTATGCGGCTAAACCGGGTACCCCAATAACACCGAGTGTTTACGGCAGAAGCCTCCCTGCGCAGGCAGAAAGGTCCTCCAGTGCGCCCAGGTTCACGTTGGCATTAATTTAATACTGCACCGGACTTACCTGCTGAACCTGGCAGCAGCCGGCGCCGGGATGGGTGTGCTAAACAACCCCACGGTGTTCTCATATTTATAAAGAGTCAACTCCTCTTTCTTTATTTACTGCACTGAAGGGACACTGTAACAAAACGACCTCACAAACAGAAACTGCCTTCTGAGCTAGCTCAAATGAGGAGGGCTCCGTAGCAGCCAAATGGGGCCGTGTTTGTTGTGACAGTGGCTAATGTGGGGTCACAGCGGCTGACACAACCCTCCCCCGGGAACTTCCATCCCAAACATGCAGCCAGGCTCTGCCTGCAAGGACTGTGTTGTTGGGATCCCAAACCCTGGGTTACAAATCACAGTAAAATTCAAGAAGCGGTGGTCTGGAGGAAACAAGAGTACGTCTGCAATGTGTCCCCGGGTTAAAGAGCAGCCTGAAATGACCCCCTGCAGGAAAACATTTTTTCAGCATTACAAACTGGACAAACAGGGCCTTCACAGCTGTCCTGTTTTATAACATCTTGGAGAAAGCTACCATTAAAAGGACCTTGGTCTTCAAGACAAAAGAAAATGCCCACAGCTCTTCCCCTCCCCCAGATAAACGCATCTTCTTTAAGCGCTGTCTAATGCAAGCACGGACTGAAGTTTTCTCTTCTTCCCTCACTGAGATTCAAAGCAGCAAAAAGGTGCCAAGTCAAGAGAGAGACCAGGAGAGGATGATGAGGAAAAATCTGGAGGTGCACAGGTTTTGGGGAGATGTGCAGGAAAGCTGGGGCCAGGGACCTGGCACAGGAGGCACCGGGAGAGAAATCACAGTGCAACACACAGGCAGAGCACAGAGCAGCAGCTTGAGAAGACAATGTACTCTAGGACCTGGCAGACAACGTGGCAGTTGGACCAGCAGGATGGAAAACAAGCCTGTGTGAGAGATGATACAGCGCCTGTGTGAAAACAAAGGCCACAGGGAAGCACATCAGCGGAGAGGGGACACAAGAGGAAAAGGTGGTGTGAGGCAATAGGAAGAGATAAAGCCAGCTGGCTACGGGAAGAGCTGGGCCGGGGGTGGGTGTCTTTGTATTTTAGGTCCTCAAAAATGTATACGTAGAATTGACTCAATGCCAGCTTGTGTTTCAAATTTCTGAATGTCATTCTTAACCCACCCCCCAAAGCTACCACCAACAAAAGCCTACACACGCTGCAAGAGTCTCCTCCTTTTGAGATGATGAGGTCTCTCTGGAATTAGCACGTCCCTGCAAAAGCAGAACTGGAGAGAGAATTCTTTCTTGCAAAACTCTTCTGGGCTTTGTTTTGGCCCTGACATTTGGGTCAGCATGCCCTCACTGCATCACCTTACTCTCCTCTGCTCCCACTTCTACACGCTATCGCACACTGAGTAACTCCCTTCCCCTTCAGGTTTATCGCCTTTGGCTGTTCATCATGTTCCTGCAGTAGTCAAGACTACAGATTTAGCTCGTTTTATCCTCGCTCCTAAATCAATTGATACTCCGAGCCCTCACAGCAGTTTCAGGGCCCTGAAGCCAGAGCTCAAGCCAGTAGTACAGGTTCTGGATTGTAGGTTCAGTGTTATTTTGATTTTCTTTGCTTTTAGTCAAGGTAATCAGCAATACATTTTGGGAATGTCTAGGCAGACACAGTCCGTTTCAATTGTCTTCACAAAGGGCAGGGGAGGGTTTGGCATTTCTGTGAAAGGTTAGTCTATGCCGAGTCTTTGTCAGCCACAGAGGAAGCAGAATGTCTCTTCTGTAAAAAGAAACAATTAAAGTCGTGGTGGTGGCTCAAATTTTCACCGGGATCATGTGCAGATAAGGCAACTGAAGGGTGACATTGATATTTAAGCAATGGAGCAGTGTGAGCCAAACATTTGAAAATCTTGCACTTCACAGAGACATGAGTCAAACAGGAGATTTGGGCTAAGAGATGAATAATGATTTTCATGGCTGCTGCTCCGAGTTTTGCAAGAGGTGAGGATGAAAGGCTTTTGTTAACCCACATTCCCTGCTGTCTCCGTTTCAGCCGGCATGTAGCTTTTACCCTGGGGGATTTGTTTGTAGGCATCAAAATGAGCCAATAAGCCCTTCTTGGCAGGGAACACCGTCTACTAGTGAGAATCAGAAACTGGGAGTCCAGCCTCCAGGTTTGCCTCTGTTTGCCGAGACCTTCAGCAAGGTATTTAACCCAGCTGCCTCAAAGCTCCCCTCCAGCACCAGAACACCACCTACCTGACACAAAATGTGGCTCTCAGTGAAGGATACACACCTGGCTGAGTGCTGCTGGCAGGGAGAAAACTAGGGGATCTGTATACTCCCCCCTTGCTAGCAACAAAACTGTCAGCCAGTCCCATCCAGTTCCTTTCCTGATTTTTCCAGATATGGAGCCTGGATAAATTCACATGCACCTAGTTGGGCACACTGCAAAAATATAGAGAGCACCGCATGCTACGTGCAGACTACAAATAACGTTTCAAAGAAAATGAGAGTGAGGAAAATGCTATTGCAGCAGGGAGCCCTGCCAAGAGGTAGAGGAAGAAACTGCGGACAGCCCAAAATTAATAAAACACAGCTGGGTTTAACTTGAGTCACCTGCAATCTTTGCCAAGGCACCTCTTGGTTTTGAGTTGGCAAAACAAATGACCTCGAAGAATCTGCACTAGAGGGGGGCACCTCTGAGGAACTGCTGCTGTTCCTGCTTGAATCCTGGTCTTTTACAAACATTCAGTAATAAAATGACATGCTTGTAAGGACGTGTGTCTTGCCTGCCCAGATTTATGACGCCACGTGGGATACCAGTGGGGGTGTTAAAAGCTGGCAAAAGTTTCTCTCCAAGTTCCAGAGCTTTACTCTTGAACACCTGTTAAAAGAAAAAGAGAGGATAAATATTTGATGGACTGCTTGTGAATACTGGTCACACTGGATTCTTTCAAATCCACTTTTTCAAACATACCATTATTAAAACCTAAAACTGCTGCACTGTAAGAATCTGCTGTCTGAGGTATGCTGCTGCCCTAGTTCCACTGCACGATAGCTCTGAACCCAAAGCCAGGCTGAACTTTGGTATCTGTCTGAATGTCCTCTAAAAACCTACGTTAAACCAGCCCCAAGGCCCCCGCCAAACCCTCAGCCTGGATGAGAGCAGCCAGAGCTGCAGAGCGCAGCTGAATCCCTCAGCAGCAAATTTCTGTGATCTGCACTGATCCAAAGAGCACTCTTTGGGGACAAATTCTTCCCTTTTCCCAGGGTGGCAGAGGACACAGGGAAGTGAAATGCCTGGATTAAAATCAAAAGAAATCTTTCTAGGGTGAAGCACTGTTAGATTTACAATGTGGGTTTGCCTAGCTTCTGTCCTGTTGTAAAAAACATGATTTCCAACTAACAACCTTTTACTTGCAACTCTTTTCCGGGAAGGATTCATGGTTTCATGGCTAAACTGCTCCTTTTCCATTTGTAATGCCTCAGTTTGGGGCTTTCAGTTAGAGCTTATGGTGGCTTGCAGCACAAAGCCACCACGCACCATTATTTTGGGACAAACTGATAGAAGCACTAATCTTTGCTCCAGAGATTAGTCCCGATCAAGGGAAGCCTGTAAGTGACTTAGGAGATAAAGCACAAACCTTTTACCTCTAGCCCCCCTATACCAGCCCAAGCTGTCATAGCAGTTCTGAGAAAGCAGGAATTTATTGCTCTAAAAATACAGCACTGAGGAAACCTGAGCTCTCCTGTGGGCTTGCAGACCTTTGATACACTGACAAGGAGATAGGGGTTTGACTCAGAAGGGAAAGCAAGAGACGGGGACTTGATTTTTGCCTTTCAACCTGGTGACACTGACTGGGTATATGACAGGCACTGCCCTGGCTGCTGAGCATCACTGCTGACTGCACTTCAAGAGGTCACTGCTGGAGTTTTCTGGTTTAATGTGGTTTCTTTTTGCTCTGTTGATCTGAAACCTGTTGAAGTTGTGACTGAGACAGGCCCTGAGTTGGGGCAGTGAGTCTGTGAGCGTTTTCCCTGAAGGGAAATCACTGAGAGAAGTCATTCCTGGAACTCATTTAAAATGCAACTAAAGTGACAGAGCTGCTCCTGTGACTCCACAGATCAATGGTGCCACTATGCAGCGATAAACCATCCCATGCTATTTTGGTGGACAGCACCCAGCCACGGTCAGTGTATGGCATGAGAGCTGTGCTCTTGTTCAAGAGCCAGTCTTCCAGCTGCTTCACTCACCAAACTCCCCCTTGAATCAGAGTTTCTGTTCGCCTAAGACTTCCAGGGCAAAGGAATAATCTCTTCATCTCTCTACTGCCAGCTGTAAAATTCCAGTCCAGTCACACTATAAAACAGATTATGGCATTAAGCCCTGGCCTCTACCAGGCTGGAGAGGAAGAAGGCAAGTGAAGTGAGAGCCTCCTGCTTTAGCCAGGACTCCTGGGGGGTGGGAGCATCCACTGAACGGCTGCTCCAGCATGCTAACGGAGGGGCTGTGGTGCCCAGCCCACGCCCACTGGGCGAGGGGACATTTTGTGGAGCTGTATCACTTTGTCACAGGAGTTGGCCGGATACCCTGCCCTGGCAGTTTGCCACCCTCCTTCCCTGTATCTCAGGGCACTTGGTCTTAGAAACTGCTGCAACAGAGAGATTGTCCAGGAAGAGTTTGGAGCGCTTGCCACTAATCAGTTGCCCTCCTTAGTGCAAGGCAGAATCTGGAATGATGTTTGATGAAAAATTGCCTATGTTTAGAATACAAAGGAACAAGTACAAAGACAAAGATCGCTGCAAATGGCATTTCACCGGGGAGCAATGTGTCCAACTGAAAACATGTCTTGCTAGAATTGCCCACAGGAGAAAAGATCTTTGCAAATGAGCCATGCACGGTGTGTGCAAGGTAATTATGTGAGACTTAATTAAAAGAACATTAGTGGCATTTCGATATTCATAAAAACGATAGGTTTAGCCTGTTGTTATGGAGGGATTATCTGATGCTCAGAGAAAAGCTGCTGGAGAATCCTTTCAGTTCATTATTGGTGACCGTGTGAGACACGCAGAGCCGCTGAAACAAACCTCTTCTCCAGTTAAGTAGTATGTGGCCAACAGTCCTCCAATATAGCGGATGTTCACCTCAAACAAGGATGCTTCTCCATTCTGAAAATACATAATGATATACTTGACTGCAAAGTCTGCATGCACAAATGGCAGCTAAGGGGAACAGATTGTAGGCAGATACTTAAGTCTCCCAGTCCTCACCCACAGAGTAACACAGCTTTTTGTCTAAGATCTCACAGCACTTTATTTGCTCTACAGTGACAGGTGGAGCCCGAAGAGAAAAGAAACAACCAAACCGCCCATTTATCACCAGCTGACAATATGTAAATCAGTTAGGGCTGATGTATTGTCCATCCATCCAACTCTGTCTTGGGCTCTGCCTTGCAAAAAGCCATGAGTTTGTTTAGGGCAAAAAATTTGCCCCTTGAAATGTTTCATTTAAAGAGAAAATTGTACAGCCACATGGAAAAAATATTTTCTCCACTTTCTTGCGAAGAGGGCACTGCATTAGACAGAAGTAATGCACTTCCTACATTAGGCAGATATTTTCTGTCGTTCAAGGACTCACCTGTCTGTAGGCTCAGAGAGGACCACAGCCTAGAGGGTGCCTGTCATGTGGGCATGCTTATGGAGAGAAAAACTGTGTGATTTCCACGTGCCCCACCACCACAGACAGCAGACACAGACTGATATGGTTCACTGAATTGCTCAAGAACCCACTCACCTGGAACAAGCGTTGCTTTACCTACTCAGCTGATGATCAGCAAATGTCAAAACGATTGCATTCAAAATGTGCCTTTAAAAAATACATGCTCCCGGCCATTGAATCTGCATGATAAATGATTCCTACCCTCACGCAAATGCATAAAGCCAAAACCCACAAAGATCTTCCACCAACACAGCACTTTTCAGTGAGCAAAGGGGCATGTGAACCTTTGCACTAGCCTGCTCTTTCCAAATACCTGCAGGTTACAAAACAGAGCAAGTGCTTTCTTGAGATGATGACTGAAATTGCATGAGACAGATCATGGCACCCAGTTGCAAACAGAGCTTGTGGGCCTTGGAGTCCCTGCCTCACTTTTCTGGACTATTAAGAGTTCCTTGTACAAAGCCAGTTTTTAATTAATTTCCCTCCTTCTCTCCCACTGCTGTGTTTTCTGACTCCACCGATCAATCCATAGTATTCATTCTTGTCTTTGATGATCAATCTATTCTCCAGGCCAAGATTAAAAGCTTTTATGAAATCCAGCTAGATTATGTCCCAGTTGATTTTGTCCCTTGTTTATCGATTCAGTAACATACTGACAGCATTCACCAAATTTATCAGATGTGGTCTTCCTTTCATGAATATATGAATGCCAGTCATGCCATCCCAAATGATGCTTTTCTATAAAGGCAGATGCATGCATTGTTCCCATGGGGAGAACCATTTTTCACAACAGACACCTAGGCTGGCATTAAAAAACATAAAAGTTTGAACTACACTCTGGTTTTAACATTCTTTGTATGCTACCGATGAGATCGCATCAGCACTCCCACAACAAATACAAGAGCTGGCTGGAGGACCAACAGTCAGAGCTATGGCAAGGGGCTCAGCCACAAAGCGAGATAAGGACAGCATCCTACATGTGATAGCATTGCAAGGCATGCGCTGCACCAGCATCCCAGCGAGTCTAACACTAGCTCAAAGAAGTAGCTAGGAAAGCTTCGGGGGCCAGAGAGTGAGCATCTCTGGCCATTTTTGGAGATGATGCCCTTCCTTCCTAATCTAGGCTCACTAATGTGCTCCCACTTTGCTGCCGTGGTGCCACGCTCCCACTGCACAAGTCCCAGCACTGCCATACCAACAAAGGGCCCAGGCAAGGAGATCAGCATTTTCAATCTTCATCTATAGCACGTAAAAAGAAAACTTGTCTTATCACAGGCAGACATTTAACCGAGTTGAAAAAGAACTTGTTCTTTAATGAACAAAACTTCCTTGGAATATCTAATAATTACAGCTGGTTTTATAAACCAGACCAAAACACAAAAAACATTGAACACTGAAACACTGAATCTCGTTTTCAGCCAGACACTGAGTCTGATCTGGTGGCCGCTGGCTGGAACCCTGTGCCGTGTATAGGCAGAAGATGGGCTGAATCATCACAAAGTCCCTTTGGCCTCAAAAAAAAAAAAAAAAAAAAAAAAAAAAAAAGGGGGGAAAAAATCAGAGTTGAGTGGTTTCTTCCCCCGCAAACTTGACAGTTCCCCTCCCCAAATGATTCTTAGAGAAGACTGTGATCAGGACTGGCCAAACACACATTGTTTCGGTGACACAGACAGGCATTCCCAAGCAACTGACTCACCACATTCAAGTCAAAGCTCTTCTCCACCCACGTCTTTGCTTCTTGGAATTCCTCCTCGAGTTCCATGATGTACAGAGTATCTAAGGCGTCTACCACCGTAGCTCCTCGAAGGCCTCCTGCATTGCAAACAGAACAGCGCGATGAAGCCCCATTCATGCAGTCTTCTTTAGGTCTAAATCAATCTTCAGGAGCTGGGACAGGCAGCAGCTTCCAGTCCCAATACTGGGGATGTCTGGATGGGATCCACACTGGCCATGGTTTAGGCTGAGATCTTCTAACAGGACTAGTCAGTTCTGCTACCCAAAATAGCTGCTTTGGAAAGGCCCATTTTCCAAAGGGCTGACATTTCTGAAAGAACACCCCCAAGGAACAGATCAAGGTCCACACTTCAAGCCACCAGTCAGGACTGCAAGCCATGGTCTTGTTTTCCAATCCTGTCTTGGCCAAAGTGGTTAGGCAACTCCACCCCTAGTCTTTGTTCAGCTGTAAACATAAATTCAGCCTCTTTCCAACCCAGTTACAAGCATAACCCTCTTCTAAGTGAGAAAATTGTATTTTCATTGTGCAAAAGCATCCACGACAGGACTTTGATCATTCTGTCCTGATGCAGTGTTGTTATCTGGGGCAAAAAGTACTTCTGCACCGTGCCATGTCCCAGTGTGTCCCACTGCCAGTGTATGTACAAAACCCAGCCTCATTTGGCGGCAGAGAGACCCGAAACTAATCTCAATGGATCCTGAACAGAGAGCAGGTGACTTTAGGGACAGCTCCCCTCCTTTGGCTAACATAGCAGTCCCTGTGAGCATGTTCTCCAGCAGGCAGCAAAGGAACACATGCAGATAAAGCAAATGCCAACCACATACCTGGACCAACCATGTGATTCATGTAAAAAACCTGTGTGCCAAGTGTTGTCGTACGCAAATGGGCTCTAGGAGAACTTCCAGTGAGACAGACTGACGTGGCATGCCATGCCAAGAAGACTATACAGGGTGTGTAGACAGACAATCTCGTAGCAGTTGAGACTAAATGAAACTAGAGATGTTAACAACCGTGGGTTTGCAACATCTCAGTGCTAAGAGTTCTATTTCTGTTAGGGAACCCTGAAATTATTCCTAGCATTGGAAAGCAAAGGCTATGAAGCACACTGTGACTCAAAATCTACGCTTTAATTACAAAGGCCGTCACTCTCCTGCGTAAGTCAGCGAACACAAATCCTCACGTGGAAGATTCCAGTTTGGAATCATCATCAGTCATCCCTCTGCGGATGTAACACACCAGGGACATGGGCGTAAAGCTGCCTCTGTAGTGCTGTCAGCAAGCTGCACGTGGGGGCCCACACATCGACCGCTCAGTTGCAGCCACATTCCTACCCGCCCCCTGACAGTCAGACCTCTTGGAGTCTCTGGCAGCAAAGATGCTTGGATGAGGTTCAGGTTTTGTTTCTGCAGGAAAAACTGCTTGTACCAGCTCTGTCCCTACCATCTCTGTCTCCAGCATAATTGTAAAGACTCACACATGCTGCTTACGCCCAGGGGTTTTCCTGAGACAGATTGCAGTTTGGCTCAGGTCAGTTCTTTCCTCTTACTAACAGACTTTAAAATACTACCCCAAATTCCCCCAGCTTTCCCAGCCTTTTTTTTTGCACGCTCAGATTGGCTTGGCACTTTTGTAATACCTTCAGCATTATTTCAATTCTTGTTCTGCTTAAGAGAGGAAAACTCAGCTGGGTGCACTGTTAAGGAACTGCTGCAGAGGGGAGAGGAAGGCAAAGGTGAGTCATGTGTCACGAACCTTAAGACTCTGCTCTTTCCTTATTAAGAAAAAAAAGCAATTGTGTCTGATGTACATCATACCTTTTCCCCAGAGGAGGCGTGCTCAGATCCACCAGTTTCATGCAGGGCTCATTTATGCTTTCAGCATTCCTCTCCCGTAAGAAAGGCATCCTGCCTTATTTTGTTGATGCTACAAGATTGCAGTTTTGACACTTTTCAGCCAGTCAGCACATCATTGCTTTAATAAAACCCAACCAAGACTTTACTGCTCAACTATAGATTGCTGGCTTTCGGATGCTGTCTGCATCAAAAACAGGGGCTGTGGAAAAGGGATGAAGGCAGCAGAGACAGCTTCTAGAAATCCACTTACTCCTGCAGGCTTGTGAAATGATCATCTAACTGGAGCTATCTCCACGAGTGCAATAGATGGAGTCAAATAGCCACTAGATCAACCGGTGGGTTCTAAAAAACAGCTCAGCTGATGTTTGTATGGCATGTTTTCCAAAAGCAGTGACCACGAAAAAACATCATCATCACAGTCAGAGCTGCTTTTATCAACCTTAATGATTCTTCAATATTAATGATGATGTGATTTTTATACACTTTCCTATTAGCAAGGAGAGACACATCAGCTCAGAGCAACACAGACACCGGCAAACATTTTAAAAAGAGAAGGAAGAGTAATGCTGCCTGAGGCACAGCCCATTCTGTGATATTCTGAGAGAAACACTAACAGGCTCGATTTAATTTGATGATATAATCCACAAAGTCTTTCATAATCTGCAGAGAGACAATGAGAAAAGTTGGATTCGCTCAAACTGAACAGAGACAAAGAAACAATAAAGTTACAATTTTCTGGGATGATTAATTGAAGTGAAAAATATTGCTTGAATTGACAGAGCCTTTTATGTTTTTAGCAAGTAAGGCCTTTAAACACATGAATTGCATCGGGGATTAGGAACATGCTCGGATCTTTGCTAAAGCATAGCTTGGAGTTGCTTAGCTTTCCTCCCCTGTATTTGACAAAGTGGAGGGCAAACCTTGCTTCCCTGCTGGTTTGCCTTTGTGTCATTTTAAACGTTTGTTTTAAATATTCCCCTAAACACTCTGTATCTGAAGAACCGCAGGCTGTGTGTTTTGTACAAGGGTCTTGTCGATGTTTCCTTTCTTCTGAACTAGCTTTGAAGCAATTGCAAAATGCATGGCTGACTTTTTTTTCCTGCAGCTAACAAAGTCTATCGCAATACCAAGAGCTACCGTGTCAGCTTCAGCCGTCTCAGGAGAATGATAAAAAAGAACCTCCTTCCCCTCCACAACCATGCAGACAGCAAACCAGGCATCAGGACTTTGCTGCTGCGTCTCTGCCACTTGCCAGGGCAGAGAGGACATCTAGGACCGGCCCTGACCCCGCCGTGCACACTGGCATGTTACTTCTTCGCTACAGGAACATCTTCCTTCCTTCTTGCTCAGACATTGCTTCATTAGGTCATAATAGAGCCCATGATACAATGTCCAACGGCTCTAATTATATTCAGCGGTCAAAAGATTGTGCTATACATGTCCTAGCACATTTATTACAATATATATGCACCCATTTGTAAAGATGGTGATATTTGCTTGACATGCCGCTTATTTTGAGATGTTAAAAAATAATCACCTTTCCAGATCTACACATTATAATGTGAGGGATATAATCAAAGGGGAAGCAGCTTCAAAAGGAAAAGGAATCAAAACCCTCTCTGTCACTTCTGACTCTTGCTGACACTCCCCTCTCTAAATTACTGGTTTCAGCCTCATTGTACTCCCTCTGAGGGAGTTTTGAAGTAGAAACTAAGAAACCCTCAAAAGACACCCTTCTGAAAGCACCCAGAAATGGTAGCGATGACTTTTAAGCAGGACTCCATGTCTGAGATTCTACTTGTCTCCACAAATCTAAGGCCCTGTGTGCTATGAAAAGCCCCTCCCCCCATCCTGCTGCAAAACTGGCTTGGAGTGGAGATACACCTCGCTCAGGAGAGGCAAGGTCACTTGGCTGATGGACAAAAGGGAAGCTGTGTCTCTTGGACCCAGTTCTGGGATCCACACCAGCTCCTAAACTGCCCACTAAGAGCCTATGACCATCCTGAATGGGAAAGAGGAACCCTCTGCTGGGACCGGTGGGAAGAACTGGGACCTCAGGCAGGAGGCAGGGATGCTTGTCTAGGGGCATTTCTAACTGAAGGACTTCACGGCAGCTCTTGTGACAGCAAGCGGCAGGGCCTCTGCCTGGAGCTTCTTCTGTGAGAGAACAGCAGCACATCAGAAGCAGCAGCTCATGGTAGCAATACAAAGGTTCATCTCTTCTTGAGCTGAAGGAGGGCCCGTACCACCTCGTCCCAAGCCACAAGTGTATTTGCTCTTTTGTGCACGAGAAGAATGGAGATATCCATGCAGGCAACAAGGCTGCTCTGTTCCTACTTCCACCCACCCAGAGGAATGAGCATCCACCTGCTCACTTGTGAACACTGCCACAGAAATCACGAACAAACATTACATTAATTAACATAATGCTTGTGAAAGGTGCTGAATAGAGCACTCCATGGAGAGGAGATGGCATTGTACGCACACCGTACCCCCACGGCCTCAGTGGGAATGTGCTGTTAATGCCAGTCTGGAAGAACAAGACCATTCAAGCAATACAGTCTCAGAAAGGCCTTCATGGGAATTAATGGTAGTGCTGTCTCTAAAAACCACAGATAAAGCCCGCAGCAGCTCATTCTAGTCTAGGGTGGATAATCTGAATAGAAGGGCTCATCCTCTAAAGCCTGTAGCAGCTTGTCCTAGTCTGGGGTAGATAATCTGAATAGAAGGGCTCATCCTCTGTTCCTATCCCTGACTCGCCCCCGGTGCCTGCTCGCTCAGGAGTTCATCAAAGCCACTTGCAGCATGATTTCACAAGACAAAACACAATTCCAAAGGCTCGTGAAGAGGTCTGTGTGTGTTCACTGGGGCCAGAGGGGGAAGGCTTTGGAAGACGTATGCCAATCTCAACACCCAAAGGAACCAAGAGGTACAAAAGGTGCCGGGTTGCCCGGGGAGCCGTCAGCCAGGCTGCCCCGGCGCAGCAAAGCGCAGCTCTCCGAGCCTGCTGCACAGCACGTGGCAGGAGAGAACTGCCACCGCCGCCTGGGGCTCCCTGACCCCAGCCCAAAGGTCTGTATCGACTGTGAGCCCAGGGCCAAGAAGTGAGATACGTGGCACTGATCACAAGCTGAACAAGGACTGTAAAGGGTGAAAAGCTCCAAGTCAGGCAAAGGGGGAACTACGAGTAACAGACGGGGCACGCTGGCACACGCACAGCGTTCACCCACTTACACGTGTCCCATGGCCCTGCTCTCCTTCAGCATCCCGGCAAGCCACTGCCTGGAGGAGAAAAGGGAACAGTTTTCTTCTGAATGTATAGTTTAAAGGGAGGCCATGAGGGCTGATCAAAGGTGGAGAATATCTACCCTACCATCTGCCAAACATGTAAGGGCTAATTAAGGCTTGAAAAGCACCGCAAAGCACCAAGCAGGGACTAAGTGTAACTGTGGTAACAATCGCAACTGCTGCTGCATCTGTGAACTTCCTTTTAGCTACCCATTATCTGCAAATCAAACCCACCAATTTAGGCAGAAACAGGCCAATCAAACATACCACCATCAGGTACACAACAGAAACTGCAAGTTTGATCATTAGTAGAGCAGTAAGATTTTACATCCAACTTGCTGAAGCTTCCATGAGCCACCAAATCCACATGCAAAATTCAACTATGTGAACACTTTGCATCTGCTCATGTTTACAACCCAGGCTTGTCTGGGAATAGCAAGGGATGGCCACATGTTGTATCGGGCTAGAACGTTGATCCAGGCACTGCTCACACAGCACAGTTGAGCTCCCCCATTAGAAAGAGCCCAGAGAACAGGATTACACTCTTTAGGAGGTAAGATGATCTACCGAGCAAAAGACAAAGTCTTCTGCATCAAAGAATTGCCTTTTATTGGGAGATGATGATATACTATCCTGGGTTTAGCTCTCCTTCAGTCTCTGTGGGAGCTGCACAGAAGACAGTCACGTCAGAGAAAGCCACAACTTCTCATATGGCTTCTTGCAGCCAAGGTCAAAACCTTCAGCTTGAAAGAACCTCTGCTCCATGCTCCGCACCCTGCGGGCAGACAATAGCAAGCTGAGATGCACAGCACCGGGTAGATTTCTCTTAACAGCAACTACATGACTGAGGAGTGAGCAGGGACTGAAGGAAAGGACAAAAATTAGGAAAGGAAAGGGAAGAAGGACAGAACCAGGCTGTGAAGAAAGAAAAATGAAAACCAAAGAGACTGCACAGCACTTGCAAGAGCATCCAGGATATTTTCAATGTGTCCCCCTGGCACCAGAAAACAGATTGTGGTTTTTGCTGTGCTCAGAAAATGGTTTGTCTTCTCTTGCTCTGCTCCTGCTCTATCGGTTCGAACTGCTAAAGTGTTGCCCATGACAGAGGAAATCTATCAGCCTTCTGGGCCATGGAGCCTAAGCCTCGTGCCATCTTTTCCGCTGCAGTCGAAACAAAGCCCCGTTACACTCCTTCCAGTGGGAACAGGGGCTGGGGTCTGTAGGCTGCTCTAATAAGGTGTCAGTGACTCACTGACAAGAGAAGAGACAATCGTTAGGCAACAGAGTGACTCACTGGTAACAAAGCACGATTCATTTACCTTCATCCTACCTCAGAGGGGTTGTGTGAAGCAGGATGCAGAACAGCAGACCTGTTCTGCAGAAGGGACAGCGAGTACAGCAGCTTGCATTTCAGGACCTCTCTCCAGAATCTTGTGAAACACCCTTGCATGCTCCCCATACCATTGTCCATTCAGACATTGTCTCTCCAATGTCTATTCAGACAGCTGAACCAAGCCCTCACTCTTCCTTCTGGCTTTTCCAGCTCCATTCCTACAAAGTCCAACTGCTCTCCTACCTGACAGATAACACTCTTCAGGATCAAAGAGCACTCCTTTGTCAAAATCAGTTTTGTGTTAGTTTTGGGTTGGTTTTGTTGGTTTTTTTCTTTCTTTGTTTTGTTGGTTTGAGGATTTTTTTTTGTGGGAAGTTACTCAGGCTCTTGGAATTTGGCCAAAATGAAATACCTCCTTGGAGTGAGGTATGTGCAGGCTCGGGATCTACCTTTTCAAGTCCTTTTGCTACTAGACTTAGCACACAGACCTGCACCTGCTTCTCCCAGTGGCTAAACAAGTGGCCTAACCCCAGGATGTATTCAGCCTCCACAGCTTAGCAAGTGTTTGATTTTCTAGACAAAGTGGAGCAGCTGTGATGGGAGGGATGGAGAGAGTCTCCTTCCTTCACTCCCCTCTTCCCAAAATAGCCAGCTTGGAGTATGACAGGCCAGATATGAGACTTGAAGGGCTCCCAGCTGCAAGTCTGTCCCTTGAGAGTCCTTAAAAAAAGCTGTAAAAGTGATGCTTCAGCAAATGAATAGCTAAGAGTGGGGTCTTTAATAGCCCTCTTCCTCAGGAAGGAGAAATGCCTTTTCCCAATGGCTATGCCTAACTCCCACAGCCACTCTGTCTGGGGAGCCACTAAGCACGATGGCTTGCAGGTGTGTGATCTAGCGTGGCTGCCCTGCCACAAAGCCAAAATAGCACATACATCACGTGCAGCGAGGTAGTCTCCATGTCTCAACTCTCACCAGCTTTACTGCCTAGGTGCAAGGAATAATGATGAATTTAGCATGTGCCTTTCAATGCTAGAAATGGTGCAAGAATTCCCAAGCAGCAGGTAACAGAAGTATCTTCGCCAGCTTTTCAACACTACCTCCCTGATGTCAGGGTTTAGTTCGCATCAAATTCTTCTTTGTGCCATATCACCCGTGTTTAGAGAGCCACGTACCCCTGCTGTTGCTATTACACTGCTGTTATGAATTGTCTGCCACGGAGATGGATGGAAGCCCAAAGTAACCTCACCAACACACCTATTCAGCAGGCAGTGCCAAAGCACTAGAGCAAGCAAAGAGGTTAAGGAATATTGTCTCCAATGTCACGGAGACTAAGACCCAGGGGGCCTGGTCCTGACATTTGGCAAAAAACCCTTTATGAAGTTTCTCAGTGAACAGAAACCGAATCCTTCATTTTCAACAAAGCCATTTAAAAAATCTGTAGAGTAACGCATTGTGCCAATGCTTAAAATGAACAGCACAAGTCATTAGGAAGCTATCATACTTAATCTTGCATATAGCAGGACTGTTTAAATGCTACCAAACAGAGAGTTTCAAATAGCTTTTTGCTAACTTTAATAACCAAGTTTACAATTGAAAGGCAAGAGCGAAAGGGGGAGGAATTTAGATCAGTGCAATGTAAACCTAGATCAAAAATGAAAGGTCTTGACTCCCACTGTTCTTATGTCAAATCGTATTTGTCAAAACAAAAATTAGTGCTGAAATCTTGTTTGGAATAAAAATTAGGATGCAGTTTTTATGAAACATGATGAACTTGTTAACTGTTGAGGCACAAAAGATTCCAGTTGTTACTGGTTATTTATCTTCACCTCTTGGGGTGCAGGTGACGCAGGGCAAAACAAGAACTGAAAACACTGAGATCCCTTCTTCTGCTTATGCTGGTACCAAAGGCTTTAAAAGATTGAACTGGCTTTGATTAAAATCAGTGCCTTGTTAAAACAGGAGTTTGAAAAACGACCATCTCTGAACGCTGTTTTTCTTGTTCTTTTCGGTTCTTTTTCTCATTGATAGTGCTTAGAGACCAGACTGAACTTTTGACATTTATCCAGAGATTTGTGCGAGAAGCGTGGGAGCTGGCTGAGACCACATCACCAGACAGCTTCTGGGTGGTGGCATACTGTCGAATTCTGGGGGAAATCTACACAGAGACTTTTTACACAGCTCAGGATTATCTTGGCAACAAAGTAAACTGTGAAAAATCACTGCACAGTTTCTTGAAAAATCTGCTTTACAGTGACGCTTTGCCAGTCCTCTCTGCGGAGCTCTGGGTCAGGCGGAACAAGTGGTTGGGAGCCTGGAACTCCTGAGATAGGATCTGGGTTTTTGGCCAGAGCTCCCTGCCTGCTCTGGGCCTTAGTTGCTTCTGCCAGCAAAAAAGCAGGAGGCATTTTCCTCCAAGTTTAAAAAGAGAAAGAGCTGAAATAAAGACGACGTGCTCATTAAAGAAATAAAAAGATCTAAAAATCCATATTCAGGGATAGTGCTGCAGCATATTGACCGAAGTTTTAGCCTGTTCTACTCAGTGCCAGGTACAGCAAGACAAGAAACAAGCGGCATCAGCACAGCACACGCTACCCCTCTGACACTAAGCAAACAGCCCCTCGGGTACTGCCCTGTTCTCTCACCAGCTGCTGTCTCGCCACCTCCCTCGATCACATCAGTTTATCTGACCTGGTGTTTCTGTCTCTGTTCATCCCAAGCCCCTTGCGCTAACCATTCATCTCCCTGCTGCAGCGGCATTGCTGGCCATGCAAAAACACTCCCACCAGTTTATTTTTTCCACTTTTCCTTTCAGAATTGTCCCCTAGCACAAAAACCTTGGATGAGGTGTCAGTACTGGAAGATGATTACACTCCAGTTCCAGAAGATATTCTCGAGTAGAAAGACAATCTGTTCACATTACAAGCAGGATCACGCCAGTTGTCAGTGATCTCTAGGACAGGGCTGGTACTATTTGTTCAGCTGACACTAAGTAAACAGAAAATCCAAATGAAACTAGGAAACAGGTTACAGTCCTTTTCAGAAAGAAAGAAAATTGCTCAGTTAAGTCTTCCCAATTGTCTCATTACAATCCAGTCCTTCAGCTGCCTGCAAATGGCACCTACAGGCTGCAGATGAAGTCTGCAAAGCCAACACCACCAGACCTGAGTTACAGCCTTGCCACTGTGTCTTATTTATTGAGGCTTTTGTCTGCGGACCTGATAGCTGTTAACACAGAGTAACTCTATTCCCTTTATTTAAGGTAAACTAAACAAATTACATCTGAGCAACAAGGTAGCAGCAGAAAGAGATAAAGGGGACAAAAAAGTAGTCCAAGAATTAGAAGACATCTATTTCTTTTTTTATCAACACATTCTCCTGGAGACTAAAAAAAAAAAGAAAAAGTCCATTAGCTTTTGAGCAACCTCATTTTTCTCTGCTTTCCAAATAAACCACTGCATCTGCACTTCACAGACATCATCAGAAAACAGTTCGTATCCAAGGTCATTTTCCCATCTTCTTCCTATTAATCTTCCTCACTCTCCTCTCCAGATATTGGTCAAAAGGTGACACCCCAAACACTCTCCACCCCACATGTGCTCCCCTGATGTATGGAGCAGGGAGTGACTGTGCAGAAGGGTAGAACTCACTGAGCCCTTGGCCTCCAGCAGCTCACAGGCGTTTGCCACAGCCAGCTCTGTCCTCCGCTCCCCCGCCAGCCTCAGCCGGGAGCAGCCACGGATGGAGGTCTTGGGGCAACATGCTGGGCACTGTCGTGGCTCCCGGCTCACTAGCAGTGTTAGTTCTGGTTAGCTTCAGATCCTGCCTCTCCCTGCCACTTGTCCTTACATGTAGCAGGGGCAGCAGACATTGGCAGGGACTGTACCAAGCCCCCACAGATCCCAACAAACCAGCCTCCATCACCCCAAGACACAAACTAGCCTTGATTTCAGTTTATGCTGATGTGCCATGCCTGATCTCTTCCACTTTGTGATTCCTAACAGATTTAGCTCTGGTAGCTGACAGAATGTTGACCCTGCTTTGCAGGCTACCAACTGGCCACTAATCTCTTTAGCTATCAATTATCTGACCCTGGAGATGCTAATTTTCTTGCAGTACTGGAAGAAACACTTAGTGGATCCATCAGAAACCCATGCATTTTACTAGACACAGGGCATCACTCAAGACAATGCTGAAGTTACTGCCGCTCTATAAGCTTTATACCTAAATCAACTCAAAACCTAGTCCTATACACTGGAGGGTAGTAGGTAATGTCACACTTGCCCCAGCTAAGGAGAACTCAAAGCGCTGATCATTCCCTGAAAAGATGCTTAGAAACAGGAGAGCAACTAATGCTGGAGCACGTGGCTGGGAAGAAGCAGAGCCTATGGGGTACATCAGATCACGCAAGGAGACTAAAAGGTAACCCCAGCTTGAAAGAGCCATCTGCCAAACAAGGATGAACCACCTCCTACCTAAAGGCAAAGAATTTTGAAGACTGGCATTAGGGAGATTGCCCAAACATCTGGTCCACAAGATAGCTCAGTCTGTTTTTCCTTGTCAACAGGAGTGATCTTCCAAGTTCACGGGAAGCGATAATGAATCACAGTTCCACCTGCACTACGCAATGGGTGTCAGCATATGTGCTGCACAGTTTCTAGGTAAATCTGGCATCACAGAAGAGCATCTTGAAGTGTTGGCTTTTAGGTTGCTATGATCAAATTTAATACAGAACGTGTTCCAGCTGGGGAAGAAATAGCTTTTTTGGATTACAAACCACTCATGTTTTTCAAATATCAATTTCCCCTGAAGAATTAAGACTATCATTCAAACTGAACTAGCAGTGGCAGCTCTCCCCTGAACAAGTGATGGGTGAGAAAGAAAAAAAGAGAGCTCATGCTCATTTAGGAAAGTGGCAAAGTAGACTGTCTGGAGGAAATCAGGCTGGTGGGAACAGGTTTAGCAATATTCTTATTATGCACTGGAAAAAAAAAAAAAAGAAAAGAAAGGTCTTCAGCATAAAAATGAATTGCTTGTCACAGTAACAGCCCTTCAGATAGTTACTTCCTTCAGTGGAAGGGGAGAGAAGATATATGATAAGCACCTATTGCCAACAGATTCTTAAGTATTTAATACTTGGCAGCTGCTCCCCAATTTAATCCTTTTTTCCCCAGTTTCTCCAACCATCTTTCATTATTTAGTGATCCTCCAACAACAGGCACCGTCCCGCCACTGCATGACTCCAGACCTCCTGGAGCTTGATTCAAACTGTTTCTATTTGAAAGTGTCACAGAGGAGGAAGTGGTTTGACTGAGCCTCAGGAACACAATCCTTGATACAGGAGAGATACTGCAAATCCACTCTCTACGTGTATCCAATCCGTTTCCCATGACACACAGATTCTATTTCAGGCAGACTATGTCAGCTATGGAGAGCTCAGCAGAAAATTGAAAGCAATAATCATTCAAATGCTCCTTCGGGAAAGAGGTTTTCTCCTTTGTTTGGGCAACAAGGCTCAGATGTCAGTGAAGCAGAGGTAATTACTTCTGGCAAAGGTAGGTAATTTGACAAGCAAGGAGTAATTCTGGGAGGAACAGGTCAAAAAGGTTAAGCAGATGTCAACAGCAGCAATGCTAGTGGGGCAAAATACTGCTGGTTTCTCCTCTTCTGGATGTTTGAAATTAATTTTAGACTGCTTAAAGGTAAACTGATTATATACTATTTATTGCTCCTCCAAATACCTCCTTGAGGACTTGCATCATTTAATGTGAGGGGTCCCAGCAGGTCTATTAAAACAAACATACACGTCCTGCCTGCAACTGTTATCCATGGACTTTGAGAGACATAGGAAGCAGTTAATGAGCAGAGACTGCTAATTCATCTCAGAATTCAAAGGAGAGATGCTTCATTGTAATAATCATGAGGAAGATGCCCTTCTATCTTCCAAACACACTTCCCAAAAAGCGGCTGTGGCAGATGTATTATGACAGCACATGCAGCTTGTAACTCTAGATGGCATTTTTCCCTCAGCAGATAAGATATGCTCTGGATGGGCTTTGCAGAACAGACAGTGCATTCCAGTTTGAGTTATAAAACTGCTCATATCCCTGATGTGGTTTTATCTACAGTCCAGACAAGCAAACATCACCTCCCACAGCGTGTTCACAGAAATCATCTGGTCCATAACACAAGCCCAGGTGTGAGAGAAGAATTCAGAGATACAGGAATGAAACTGCTCTTTGCCTCAAAATAAAGCTAATAGTATTAATTTTTCTGTTCAGTATGCAACAGAATGGGAGGTGCTGGGCCTGGACACCTGCTCTCAATCCAGATACTGCCAAGCACTGAAGTTACTGGTCACCAGCTGAACTAAGATACCTAATAATCAACAATGAAAAAAATCTAAATACATTTTATGTATTTTGGATGCAGTGGGTCAGGAGAATACAAATGGTCCATCACCATGTCCCAGCTGATGAGGAGGAACACATTAAGTCATGATAACTCCATCACTTGGAACCATCTGCCCATATTCTTCCTTTTCTCTCCCATATTGTTCAAGTCACACCAACAAGACCCCAGCTGAAAGCCTCCAAATGCTCTCCAGTATGTTGCTTGACAGGATTAGATATCAAAATAATCTCAGCGAATCAGGAAAAGAGTCTGAAATAACCAGGATGCAATTCAATAAGGATACACAACGTATTTCACCCTGAGGGAAGAACAACGAACCACAAAGCATAAGGAATAAATGGTTAGATAGCACTCTGAAGAAAACGATACCGAGGCTACAGCAGATCACAAATTCAGCTCCAATTAACAATGTTGTAATGTTGCAAAAAGGAGCCAACCTGACTCCAGCATGGGTAAACAGCACATGCCATGTGCAAGGCATGGAAGGGCTCTTGCACTCCACTCTGCACTGGCAAAGCCTCCCAGGACACAGAGCCCACTTCAAGAAACATTTGGCTCATCTGAAGACTTCAGAGGGGAGCAGTGGCACTGAGAAGGCCACAGAATGGGACCTACAATTAAAGCTGGAAAGGTCTGGGGCCGCTCAGCCTTGAGGGGAGAAGACTGAAGGGAACTTGGCAACACTTTGCAAAGACACAGAGTGATGCTGCAGAGAGTAAGATGGTAAACCATCCTTCCTATCCACGGGGAGAGGCCAAGAAGTCACAGCTTAACGTTCCACAGGAGAGCAAGGTCAGATCCCAGCACAAGCTTTAAAACTGTAAAGCACTGAAGCAGAATGCCTGCGATGAACTTTCCGCCGTGGGGTAGTTTAGGGATGGCTTAAGAAAGGAAGGACTGAACTACCTCTCGCTGTTCCTTTTATATTCTGTGATTACTCAGAAAGATGAATGAGAACTGCAGGTCTCCAAAAAGCCTCATGAAGATACCCCTTGGAGATGCACCAAAGTGATTCTGAGGGAAGGAAGTGCTACAAAAAGATACTTTCTGATGGCTCCGTTCCCTGCAAACCCCCAAAGCTACCTTAGTGACAGAGTACATCACAGTTACAATTTTGGATGTACACAGAAGTCAGGAAATTAAAAATGCTTGTTCCCACAGCAACCAGGATGCAGCCTGCCAAGAGAGAAGGAATGTTCTAGCCTAGTCGAAAGGTGTTAATTTTAATGCCTGAAGGCGACTTCCACTTCCAGATGCCTGAAGAAGGCCTTGGTGAAGTCAATGAAAACGCTCTGCTCTCACGTACAGGCAAAACTCGATCCTCAGTTTCTTTGTTCCTGAATTATCTGCTCTTGCTTGCAGAACACAACACAGATTTGACTTTGGAAATTAAGATGAAAGACAATCAAGGCTGCTGTGAGGACCACCACTGGGAATGCTGTGCTCTTGGACCACCCTACACTTTAGTACTCACATAATTTGTGCCTTCCCATCCTCCAGCTCTGTGAAGAAATGATAACCCTATGTAATCACGTATTCAGATAAAAGCACTGTGGCGGGAAATAGGCGTAACTTAGGTGTTCTTAATTGCATGTTTGTATCAGAGCAAGGATATTATGGGTATATTGAAATTCGTAGGGAAACAACCTCTGCCTTTAGAACTTTCTCTCGAAACATCTTCATTTTCCTGCACTGAGGTTTTTCTCCTTTTTTCTTTTGGGAGCTGCATATGAAGTATGTTAGGGTGCAGTAGATTTTTTGAGGATAAAATATCAAAAGAAGGATGAACAATTTTAGTAAGTCCAAAAAAAATCCTCCCTATTTTTCACAATGATGCCTCAAGCAAAGGCTAAGGGATTTTCTTGAACTTCCAAAAAACCCTCTCTAGAGACAAGAACAATCTTGAGAGGCTAAAAGAGAGTATTTTTAAAAAGTTTAAAGGTCTTCAAATGACAAATGCCCACCACAATATTCTGAACACATAGATCCAACCTTGAAACCAGTGACAAATCTGTAAGTTGACATCCTATGGGATGACGTTACTCCTACTGATTAAGTGAGATGAGAGACTTCTCTCATCCCAAAAGGCAGCAGAAATAAAGAGAAAATACTGGAAACAAGTGCCTGGCAAAATTATAGAAAAGGAAATTCTGTAGCAGGAGCCATTTGAAATGCGATCTCCTAAAGGTGAATAGAAAAATGTCAAAGTCTAACACTAATCCAGATGAATATCCAATGAGATACATAATGAAGGTGGCAAGAAACTTAAGCAGTAGCACAAAAAGAGACACGATAAAGCAGTTAAGTTATAAATGTGAAATCTAGCACAGCAAAGCCAGTTCTGAACCTGCCTAATCTCTTCAGAAGTTTCAAGAGCGGAAAAGGAGTGAATTAAAACCCAAGAAGATCAGGTTTTTGCTACACAGTTTATAGCTACCCATCTCCTCTGAATAAACAAGGAAAAGCTAAATACAGAGGGGTAAAGGTAAGAAACCAGAAGTCTCAAGATATTTCCAACATCAAAAGGCATAGCTAACAGCACATTTTAAAAATATTCTTAACTTGCTCTGCTTTTTAACGTAGTTTCTGGTAGCGTATGTCTGCAAGTGGGTTTGTGCCTGCAGCTGAAACTACGTAAAGCATCTGACTGCATGTGGTGGCTAGAAATAAATATATATATCTGAAAGATATATTCTGACCAAAGCAGAGGTACCTGTGCAGTCGGGTATTCAGCTCTGTATATTCTGTGTTATTATCAAGTCGGCACAGAGGGGGGCCATTAAGATCCTTGGAGAGGATGCTGGATGTTAGTTCAAGCCAGTTGGAAGTGCCAAACCTCCAACTCAGCTTTCGCTGTGGAGTTGCCACCACCGCCTTCAGAATCCAGAGAAGAATCAGTGAGCAGTCCAACTACACCCACTCTCAGTTGGCTGCCTTTTAATCACACGCTCAATATCTCTGAAGATTAGACAATTATTTCCGCATAATTAGTGTCCAGAATGAGGCACAAACAACATCCATAACGGGGTGATTTGGGGGAGTGGGGTGGGGGCCAGGAGAAAAAACTTAAAGCTCATTGTATTTTGAAATGCAGCCCCCAGAGTCTGAAAAAAGGGGAAAAAAACCAGTTACAGCCTGGACTGCTCCCCTGTCTACATGGTAACAGGGCTGCTCGTGCGTGGCTTGCTTCCTCCACACCGCTGTACGTTCTGCTCCTCAGCATCCTGAAAAGAGGTCCCAAAAACCACTCTCTAGTCACAACATCTCAACACAATTTTCTTCCTTTTTCTGCTTTGATTTGCTACTTTAATGGCTGTTTTTCTAATATTTTTTGTTGTTTCCTTCTCCTCCATTTTGCTGTGCAAAGCAGTTCTGACAAATCCCAAGACACTCTCGTACTTTTAGGCCTCATTAAACTCAAAACTCTGTTCAGGGTCAATGGAAAGTTCATGAAACTCATGAGGAAGCCTGGGATGATTAATGGCTTTTACACTGAGATAATGTGAAGTTTGCCCGGTTTCCTGCTAAAGACAGGCCCAGACCAAACCCTTGCTGTCCAATCTTTGCAGCTGTCCTTCGATCCAAAGGGCTGAACGCAGAGAGACACTGCAACGTGCATAAATGCTTCACATCTTAGGCCAAGGCTGTTCCCCACTGAATTTTCCAAGTTTGTTTTTTGTTTTCCAAGATGTAAATCTCAGCTGAAGGGAGATGAAACCATTTGGTTCAAATATTTTTTTTTTCAAGAACTGCTGCCACAATGGAGCTATATCAGGTCTAGTTCAGCCTCAGAATAAAAGCTTTGACAAGCAAAGGTGTCTGAAGAAGGCCCCAGGCCACTATGTGAGACATTAATAATTTTTTTTCTGTTTAAACTTTTTAAATGAGTATTTCAAGCTGACAAGTTACTACCTGTCAGCTGAGCCACTGTAATAAGCTTAAATCTCTCTGTGTGAGGTTTAGGGTTCAGTGGAGCCCTGATGATTGAGCTAATGCTTGAAACGGCACATTTAAAGGAATCACAGAATCATACAATCAGAGAATCATTTAGAAGCCACCGTTCTCAGCATGACCCAAGGTGAGAGCAGAGTGAGAACAGATCTCCTGCAGTATAAATGACAATCCTTGGTGTCTGGAAGGCATGATCTTTGGCACATGGAGAGCAGGGGAAGAAAACCCCATAACAGGGATAAATGTCAGCTTTAACATGAATCATGCAACCGGTCTCCAATGAGTTTGATATTTGGGGGATATCCTGATTCACTGCTTCCTGCTGACAGGAAAGAAGTTTATTGCCACAGATTTCAGTGACAGCAAAAGCCAATGTCAACTCAAAATGTCCTTCCTGAAAACAATATTCAACTGGGTAACATTATACATTAAAAAAAAAAAAGATGATGATGCCAGGGAGCAACATCTTCATTACAATATATTTTTCTCTTCAAAGAGCCCATGGAGCCAACAGTCTAATGTCATCTGCAATAGGCAGCAGGAATAATTCCGCATACAAATTCAGAGAGCAATTATTATTATTATTATTATTAATATTTTAATCACATAAAAAGACACTCCAAGGTTTTGTAATTTTGTGATCACAGGGAAACAGATTCATAGAACAGAAAAGCTGCACCAAGTGATTGCACAATTGGAGGTTACCATTTCTCTTCTGGTAGTTAGAATGTTGCTAAATTAGTATTTTCATCCAATTACCTTTCCCACGTTAAATGTTCATACATCAACTCCTGTTGCTTCTAATTGAGGTGGGCACATTTCCTGCTTGCTTCATGGTTTCCCTAGCTAAATCACTGATGAAGGAAGCAGGTATTTGGAAAATGTTTGGCTCAACAAGCAAGACTGGATGGCTGAAGGGACTAGCTGCAGGGTGTGGAGCCTTTTGTGTCCAGTGAGGCCCAGCACCTGAGGTGGCGGTCAAAGAGCACTCTAGCTGCTGTTAGAAGTTCCTGTGAAAGCAGCTGGGTGGTGTAAGCCCAGTGGAGAGATTGATGGAATAAGCTTCTGGTATTCATAGTAGATAAAGTTTCTCTGCGCTTCTTTCCTTGCTTTTTAAATGAATTGTTTTCTAGTGGAGTAGGTCCGCTTTGTTGCAATGCTTAGAGCAAACGATTTACTAACTTTGCTGGGCAGCCAGTTGCTTTAATTGTTATTATCTGGTAACCTGGGCAATGTTACTTGGATCTCCATCCAGATCAGAGACTGGGCAGGTGATAGTGTCACAGTGCAGTGAGAAAGTCCACTAGGATTGCACTGCACCTGCCAGGGAGAAAAAAACCTGAAGGTTTCTGAATCTCAGGACAATCAACTTGGTACGTTCTAGAGGCCTCTCTGTATATATTCATGTGGCCACTACTCTTCTTCCCCAGCCACTTCAAACCCTTTTTTTATCCCGGAGAGCCAAAGCAGTACTATTTCCAGGCAACCGAGACCAATGACCTGCCTTCAAAACAAACTGTTAGGACAGTTCAGGCCAAAGTCTGAGCTGAGTACACAAACACAGCCTAAGCAGCCACTGATTTTTTCCAAGAACTGACACCCAGCCTGTGCAGATAGCCCTGTGTACTCTGTCACCAAGCAATCAAATGTGGAACAACGTGGAGGGTCCTACACGAGGACGAAGCCTAAATGCCTTACATCTTTTAGATCCAGCTGCTGTCAGATCTTTGCCATCCAGCTCTGGTGACCTGGCTGTGTCCTAGATGTGACAGTTGTCACATGGATTCACATCAGGTGAAGCTACTGAGCTTCACAACGATGCACAAATTCAGCATATGCTGAGAGAAGCAATGGCTGTGACAAGGCAATTCATAATTTTAGGTGTGATTTCAAGTGGGGAGAGAGGAAAAAAGGGGGAGAACCTAGTTAAAGGACTTCTATTTTTATACTAAAATTAATATACTAATGTGAAGTTAGGTGGTGAAAAAAGACTGTCTAACACCACAGCAAGGTTCCATATTTACTTGCTGTCACTGATTTCAGAGCAAATTGGCTCAGGTTATAAGTCAAAGAAGGATTCTTCTGCTGCCAGCACTGCACACTTCAAGAGATATCTGAAAATCAGGCTTCTTACCTTATCATTGTTAAAAGACTGTGCAATCAAAATCTAACTGACAATTCAGCTGATGCATGAGCAGAAATAGATGCCAGCTCACTCTCCCATAGCTAGAGAAACTCTGTAAATCTAACAGGATTTTAAAAACATTTTGTCAGAAAAATAAGTGGCTATGACAGACCCAGGGAGCGGGCAGAATAATAATTCAGCTATCTAATGCTGGATATCACAGTGACAGGTGCATTTCAAGCGCTGCACTACATAATACGGTCGCCCTCTCCAGCAGCCTCACTCCAAGGAATTCAACATGCTTTGCAAACATCCATTAATTTAATGCTCACAACACCAAAAATAGGAATGTTGAGATGCTGGCATAAAAAGGGTTAAAGTAACTAGATCAGCACTGGGAACAGAATACATACCTGTGGATCTCTAGCCTTCACCTTTAGCCACAAGCCCTGTTGTGTAATTTTTCTCGAATAGTTCTCCTAAGCAAGCATGTTTGGGGCCTGATTCTAACAGTAGCCAGATACTCTGCAGGTCTTTCTTGAGTGAGATTAAGCACAGAGAGAAATTTTGTAGATAATTCTGAAAACTCCACAGCTGTGCAGTCACTCACATTGGAACCTTGTGGTGCAGGTTTTGTTCTAACAGAGATCATCCTTCCACACTAGCAGTATGCTTTGCCCATTTCCATGGCATAATTTCGAGGGAAATCATCACATATCTGAAATGGCTGCAAGTATAAAACATGTTTACCCGACTGGAGGGCATGGGATGGGATGTTTAGCATGGCACATCTTACCACAGGCATCACAGATGAATAAATAAATAATTACCAAAGAACCACAACTAGTGGGTTTAACGAAAGGGCTTTCAAGTTGCAATGATTATAAATGACAGAAATCAGAAGACTTCTGTACCATTAAGCTACATCCACAACATGGGAGAATCTTGATGAAATTGATGCCCTAGGAAGAGGATCTGGGCAGCATCAATCACAACTAGGAACCTAAGACTAAGTCACCGGATCAAAGCCCACGTGAGTGGGAACGCTGCCTTCCAGGGTGTGCAGCAGCCTAGCATTTACTTGGGTAGTGGGTGAGTCTGAACTCTATATGAAGAAGTATGGGAACTGTACAGTTACTCTCCCAGATGCAAGCTGCCACCTTCCAAGGCAGAGGAGAAAGAAGATTAACTGGGGTGGAGATGCAAGAGCTTTTCCGCTTGTCATTTTCCTGCCATCTGGGCAGACACTGGGGAGGGATGCTAGCTCATTGCTGTTAAGAGAAGCAGAATGCTATGTAAGAGCAGAAGGTGAGTGTTTATTTTGTATTTCTACTTTGATTAGAGAGAATATTTGATAAAGAGCAGCTCCCCACTTCCTCCAGGGTGAAGCTGCTAAACTGAAGGCTAGGCTACAAGCAAGCACCACATCCACAACAGGAAAACGTATCACCCTTGAAGAACTTGATTGTTTCTCATGCACACAAAAATACTTGAGAATAGCCCTAAAGAGGTTCCTTCCCTCCTACATGGAAGCAGCTGCAGAAAATCTCAGCTTAATATTGACACCTCCAGCCTGGAGAGTACCCGATTTGCCTCCATTACATCTGTAGTTTGGAATAAGAAGACGCATGACGTGACCAGAGGGGGAATGGGCAACAATGAAGAAGGCAAACAGCGCCCTGTCCTAATTGCTGAAGTCTCTGAAGGCAAGAGGGATAGATGGCTGCAGCAATGGATTGCCTCATGCTTCTGTTCTTTACCAGCCACAGTTAAAAGGAGGAAAAGCCTATTAAGAGGCTGAAATGTACCATGTAGCTTCTTTTCTGCAATTGCCTGCAAATCCTTGGGCTCCAGAGCATTTTCCTTGAGAGTGCTCACAGGCACGCTACAAACAAGCACAAGTACTGCCAATTGTTTTAGCATGACAAATACATTTAAAAGCTTTCAGTACTTTTGTCTGTTCATAGGCACGCTCCTTGAGGAATTTTGACAAGCTTGCTAGAACGGAAAAGTTGCAAAGTGCTTAACTTAGTGCTGAAGTTAAGGCAGATTCTCAAGTAAGAAACCCGCGTATTCGTGGGTTGTTTGAAGAGGAAGGCAAAGGACAAACCAACCCAAATCACTGCTCCCGACAAAGCGAGACTGGGCAAAAGCAGTGGCTGGTCACACACAGCTTGTGCTAGTTCAAGGCACACTTCCAAAACTGCTGGGTTATCCTCCAGATACCACAGCAATCGTCAACGCAGCTTCCATGCAACTCACAGTATTGCACAACCAGATGTGAGTTAACTCTCCTGGTACTTCTGCAGGAACTTAAGAGGCACATCTGAGGCAATAAAAGGACTTGATGGTGGCATCAGAAGCAGAACACCAAGGTTTCTCCCCGTGCTATGGCTAAATTAAAAGCCAGCCCTTCCTCTGCCATCATCATCAGGGCCACCTGCCCTTGCAGTCCAGAGGCCAAATGGGGCTGCTGCTCTTCAAGGTTCTGGCCACCCTAGAAGACATGTGATGCTGTTTCCAGCTTTGAGCCTTCATTTTCACACACATCTAATAGCTCCCTAAAGCTAATGAGGCCAGCGTAGGAGGCTGTACTCAGTCTCCACACAAAGCAGTAGATCTTCACATCTATAGTCTGAAAGATCACACCCATGTCATGAACCTGATGTAGGGGACTGGGGCACCTAGAGAGTTGCAGAAACAGGAATGGCAGCGTTTCTTCAAACTGTATTAGTCCAGTCCCTTTGCCCTGAGGAAATAAAGGCCACAGATAATTTGCCCGCTAAATAAAACTCTATTCTACCCTAATCTGGGAGAGGGACTCTGGGAGATAATCTCTGCAAAAGAGACTCCCGTAGAAAGAAGCCAAGAGACCTCTGTACAGCAAGTATTCCCCCAAGGACGGGTGGGAAAGGGCTGCTAAAGCAGATTCTGCTGGCCTTCTCACCACGGCACAACCTGTGCAGGCAAGGCCAAGCTAGGGCAGAGTGAGAAGAACAGTGAACTGCTTTGAGGGCAACTGAGGAAAAAGACAATTTATATCCCAAAAAGTATCCCACCAGAATGAGTAGGGAAATGAACAGCACTGAAATTATGTAAGTGGCTCACAGGAAAAAAAAGGTGATCTGCTAAAAAGTGAAATTATACAAGCCAGTAAGCACATAGCATAAAGAGCCTTTAATATTGATTCACTTACTCAATATTTCATGGAATTCACATCTTGCTCAACAGTGGAGCAACGAGAGAAAATGCTCTGTTTGGTCAGGTCCTGATGTCTACAAGCTTAGACAAATAGCAGCATTGTCAGGTTTGGACTGACTTCATGTTTTAGTAAAGACACTGGTTTCAGCACTGTTCCCAGAGACGTTTGGTGCTAGATCTGTACAGAGGTGATACAGGCTGGGCACTGAGAAATGCTGTAGGAATGAGATTCCGAGCAATGGGATATGGATAGGTAGCCCCTAGGAGCTGTGCTGAAAGTCTTGCTTCGTAACAGTGGAAAGAGCAAAGAGGCCAAAGCTGTTACAGATACCTCACTGCATTGCAGAGAAAGGAACTCATGTGGACATGTGATCTTTAAAAAATTCAATGAAATTGCAGTAAAATTGATTCAGAACTCACCAAACATATTACCGATGTGGCCGTTCTTAGTTAGTGGTCGCAGTTCATTTTTCCCGAGTGCGTATTGTTTGTAGTTATCCCAAGCAAATTTCATCATCTGTAAAAAGAAAAATTGAATTAAAGCACTTAACAGAACTGAAAGTTTTCTGAACATCAGGTCTGGGAACAAATGGGAGTTTCTCATTCACTGCTAAACCTGGCAACCAATGGCCTGTTAATTATAAAATCTTAATTCACACTGAATGCTCCTGGTGTGGAACTTGGACATTTCAGAACTTGAACTTCTGGGACATTTCAGAAGTAAGTACCACAGTATCCAACACAGCAAGAGTCCACTTTTTCCCTGATCTGTGTGAACCAAGTGCGAATTTTAGAAAGGTGTCTCCATCTCTGAATTTCTGACCTTTTTCACAGAGTATCAGTATTTCACAATGGTAATGAAAACGGGCTTAAAAATGTAAGGCCAAAGTTGATACGTCCCTAAGTATAGCGATGTTATGTTCCAGGTTTTCACATTTCTTTATGATAGTGAAAATGTAACTTGATCAAACTGCAAAACCACCTACTACGTGTCCACCTTGCAGCAGTTACACGCACAACTTTGGCAACGCAGCACCACGGAGGTACACAACGCACTTAACACTGCGGTGAGCAAAGGAAGAAATTGGTCTTTGTTTAAGGACTGCACAGAAGTTTTCTCCTTTATAAATGTATTCTGTTCATTAATAGAAAGAAAAGGGAAATCCATTGCATTTTGGTATCTTGCTATCCAAACTCAAACGTGCCCTCTTGAAAGAACCCTGCAGATGGGCTGGGTGATTTCTGAGAAACACCCTCCAACTCAAACAATTCCTTTTGGGACATTTGAACTGTCCTGCCCGGGCTCAGCACATTAACCTTTCCCGGAGGACTGCAAGGCAGTGTGTTTGTGCAAGTTCCAAAACACACACACACACACACACACCAGCACAGCTTTTTCTGTCCTCCCGCCCCTTTGGCTCCAGCTGGCAGGAAAAATTAAACCTGCAAGTATCCTCTCTTCAGCTAGGAAAGACTAGGACTTGTCAGCTTCTAAAGAGTGCCTTAAATAAAGCTCCCTTTTATAATCCACACAGGCTGGCTCTGAGCAGTTTCAGCCCCAGCATCGGAGTGACCTGTACATTCTTTGATTCAATCCCTGGAAAAAAGTCAGATAACAAAGGGAAAGAAGGCAGCTTCAGAGAATCAACAATATTCTCCACCGCCGCTCAACAAAGATAGAAGTCTTCTAAAACGCTTCACTCAAAACAAGACATTTCAGAGAAAATGACAGTTTAAAACAAATCATTCCTCCACAGAGTGCCCCCGTCTAGTGTCTGCAACAGCATTTACAGCTCTATTTTGGGATCAGAATATGCAGGTTACTTTGGTCTGAAATTCCTACTGTTATTTCAGTTCTTACTTTTGTCCTTCCCTCCAGCTGTGTGTTTCACAAACCTAACATTGCAAGCCTCTGGCACTATCCTCCTTAATTAGCACACATACACAAAAAGCCACATCACCAGATTTCCCCCCCTCCCCTTTTTAAACATCAAGCTTCCAAAGTAAAGTTTCACCAAGCTAGAGAATAAACATTTACTGAACTGATTGACAACATTCAGACTCCAACACCACCAGAAGAAGGAACGTTGGACAAACAAATAAAGTCAACTTGGGTTTTAAAAACTCAGTGTGGGATCCATTAGTCACTGGAGCACTCTGCTCCGAGAAAACTAAATAATGACCGAGGTGGGGGGGAAGAAGAAGAAACCCTTCACAAAATTCAGTCAAACATGCCTCAGTCATATGACTCAGGGTGTTCATTTCATTTTTGCTAAGTCTCTGGGGTTTTGTAAGCGGCAGCATTATTCTAAATGGGAAATTCTCATACTGCTTTAACGTAACAGGGCAAATCTTTGAGGAACTCTACACTCTCTCTGACGGTACCGAGAAAATGCTTTTACGTCTCAGAGCTTGATCCTGAAGTTTACTGCATGAAAGATGCTGTTTCCACAAAGCCAGCTTTCCCACAGTGAGCCACAGGGCTTGTGCACCGAAAAGGAAACGGCTAAGCGATCTGCTTGGTTCACTTCTCTTCTAAATCAGAGCTGAGGAAGGAGGACCCACCCTTCTGGCACATAGAGAGCCTAGACATGGAGAGGATGTGGAAATTATTTTGTTGCACAAAACTCCTAACGCTGTAATTCTGAATCCGCCTCATTTTAAGCTGAGTATGAAATTTGAAGTTATTTCCTTCCCTCAACCTTTTTAACCCCTCCATTCCAGAAGGTCTGAAGTTTCTTCTTCAAAGCACGTGAGAAACCGAGGCACCTCCACCACACTGGCGCAGATGGCTCTCTGGGATCCAGAGCTCACTGACGCTCCATCACAGGCAAGAAAACTACCCCGTGTTTCCCTTCAACTGCCATTTATCCAAGGGAGATCTCCTTCTTTCCTTCTCTCTTCTCACACAGGGAGGGACTGCATGAGGCCTGCTGACAGACTCTCCAAAGTGACTCACTTCACACAGGATTCACAAGTGCTATTTGAATAAATACATCTATTCTTAATTTGCCTATTCAAGCATTTAAGCTGCATTTGTCACGGTGTTGCAAAAAGTTCCACTACAAAATGATTTCTTGAGCTGTGTTGGCTGCAGTGTCTTAAAACTCTCCTTCTCTGTTCTGTCCTGAGCTGATAATCAGGCAGACAGAGGATGGATGAGATTGGATACGCTGCCTCGTCATACTAAAGCGTTGTCAGTTTTCCTTTACATGAACAAAATTTTGCTCACTGCTTTTAAACCCTGTATATTTGGGAGGCAAGATGCATAATGAGGTACCCTTTCATTTTCCAAGATCAAGCTTTCCTCCCTTAATGACGGGTCCAAAAGCAGCAACTGGAAAAGTTTAAAAGCCAAAAGCATCTGTGCCATTCTGCCCATTCTGGCTTTCTGCAGCTGTCTTCCAATCCAAATTTAGCAGTTCAACTTCTAAACCACTAAAGAGATTCATCAAGTTTCTAAAAGTGGGGACTCCACATTTATATCCCGTACAGAGGACTGAAATGGAGCTTTCAGAAACTTCCTCTGACAGAGGTTCCAAATACCAGGCTGAAATGGAAGGGGATGGAGCAGAGAGGTGCAAAATGGAAATTTGCATAGCGAGGAGTTTTAAGTCAGCTTTCTGATGAGACGCCAAGGTTAGAAGTGAATATTTTATGCCATTCTAGTCATGACAGATCACAATACGTCAGCATTAACATTATGCCACTTTAGATTTGAAAAATGGCACCAGAACCACAAAAATTATGGAAATAGATCCATAATTTTAGATTTTGTTCTTACTAGTGTGCCATCTGCCATCTAATAGCCAATTATCTATTTGGCCCTGAAATTCTAATCACCCTGGCTTTCAGCTGATTTATAGGAAAGACTTCCAAATTTATAATTGAATTTGTCAGATTGCTCTTTCTTTTCTAGAATCTGTAAGTCACTTCTTACTTTCAAGAGTTTCAGCTACCCAGCTAGATGATTATTTATTAAAATCAACTACAAGTAACTAAACTGAGTTGTGAAAACACGCACTATCGGTTTCATCATTTAGGCCATAAATCCAAAAAAAGATCTTGCTCTCAAGCCCGTATATATTTCAGATGGGCAGCAGCCTGCAGCCACTCAGAGCCAGGCACTAAGAGCAAAATCCCGCACAAAGCTATTTGCTGGTTCAGGGTCTTCAACTATGCCTTTGCAGGTTCACAACGCTGTGGTATTTAGATTGTAAAAAAGTGATGTAGAACAAGGCTAGGTTAAAACTGCTTTCAGTGCATTTTTTTTTTTTTATTTAATGTACAGAAAGATTTTCATTTAGAAGTCAGCTTTATAAATAATCTCCTTTAAAATACTGGGCCAAACACTAAGTGCTTGTGTCCCCTCTAATACTGCAGCAGGAAATCCTACAAGTATTTAATGTTTTCACTGATGCCCCAAGCTTCTCCATCTGCTCAACGTGACCTGTGCATCACAACAGCCCCTGCACCACTACCACGCCTTTGCCCGTTCTCTCATTTCCATTTGCTCTTGTCATGTTTCAACTCAACAAGAATTTGTACGTTTTCCAAGATCAAATACGCCAAACCACACAATAAAAATCACCACTCCAGACTGAGTAAATAAAAGCCACAAGAAAGCTGGTAACACTCACCCTCTGCACATCCTACGTGACACACTACAGGAGGGCACCACTGCTCCTCGCTCTGGTGGTGCTTTTTGGATGCCACCCAGGCTGTAACACCGGAGGCATCAAACAGCTGGGATTTACAATTTCTGTCCACAGGTACTACAGTCTTGATTTTTGGAGTGCTGCCACTTTACTGATTTTCAGGGAACCTGAGGTTACGGACAAATCAGACTCCAGAGGAAAGGCAGTCAGGAAGAATTAAGAAAAAAAAAAATGCATTTAACGAATCCTGTGATCCAGGAAACGCAGAAACAGGGTTCAGGATAAAAAATGGACCAAGGAAGTGTTTTCACTCTGAAGAGATGCACAAATCTGATGTTCTTCAACATAGGTAATAACTAAACCACTGAAATTCCCTGGATTTATGTACTTGCAAAAGGCAGAGAGTTGAGAGAAAAAAAAGAAAAAGAAAAAAGAAAAAAAAAAAATCCCCCACACTATCATTTGCCCTCCTTTTGTTACCAGGGAAGATTTCAAAATGCAGAGCATTCCCAAACAGCTATTTGATTAGTTTTATCCATCTAGGCTGGGATAATTAGTAAATGCTTAAAAGATGAAATCTAAATATACCAACCAATCAGCCCCTTTCAAGAACTTCCAAGGAACATCACACATAGCCATTATCTTCAGAAGATAACCATTTCTGTGGCTTTTCAGCCTCCTTTCTTCAACTCCCCTTCAGATATTTAACTATTGATCTATCTAAGAAACTCCAGAATTGGGTTAAAAAAAAAAAAAAAAAAAAAAAGGTGATAAGTGGGTGTAATTTTTATGATTTATTTCCCTGTTGTATTTCTTACTTGGTTTTTCCCACCACGAATTACCAGACAGGTTTCTCTTCCTTTCTCTACAGTTGGAGAAAGATTACTTGTCATACCAGCTGCAAAACCAGGACCTGTTCTTTCCCATCTCTGACCTTCTTGCTACCCCAAAATAGCCCTGTTCTAGTTTGGATTTTTAACCTGCAATATAATGTCATATATTTTCCCCAGCTGTGTAAAAAATCATTTGCCAGATGACAAGATGCACAGAAGAAGAGGAACCAACTGTCAGTCTTAAAGACAGAAGAAAAAGCCTGCCTGTAACACAACAGGATAAGCCATTTATATTTGGAATAATGGGTGGTATTTTTTTCTAATCAAGACTTGCATACACTTGTATAAGTCAGGATTAACTGCGGGAAAGGTAATGAAATAGTACCATGTTTATTATCTGTTGCTGGTTTTAATATTGTCACATAGAGACATAAATATCCATACAAACACCATGGCAGAATGTTATAAAAAGGCTAGAATTTATTTGAAAAACTTGAGTATAAAAGGAGCAACTTCTCAGGCTACATTTTTGGGACACTGTCCTTAGGAATTTTTAACGTAATGGCAGAATAATAACAAAAAACCTGCGTGTTAACTCCAGTTGATTGAAAGGTTCCATTTAGGCAGACACCAATATCCACAGGCTTTCACTCCATGGGTTTAAAAGCCTGTAACTTGCAGAACAGACAGTGCTTCAGTACACGAAAGACGTTACCAAGCAACCCACAGAAACGGACACCGACATTGATAATCCATTCTAAAGTAATTACATTTTATAATTAAAGATTACAGTAAATCCAATAGATCCCAACAGCAACTTGAGCAATTTAGAGACACACTAGCTAACCTGCTTGCTTTCTAGCATCCATGTTAGCTTCCGCCTTTGAATAAAACATTAGAGCGAATTGCAGAGATTTTCATTTAACAGGCCTTCAAACAACGGCTAACCATTATGGAGTCTCACCGTGGTAAGTGTTAATCTAACGTCCCCTCATTTCTATAACTTTTAAATAAAGTATCATTCTTTTAACTGATGGTAAAGGGGCGATTTCACGTAAAACCTGAGCCCGTTACTACCAAATGAAAGCCCTGGCAAACCCAAGGGAAGACAATCTCACCGAGGTATTTCCCCTCTGCTTTCCATTCCCGACCCTTCTCACACATCCCGTGGGCAAGTCCCACCACCACGTACCTCACCTTACCCCTCCACAACACAGACCTCATCCTTTCCTTCTAAGAGCACTAGGCATAACCAAGAGAAATAACCAATGTGTATTATTGAACAGCGTGGCACTGCATTCACTCAGTGAATTTGTGCTCAATATTCTTTCGCCCATTGATCCTGCAGAGCCGGGATCATTTTGCAGGAGAAGGCAGCGGCAGATTCAGTGTCAAAACTCAACGCCTGTCTGCACGTACCTGGCATCACTGATGATGATATGGCAGCAAAACGTGCGTGGACCTGGGCAAAGTCCCTGACTCAGGAGAGTATAAAATTCTCTGCTGCAGCTGCACCATCACAGTAACAGACCTCCCAGTCAAAGGGTGCCGTGTGCAAGCGAGCACTGGGATTACGCACGACCGTACCAGGGCAGGAGGTTGAGCAGCCTCCCAGATAACACAAAACTGATTGCTGTCACAAACCCACTTCCTCAAAAGCAAATTTCTGCAAAGACACCCTTTGGAATGATGCCCAAAGTTCAGGAAAGCCTCAGGTCTTTGGCAGCTGCCTTTGCCACGGTTCTACTCAATGTTTCCTTAAACCCAAGATAAAGGTTTGTTTTTCCAAAGCACCAGCCTGAGTACACAACCCCTCCCATGTGCTCCGGCTTTTTCTAATGGATTTTAACACAAAATTTCAAACCTTGTCAGCCCGCTGACTGTAAATACATCAGGTGATTGTTTAGTGTTAGAAGACAGATAGATACTGTGAATTACTTGCTACATGGCGCTTTATCTAGAAGTAAATATAACGGTAATTCAAGCAACAGGCGAGTGGGCCTTAGCTTCAGTATTTCTGGCAGTCTTGTTTTCAAACTTGCATGGGTGGTTTTTTATCACATCAGTTACTATCACAGCTCGTTCTCTCCCGCAAAATAGCCAAAGACACAGCAGACCATTGCTCAAAACCTGATATCCATCACTGGAAGTAATGGAGGAATTCTTTATGAAGTTAGAAGAAATCACCTTCCACCAAGTTGCAGTACAAAAAAAAAAAAAAAAAAAAAAAAGGTTCAAACTTCTGCTTGCTGTTCCCAGACAGGCAGTCCAGCTGAGTAAAGGAGAGCTATTCAGCTCAGATCTGCAGAGGTAAGCACTCTCTCCCTACCACAATCAGGAAAAAAGCAGGACTAGAAGCCTGATTTGCACTTGGGGAACAGAAAAAACCCCCAGCACAGAGCAGTCCAAGGTCGTTAGTGTTAGTGACAAGGACAGAAATAGAACTCCAGAGTCTCCCTGACTCACAGCCCCTGCTAGGAAAGCTGAATGGGAGAAAGAACAGCTCAAAACACAATTAAACTAACTCCTAATTAAATTCCTAATGCAACTAGATTTAACCATGGGGGGGGGGTGGTGGAGGGGGGGGGTGGGAATTAAAAAAAATCCTTCGATAGGACTATCTCAGGCATTAAGACCCAGCTGGATCCAGCTGCATCTAAATCAGGAAACATGTCAGCAAGAGCAGCTGATTTTGCAGCTAGTTCCTTAATGAGATGCTAGACTGTGAGAGGACGACAATGGTTTGAGAACAAATTTGCCAGTCTAGACCAAAGCACAGGGTGATTTAGTAGAGAGATGAGCAAAGCTGTAGTCTCGTCTCCTTTGCTTCCGAGAATCAAAGCTTGTGGAAAATTCTAATAGAAATAACAAGGTATTTGTGTTCTTGACCACCCTAATGCTGTCAACTTTGTGTTCCCTCCAAGCCCCTATAACTGATGAAACATACGATATTCCAGAGCATGACCAAAGCTGATGCTGTACAACAAGGCCTGCAATAAAAACGATGAAGATTCTGTTTGTCCTAAGCTTGTTACATCTAACTGCTATTCAAGCACTTGCTGTCATGAGGTTTAGAGAACTGGCACAAAAAGGCAATCTACGATGTCCAGAGGAACCGACCCTATTAAATTTGAGGGATGATTTCTTCCATAGATGGATACTCAAAAGGTAATTTGGCATGCTGTGAAAAAATTGGGGTCAATGTCAAAGAGCAAATCTAACTATAGCTTGTGTGATACAGATGAAAGTGAAGATGTTGTGCCAGCAAACATACAGAAAGCAAATAGTGAGATACAGGAAAGATTAAAAATTGAAGAGAGGACACTTCAAGAAAGATGAGCTTAAAACCATAGTAATAATTCTGATCTCCCTTGTTATTACCACAGAATGCAGAAGTAGCTCTTTCAGTAGCATCTGTAAGTATGAGGAAATCAGAAAAGAAATGTAAGGTCCCTATACAACACTGGGTGTTTTTTTTTTATTACTGTGAAGAATTTGAACTCAGCCCTCGTTTACCACTTCCATGTGTTCATATTTCCCCCAAAACAGATCTCTTAGAAGGAAGTGTAACTTGTGAGAATATATCTGTAGCACTTAAAAGTGCTTTCAAAGTAGAAGATGGCAGAATATGTTCAAGTAACAATGGAAGACAGGAAATCCATCTCTTTTTGTAAAATATTGGAATATTAGATAATTATTATAATAATAGATACTTAGAAGTATTAAAATATACCTATGAAATACATCACACTGTGCTATATTTTAGCATGATGCTAGCTAGTTTCACATATTATTGTATGTGCTGCACTTTAGAAGTGAAAAGGTACCATATATCCAAATACATATATACAGATTTTCATGCACAAAGGGGCATATCAAACAAATATTTTCCCCAACACTACTGCGATGTCACAAATCATTACCTTTACATACTAACGTAATGGTTCACTTCACAAGATTACTTTTGCTAACAAAGTTGCATATTAGGAGATGTCAGTCAAACACGCAACAATTATTTCTACAGCTACTGCCAGGGGTTGCCTGCACAAAGGACGGCAGGCGGACCCAGAGAGCAAGCAATACACTTTGTGTGACACTATTATTTGGATTTTTCAAGTCCTTTTAAGTCTAGGTTGGACAATCTGGTAATGGCTTTTCTTAGTGACTACTATTTCATCCCAGCATGCTTTGAGGAAAGAAAGCGGAAAAAAATTACTTGCCTAGTAATTGTGCTTCTTCAAATGTCACCTCAGAGTCCCCCTCCTGAGCTTTGTGCCTGCAGCATAAATCATGCAGGAAATTCCCCTAGCTCTTAAGATTTTGGGCACTGTGACACACCTATAGGCTGCCTTGAGGGCTCTTCCATTTCAACTACATCCCTTCAAGCATGTACCGCACAGTCTTCACAAATCCCTAATTACACACAGACTACAAATTCTCCTTAAAAGTGACCAACATTCCAGGTGAGTGATGTACAACAATCAAACACCCAGGCCAGAATCCATCAGCTCCTCGCCATAGTATCCTCCTGGTAAAAGGGAAGGGGGATGGAAACACAAACACTAAGCAAGATTGTTTTTCCAGACCTGCATTATGACAAGGTAAGTCATTTTCTCTTTCCCTGAAGATACCATCTGCACAGGATTCTCATTTCTGGAGAGCCAGAGCCCAGGGGGATGCTCTAAAAGAAGCTGTAGTGATAACTAACCAAAAATGGGTTGACTGCAAGGCAAAAAAAAAAAAAAAGAAGTGTGGGGACGTTTTTCTTTTCTTTTTCAAAGAAAGTAATGAAAAGAAAAAAAGTCTCTAGAACATATTAGGCCTACCTGTTTGATAGCCTGTGGGACAGACATCAAACAGATCAATTATGAAAAGAAACAAAACAGAGAAGATATGAGGCTTTGTACTCCTCAGCCTTGGATGTGGGACCGTGGCAGGAATACTCTGTGGGTATGGAAGTGAACGACTAAACAGGGACCAGAGCCTCTGTCTGTAAATCTGCCACAGCACCATCCTGTGACAAGTAAATAAAACCTCCCTTGCCCAGAGCAGAAATCCTGACAGTCACCATGAAGCACCATCATGGAAATTATGATGTACCAGAAGGCTGGGGTTCTGTAAGGTTCTGAATCCAGCAGCCCAAGCTGGACAGCTGAAGAACTCTAGTTCAACCCAAGAAACACTTCCAAAGCATTTTCAGACATAAAAAGTGAAGACCACCCTTACAATCAGCCAGATGCTCCTCTCCGGGGAAGAAGAGATTTCTCAGGACACCGCAAAATCCTCTGGAACAAGAGTGACTTGGAGCTGCTAAGTCAGTCTGGAGAGCCAGGTGGATAGACTTGACCGCTTCATACCATGGCTTGAGGTACAACCTTGGCTAATGACAACCTAAACAGATCGAACAGGGCTCTGTTAGGCCCTTAAACCTGGAAAAAGGAATCACAGCTCTGAATATGTACAATACAAAAGGAGTCCTTTTCTTTGGAAGAAAAACTTAGCACAGTCACAGGTTCCCTCAGTGACTCAATACACACGTCTAACTTGTTCCATTTCAGGACCACACATCTGATCTGCCTCTTTCTTCCCAGCACCAGCAAACTGTGAATTGCTTTTGACACATGGATGGCTCAAGGGCCCAAAAAGCAGTCATAAGCAGATGGGATGACTGAAGGAAGGAAAGAAAGAAAAAAAATTTAAATACAGGCCAAGTGTTACCCTGCATCGCTCCTGTTTTGCACTGTGAGAACGGACTTAGGGAACAGAATAAACATCTGTTTGGAAGCTGTCTTTGTCTCAGTCCAAATGCTGGAACAGGAGAAAAGAGGGAAGCTGAGAACTGCCAGCACACCTTGTGCTTTATCTCACACTTGGATGGCTTAACAGGAGAGATCTGGGAGGATGAGTTTAGTTTAATGATTTCTTGCTGGTTCACCTGCTCCCCATCTGTCTTTGTAGTCCTTGCTCAGAGGGACAGATGGGAGCATTGCTGTCCTCTCCCTCCTCTTCTCTTTCAAGAGTTACTTGTGATTTGAACTTCTGAAGAGAGGAACACAGCAATTCTCAAGCATTAAGAAGTCAGGACAGATTAATCCAATAATTTATCAAAGGTAATAGCTAATAACAGACACAAGAAACTTGCTCACAGCCTCCCTTGAGCTTCATGTCAGAGTTGTCACCTTACAAAAGTGTTACAAGAAATTCTTGGACCACAGTAGCAAATTTATTAGCCAGAGGCTGATAAACTCTTCCAAGAGTCCCACAGTCAACAATAAATCATACAAATCAGGTGGCAAATACTGTATCTTTAATAAAAATGAAGTTGGTAGAGTGGTTGTTAGAACAATGTTAGAATTCAGCTGGCAGGATGACGGGGACTCGCTTTCATTTAGCCTGACCTCCCATCATGAGAGGGACCAGGGCTTGGCCCTGGCATCATTCCAGCACTGCACTAGACAGTCATCACATGACAATGATTAATGAACTGCTGAACGAATAAAGCAAGAAATGGCAAGTTAGGGGATCTGGGTAATAAACTAAAGAAAAGAATCATAAAGATTCATCAAAATTAGAGACAGAAGGCACCTCCTAGGTCACAGACTTCATGTCCCTGTCAATGTAGGAGTGGCTCCAACAGTACTGCTCTGGCTGTGCTTCCTTTCCAGACCTAAGGAACAAATGTCAGCTCTGTTCCATTTACCCATTTTCACCCTAATATTCAACACTAACTTTAATTAAGTCTTTGAAATCCAGAAATGAAAGAAGCAGAAGAGAAGACAGCTGTCTTCAGCTTTATCCTACAGCAGCAAAGGAGCTGCCTTTCAAAAAAACAATCTTTGGAAATTATTGTACTGTTCATCCACTGATGAGAGCGGGCAGATCTGCACCCAGCAGCAACAATGTTCTGGTTGTTGTTAGGGCTCACTAACATGCACAACACAGGTCTGATAGGTAAGACAACCAAATACAACTATGGTGTTTCAGGACTGAGGAATCCTAACATGGTCTCAGTACTGGCGGAAGACTTTCAAGAAAGCCAAAACAGCACCAGAAACAAGCCAAGGATTTTTCTGGGCTCATCTAGCACAATGCTGAATTGCCAACATAAATGTGTGTCCTTCCTAGGTAACTCCAGAAAAAAATGGAGGCTCAGATGGAAGAGCCAGAAACATCCCATTTCTACTGGAAATATTTTATTGCTGGCTAACCCAGACAGCAGGAGGGTTTGAGGATGGATAAAATGTGATTGCATTATAATTATCTTTTGTTACTTTGCAAAGTACATGGTTATGCACTTTCTTTACTGCCCAGGGAAATCATGTTAACACAATTAGAGCAAGAACCCTGTTTTAAACACAGTGTGCTCAGATGTTACTAACATGGCTCCAATTCTCAGTGCAGACAGTCTTCAGAGCCATCTTGCTCTGTAAATCAGTGGGAGTTCTGTCACCGACTTCCTCTGAAGCAAATACCAGCTCTTAGAGTAGAGACATTCTCTAGGATATACTGAACATACAGCTTCACTGTATATCATCACCCTGTGCAAGTGCTGTTGGCACGATGAGATGCTGCAGAATTTCTAAGACTCTTGCATTTATTATTCTTTGCAGCCTTACTCTTAGGATATCGTTCTACCCACTAATAAACTAGGAGAGAGAGAAATATTACATCAGCTCCATGGCCATGCAATGGAAGCATTGGAGGCCAGATCAGAAACTAGTAAATTCCTGGCTCTTGCTCAATCACAACCATCAGAACAATTAGCTCAAATAAGCCCAAGAACTGTTTTCTGCTCTGCTGTCGTCTGCCCATCCTCCCCGGTAACTTCTGAGCTGGAGAACCTCAATCGGGTTTGACAGAGGGGAAAGGCTACAGAGAAATTACAGTTCAGTGCAAATTGCCAGCAGACTGGTGGAGAGACCCACGGAGTGCTCCACTAAAGGCAGAGGAGCAGCACAAGCTCCCGCTTTGTCCAGCCACAGCCCGCTGGGCAGCAGACAGCTATGTGTACCAAGCACCCAGAGCTGGATCGCTGCCTCTGGCCCACGCAGCTGAGAGGGAACACTGGAAAGAGCAACAGACACCACGGGGCAGGGGTGGGTGACACCCAAGGAACTACAAACACAAGGATGGAGAAAGTACAAACTGCTCGAGGGCTGTCTAAGGACGCATGGGGGTTCCAGCTCACAGGACTCCTGTTCCTAGAAAATCAGGTCCCGTTACCTTTCTGCTATGGGAAGAAGTAAGCCTTAAGAGCACACTTTCCTTTTTCAAGCACCATCGAGATCTCTCCCTTGATTCTAGTACGCAGCAGATACACACATGAGGGACTCTGCATCTTTGCTGTCAAGATAAGTAGATGCTAAAAGGGAAGCACTAAAGTCACTTCAGTTTAGTGCAACCTTTAGCCATTACTTCTGCTCCAGCGTCCTCCCAGGGAACACTGAAGTGCCTGAGAGGAAACAGTTTTGCTGCATATTACCTTGCTGGATTAGGAATTAAAAAAATTGTGCCCATTTTAGAGAGGTACATACTGGATCCATACAGATTAATCTGCCATCAGGAACAGGACCCAGGACCCAGTGTCCTGTTCTAATTAACAGTAGATGCTCTGCCCCCTTTAGTAAGAGTACAAATGAGTAACATCCCTGTCCCATAAACAGAGGATGTTTATTATCCAGTCCTTCAGTGTTCCCACTGTGCTCTCTTTCCTACAACGGTTTGGGTCCATCATGCACAATACACTCGCATTATGCACGGATCACTGACACCACTGCCCATGACAGCTTCTCTGGAGCCCTTCCAAAATACTGTGTCATATGATGAACTGAAGCACCAAGGGGATACGCAGTAAAGACAGCAATCGTGGGAGTGTGTCCGCTCCTCACGCCAAATCCATTCACAGCATTCAGCGAAAAGTACTTTTTTTGGGGGGGAGTGTAAATTTAGTCTTTTCCCTAAGTTTAAAAATTAGAATGCTCCAAGCACAAGATTTCTTCTTCTCACCAACAAAGTGAATACTCTTTCCTGCTTTCTCCTTTTGACAGCTTCACGTCAATTTTATATTCAGAACTAAATGACAGACTGATCTAAGATACATTCTCTTTCCCCCCCCTCAGTCTCCTAACTAAAATCTGAATTGTTTTAAATACCAGAAAACATATTCAAAAACATCAAAACAAAATGATAAACAATTGAAACAACAATAATAGACTAATAGAAAACTAACATGATTGATTAACATCACCCGGTAAAGCTTTGCATACAGATCCAAAGGGAAGAACACCAAACATAAAAGTCTTTCTCTCATTAAGGGGCAGATTTAATTGTTGATTTAAAAGTTAATCAGAAGTCTATAAATATTTTGGCTGGAATAAAGAAATCTTAACAAAGGTGACTGCTTTTTAGTAAATATTTGCACAACTGTCTATACACGGTCCCCAGACTGATGGCAGAACGGGGGGTGAGGGGAGCCTGGCCCACCACCGTTACCACGCAGCGAGGCACAGCAGGCCACGTCGCAGCCCCCCAGCTGCGCAACCCCTGCTTGGACCACAGCCACCTTCAGTCCTGCTCCCCAAGGGTACGCGAACACGGTTACAGCAGGACGTTACCGACGGCCGCAACCAGACACCAGCCCTGCTGCCCCAAACCCTCATCTTCAGATCCGAGAACTTTCCAAGAGCTTATGTGTATTTACTGAAGTAATTCAGCAAGATGTAGGTCCTTCTGCACGACATGCCTGTGTGTGTCCTGGAAACTCATTTCACCATGTCCAGCACTTGCCTTCAGTCATTATCTGTAATCTGCCTGGAGAGGTCCACACTCCAGCAATTTTGCTGTTGTGTGAACAGTGCACTGTCTTGTAAGTAGCGGTTTATAAACTAGCCTCACACCAAATTTAGTTGTTGTGGAAAGAGTGCTCTCGCTGCTAGATTTTGTAGATAAGAACAAATGTCTTCAAATTGCACAGTACTCTCAAATTCCAAAGTGCCCTCAGCTGGAGAAATATCAGTAATAGTGTGCACTAAGGTATCACTGGCATCTCTAAGGCAAGTAGCACTGTAGCACAGATCACAGCATGCGAATATTTTCTATCCTTGTGTATTATGCCAACAGAACAAACACATTTGTAGTCAATTAACTGTATACCCTACAACCAAAAGAGGCTGAGACAGGTTAGGTCTAAATTTTGTTTGCATGAATCCACCGGAGGCTAGTGAAGCAAAAAACACACTGTATGCACCATTTGTGGGATTTACAGTATAGTACCCTTTTTCACAGGTTCAGTAAATAAATGCATGAGAAGGAGCATAGAGCAAAGGAAAATTACAGCAAGCCTGGAGCCAGCCTGTGCTTCAAGCTGCGGAGAAATTCTCTCATTGCAAAGGTATTTCTACCCCAGAGAAAGAACTAGGATCTGATCGCAGTATACCTGACTGGTTTGAGGTCATCACTCTTTTCTGTTATAACAAGTATTTTACTGAGAACAGTTTTCTTTACCCCCAGTGTCCATGAGTCTGTTGGAAGGCACTGGATTTACATTTGACCAGCACAAAGGATCAGATGCTCTCCACGGGTCTCAGTGAGAAAGATGTGCATGGGGAGGTGCACTTCCATCCAGAACTGTGTGTGGTGCTACTCACGTACCGAAGCCACTGACAGATTACATTATTTGCTTGTAGTACTGTTCATCCCCAGATTACAGAAAGAAAAGGCATTTTCTCCAAATGGAAGTATAGAAGTTGCACAGTGTAGGGAAAGGGAAGATGTCTGAAATCTTTTTACTGCTGGTTTCAGAAATGAGATGGCTCAGGGACGACCAATAATGTGATTCACAGCATCGTAGCAACAGGCCAATTGTAACTCAAACCGAGAACTGTTCTGAGCCCTGCTTTCAATAAAGTGGTGATCACAACCCGGTTCCCAGTGCTTACACATCCTCCCCTGAGAAGACCCAAGGCTTGCCTCCACCACGGTGTGTGAGACAGGACGAGCATCTGCCCAGATTACACTGCTCACACACAGGGTCAGGGCTGTGGCAGGAATTCAGGAGGAGAACAAGCTGCACCCCCCAGCTCTGCCCCAACACCACCCGCTTCTTCATTGCGGAAGGGATCACTGCTCAGGGCTGTCAAAACCACACAAAGGGAACTCGGCAACCAATGCCAAGTAACTTTCCGCAAAAGCTGAGCTCCTGATAACATTCCTGTTTCTCGCTAATTATCTTTTAGTGACAACCTGTCAAGATATTTGTGTTTAAAAGACTGATCTACCTTAATAGGAGCCTGCTAATCTGCAGAGTGATGCAGGATAATCGCGTACATGGACTCTGATGGCCTTCCCCCCCTGGGGTCAGATTTTTGAAAGCAAATATATCTTTAGAGCTGTGTTAAAAGAGGACAGCAGACAGCAAGGTAAGGCAAATGAAGGTGGAGACAGGAAGAAAAGCAAGGATGAAGAGAACTGCACTGTGAAACAAACAGGCTTCAGTATTACTAATCCTGAGGAAATGAATGCATGTGTCAAACCCAAGGGTACAATCCCAGCAGAGGACTAAAAGCCTGCCTGAATTTGACATATTCCCTTATTTGAAAGGGACAAAGGACACTGTCACGTTAAGGCACTAGGTATTCTCAGGCATCAGGGAAAGAAACTTGCCTTTTTAGCCAAAGAGGAAAAGAAAAATCAGTAAATCTCTTTCACTGTTCACATTTTTCTCACATCTCATGACTGGAGGTAAGCTAGCTACCTAAATTTCACTGATAGACACTTTCTGGTCTACCTGGTTACCGTGGTTGTCCTTAAGCACTGGATGGCAACAGTAGGGTTGGTATAAAAATACTTCAAGAGAAATGCTGTTCTCTCTCCCCACTGCTTGCCTACCTATGAGACCCATGAAGCCAACACAGCAACAGTACAGCAAGAAGCAGTCTGTTTTGCTTCATCCATCATCAGCAAAACTGTCAGCTCAGCTCCAACAGCAAAATCTTTATTACTGGTTATGATGCAAAAGGCAGAAACCACATGGTCTGATTTTCCCAGATCTGAGGCTGAGTTTGCAGTAGCAGCAGTTGGAGGGGAAATCATTTTGACTTTTCACTGAGCCAATTTGATCTGGAAATTGTTGAGAGCAAATAAATACGGAATCCCACTGTGGCATTTCTGCAGTCACTTTTTCAAATACAACCGCTTTTTTTTTTTTCTTCCTTTTTTTTGAACATCAGTGATTAGTATTTGGCACAAGTAAAAAATTAGCTATTCCCTGAAGCCATGCATGACTGATCAATTACAGAACTAATACGTTTTTCAGAGGTCAGTTTAAGAGATGAATAATCCCAAGCCCTTTTAAATTTCCCAACCTGCAGCATGGGGAGATAGTTAACTTGGTTTTACTGCCGTTTTCTTCAAAAGGTCAGAGTGCCCACAGTAGTCGGCTGCCCACGGTAACACACAGCAGTATATCCTAGGCAATTCTCCAGGTGACCAATGACCTTTTGCAGTAAGCAAGTCTGTGCAATACAGGTGCTCTCTTTTTTCCTTCTCAGGAAAACAACTGCTTATTGACTTTGGACTTGCCTTTAGAAAGGTAAATCAAAGAAATCTGCTACTCGGCTAAGTTACCCCAGTGCAAAGCAGAATACCTGCATGCACACGTCAGCTCAGCTCACTGCAGCACTTACTTCTTTCAACAGATTTCTACGTGCCATTTCAACTTGCTCATCCACATCTTTTCCTTTCTGCACTACCAGGAAACACAGTACTCGAGCACAGAGCAAGTGAGGCAGGTATACCCCTGGCCAGACTCCTTAATCTGCAAACAGCTCTGGTGGCCCTGGCGCTGCTCAGAGCTTTCCCAAACAGCAGTGAAGTAGGAGATACCACAGCGGTGGGTTTCATGCTCTGGACAACAGTATCTTTTAAGCAGAAAAAATCTAGCAAGACTCCATTAGTTGACACTTTCCACACTTAGCTACCAGGAAACTAATGGCACACCCTCTTCTTCGGCTGAAGCATGAAGCAGCTGAGAGGCTGGGTGGGAAAGCATGGATGCCTGCTTGGACTCCTGCTCACACTGAAGGGTCCTACAAGAAAATAGGAAGTTCCAAGTCTCTAGGTGGGGCATCAGCCCCAGTCTTTGATCATGCACCAGTTCTTTCTCCTGGCTTTCATCCAGGCTCTGGCAGACAGATGAGAAAAATACCAACAGATCCCATCCATATCCATCCTCCCTGTTACATAGGTGCTGACCTGTAAAGAATGGCCTAAGGGAAAAAAAACCAACCCAAAACTGTACCAGTACAGTTTGGAACACATTATAGCAAATTACAGGGCTTAAAGCTCTGGAAGAGGGAGAGAAAAGCTACTTCCTGCTACTGCACACAACACCTTAAAATGATCAGCAAACCTACTACCTGCCCCTGCCAGCATCTTTCATATCACATGAAGAATATTTGCTAACCCAAATGCTGTATCATGACTTATTTCTCCTTAGCAATTTTTTTTTTACCCATCTGTTTCTTTTTATATAGCATTTGTCTTCTAACCTCTCTTGATTTGTTTTCTTCATGTCTTTTTGATTTGCAAAAAAAAGGACACACCTTATCTCTTCCACAAGCTGCACCACCATCCCTTGTTTTGCACATTCAATTTCATATCTCAGCACCGTATTTGCTTCTCTGTCTCTTTCTGAATAAATAGAAGTGCAGGCACTTTTAAGGAATAAGGGCTCTGTTTGAAGAGTAATTAGCTGTCAGCATAAAACTAGTATTTATGGATTCTCATCCTTGAAAAATCTAACTCTGCTACCCGGCACTGATTATGGCTGTTATAAACAGATGGGGCTGAATCCATACAACTTGAAATAATCCTACATTCAAAAAATAATTAACTACAAATAAAGGACTGAATTCCACTGGCTTTCATAAATTTGATTTCCAATTTGATTTGTTTGTACAGAGTGGAAGCTGGGTTATTCACGGGAATGTCGTGCTACCCTAGCATACCTTGGAAGCCAGGGTCCACGGCATATTCAAGCACACGCTCCACAACTCCCAAGCACACAAGAGGGCCAGGTACTGGAATATTCCAAATACCCTGCAGCTGAGATGCAGAATGATAGGACGGCTCAGTCACGCCTGGGATCATAAAGAAACCCAGCACCCCTGGGTGTGTTGTGTCTGGGTGCCTGGCAGAGAAGCTGGAATTTCACCAGAGGTGCAGCCTTTGTTTTAACAACTGACAGAGGTACCAGGAGGGGAGCTTTAAAAAAATGCTTTTAAAACACAGTGGATGAAAGCCCCTGGTGTGTTACTCTTTCTTCTCTGTTCAACCCGGGGCAGCATCTTTGCAGAATGCCTGCACCTCTGTGAGAGAACAAACCCAGGAAATTTATACTCTGCTTAATTAAATCTGTGCATTTTACTTATTGGCACCTCTTACTAGACCAAAATTCACTCCAAGTTGGTTATCCATCATAGCAAAAGATACAACAAACACAATTGACTACTACACAAAATGTACAGCTCTTGGTTAACTAGGTCACAGATCGCTCTGCAACGTTTTTGAGGCTGCCAGGCTTTTACACACAAACAGTAGGCACCAGGCCAAATTCCCCCCTCCGTTACACCCCTGTAACCCCACCGGTGAGGTTACCCAGGCTCAGCGGGGGTCTAAGCGAGGGCAGCTTTCAGGTCACTGATAGTGGGCAGCAAGTCACAAGCCAGCTCCACCTGGAGTAAATGACAACAGGGTTTACCCAGACAACCGGCCTCGTGCCTCCTCCCGGACTTCTTCGAGGGCACATCCCATCCCTCTGTCCCCACCGAGCAGCGCCAAGTTTCGCCATCTCCCAGCTTTTGTGTAAAGCAGCCAGGTTTATGCTGACACCCCAGGGAGGGAGCCTCTTGCACAACCGCAGCCGCCTCCCGCCAAGCAAGTTTGGGTTTTTTTGTCCCCTAATAACCAAGCTGAAATATCCCTTTGCCTAATTTCAGTTCTTTAATTTCCAGTCACACCCTGTCAGGCTGCCCTAAGTGCCGACGCCGACAGGCATGTGTGCCCGCGGGCACGGTGGTGGCGCAGGGCCATGCCGCAGGACCCCCCTACCTAGAGAGACACCCCCCAAGTCCCGTCGCCTTCCCGGGAAAAAGGAGGGAGAGAGGAAGGGGCGCGAGGGGCCCTTGGGAAATGGGGACAAGGCTGGGGAAGTGAGCGGGGTGTGAGGACAGCAGGGGCAAGGAGATGGGGCCGTGAGGGGTGGCAAGGGCTGATGGAGGGGGGACACGGCCCTGGGGGGGGACAGGGACGGGACACACATGGCCCTGGGGGGGGGGGACACGGGGGGATGGGGGTCACATGGCCCGGGGTGGGGCAGGGGGGACGACGGGGTTCACATGGCCCTGGGGGGGGACACGACACACAGCCCTGGGGGGGGGAGAGGAGGGCTGACCGAGGTGGGGGACGTAGCCATGGGGACTGACCAAGGGGGACACATGGGTGAGGGATGACTGGGGGGGGACATGTGGCCCTGAAGGGAGGCAAGGGGCTGACCAAGGGGGTGACACAGCCGTGAGGGCTGACTGAGGGGGGGGGGGACACAGCCCTGAAGGGTGGCAAGGGCCGACTGAGGGGGGGACACGGCCCTGAGGGGTGACTGAGGGGGGGACTGAGGGGGGACATGGCTGCGAGGGCAGGTGAGGGCTGACTGAGGGGAGGCCATGGCCCTGAGGGCGGGCGAGGGCCGACTGAGGGGGGGACACGGCCATGAGGGCTGACTGAGGGGGGACTGAGGGGGAACATGGCCGTGAGGGCAGGCGAGGGCCGACCGAGGGGGGACACAGCCGTGAGGGCCAACTGAGGGGAGGCGAGGGCTGACCAAGGGGGGACACGGCCACAAGGTGTGACCGAGGGGAGGCCACGGCCCTGAGGGCAGGTGAGGGCCGACTGAGGGGGGCCGCGAGGGCTGACGGAGGGCAGCGCCGAGACTCCTCACCTCTTTAATCTTCATCCTGCGGGCGCGGGTCTCGGGGTCCTCGCCGGCCCGCCTGCCCCGCACCGGGTGGCGGAGGCTCCGGCGGAACCGCTCGTAGTCGAAGCGGAACGGAGCTCGCGTCTCCCGGGCGGGGGGCGCCCCGGTGGCGGGCTCGGCTCGCCGCTCGCCGCCCTGCACCTGCTGTCGGGAGCCCGGCGCGGTGTGCGCCGGCGGGCCGGCCATGCGGGCGGCGGTGCGGAGCTTCTCCCGGAGGCGGCGGGGGGCGGCGGGGCTGGCGTGGCGGGGCTCGGCGGCGGCGGGGGGGCTGCGGGGCAGGTCGGTGTCGCGGGTGGAGGAGGAGGAGGCGGCGGAGGAGGAGGCGGAGGAAGAAGAGGAGGCGGAGGCGGTGGCCCGGCGGGGTAGGAAGAGGCGCTTGAAGCGGGAGGAATCGGGCAGAAGGAAGAGGGCCCCGAAGCACAGCGTGAGCAGGCCCGAGAGGAAAAGCAGGAACAGGAACTTCTGCGGCAGCCGCAGCCCCAGCGCCGCCGGCCAGCCCGGCATGCCCGGCAGCTTCCGCAGCAGCACCATGGGGCACTGGATCGCGGCCGCCGGGCGGGATCCGCCGCCACCCCGGGGCGCGCCGCTGGCTTCTGCGGCGAAAGGCTCAGGGGTGCCCCCCCGCACCGCCGGCTGGAGCGAGCGCCTTCACCGGGGGCCGCCGGCGGGTGACACGTGGATGGCTCCGGACCGGGCTGCGCCGCGGGGCCGCGCCGTTGCCCAAGGTTCTTGCCCGAGAGGTTTGCAGGGCTCGGAGCGGCGGCTCACAGTCCCCCCCTCCGGCATGAAGGCGGCGGCGAGCGCATCCCGCCGGGGCCGGGCGGCGGAGCGGCAGGGCTGGGCTGCTCCCGGCGTCAGTCCCCCGAGCAGGCTCCCCGCCGGACGGCTGCTGTCGGGCTGGCTCAGGCAGCGGCGCTGAGGAGGTGCGGTCCCTTCTCTCTAGGCGGTGGGTTCATGCTGCAGCATTTCTGCGGGGAGGGGCGGGGGGGGGGGGGTAAGATAAGACCGTGTTCATTCAACACCAGGAAGGGTGCAGCCCGCGTTATAAGCCTTTGTCCCAGCGGGTCTGCCGCCGCCTCAGCCGTTCCCCCACTCTCCAGCCACACTAGGTGTTCCCTCTCTCCGGACTTGCCATCAACTCTCTAGTCTGCGAGCAGCTACCAGCTCTGCACCAGCCCCTACAGCTCCGGGCACTCCCGGCGGGGCATCCCCGGGGCCAAGGGGCGAACCGCGCCCTGAGGGGTAGCGAGGAGAACCCCAGGTGACCGGGGACAGGGAGCAGCCAGCCAGGGACGAGGCTGCTCCTCTTTTCACCAGGCTGCCAGGAGCTGCCCTCGCCCGCACAGGGCTGGAGACGATGGGGCTGCAAACAAGCGATGCGGAAAGCTCGGCTCGGGCGAAGTTTCTTGAGGAAAAAAATCTACGGATTTTGGTTTTACTAAACAAATCCCTGTAAATTCCCCCTTTCTCCCAAATCTGTGCCTCTCTGTTAAGAGTTATTCACCCCACACACACCCCCAATCCCCTCCCTACTTATACTGGCAGAGACAGAGCTCAACTTTCAGACCACGAAAGCAAGCAGGACCACTTTCAAAAAGCAGGACACGTCTTGAAGACCTACGTCCCAGCCCCACATCACCCCTGCTCCTACGGGCAGGCACGGCGCTGCCCCCAAACACGCCGTCAAACCCCCTGGGCGCACGCCTGCTTACCCCCAGCCCTGTTTACTCACCCCTCGGACACATCCAAGCCACTCTGGGTCCTACAGTGAGCAAAATCTTCTCAGTCCTGCCCGCGCATCCCAAAAGAGAGAACCCCTCGCTGCTGTCAGCGCTCACAAGCGCCCGGGAAATTAAGAGGAAGAAGCTGGCTGCCTGCCGGGCTCTCCGAGGGGCACCTCCTCCCTCCTGCCCATCCGAGCATCCAAGAGGGAAGCACCTAACCGCATCAAGCTGCTTAGACACCTCTGCTTTTCACCTCCTTCCCGCCCCGCCTTCCTCCCCGCCGAAGGGGACCCGCCGGCGATGCCCGCACACACAGCTCGCCCTCACCGCCCGCCACCGCCGCCGCTCACTGCGACAGCGCCGGCAGCACCGCCCCCCGCCCCGCCCCCGCCCCGCCCCTCCGCCTGCCAACGGTCACCCGGAGGGGAGGCGGGGGCACCGCGAGCCAATCAGAAGACAGGGGCCTGCCCGCCGTGACGCTCGCCCCCCCGCCACGCTCCACCCCCGCTCGCTATTGGCTATCTGGCAGAGCCTGCCCTCTCCCGTTGGCTGTTCCAAACGCCAGGAAAGCCAGGAGACACGCCCGCTTGTTTACCACGGTCGCCCGGCTCGAGTTGGGGGAGCGCCTCGCTCCGCCCCTTTCCTCCAGCCAGCCTTCCATTGGCTGCGAGGTGTGCCACATCGCCACTGCGATTGGCGGAGGGGGGCCCTGATACTTTAAAAAGGGGCTGAGGGCGGGCTGGGCGGGCGTCGGGGTTTGGGCGTCGTTCTGGGGTTCCCCTCAGGCATCGTGAGGGAGGGATTGCCCCCCGCGGTCCCCCACCCCAGGTCTGGCGGTGCTGGAGGCTCAAAGCCCTCAGGAAGGACTTTGTCCCCTGCCACTGGTGTGACCTCAAGGGCCTGGTGGGCACCACCTGGCACAACGAGGGGAGCAGGGCCCTCAGGCAGCTTAGGAACCGCTGCTCTGCACACAGAACTGTCCTTTCTGGGTTTTACGAGCTCACAGTCGACTGCCATGAAGCAAATCTGAATCCCAAATATTTAAGTCATCACCACACACCTCAACCTTCAGTGTACTGCTGTGACATAGTGCTATACCAGAGGTGAAGATGGTGAACCAAAGTGTTCCTGCTCATAAACGTTACCAAAAAAAACCCCCTAAGTCTTCTGCAGAATTAACAACAAAGGAGAGGAGAAAAAAGGGGCACCACCCAAGAGCAGATGCTCAAGTCATCCAGGAGCAGAGCAGGAGGGTGGAGGAGGCCACCAGAGGTGATTTTTGGGTGCTGCGAGCATGAGATAGAGCAGCTGCTGCAGCAGGAGGCTGACAGGAAAGGGTAAACTGCAGCCACCCAAAGCCCTGATGTGACTAAACTTGGAAGAGCTAAAAGAGAACATTTTGTAGGCTGGAAAGGAGCTGGAGCTGTGAGGAAAGAAATCATCTGCTGTTTGTGTCTTCCTGCGCTTGGTGCGCTCCTTCATAAATAACTAACGCTGCAGGAAAGGAATACCTGAGCTGATCGCTGGGCCTAGTGGGAGCACGTTGCAGGGCCCCGTATTCTGAACTGTGCAGCTGAGAATCGGTTGTGTTGGCATTTTCCTATGAAAAGTGCTTTAAGTGATATAAAGCAGGCGGCAGAGCGGCTCTGGGAGCAGGATTCAGGAGCTGCCATCGACCCAGCTGTGCCCAAGGCTGGTGAGCCTCCTGCCTTACACCTCCACAACCACCGCAGGTTTTCACCTAGTCGAAACAAAACCAAAAAAGCCAGCCTTCCTTGTGCTTTTCGCTGGATGCTCAATAGACCTTGAACGCAATTGCCCTCGGAGGTAAATTTGCATCTTGATTATTTCATTTTGAAATGTGTCCTTTGAACCGTCCCCTGCGGTTTGCAGGCACGACCAGTTCAGTGTGAGCAAGAGGGAGATGCAGGCACCACTCTCAGCCACCGCACAGGGTTTTCTCCGGAGCAGCTGCTCGAGGAGTGCTCTGCCCAGCTGCTCTCCCTTTCCTTGCCCTGTAGCTGCACCATGAGGGAGAGGGGAGTAGATTTGGCTGCTCGCTTTTGGCAGGTCGTGCAGGAGCCTCGCTGAGCATGGCAGATGCTCCACAGGCTCATTGGAGCCCAGGGGAGCTGCTGGCAAAAAATGATTTGGTTTTGCTTCTTCACACATCTTCTCAGGGCAGCTTGGGAGAAGGGGGGGAAACCCAAAAGCCAGCTGCTGGTTACGTTATTTTGAGCACCGATGCAGTGGGGAAGGCTTTTACTGCTGCCCTTCCTCATGCATTTATCAATGGTCCCTCAGGGATCAGCACCAGCGAGAGACCATTGCTCCGTGGGCTTCCATCATCCCTTCTTCCAACACCTAGCATCCTGCCTTGGCCTCAGACTGAATGGAAACAATCCTTCACCCTCCTCAGATCTCCTCTTCCCTGGGGACACCTCCAACAGCAGGCTGCATTTTGTCGCAGCCTTATAAAAAATAACCCAAACAAACAAACAAACAAAACCCCACCAAACCAAAAAGTTCCGCTACTGAGGTGGTGGTCCCTTGATCTTATTATGCATGGCTGCAGGACCAAAAAGTTTAGATAGCTCTGCTTTCTAAGAGGATTTGGGGGCATCAAGAGGGATAATAAAATCGACAGCTGAGAACAAACCAGAGGGATAATAAAATAGACAGTTCTGAACAAACCAAAAGGCTATGCCTAGCTTTTCATTTCATACAGCAGTGATAGAAAAGTTGAAGGCTTATCTTTTAATTAGGTTAAATTAAGAAATCTTTTTGTTTTGCTTTGTATTTAGCATAACATTGTCTTGAAGGTAAATGCTTAGAAATTAAAGATTTTCTAAATTAGGTTAAATTAAGATATGCTTCTTAAAGAAGACAAAGCATTGTCTTCAAGGTAAATGTTTAATTACATTTTTAAAACAATTTAGCTTGTGTAATAATAGGACAGAGCGCTCAGTCTCTGCTTGTGACTGCAGTTCCAGACATAAGGCAAATAAATTGAGAAATTGGTGTTGAAGGAGTTAGGAGGCAGTGTAATTACTGGAAAGATGGGGGTCCTGCTGCATTATGATTCTTGTTTTTAGCAGAACTGCAAGAAATAATTTTGAGAAAATTACTTTTTTTATGGCTATAAGAAAAATAGAATTTAATATCTACCTTTCTGTGAGGAATAAAACTACGGAGTGATAGATAATACTCAAGGCAAAAGAGTTTGGCAAGATAATTACACTCAAGCCTCTGGCCTATCTTTTAAAGCAGGCTTGGTTTTTTTTCCCCTCTCGCTGTAGAAGATGTTCCCATTCTGGCTGCCGGAGTGGCCGGGATGTCCCCCCCTGTGCTGGAACAGACTCCAGTTCTTAGCCAGAAAGCCCTCTCCAACTCCCAGAACCACTCAAACCTGTGATTTTTAGGCATCACAGCAATGAGAGGACAGAGCAGGCAGATGGAGGAAAGTCTCTGTATTACTGACAGATGGTTGCAGAGTTAACATAGTTTTGCAAAAGAGAAAAAGAAAAGACCAGAAAAGAAAACCAATCCAATCGCCTTGCTTCACTGAAGTGCAAAGGGACAGCACATTTAAATGCATCCTTAAAACAGGGCAGCCTCAGCCTGTAAACCAGATGCCTAAACTTTGTTGATAGCTACTACAAAGTATAGATAGTGACAACAAAACCTGGTGAAATTGCCAGCTTTAAAAAGGAAGGAATCCTTTACCTCTAAAAGAACAAGCAGAGCAGCTGACAGAACAAGGTGCCATCTTTCAGCGCATAGTTAAAAGATTTCTGACACTTTACCGCGTGGAGCCTAATTTGTTGCTCAGCTTTCTGAAGCCTGATCTTATGAGCTGCTGAGTTCCCCGCCAGGAAGGGAGGGCTCACGCTGTGTGGGATGGCTGCTGGCTGTTCCCACCCTGGCCTCTTCCTCACATGTGGCCCAGCAGGGAGCATTTTGGGGAGGACAAAGCTTCTTCTGCAGCACCTTTCCTCTCGGTACAGCCCCAAGGCTGCTTTTCCTCACCTGCAAGCAGCGAGGTCTAATTTCTATTTAAAGGCTTAGATGCATGTAGGCTGTCAGGCCCACTGCAGCTACTCTCGTTTTATCTGGTTGTGATCAGATAAGGGGAGATCCATATGTTTAAACCGGCTGATACATTATGCAAACAACAACCCTAAACTTTCTCAAAGCAGGGCTCATCTACACGAGGTGAGAACAAGCGAAACAATCCCTGATGGCCTGTAATGACTCAGGACAGAAGAAATCTGTCTGATATTGATTATTTTAAGGTTTAGAAATACAAGCAGAGGACATGAGGCTCCTGAGAAGCCTAGATAATTAGGAACTTTGTTATCTGCTGTGTGAAAGTAGATTGCAGTTTCACAGTGTATATAGTAGCTTGCTTTTAACCTAGCAGAGTGTGCTGTTGCCATGTGTTACTTAAGGAGCAAAGAGTGAAAAGCATGATTGCTGATGGATCACCGGGATTGTTTTAGTAGGAGGTATTCTGCAGTTCAACAAGGCCCTGCATGTGGGCTGGGGCAATCCCAAGTACAAATACAGGTTTTCAATCTATTCTCTGCCCAACAGCTCCGAGGAGAAGGACTTGGGGGTGTTGGTTGATGAGAAGCTCCATGTGGCCCAGCAGTGTGTGCTTGTAGCCCAGAAAGTCAGCTGTACCCTGGGCTGCATCAAAAGCAGCATGGCTGGCAGGTCAAGGGAGGTGATTCTGCCCCTCAGCTCTGGGGCATAAGGACACAGCCCTGTTGGAGCAAGTCCGGAGGAGGCCACAAAGATGCTCAGAGGGCTGGAGCACCGCTCCTGTGCGGACAGGACATGTTTAAGGCATGGATCTTTAGAGCAGCCCTCCTACTCTTCCAAATTTATCAGCATATATTGACCATCTTGTGCAGCCAAGGAGGAGGTTTTCAGGCTATAAATTACAAGAACAGATAAACCAGTCATGGATTTTGCCCTGATTTCATTTAGTATGTGCTCTGCAAGCATCCAATTTTCATGTGATAATTTTCATGTGTTAAACCTGTAAAGCAAGAGGCTACTAAGTCTCCTTGTCTCTTTACCAGTCAAGAATGAACGGCTGATGTAGAGAAGGCAGCTACTCTCATCCTGCCTGTGAAGCCACTGAAATGCTTGTAGCAGCTACAGCCAAATTCACACCACAGAAAACAACATAGCTAGACCCCAAACCTCTGAATTGAGACACACCACCATGCACTGATCTGCAGGTTTGACTGCTTTTAACTCCACGTTCATACATACGAGATATTAATTATCTGAATTAAGACTCACATTCAGGGATGCAGAGGAGCCTTGCTGAGAATCCAAATGCCAGTTCTCTGCTAGCAGGAGAGAGACATTTGCACAATACAAAACCCACCACCACATAAGCCAGACTTATGTATTCTAAGAAAAAGGGGAAAAGCCATTCACATCTGAGATAACAATCTGTTCTGTGTCCCTTAAACCAGAACTGGGTAGGAATGAGCTTTCACAAGAGGAGAAATCTTGCTTAATTATGGTAGAGGTTTACATCTCAATGATCTTACCTCTTCTGTGCTAGGGAAAATATAAACCAAGATGAAAAATAGTGCAAAAGTAGAAACACAGCATAAGGTACACAGAGGAAAAAGCAGAAACAGTTCTAGTTCGTTACTTTCTTGTAACACCAGGTGACTAATATCACAGGCTGCACAGGCTTTTCTTCTTCATTAAAATCTGCATCATTGTCATGACTGTATTCCATTTTCCCCTACTTAAGTAAGATAAGGGCCACAAGAATGTAATGAATTTGCTGTTGTGAATGTGAAGCAACATCTTAATTTAGATGGCTTTGGAAATAAGGTCCCAAGTGGAAAATGTCTAAGAATAATTTTCAGAAAAAGAGTTGACTTGTCAGAAAATGCAGTTCAGGCTAACCAGGACTGCAGACAAATTGGTTATGAACTGGTGAGTAGTTTTGTGTAAGAAAAGGGAAACAAAAAATGGCTTTCAACAAACAGAAGCATTAAGAACACCCAACAATCTTAAACCAAACTTAAACATTTGATTTGGATGAAAAAAGTATCTGGAGTCAACCCAAAAAGCAGTTTGTATAAGATGCGGTGGCCCCAATGGCATCCTGGGGAATGAATTTCCCTCGACAGTCTATAGTATTTTTTTTTTCCCTGGAGTTGTTTGGAGCAGGAAGATCTCCCCTCCTTTCCAGGTAAAATTTGGCTATTCAGTTTCCTAACAAGTCTGCAGTTATCAAACTACTTGGAAAGACACCAGGAGGTGACAGTCTCATCTTATCTTGGTGGGGACCAAGTGCAGCTCAAAAATGTGCCAGGGGACCCTATTTGACAAAACAGAGGAATTTTCCAGCCACAGAAGAAGCCAACCAGAATGATGCCTTCAGAAACTGCCAGGCTTCTTGGTAGTCATTAAAGTCTGGTTAAAGGAAAATAATCTCCCAAAGGGTTAATTTTCATTTATTTGACAACCATCTGTGTAGTCCCTTGTCAAGTCTCAAATCCAGAGACATTCTCATATGTCTGCAGCAGTCTCTGCTTCCCCCCAGATGTGATAATCTCTGCTCTCCATGAAGCATTGGGCTAGGTTTGCTCCAAGAACATTGAAACAAATGCATATTTCACAAAAAATCTTCTTTCATCATATAAATATATCCTGCTGCTGCTTTTTAAAGAGTGGATTTCAAGGCCAGGAAATAATGACCAACATCTTCAAATGCTGGGAAGATTAATCATCATGTGGGAGCATGGGAGGAAAAGCCTTTCTGTTCGTCCTATTCATTGTCCACAGACCAGAAGAAAGGAAAAAAAAAATGCTTTTCATTCTGCTCAGTGTTTTGGGCAAAGATGAAACACAGTCACACATTTTCATTACCTGCCTCAGAGCTCTCACTGTTTATGTCAGCCCCACGAGCAATGGTTTACTTCGGACCCGCTGCCCAAACTGTCACTTCTGTTAATAATTATGCCATGGGGTTAGGGGTTTCAGCAGTTTTCAGCTCTGGTGCTGAAACTGAAGAGGATCATGCCCAAAGGGTATAGTTTTAGATGAGTATTAGTATGTGAATTCTTCTGGGCTAATGGATAAGTGCTCCAATAATTTAGGACAGTGATCTCCAATTTGTGGTTAGCAGACCCTTGGGGTTAATACACTGCTCTGTAGCAATCTATAAAAAAATACTGGAAAAAAACAAGTTCATTTAAACCATATGGAAATCTAGACAGAGGACATTTGTTTTTAGGAGACCACAAGTCAAAGACTAAAACCTGCTGGTTTATGGAGGGTGCAAAAATACTTATCAAAATAGCTGTTACAGGACAAGCAGCCTTGTTTTTTTTCAGCAAGAGACAGCAGTGTAAGAAACCTTTGGGTCGGATTATTAACTGCAATTATTAGACTTAATGGCAAGTGATAACTCCACTAGCTTGGAGGTCCTCTGGCCATTTTTCTACAGATAGGTTAAGTTACTGTCCAACATTGCTGCCTTTAGATTGGATTCTCTCTGACACTGTTTAGGAAATCCTTGATAAACTCATTGGATCAAACCATCAACCCCTCTCAATTATTTTCCTGTGCTACTAAAGTGATGTAGAGGGACCCTGAATCTGCTGCAGAGACACTCCCCTGCACATGGTAAATGAGAACCCTGCACCATTACAGAACAAGCATCTTCTGAACGCAAACAGATCCATCTTGCAGAGGGGAAAAATGTTTTCCTACTTCTCTTGGTGCCAAGCTCATCTCCCTTAAACTTTAATGCTTTTGAACTAGGCCATTACGAGCCAAGCCAAGAGAAATAAAGACACCTTAGAGCATTTGAATAGGGTAACGTAAATATTTCCTTTATAGGGAAAAAGAAGCACTTCCAAAGAGTTAAAAGTCATTTAAACTATGTGCTGCAGTGAAAATTCCAGCTTACAGCGCTATATATTGGCCATCCCCAGGTGACCACTAAGGCTCTGTTAAAATCATTTGTCAACTGTACAGTAACTTACGCTGGAGGGTAAAGTAGGTCAGTAGATGCCCTTTGGGCAATTATATTAAGATTAATACACAAGTTCCAGAGTATTTTATTGGCACTACTTGGATATTCCCAGCCTCTTTCTGCAGTGATCTGAACCTGCCATGTTATTGACTGGGATAAATACCTTACATGTTTTGCGTGGATCCTGGTGCCTGGCAGGTGGAGTCCCTCCCCAGGGACTTTCAAGGTAAGCAAAATTTAAACCTCTTTCAAAGAGGTCAATAGTGCGTAGGAAAAAAGAAAAAAAAAAAAAGAGATAAGGTTAATGGGGCAGATGTTCCAGCAGCTAAATATATTTCTATTCCCTGTAGAGAGGAGTAAAAGTTGTTGAAGCGCTTTGCTATGCATTGCTTTGCCAAATTATAGAATTACCCTTTTCCCTGTCCAGACATTAACCAATACAGGAAAATAGAGACACTGTGGAGTTCACATTTCCAGAGTGGGAGTTCCTGTGTCAGATCATTAGTATCCAGACAAGAAATATGACTTAAGATTTTAAATTATCATGGGAAGTCATAAGCTAAAGCCATAAAAGAAGAATAATCTGTACTTTGCAGACATGCTGGTGTCACAGTCCTATTTTGCAGGTTATTTTTTTCCCTCTGAAAAGCAGGGCTGTCACTTTTTTTAAAAAAAACCAACTTTTCCCCTGAATGCCAATATCCTCCTGTAAGGCCAAATCCACCTCAGCCAGTTGCCTTCTTTCTGCTGTGCACTGCACCGTGCTCCCTGCTAAATACTGGAGTATGAGGAGGGCCCAGCATAGCCCAGAATAACTTTTAAGTCACCTTCGGGGTGACATTCATCTGTCCCAACCTGAGAAACAGGTCACTCCTCACATGGCTCAGATGAATCACTGTCTACACTATATTTATACGGGAGCCTGGGGAGGTCTACACCAAACTGTTGACATTTTGCCAGCGTAAGTCTGGTGAACAGAGATGTCCCATCTAAGTCATGGCATATGCAGGCAAAACACATCCTCTGACACAGACACAGCTTGTAGATACCTCATCATCCCCACATCGGCACTGGAGAGGCGATTGCATTCTGCTGACAGAGGAGCTCCCTTTCCCAGTACCAACTGGCTCCTGACTGCGGGGCTTCGCTGGTGGAAGTGTGCCAGCAAAGGCTGTGCCATACAAAGGAGCCTGCTGCGGACTGGTGGGAGACTGGGGTTTGACCCTCCGTGTTGCTATGGAATTCAGAAGAGTCTTCCTCAGTTGCCTTTCAATTTTTCCTAGGTCAGTACAAAATAAAACAATTCTATAGTGCTGAAGCCCTGTGAAACAGGAAAATGCCTTTCTCACCTGATGTCTCTGGGTGGTACCAGCCCAGACTCACCATCCCATCGTTCCCCACCTGTCACCTAAGAGATCTCACGGAATGAGAAATCTACTTGACCCATAGATCCGATTACAACTCAGGAGGCATTGGTCTTTCCTTTTCTACCTTAAGCTTGTACATAGGGCAATGCCCAATTACCCCAAAGAACAAGAAAAATCTTCCTTGGATCCTCACCCAGACAAAACAGATCCCCTTCGAGGACCCTAACAAACCTCGTATAGGTTGGTGCTTTCTCCCTCTCCCAACACATATGTCTGTGTGAGCGAGTGTGCTCACTCCGCAGCTGGCAGCAGTGCCCAAAAGAGAGGGGGGAAAAAAGCATTTGTATTTCTGTGCCTCGAGCTGTTGTATATTAGCACGCATTTCTAAATACAGGTCTCCTATGGGCTGCACCAGCCATGCACACTGCATACAGATTAAAAGGCTCTGACCAGGTGGCCAGGCTGTAAAATAGGAAATGAGAACTGCAGAAAATAACAAAATATGGGATTATAAAAATACCTTGCAGGTATCAGAAGCGCAAGGGAGTGGGGAAATGAAGTTGTGGGGGGAAGGGCAAGTTAAGGAAATTAATGTTTCAGGGCAGCGTCCTCCTGTCCCAGCTTCAGAAAGGACCAAACGCCAATGATTTTTTGGTCAAGACATGAAATGCATGACCTGTGGGGACACAGTGTCTTCTAGCCTGGCTGATGGGTTTCTGATTGAGAGCTGCAATACTGACAGTCTGCATGCTGCTGATATTCTCCCAGGTTTTGTAGCTCTTTGAAGCCAGAGAGGTGCAGGATAGGCTGAGCTTCCTTGGAGCAGAAGCCCACAGACTGTAACTGCTGAATGGGGTATGGAGTTAATCAACATAACCAGTGCTGAGGCCACGTACTTTCAAGAAGCTTTGTAGGAGTTAGCTAGCACTGTAGGGAGGTTGTAATTGCTCATTTTCTAGCTGGTTGGTAGGGGAAAAGCAATGTCACCTACGCTGATCTTGGAACGTTGTTGCTTGGTGTCTGCTTCAATTTGTCAGGTGGTTTTTCCAGCCATCGCTCTGACACAAGCCACCGAGTCCGTGACGGCTCTCAAGGGCAGCCCGTGGGCTGTGTGGTGCAGAGGAGGGCAGACGGACACGTGCACCCTGCTCACCGGGGCTCCTCGCCTGCAGGATGGATGGAGCAGCGGCATCCAGTAGCATCTCAAATCAGGGCCAGGAAGAAGCCTGCAGAAACCAGGGAAGCCTGTCTGTATTTGCCAAAGGCAAATTCAGCTCAACCTTTAATACTTTGGTAATGACCTGTTTCCAGAGCTCTTCCCCCAACTTGCTTGGGGCTCTTCCCATTTAAGTTGAGAAAATCCTCCTAGTGTTGGCATCAGCTCTGACAGATAAAAGGAGGAGGAATTTCAGCCTTCAAATAGTCATTGCCAAGAGTCATCCTAGAGACAAGAAGAAAAATCCTGGGACAGATGATCAAATGGTTGATTGCAGAATGCTGCTTTACATGGAAGCTTTACCATGCTCCTCTTGAACTAGTTGCCCACCTTTTTGCTTTTGGAAAGGACTTTTTGCACCTGGTGGATCAAACTTTTGACGAGAGGGAATACAGTATTGTATCAGGGCTGGGAAGGTCTTTCAGATATAAGAAATTCTTGTCTTTCCTCCCCCAAGTTCGAAGACTGCTTGTGGTTTTAGAGAGATCTGGTAATTCAGATGGTAGTTTAAAGTCCAGCACAGATGTTACTAAGTGACATCTTTAAAGCATGTGTTGCTGTATAAAATCAGACTACATGCTGATAATGGTTTCCCCTGGCTTTACAATCTATTGCACTTATTCTCACCACACAGCCAGAAACCACCTTTCCAGCTATTGCATTATGTTATCACTTCAGCGCCTTCCTGAAATGGCCTTAGTAGGTCCCAAATCAGATAAAGCCCGAGCTCATCAGGGTAGCCAGTGCTTAAAGGAGGCTTTATCACTCCCTGCTTCAAACTTTGCAGCCACAGCCAGAGACATGAGGCAGGTTAGGATTAGGCTCACCTTGCTCTAGACTGAACATTTCCCAGATTCCAGCTACAAATCTCCCAGCTCCATCACTCCTGGCTCAGCGTGTGGTTCAAACCGAGGGTTTGAGAGGGGTTAGTCACTCGGAAGAGACCGATTCAATGACATTTAACTAAAGCTGGTAGGAACAGCATGAGGGAGGAAGTGTTGACAATACAAGGGCAGGACCAGCCTGCACCCCCTCTGAGTAAAATGAGGGGATCATCTTGCAGCCATCAGACGTGGTCTGCTGATCATGGACCAGAGAGAGGCTGACAAGTGGGATCATGTTGTCAGCTGGGATGCAGTGGCACTGTGGGGACAGACAAAGGACCCCCAGCATTGAAGAATCTGTTCCTGGCTCTCAGGAAAGTCACATCACAGACTCTCCTTCGTTATCACAAAGAGACCAGCTGCTCCACAGGCATCCCATAAATCACATCTTGTTGCAAAACACACGGGTGGGCGCTCTCCAAAGCTCTGCAGTGCTCTGGGCCAGCCCAGAGCCGATATCACACAGCCGTGGCAGTCACAGGCATCAGGCAGTGGCATCCAGAACTCCCCATGGGCTTTTGGTTAGCCAGATGAAACCCAAACGTCTCATCTCCGGAATTTTGCTCTGAGGAAGCAATACTTTTAAACTTGTTTGCAGCTGTCTCTCTCATCTGCTACTGCTGTGTCAGGTAGGAAATAAAGAGATGTAATTTCAAGCTCAGCAGTATTGCACCTCCTTATGCAATCTGGTTAACGAGACGAGGGAACACTTGTAACTGAAAAGATCCACTCCAGCCTGTGCTGGCTCTATCTTACCCCGGCCTCGAGAGACCACGCTCTCATTTTGAGGCCATAAAAAGCAGAAATGGAAAGGCACAGAGCATCAAGGGCAGGAGGAAGCACCTATGAAATATAACTAGCATGCTAGGCAAGTTTCTCCTGTCACAGTTATAAAATGACTTGTATGCAGTCTAAAGTCCTTGAATAAATTCACCAGAAGCTTTTCCCCTTCTCCCATCACTTTCCACAGACTGAGGTCAGGTCAGCTCAATATATAAATGGGAGACCATGAAGGAGCAAGTAACCCAGATACTGACAGTCTTCCCCCAGAATTTAGCCTTGACTCACACACCACCAGCCATCCCCTGGATCGCAATGTCTTAACCAACACAAAAAAACCAAAGTCCACCTTCTTGTCACCCTTAAAAGCAAAGGTCTTGCCCTCCCAGCACCAACTGTTTTCAGGCACTTACAATCACATTTTGCTAATGAGCTCCTACCTGCTGCACAGCCCTAAAACACCTACGGATGCACCAAAACCCCCAACATAAACACTGAGGATCCAATCCAGCCCAATTTAAGAAGCTGATGCCGAGCAGAGCAGCACAGACCCATCCCCCTAGCCCACAGACATCCCACTGGATGACAAATACTCCCAGGTACCTGGGGCTGTGGCTTCTGGGATTTATTTAATTACTCTGAGAGTCAAGAGGGTGGGTTCGGGGAAGCTGTGAGTCAAGGAGCTCCACCTGCGGATTAGGGAAGCCTTCCTGCCAGACCTGATGCCATACAGCTGGGAGGGAGGTGGTGGGACGGGCAATGACAGCTTTACAAAGGTCAGCACCCAGTATTTCTGTACAATCTTGTGTGCTCAATGTAAGTAAATATTTCTGACTCCAGCTGGACCCATGGCTATAAAGCTACGCGGGAGTGAACTAGATTGTCTTCTGGCTCATGCATCAACCACAAAATTATAGGTTCCTGTTATAGACTCTTTCTTAAAAGGTGATTTCACGGGAGCCATAAAGAGGGTGATTTTCAAATGTGAGCTGGATCTGCAGGTCCGACAGATTTTTTGCATCATTCTCTGTCCTCTTTAACCACCCACCTTCTCTCACTCAGACTTTTTTTGTAACTCACATGTGAAACCACGTTGATCTGAAAGTCACTGACAGACAATACACCTGGTTCCTGTGATAGTGTTTGCCTGGTATTGCCCCTGATGACCGTATCCAAAACCTGCAAGCTCTCTCCTTGGAGACCCCTCTTTTTCCATGGATGTAGAGCTTCCCTGACCCTTCCTCACAAACCAATCAAACCAGGGAACTCTGACACGTTTTATTTGGTTTTATCATTTCTGCTTTGTGCTGTCCTTGGTGAACCACAACCACTTGTCTGCACATCAGCTCTTATTCTACAAAGGTTAAGTGATAAGTAATATTTTATGTTTTTAAAGGCTGCCTCGTTCCACTGTAATTTGCATGTTTTGCTCGGTGAATATACACTCCTTGAATTGCAGCCACCTCTGGGGGAAAATGCAGGAAAGGATGACCCAGGAATGTACCACACGGCAGTGGGATACAAAGGACATAAAAAGCAATTCTCTGCTATTACTGAACATGATAAGATCTCAGATACATACAGCCTTGGTTTGAGATCTTGTTACTATGTACAAATCCATTTATTAAGCCTTTGTTCTTAACCTGAGCTTTCCAAGAGAGTCTGTAAACATGGTTTACTACCATAATTTCAGTTATAACATAATAATACATGAGCTTAGAAGAAGGCTATCAGCTGCTGCTTTTTTATATATAAAATCTTTCTGGCTGAGCAATTTCAGCCTATTATTGATCCAGATGATGCATATGATTCCTATAATTGAGGTTGGAGGAAAAAAAGTCCTTCTATTTCTTCCAGCATATTTGCTTCTTACATTTTACAGCTCTGTGCATGTATTGGTAGGGCTCTTTCATGAATAAGGTGAAGGAATTTTTCAAGAGTGGAAAGCTGTAAGTGCTTTGGACCAAAAGTCACCAAGGAGACTCAGATGTAGGGATGGTGGCTGAAAAATACCTGAGTATTTTCCCACTGATTGCCTTTTAAATGTTAAGCAGCTGCTGAAGTTGTTTTCTGGGGATGACAACCAGGAATTTTTAAAAAATAAAATACAAATAAAACTGACTCCAGCTTCTAATCTAACAAGCGGCTTCCTGATGCTGCAGGCTCAGGGGTCTTCCCCATCCCCTCCTACTTCCCCCTGATTCAAGTCAGAATTTACATCAGCTGAAGTGAATGGTAATTTTCCAGTTTCACATGGGATAACCAGGGAAAACTGACTCAGATGAGAAAGACTCGTATGAAGTAAGGATTGAAACCCTCTCTCTCTGGGTAATGAAGCATGCTGGCAATTATTAGGTTCAGATCTTTCTGTAGGTAGCATATTGATGGAGAAAGTGCTGTGTATACAGTTGTTTATTTGCAAAAAAAGGTAAAAAAAAATATTCTATTAAAATCCTGCACCTCTGGGACTGTCTTTGAAAGGCATGTGATGTGACTCTAGGAGAGAAGTGATCAGCCTGTAATAATTTAGATGTTCCTGTTGCTATGGATACTTTCTTTTTTTTAAGCGAAGCATACCATTATAATTTAAATTTCCAGTAACAAAAAAGGTAGCATATTAAAAGTAATAAAAAATGCCAGCGACATAACTGTTTTATTCTTTACTGTCAGTTTTACTTGTGCTGTGACAGTATATAGAAGTGATAAAATTGCCACGTCTGAGGAGATTTAGTACTTTTACACATTTTATTACATTAATTAGACCTGGGGCTCGTACATATGAGTGTGTGATACAAGCAACAGCCAAGTGACAGGCCTGGTGCTGGGATGTCGCATTAAAAGTTGTGCCACCAAGCAAGGGGATGGAGGAGGGTTGTAGCTAAAACAAGACCTGACAAGCAGAGAGTTTGGGGGCTGTTAAGCAAGGTTTGGGTAGGGAGATGGAAACACAAAGGTACAAGGCAAATAACTCCCTGCAAAGTATCATCATTAAAGCTTTTAAGCAAAAACTTTGCCTGGAGTGGTGTTACCATCCGTGGGATTATTAACAGCCGAGACAGAAACTGCCATTGCGGTTTACAGCGAGAGTGTCAGGAAAACTCTTGCATGGAGGCTGGAGTTTTTGCTGGGGAAAAAAATGCTGACAGCAGTAGCTGGAAAGGTGAAAAAAAACCCCTTGGATGCAGAAAGCAAGTGATCTGGAGTGGAGTTTGCAGAGTGGCTGGTTTGAAAGGAGGGGAAGAAGAATCCCCTGGACATCACCCTGTCTACCAGAGAGATGATGGCTCAGTGATGCCCTGGGCATGTATTTGCTTCTGCTCGCCTGACATGGAAACTGCGATGGCAAAAATTTGGGGCAAACAAGATGCCTGGGGAATAAATCCAAAGACAAGGAAGATGGCAGGGGTTTTGGTATCTAAACACTGTTTTCCTCGCATCATGGTTCAAAAGATATGTGTTAGGGAAGAGAAGGTGGCAGAATTACCCCTGTGTACCGCAGCCTGAAGTGGATGGCTGTTTTATTTCAGCAGTGACCTGTAATGTTCTTCCCATCCTGTTACCTCAGCCAGGACAGGAGTCTTGGCCTGAGCCCTGGGCTTTAAAGCCAAGCTTTTAAAATCCATTTTTTCTCCCCTCACTTATCTTTTCCAAGCTGTGAGTAGCAGCTGGGTGAATGATAAATCACACGAGTCAGCAGGGATTTTAGAGCCAAAACTTGACGGGGTTGATGTTTCACAACCTGCCTCTCCTGATATTTTCTTTTGCAGGGAGAGGAGCAACCCCACAGCCCTGACGTGGGCGCAGTGACATCGGTGATAATCATGCCTGGCTCCTGGAAGGAAAAGTGGAGGGCTGGAAGGTGGCAGGGTCCCTGCCTGTGAGCACAGCCGGCACTGCTTTCCCTGCACTCCCATGCTGGGTTTGCTGGCACAACCCACCTCCTGCGACTCCTGCTGACTTCCAAAGGGCCCCCCAGACCACACTACAGGGAATAAGGTACAAGCACTCAATTGCAATGACACATCTCTGCTCACAGCCGAGGCCAACAGCTTTCCAGCAGGTTGATGCCCTGGGAGATGCTCAATGCTGCCAAAGGTGAGCGGTGCCAGCTGGGTGCTGGGCAGGATGGAGAACCCTGGACTCCGGCTCCCCGCTCCGAGGCGCCTGGCTGCAGGCCAGCACAGGCTGACGGCGGCGCGTGGCCCCGATAGCAGAGTGCTAATCCGCTTTCTGGGCAGAGCAGAGGGTCCCTTTGGCTCTGCTGGCCGAGAGAGCCGCTGTGCTGGGAGCTGCTCCAGAGCCAGGAGCGAGAAGCAATTGCTGCTGATGAAGATCAGAGCCCAGCAAAAAAGGGACTAAGTGCATGTCCAGCGTGAGATACCAGTGGCAGTAAATTAACCAGCACTTGGTCACTTAATTACCTTCTACCTTACATTCACTACCTCCAATCTTCCTGCTCTTCATACATCTGCTTTCTGGCTCCAGCTCTTTGGCCCCATTTCCACTCCCATCTCAGAAGACTTCCTCTTCCTGCAGCTTTTAATGACTTGACAACCCTTCTTTTTGTAAAGCAAATATTTCTTCTCTGAGCCAAGAACCAGCTGGAAAATGTTTGCTTTTAGCAGGGAAGAAAAATCACAACCAGCCCCCAGCAACCCGCAACACTCCTTCCCATTGTCCTTCCCCTGGGCATTAGAGGAGAGGTGCTAAATAAATGAAGTAATGCAATATTAAGACTCCCTCTGTCATAAGCAGTATCCACTCACTCCTGATAAATTGCTTGCAGTCAGATGCCGGCTTGCTGCTAAAATGACTTTCAAGCTGAGGGCTGGCAGCAGAGGCCCTGCTCACTCGCTCTCGTTTGCACTGGGTAATTTCATCAGCTTCTGGCCCTGCAGTGCTGGTGTGGGCTCCCAGGTCTGCTCTGTGCGGGGAAAGCTTCTGGGTCCTGCCAAGCCCACGTTGCATCTTGTTTGGCTCTGGGTGTCCAGTGGGGTTTGTGCTGCCTCCACAGAAGTAGCCGCTCTAGGAGATTTTATTTTGCAGCAGAGCAGGGCCACAGCACGGGCACCATCACCCCCGGGTTACCATTGACATGATGAATCGAGGCCCCAGGTTTCAGGGAGAGGTGGACCAGACAGTCAGCAAGATTTTCTCTGAAGGGAGGCATAAAAAAGTTAACTCTGGGAAATTTAAGGGGTTTTGGCACTCAAATTACAGCTTTTTTAGTGGGAGATACTTTCATGCACAGCAGAGATTTGGCAGAACAACCCCACACCCTTCGTTGTTCATGTTCACCGAGGGCAGCTGCGTTGGCACGCGGCTCCACAGCTCCCTGCAATGGAAACTTTGACAAAAGCCATTTGCTAACGCTGCATCACCACTCTGGTCTCCCGCTGCAATCTCGTCTCCTGCCATTAACTGCTGCAAACCCCTGGAAGAAGTTCAAAAGCAGAGGCAGAGATGCGTTTGCAAAATACCCCTTCAGGACCGTTTGCTGACCTGCGGTGAGCTCCTCTTGAGCAAGCCCCTGCTGGGGTCCCCACGAGGTTGGCGGGGGGACTTTCAGCAAACATCGCCTTTGCCTGGCGATTTTTTTGGTTCAGCTCCCCTTGGCATCGACAGGGGTGAATCTCTTCAGGGTCTGGCAGTTTGCTGTTGCTGTTGTAGACAGCTGTCACGCAACGCTGACATGTTAGAGTGGAGGAGAGCAGCGCTTAACTAACACCTCCCTCCATCCTGAGCCAAAATGCATTTGTGCTTCTCCACAAGGACGGTTATTTCTTCTTGCTTCAGAGCACAGGAAGCCTTGCAGAGCAGCCCGCAGCTCCTGGCACCCTGGGGCTGGCTATAAAACCCAGAATACAGCATTCAGGTGTTCAGATGAAATGTTGCTCTCTTTATTTGTACTTTAAAAAAGAATGATCTGGGTAACGACGGCCCTACAGCTCTCGCTCAAGCTTGGCACGAATTTACAAACTCTCTCAGTGATCCAAGGAGAGAGAAGTTCAGAGCTCAGTACCTGCCGCAGTGCACGCTGTCGTCCTTAACAGCTCAGCGTTTCCCCGAATCAGCCGGTTTGTAACCTCGGAGCTGGATTTGGCCTCAACTCACATAACACAAATGACCATCACTCAGGAGCACTCGCTGAAAAGAGAGGAAACAGCAACACTTGGTAAACTTAATGCCTACACGTAAACCCAGCCAGTAACTTGGCAGCAACAAGCTGGGTTGGTTGTTGCAGTTTCAGGGGGTGCATTAAATCAGTTTAGTGAGTTACAGCACTAGCAGTTTAAGAAATTAGCTCTGAACCACATGGCTTGCACTAGCTGTAGGTTTTGTTTCTTCAGCAGGTGATTTTGAGAGGGAGGTTGAAGATGAGCTCTGAGTTAGTTTCCTCACCCATGCTGGCTACCGCCTGTAGGATGGATGGAGTTGTTAATGTCCTATATACACCCTGTGCCAAAGCAGGGTGACAGACCAGCATTTCACAGCGCGGCCCACACCACCACTTCGGCTGCTGTGGCTGCTGAAAGGGAGGAAAACAGGCAGCGAAGTCACTCCATGTCCCCGTCCCCGTCCCCCCCCCCAAAAAAAAAAAAAATAGGGGTCTGGGGTGAGAACAGCCAGCAGCTCCCCCAGCTCACAGCAGATGCTGCAGCCCCTGTGCAAGCAGCTGCCTTTTCATGGCAGAGTTGTGTCTTCCCACCGTGAGCCCCTTCCTCCCTCCCAAGCACGCAGCCATCGCAGGTGAAGGAAATGGATGCTGAAAGTTTCTTAACTGGCACTTAAAAAAAGGTCACATCAAAACTGAAAGATCAATTTGTTCCTCAGCATCGCCATCAGTTATGCATGAAGGCGCAGACGGCTGGTACTCAGTACTCATAATCTGGGACATCTCTTTACACTGAACAGGCAATTTAAATAGAAAAAATGAACTTTTATTAATTCTTTTTTTTTTGGTTAGTCTAACACTGTGGGAAGAGAGGTGTCTCTGCAAAGCCCCTTTGCTCTGCCCGCAGCCCAGCTCTGATACCACAAAGGGAGCATGGTGGTACACGCAGGTTAAATCTTTTTGTCAGCATCCCCAAATGAATTTCTCTGTGTGCTTCCCAGCCAAGCGTTAGCAGCGTGATTAGCCGGTAGCTGCAGGAGCCCAGTCACACCAAGCTCGCAGCCAGCAAAGGCAGGAATTGCAGGGGGAGGCCAAGTGCACAAGGCTGTGCCGGGCTCTCCGGGCTGCCTGTATTTAAAAGGCAACTGCACGAATTAAACTCCCCTCAAGGGAGAAGCACTTTGCACTGCGACTCAGACACACTATCAATTAAGAGATTTTGTTTTTTGATGTTACCAACACCCCATTTACCTGCTGACAAGCTCAAAGCACCAACCTCCCTCTTCTCATCTGCTGTCACACCCTTACCTGGAGGGCAATGCAGCGAGGCAGGGGCTCAGGCAGGGACAGATTTACTGAGCCGGCTGCAACGGTCACCTCGTGGCCCAGCGCAGAAGGGAAAGCGGCTGCTGCCTGTCCCCCTGCACCCTGTGTGGCTGCATCCAGTCCCATAACTGTTTCCTGGAGGCAGCACCACAGACTAGTGTCTAACTGCAGCCGTCTTCCACCTGGATGGCCCTGGGAACAGCCTTCTGATGGACAGAAACTTCCCGTGGATGCTTCCGATCACTTACTGCTGGGCATCAAAGGAGATGGAGAATTCAACCAGTTAGAAATACAAAGGCCTCTGCACGTTAAAAGGACTATGGTAAAAATAAAGCCACCCAGCACAGACGCTCCAAAAAATGGCAGAACTTTTATTTTCCTTAGTACAGATATTTTTTACAGTACAAGGTTTTCTTAAAAAAACTATATACATACATATATAGCATTGTGCATCAGTATATGCTCCTAGAGTCTCTAGAAAAGGGGAAAGATGTACAGACAAATCCTCACAGTCCATTCCTACAGCCCAAGCTCTTTCCTAGGATCATCACTCCTCGGGGTCGGGACAAGGCGCTTGCTACAACCACTCCTGCAGTTTTGGCATTGCTTACACAATGGGTTCACGTCTCTACGTGTGCCTCTGTAGCACGGGCAAACTTTGAGCAATCCCTTCAATCGCAAGAGACTGATGCTACATATGAGATCAAGTCAGTCATGGGCATAAGAGTTTCAAGATGTAAAATTGCTTTAAACACAATTTTGCAAGATAAACATAGCACATGTTTTATTAAGACATGATGAGTCAACTTCACAAGTCCTCGGTACCTTATCACAGTAACACTTAGGGGGAAAAAAAAATCAAATCTAAGTTAGAGTCACTCAGCTGTTTCCTAATAAATTCTTACAGCTGACAAAGAGCTTTTTCTTTTTTTTTTTTTTCCTGCAAGCAGTTTTAAAAGAGTTATAAAGAGCTATCTGCGGAATGAATTAGTGTTTCAAAACCAAGTTACAAATCTATAAAACAGATTAGTATACTTCACATAAGGCCACAAACACTGCAAACTGTCAGTGCGACTATTTAGGATCATTAAACTTAATCTTTTAATTAGCATAAGCTTTATACCTCCATTACTTATTTTCAATTCCAGGAGCAGATGAAGACAGCTTCCCAAGCCTCACAGGAGACTGGGGGAAGAGGATCGGAGTACCGCTGGAAGGGGCACCTCCTGCTAATTGAACATCCAGGTATTGGTCTTGCCTAATCCAATTCCATTTGAGTCTATTGAGTGAGCAACAACCAAATGGTTTTGAGACAGTAAAAAGGCATGCACAGCCAAATCCACTTAGCAGAGCTAAGAACACAGATCTATTGTGCTACTGGGTTCACCCAACCTGCAATTTTCAACACGCTTTAGCAAAACAAATTGTTACTCCCCAGCCGTTTTGCTTTTAAAGCCAACAGTGCAACGGAGCCTTAGTATTTTGTGTCACATCAGAAATGGTGCACGTGAATAGTCTTGTTTTGAAACAGACCCGCAGCATTGCCAGGTTGGGGTTTTTTTGGGTAAATAGCTTCTGAAGAGAAGTTACAGGCACTGCTTACCTTGACAATTCGGACCATTGCTTTCAGTTCCAAGTTTTAAAGTGCAAAACTTCATAGTCTTTGGGTAAAAAAAAAAGTGTCAATTCCCATACAAAGCTGGCGAAGAAAACAGCCAGAACCCATAGGGGTGATTGACAACTGTGAGAGTATCACAGACATTCACAACAAAAGCAAGATCTCTGCTACCTCTTTGATTTTAACGCTGTTAGCAGCTGCTGCAAATCTCCGCCCCTCCGCCTAGGCAGGTGATGTGTTGTTCAAGAAACAGTGGATTAGTAACAGTTTGTGCTTGCAATTGCATTTCCATCTGCAGACCTTTGTCTAGAAAAGTATATACAGAGAGACTTTGGTGTTGCATAGCCTTTTTTCGGAGAGGAACAGGCACTGCTGAAGGTTCTTCCATGGTATATTGCCACATAACACTGCAGATGCTCTACACACCTTCCAATACACATGTAAACTGTAACAGCTATGAATAAATATACTCAAGAGCATCTTGTGGTTTAGGTAAAAGCAAGGTACAAAACTCTGCATTAGGTTTCTAAAGCTTTGGTCTAAACTGTGCTGCAACATCATCTGACTTGGTGAAGAGCCCTCAGAAGAGTCCCTTGCGTACAGCACCCGAAACAGCACGATTCAGTCCATAGACTTTTAGTGGTTATTCTCTCGTCAGCTCTCAGATGCATTTGACCTCAAAACATGAACAGATCATCTTTCTCGCCTGCGTTGGAATCTATTTTATTCCAGTCTACAGGTGAGAGTGTTTCTGCACTCTGGATATCTTGAGCTGTCAGTCCTGTATCGAGGACATGAGGGTTTGTTCTTGACTGAGCCAGTCTGAGAGGGGAGAAAAACAGAAAGTAAGAACACAAATCCATGGAGTTTATAGCCTGGATGCCTGATGCATCTGTAATGCCGAACCCTAGCTGCAGCTCCACATTTCAAAATCCTCCAATGGAATGAAATAATTTAGTAAGGGGAGAGCTGGCACATAACATTTGCAGCTCTCTCAAGTTTGTTGCAGCTTTGCTGCTGGTTTATCCTAACATTTCCCCTACAGGCATCCAGGGAATTTGCAGTCTGGGCATCCCGTATATTAATGGTCTGGCAGAACGTTGCTGTTTTCCTCCCCCGAGCTACTGCTGGCGGGTGCATCGTTTGCTGGGATCTTATCTCAGCGTAAAGGCTCTGCCGACCAAAGGAGCAGCCTCGCTGCAATGACTCAATTTTCACGGTGGTGTGTCTGGACACGCAGGCTGTGCCATAGTCACTGCCTGCCTCACTCCCTGGCCCAAGGATTTAACTCTTTGGGTTACGACACAGCAGGACTCAGATGATGTTTAATAGCCCACAGGACGAGCTTTAAGATGTCTTCATCTCAGCACATTCCAGATGTTTTGCAAAACCTAGCAAGCCCCAGTCTGTTTTTATGTTAAGTACCTCTGTGAAAACGTAACACTGCAGCATCATTTCTCCCAGGGCCAAAGGTTTACTCAAATATTTGGTCTTTCATCCAGGGGAGGCACGGTGTCAAATAAGCCTCAGATTGAACCAGCCACATGCACGTTTTTTAATAAAGAAGAAAAATGTCCAGCGATGATGTTGTGGCAGGAACACTTTCAGAGGCATCCGCCTTGGTGGATGAGCTGTCCAAATACTGAGTCACCAGAAGGCCAAGGGTGATGTGACAGCTCGGCATCCAGCAATGCAAAACAAAAGACCGCAACCAACAACATCTGCTTAATTCAATAGGGCAAGGAACAGAGGTGAGGAAAATAGATGACATCAAGACATAAATTCAAGCAGCCCCTTTATCAAACACGACTTGGGACAGGGCTACCATGGAAGTGGAAGCTGTAAATCATTCCCGAGAGCTAAACACAAGACGTGAAGTTCTGTTTCCTTAGGGCTGAGCACGCAGTTTTTGCACTGCTCCAAACCCGGGCAGAGGCGAGCGGCTCTCGGGGAGGTGACAGCACCGGGCTCAGCCCCGCTGCTGCCTGACTCCCTCCTTCAGCACCTTCCCTCTCTGCTGCCTCTGGCATCTGCGCCAAAGGCAGCTCACTGCCCAAACTGGGGTGTGCTGCCCAAATGGCAGCTGGGCGGCTTCATGAGCTGATCTGGAGGATGGGACCCACAAAACCTAAAGCATCCTCATCACCCCACAGGGGCCTGCCTGCACGAGGACAGCCAGGAAAACTCACTCAGAAGAAAATGGATTTGTTCAACACTGCCAGATCGCCGGCAGGCATGTGCAGGGAAGCTCTTAATTTGGACTGGAAAGTAAACTGAGCCATGTGAAACCGTGGCCACAAACTCTGAATGTGCTCACCTGCATGAATTCAAATTGGTGCTTCAGTCGCCCTGCTGTGACCCCACTGCAACAGGGACGGATGGAACAGGCAGGCTGCCCTCAGCAGTTGCTGTTGGTTTGCGGTTGAAGACTCAGGGTTAGTCTAAACCTCACAGAAGGGCGAGGAAGGGTAAAGCCCCCCCGTGCCAGAAGCTGGGACCAGCACTGCCGCAGCTAGCATGGACAGCCTCAAACCACCCTGGCAAGCGGGAGCGGACATGCCAACTGCTTGGGAAATTAAATTCCCTATCACACACAGCCTCTCTCCATCCTTAAAAGGTTGTCAAAATATTTGGCTTATCAGCCAGCCTCAAAGCCTATCTTTCAATTAACAGCTGAGGCACTGATGGGGCAGCTGCCTAGGTCAGATCACAGTGGTTGATTAGATTAGAAGCATTATTAAAAGTCAGTCACTAGTCAAGTCTCCCAGGCTGGTCCCTGGTGGTGTGAACTTGTAAAGGGAGTTATTAGAATTACCTTGAAAATGCCTCGTCGAGACCATCATCCATTTCCTTTGTTGAAGAGATAAAAAAAGAGAGAAGTAGTTGCTAAGAGAACGCACAAAAGTGTATTTAGAGATCCGGCTCCACAGCAGACAAAAAATATATGTATGTTGACTCCTGAGTGCCTAAAGCAACGCTCCTCTCAGCAATCTGCCTCCTCTCTGCCTCCTTGGGTTGGTTTTATCTCACTCCCTGCACACGCCCCAGGCCAAGAGGCATAACTCTGGGTGGTCCAGGTTTCCTCAGAGCAGATCCCAGGGCTCGGGCTGGGGATGCCACCTTTCTCCCACAGCCCAGGGGCGGGGCAGGGGCTTGGCCCTTTCCCACCACCTCCAAACTGGGCTAATTCTGCCCCGCTGCCTGCATGGGCTGGATCTGGCCCATCAGCTGGACCACATCCCCTCTGGGGTTAACCACAGCCCTCGGCAGGCGACTGGCACCTGCTGCAGGATTCTGCTAAGAGGTGGACCTGGACAGAGCTTGGCAAGATGCTCCAGGCATCCCTCGGGGCATTTCTGGATCAGGAGCCTGGAGAGCAACTCTGCATCAGCACAGGGGGCACCTGAGCTGCTTGAAAGAAGCTCTGGGGTCCTTTACCTCCGAGCTGCTCTTAAGGTTTCCCAGGGAAAGCATCTGAGTTGCTTGGGGGAGAAAGGTTTCCCATGCTGGAAGATGGACTCTGTGCAAGGGCTTTGCTATGGACAGACTTGACTATTCCCACAATTGCGCGATGCACTTACAGACTTCACGTAATACGTAAAGTATGAAAATTCTGCAACAAGGGAGGGATTAGAGACCACCGATAAGGATTTGATACGACTTAAGAGTTGATCTTCAGGTTTAACCTGAAAAGCCTCAGGCTCAGACCCAGCAGACTCAAGCCTTTATCATTCAGTTCTCCAAAATTCAGCAGGCACCATGTTTCCAGAGAGTGCTCATGGCTGGGACAAGGTTCCAGGTCAAGTGGGGCTTCAAAGATCAGCCCCAGCCCGACTGGTGACGGAGCACTCAGGCATGGAGGAGGCTCCTGGACAGATGCACAGCCAGGCATGTGGGCTGGCTAATTATTTTTCTATTACTGGTCCACGAAACAATTAAGCCAGATGACCGAGAACATTTTAGAGAAACCATCCATGCTCAGGCGAGACAGAGCCACAAACAAAACCAAGGGAAAAATACAAGTAATAACAAACATAAATATAACCTGGTTTTAGTGAACAGTAAACAAAAACCATCAACATAATGATTTTTTCCCCTGAACAGAGCAGTTAGGTGGTCTCTCAATTAAGTGACAAACCACTGAGAAATGCAGCTCAAGAATAAATAATATTCAATTACTTGACAGCAGCATTTTTCAGAGTGCCACACAATCTCGTTCATTTATTTACAGAGCCTAAAAAGGGCAGTAGGTACTTGAACACTAATTGATCATTTTGAGTGGGACACTGAAACCCAGCTCGCTTGGGCATCTCTGAAACCCTGCCTGAGCCGCTCAGCCACCCCAGAGCTCCCGGGGAGGGATTTTTTCCAAGAAAAAGCCCCATGACGGGATCTGGAGCACATGAAATGGAGGTGGCATCGCACGTCCCCCCTGGCTTGGCAAATGCCACAGGACCTTGGGCACACACTTACCCACACCACGTTGTTATTTACAGAGGAGCTGGGCCCAAACATGCTGTTGTCCAAGTGTGGGGAGTTTGCGCTGCTGGTCAGGGGTGATTTGGCAGAGTCTTCTAAATCCAGCAAGTTCCCTGTGGCTGCTGCTGCAAACAGAGCAGAGAGGGAATGAGGCAGGGGAGGGGAAAACAGAGATGACGCGAAACCAAGCCTTTTTGCAGTAATCGCTTCCCTTCAAGAGGGGAATCAAAGGGTTGCATCAAATTCCTGCAGGATAGCCCCAGATTTTAGCATGAGGGAGCTGCATTCACCCCAGCAGGGGCTGTCGTTTCAGCCTGAATAATTAGTGATGCTCAGATCAGGCACCCGAGACCCTCTTGACAGTGACGCAGGGGAGGATCAGCCAGCTCGTCCCTCCAGCAGCCATCAGGGGAGGCTCCTGGGTACCCACTTACGTTTGGGATGAGTCAGGATCAGCCCCAGGCAAAGCTGACACATCCCACCCCAGGACATCCCAACCCCAGGGTGGGAACAGACCCTGGGTGATAGATACAGCTCAGTCCACGCCACTGATTCAGCATCTTACAGATGCCTCATTATTTTTTAGGACCAAGGGCAAATCCTGCACTGGGTGACGAACAGTTTATAGTTCGGGGGCTGCTGGGACACTGCAGGCTGGTTGTTTCAGGGAAGCCCCAAATCCTCCTCATGCCCCTGCAGTACGGGTGGATACAGAAGAGCCCTGGGTGTGGAGCATCCCCCAGGCAGATGTTGGAGCTCATTCTTACACCCGCGGCAGCCCCAGGCCTCGCTTATCCCAATATGCCACCGTTTGTGACAGATTCCTCCAGTCCTGGGCCTTCACATGAAGAAACGAGATGTGCCAGCCTGGAAGGAAGCCCAGTTTAATGCTATTTTCCTCTGTGCCAAATCCTCTTATCTCAGTGGCCAGCATGGAAGAGAGATTAGCCTTTTGCCCCACTTCTCCCTGGCCACGCGTCTTGCATTTCAGAGGTAGCAGAGGACCCATGGCCAGGTGCTGAATTAGGGGCTTTACTATTCATTTTCAAGCACCTCTCCTTCCTCTGGGGAGCCGGAGGCAGGGTGGCACTTGGATGTCCATCTCCTTCAGCTGATGGGATTCCAAGTGTTTCAGGTCCAAGACAAACCTGAAATCAAACTTGGGACGTGGGGGTCCATGCTAAGCTCATAAGGATCTTACGGCCAGTTTGCCTAGGGCAGAAGTAAACGGATCCGGGGTGGCAGCGGCTGTACAAGGGGCTGCACTAGATATTTAAGAGGGAGATGGAAGGACTCAGCAGGCACCCACTGCATCCCAAGCGCACTGCTGAGGGCAACAGCTCTGCTATGACAAAAAATGTTTGCTCCTCGCTGGTCTTTAAACCCCTCCCAGGAGCCTACCCCTCCCAGGAGCCTGCCCCGTTCCAGCAAAAACCCTCAGGCTGTTCCCCATCGCCAAGCCCGAAGCCAAGTTCTGCTATTGGTGACTTACGTGCATTGGGGTGGGCTGGGGCTTCCAGGGTGGGGCTGCTCGGCCCTTCTTCCAAGATGGATCTTTCCCGCTTCTCCTTCTCTGCAAAAGAAGGAGACCCTGTCACTGCCCACGAGTACTCCCCTGCAGGCTTTTAGGGAGGAGGGCCAGGGGGGACAGCTAGGACAGGCCACCAGGTCTCCTCTGCCCACAGCAGCCCAGGATCTGGATGTGTTTTATAATCTCATGGAAGGTGAAAGCAAGAATCCTGACAGCAGCAGGGTTCTGAGGTACCACAGACAAGCCCCAGGTCCTTCCCACCCTGCCTGCAAGAAAGCAGTGCAGCCAGAATTTGGGTGGATTTAAAAGGCTGTTAAGAGAAACACGTAAGATGCCTTAAATCACACCAGAGGTCGAACCAACCTTAATAGCAGCCTGGCAATTTGGAGAGCAAGAGGAAAAGGCACTTGAAAGCTGGAAAAAAAATCAAAATCATCCCTTGGACTTTCATGGAAAGAGGGGAAAAAAACCTCACCTTCCTTAGCTGCTTGCCAGAACTCAAACGCAATTTTGAAGGCCTGGGCTACGGTGAGGGTAACCGCCTGTGCCTGCAAAGACAGCGGTGAGGCAGCACATTAATCAACCGGTCCTCATGTAGATTTAAATCATCTGGAGGTTTTGCTTTGCAGATTCATGTCAACCTGGATCCAACCAGCCCTCTGCTCTGCACGCTCCCTGCATGGCTGGGGAGGGGTAATCAAATATTGATGGAAGCAGAGCCTTGCTCCATGTAGGACATGCAGCTCATTGTAAACACGTCTTCAGGTGTAATGGGAAGACAGAGGAGGCAGGGACATGGCTGTCACAGCCATCATGCTGACAGATGGAGAGAGAAGAGCTGCTCCTGACCGTCGGGCACTCGCAGCTCTTCCTGCACCCCACACCTTAGTATGACCTAAACAAATGCAAGTGCTGCATAGCCCCAGGCTCATCCCTGCAGCTCCCTGAAGGATGTGGCTCCCTGCTCCAGGGCTCGGCTGCGCTGCACCCGTCACAGAGCATCACCCACCAGAACAACCAACATCTTGAAGGGAATCAGCGCCTGGGCCCGAGTGCTGGACCACGCCGCTGTTGGCCACACCAGTGCTGGGGAGGGATGCGCAGAGCTGTGGTCCATCCCTCCCCAGCACCACGCACAACTACATGCACAAGGATGCTCCAAGGGCAAGAGGGTAAAATGCCATGGCTTTGCAGCTCTCTCCAACGGGGAGCAGTCTTAGAAGCAGGACAAGAGAGACACCAGGGTCTTCCCCTGGCTCCCCCAAGCTAAGCCGGGGTCTCGCTGGCTTTGACCGACAGCGTGGGTTTGTTCTGCAACAGCCGGGGCAGCAGCAGGAGGAGGGACACCTTCCCCTTCAGTCCCTCCACTCCTCCCCAAGCCAAGAGCTTGAGCAGCATTAAAAAAACCCACCACCTTAAACAGCCTGAGTTGCTGGAGATATATAAATAGTGACATAAATGCCAGTTTCATTAGAAGAAGGCAGAGCTCACGAGCAGTTTAAGTTCAAGGAGATAACGAGGAACACTCTGCAAGGCTGGCGTGCTGCAGGAGCCTTGAGGCGTGAGTTTGTTTTATGAAGTTGCAAACTAAACAAACACAGATCCGGGTCCATAACCCGCAGCCCCTGGTAGCTCGGAGGATGGAGATGAGGGGGAAACACGAACGGAGCGCAGGCGTCCCCCAAAAGCCAGGTGCTCCCGCACGGGAAGGGCGAGGAAACCCAGCAAACCTATCGGTGGCAATTAAGCCTTGCAAAGCAGGAGAGCTCATTTGAATGTTGGAGCTATTTACATCTTTGATGGAAGTGCAAACGCTTTATGGCAAAAACTTAAATATGGTAATTAAGTATGAAACTCCTCACAGCTGTTTACAATTTAAGCTGTCACATCTGAATCAAGTTTAATAGACCCAGCTACCGTTGAGAATTACCCATGAACTAAAAATACGGACTAATTATATGCCCGTGACTGGTAGCTGTGCATACATTCAGGGACCCTGCCCTGGGGCAGGGACGGTCCTTGGTCTGGGAGCAGGGCATCACCTTACCAGCATGATGTTCCTGCATTTTACAGACAAGGGAAAAAAAGAAATATTTCTAGGTTTTGCCACAAAAGGCCTTGGAGAACTTTATTTGGAGGGAGACGCACTAAGCTGATATACCACTGAGATAATTCTTTTAGCACTGGAGAGATTTAAATTTTAATTTGCAGAGAGAAGCTTATCTTCACTGTGCAAGGATGGGAGCGTACGCCACAGAAAGGAGAGACAACTTGTAGCTTCTATTATTCTCTCCCCAGAAAAAATAAAAATCCCTAAATCGGGAGAAGCACAGAATATTAACAGAGCTGCGGTGGCCACGCTCTGGGCACAGGGATGCTCGTAAGGACCCAGGAATGCCCATGCCAGGGTGCACCGGCTGGGAATGGCTCTTGGGAGGTTTGTTTCCCCGCAGATTCAGGAGATCCCGGGACCTGACCTCCCCTTCCTGCCACACAGAGGGGGCTCAGCCCCAGCTCTGGCTCCACTGGAGAGACCCCCGGGGCTCTCCTGGCCCCACTTGCAGCCGGTGCCCAGTGACCCACTTCTCTCCCCCGCCAGCTCATCAGTGCTGGGTCCCTGCCCATCCTGATGCACTGGATCAGCAGGAAAAAAAGCCCATGAGCGGGTTCAAAGCGAGAGCTAGAGACTGTTTTCTATACCCAGGTCTCTGCCCTGAGCTCCATCCTCAGCACACAGCAGGGTCTCCTGCGCTGCTCCTGTGAGGAGGACACGGCCCCGTCTGGAAAGACACCGCTAAAAATTGGATAAGGAGCTTCAATGGCAAGAAATGGAAGGAAGCCAGGGTGACGAGCCCAGAACCGCTGGCTAAATGCCTCCCATCAATGAGGTTGCCCCTGGGCACCTCGCTGCCAGCCTCCCTGGAGACCTCCCTGCCTGCCAAAGCCTCTCGGCACGCTGGGCTCAGACCTCAGACTGGCTCCTCTGGCAGCCCGGGGAAGTGGATGCTGAGCAGGGAAGAATCCCAGCAGCTGGACCACAGCATGGCAGGGGGGTTCAGGTGCTGGTGCAGGGCCAGGACCTCTCACTCCTGCCCCAGACCTTGGGGCAGAAAGGCTTTTACCTGCCAAGACGATGGACTGAATCCAGCCCGGAGTTACACCTGCTGGAGAGCGGTGGCCAGGGACTGGGCAGCACTGCCAGGGCGGGCAGGCGGCGGTGGCAGCAGGAGGCTGGGTGCTCTCCTGTGGCCATTTGCCGGGGCAGGGCCCCCGCCTCGCTCTACCTCGGGGCAGAGCTGTTATCTCACTGGCACAGCCTCTCTCTCCTTCCTCCTCCTACAGCCACATCCCCATTTATTCCTCTGGACTGACCATTTTCCGTTTGGTACAGAGGAAGGCATGGCACTCCAGGTTCTCATTGAGCTGGTTCTGGGCAATGTAGGCAAACACTTTATCGTGGATCTTGTCTGCTGTGCAGTAGGATATCCTGAAAGACAGAATGAAATGTCTTGTCTGGGGCACTGCGCACAAGGGAGATCATCCAACCCCTCCTCTGACCTACCAGCAATGCCTGCCCCAGGACTTCCAGCTCTGGGGACAAGCAGGGAAGGCAGAGGGAGCACGGGAGCGTTACCAGGCTTCAGGGCAACTCCTTCCCAAAGCAGAGGAGTTGATACCGCTGGCTGGCTTGATCGTAAGAGAAGCCCGGAGCAACTCCCGCAGCCATGGCGTGCACCACAAGCATCACACGCAGAGGCAGGAGAGAAGAGAAAATGTTTCGCCTTGTGGGAAAGGACAGGTTAAAGAAGGTAAAGACTCTGCAGCGTGCCAGCCTGGGACTGCACCTGACAAATGCTCTGCCTTCAGAAGAGAGACTTGGAAGATTTTCCTTGGAGAATAAGCTTGCAAGGAGAGAGAAGGACTTGTTCTCAGCCTACGATTTTATCTTGAGGCTCAAACCAGGGAAAGAAATTGATGCAGGGGTGCCCAAGAAAGGCGGTTGAAAACGCTGAAATTCAAGCTCCGAGATCCGCAGTAGCAGATGCACAGGATCCTCCAAGACCCCTGAACACACAGGACACAGGGAAGGAGGCTCAGCCACCTCAGTGGAACATTCCCAGGATGGCCGTGTCCCTCCCAGCCCCCAGGCAGGGCAAAGCTGACTCTGAAATGCTGAACAAGGCTCTGGAAGTGCAACAGGCTGACCTGTTCGAGGAGACCAGGCTGTGACTGAGGGCTCAGCTCCCTTCTGCAGGGCAGTGGGTCCCTCAGCATCAGCCACCACCATCTCCCATGGGCCCATCCATGCCAGGAGCTGCAGGACTGAGTGTCTCATCTGAAGCCAGCAAGCACAGGCTGGAGCACCCCAGAGGTTTAGTGCAAGGCGGCAGGTGCTAGCAGCAAGCAAAGCCTCTTCCCTGAGCACAGGACAGATCAAACAGGTGTTACAGAAAGAGAAAACCCAAGGAAAAAGTGGGACACTTGGGCGAAAGTTTTCCCACGGCCCCATGTTGCCCCTTCAGCTCCTGCTCTCACTGCCCCGAGAGTTTGCAGGGAGGGGACTGGAAGGTCCCAGTTCCCAGCAGATGCTACAACTTAAAAAAAGTCACATTCAAAATCTATTTACATCGCATTCGTTTCTTGTTGCACGTGAGGATGCCTTTGCTCAATGGCCTATAATTTGTTTTCCACAGCTGAGCCATGCTCTGGATTAAAAAGGTACTTAGAAGTTCATTTCTTCCTCCCTTTTTTTCCCAAAACAGTGTGGCCACGCTTTTAGTAGCGTGACAAAGCTGCATAAGGTTGTCTGTGCTGGCACACGGCCCTTCCAGCACCTCCCAGTGCTCAGCTCAATATTCAATGGCCATTAATTTCCAGGGAAAAGATAACTCACACCCGCCTCTGAAGCGAGCCCGTTTTACCACCGAGGCCTCTGGCAGCAGCACTCCGGTGACGTGGTGACGGTGGCTGTGGTTCAGCTGCAGCCACCCCGTCCTGCCCCGGCACATGATCCGGGGTGAGAGCTCAGAGCCAGCATCATCCCGGTGAACAGAAGAGCTGAAGAGCAGGCAGCAGAGGTGTTACAGAAAAGCCTCGGGGCCACCACCAGAGGAGCACGCCCACGGAGCGGGGAGATGACCCCCCGTGCACGCAGACCCCAGCTTTTGCCGTGATCCCTGCTCCCACAGCGCCAGCAGCTTTGGGGAGCAGCAGCACCCCCAGATCAACAGCCTGTTTAGGATGCGCTGACTTGTCAACTGAATCGAGGGGCCGCTCGTACACGACCACTGACTGGGAGGAACACTTTATCACAGCTGTTAAAGTGTCAGGGGAGAATTTAAGGCAGCATCTAAAAACCCTGTCCCCATGGCTATGCCTGCTCTTACACCAGCGCAGTGATGCCAGTTTTGGCCCAGCCACCTCACCCAGCTCTGCTCTTCAGCACTGGGTTTATCTCCTGGGGAGGGCTGGGGCTCAGCACTGTACGCGACTCTTAGTTTGACTGGAGAAAAGCAAGCGGGTTAGTAGCCTGTTTAGAGAGAGTGCCCCCACCCAGCGCTCCCCACCCCACATTTAGCACAGGGGGACAGAGCAGCAGGTGAAGGACAGAAGCAGAGTGTGGGGGATGCAGAAGGAGAAGGGATGGAGGAGATGGAAAGGGCCAGATCCAAGCTGAGCTCTGTTCCCCAGGCCTGCACCTGCCTCCAGCCTGTTCGGAAGGTTTTGAATGTGCCGTTTCCGAAAATTCAAACATTTTGAATGTTTGGAAGTGCCGAAGCCAGAGGAGCAGACAGGGGATAATCCACCCTTGACCTGCCCACACCGGTACTGGGTCTCAACAGCTGCCCCATCCCTGCTCTGTCGGAGCTATTTAAAGGCATCAGGTGCAGAGCAGCCAGCGAGGGAGGGCAGCCCTGGCTCCAGCACTCGTCTCCTCACCTGCTCAGTGACGCTCTGACCATCATCTGCATCCAACTCTTGCCATCACCCCAGGTGCTTTGGCATTTCTATTGCCAAAAACAGGTGATAAAGCCAAGTATGGCCACGGAGCACTTGGCTGTGGATCTGCAGTCTGCACACATGACAACTCTAGGCTTGTCATGTCTTTCCTTCCCCCTGGCCAGGCACTTATTGCACTGGATGTAAATTTACCTTAAATCTAGCAATGACCCTTCTTCCCCCACCTCTGCTTTCCATCAAGATGTGATGGCCAGTGAGGCGTCAGCTCAGCTTGAGCGGAGACCGGAGCAGATGAGGCCCCTTGGGGCATGGCACCCACTGAGGCGCGCCCCGTAACCCACCTGTATATGGAGATGTTCTCGATCAGCTCATTTGTGCCGCTGTCATTTAACACAATCCCTCTGGGTGAGACTTTCAGAGTCACTTTCTGCAGTTTCTTTCCACTTGCTTTTGCCTTTGGAAGGAAAAGAGAGAGGGGAAAGTTACAGGCTTTTAACACTGATACATCCAAAGGTACATGAGCAGAGACTCCAGGTACACACTACCTAATACGTATATGGATCGCACTTGCTAGTGCTAGGGACTGAGTTTACTACCAGGTGTGCGAAGGCACTCTTTAAAACTTTTCCTTCCTGAAGCAGTGACTTTTTGCTGGCACTAACAAGACAAGGACACACACTGCCCATGCCACGCTGTAGCCCAGCACCCCCCGAGGATTTCCCCACGGCCACCCACACGCAGCAGCGGCTGCTCCGGCCAGGCCGTGTGAGTTTCTGGTGAAACACTGGGGGGTTTTGTCTTTAGGGCCGGCGCTGGAGCAGGGAGGACACCAGCATGAATAAGGGAGCTGTGCTGCCAGCAGGATGGTCCTGCAGGACATGGGCTCCCAAGCAGCCAGTTTCAAGCTGTGCTGCCAAACCCCGCTTGAGTGGCAAAGCATCCCCATGCCAAGGTCAGGACACAGGCTTAAAAAGTAACTGGGCTTTTAAACACCACTTTCTCTTATTTACTACTATTGTGCTTTCAGCCTTCAGGTTACATTCAGCTCACCGCCCAGCTTCTCTCCGTTAAAAAAACCCAAACAACCAAACGCCACGCAGCCAGCTAGTTACAGACTGCAGACCTGGATCCTCAGCCCTGCTCCCTGGGGACCTCGCTCCAGCCATGTCCCCAGCAGCTGGCAGCCGGTCCTGCCCCGCTGAGGCTGACCTCAGCCCCGGGGCTTTGATCTAAAGGCTCCGTTCTGGGTCGATCAGAGCAGACACGAAGGGCTCTGCCAGTAGCTCCCGTTTCATGCGAGCGCTCCCCTCCCATCCACCACAGCACATGCCAGGGAAGGATCCGTCCTTACCCAGCGCAGTTCGCCACCCCATTGAGTTTTACGACGGTTAACTGTACGACTGGGTGCTTGCCTTATTCAGTTTTATAAGGGCTTAAAGAAGCGTTAATTTTACTTGGAGCCTGGTAAGCAGGGGCTCCAGGGAGGCTCAGTGCTAGAGGATGGCTGAAAATTGGTCCCTCTTGCTTCAGAGGTTACAGCAGGACAGCAGCTGTATTAGCTGGGAATCAGAGCAAGCTGTCCTGCTCCCTTCTCCTCTTAACCCTCTAAATCCCGGGAAGGAAAACTCGGAAGCGCATGCCAGCTCTCGGACCTGCGCCTGGCCACACTCAAAACGCTGTCTGCGCCTTGCAAGAGGAGAGACAGCCCTGGGGAAGGCTGATTTCACCAGGTCACAGGCTTCTTCCACACCCAGGGTCACCCAAGCTTATCAAGAGAGGCCAGAGCTCAGACAGAACAGCAGCTTTCCCCAGCTGCCCTACCCGCAGGCTGGGGCTGCTCCCAAGGGCTTCCCAGCACCGCTGCCTGCATTTCTCCCTGCACCACCAGTGAGCTGGTCCTGCACCCCTGACAGCCCCAGCCTGCGGAGGGACAGCACTGCCTCCAGACCTGCGGCTTGTGAAACCCTCCCTAGGGACAGACGGAGCCCTGCTCCAGCCCTGACACTCACAGTGGCCACGATCCTTTTGACAGCGGCAGCGGAGAGCTCCTCTCCCTTAGGCTGCTCCACCAGCGTCATGCCCATGTACTTCAGGCTGAAGAGCATCCCCTCCAGCAGTGTCTCGCGGGTATCGGTCCAGTTCTCCGGGAGCTCTAGAGAGACAACCAAGAGGCTCTTAAGATTCCCGAAGGCACAAGGATACCCCTGTCAGGCCCTGAGGGTTCAGGAACAAGCAGGGTGTTGGTTTAGCTACTGCCCGGACCGCCGTGCCCGAGCGGCTGGGAGCTCGCTGCGCTGCCACAGCTTTCACAAGGCGCTGGGGGAAGGAGATGGGGCACAGACCTGGCTGCTGGAGGTGACAGCAGGCTTCAACCACGTGGCAACCACGAGGTGTTCACCACAACGTCATCGCCAGCCTGTGTAGCTATGCAAGGCAGCAGAAAACAACCCCCCCAATTTTTTTCCAGGAGCCACAGCAAATGGCAGCAACCCTCCGAGATCCATCAGCTCCTCAGCGTCACTGTGAGCGCCCAGGGGATCCTGCGCTGTAAACGAGCCTGTGCCCAACCGCTGTAACCAACACTAACCAAGGGGATCCTGCGCACCAGCGCCAGCCAGGTGCCGGGGAGGGCTTGGTGCCATCCCCCCACCCGGCAATGACCTTACCCTGTGCTACTATCACCTACCCAGGGAGGCTTAGACAGGATTTGCTGCTAGCTAAGCCCGCGCACAGATCCAGGTGACACACTGTGACTCACTGCATCGGTCACCGACCTCCTTGAGAAGCCCATCACGCAGGTGGCACCTCGGCAAGGAGAGGTCTCTGCTCTCCCCTGGAAATCACCCAGGAGGCCACCAGCCGCTTCCCTTGCGTGCTGCAAGGATGGGAAGGAGGGTCTTAAACACGGAAATAAGGCTGAGACCAAACCGAAAGCTGGGTGGGTATTTCTAAGCCTGAAATCGCACCGCAGGCGCTGACTTCCAGACCCAGGATCTGCAGCTTGTGTGCTTAAGGAGGGTCCTGCTTTGAGCAGGAGGCAACGACCCACAGCCCTGGGGAGCAACGGGGCTCCCAGCGAGGAGGCTCCACTTGCCACACATAAAACATATCCCTGGAGGCTTCGCTGCCTTGAAGTCAGCTCCTTCAGCTGCCTCCCAGCAGCAGGGCCAAGCTCCGCAGCTCCCTGCACACCTGCAGCGCCGGGAGGGCAGGGCTGCGGGGGGGATGGACACCCCCGGCACAACCCCTGTGACTCAGCCTCCTGGGGAAGGTGAGATGGCAGATAAGCCATAAACCCCAGCACCACTCCCAGGACCCGGTGCGGCGGCGGCGGGCAGCAAACCACCCCGGCCAGCCCAGCACCGGCGCAGCGGGTGGGAGCAGGACCACGGGGAGGGTTTGCAGGGGGGGTGGGGCTCCGCACCCACACGCAGGTCCCCAACCTGGGGAAGGGAAAACCCCAGGACAGGTGGGATGCTGCACTGACCTCACATTCCAGCTAGAAACAGAGGGTGCCAGCGTAAAGCCGACATTTCTCACAAGCCCAAGGTGCTGCCGCTGCCCTCCCACCCGTGGCAGCTGAAGCCAGGGGAGCACCCCGGGGTGCAGGGTGGTTTGCAGGTGATGGGCAGGCAGCCCCCTGCCCCACGCTCCTTGGGGCAGCCAGGCACCGTCCTGTACCCCGCGCGGGGCAGCTCGGAGCCTCTGCGAGCATAGGGGGCCTGCGGGCACCCCACGCTGCCTGGGACGGTGCCAGCGGCAGCGAGGCCCCCAGCACCCACAGCTTGGTGGGCCCGGGACGGAAACGGGTGGTTTCAGGGCAGCCACCCAAGTGCTTTCAGAAAGGAAGGAGCAGCCGAGGCAGCAGAGACAGACGCTCCTCCATGCGCCCTGTCCTGCCCCGTCCCCACCTCGCCCACCCTCCCGTTAACGCACACCACTGCACCCAGGGGTGCATCCGTCCGGGGGGTGACAGCGATGTGTCCCCCCCGCCACGAAGAGCACAGAGGCAGTTTGCAAGGTCACCCGGCAGCAGGCTCAGGGCCAGCCCGAGGGCTGCTGCGCTGCAAAGGGGCTTCTCTATGTCCCGCCAGGCCATGCTGGGACAGCCCCCCCCAGCCCCCTGCTGCCCCCCAGCCCGGCGCCCCCCTCGCGTCCTTCAGCTGTTGGCCCTTAATCCCAGCAAAAAGGTGTCACGATGCCAGGTCAGTCTTATCAGATTAGTAAAATCCAGAAGTTTGATCTGGCCTGCAGGTGGGCATGGCACCCTCCTGCTGCCCCCTGCCATGCTCAGGGGGGGCAGCACAGGGGTCTGCCGGGCTGCTCCCCCCTTTCCCGGCCACAGTGGGAGGACGCCCGACACTGGCCAAGTGGCCGCTGGCCCAGGGGCCATTGATCGTGTGACAGAGCATGTACTGGGACAAAGCCAGAAAGTGCCTCCAGCCCCCATCCCCCCCCCCAGGCTGGGGGACCGGACAGCCGCCCCCCAGCTGCGCTGGGGAAGGGGTACAGGGGGAAAGGGGGGTGCAAGGGGGGTGCGCAAAGCGGGAGGAAAAAAGGGGGCTAAAGAGAGGGGTGAAAAAGGGGTGCAGGAGAGGGGAGTAAAGCAAAAAGGGGGGGCAGGGGGCATGGAAAAGAGGGGGAGTGGGGAGGGGGTAAAGCAGGGTGCAAAGGTGTGCGGGGGGGAGGAGGGGGAAGCTCGAGGAGGGGGAAAAGTGGGTGCAGCGGGGTGAGAGGCGGGATAGAGCCGAGTAGGAAGCAGGAGGGGTGCGGGGCAAGGGGGTGCGGGGGGGCAGGCGCCGCGGGGGCGGCAGCAAAGCGGGGCGGCGGGTCTCACTCTTGTGCCGGCCGCCGGCCCAGGCGGGTTTGTGGACGCTGGGGCTCCGCAGCAGGGCGCGACCCGCCGACTTCAGCGCGTCCATCGCGCCGCTCCCGGCCCCGCTCCCGGCCCGGCCCCGCCGCAAACTTTCCTGCGGCGCCAGCGCTGACGGCGTCCGGGGGGCGGGGCCTCCGCAAACCCCGCCCATAACCCCCGGCCCCGCCCTGACGCCACCCGGCCCCGCCCCCGGGGGTCCCGGCAGCGCGGGGGGGACCGGGCAGGGCGCGGGGGGCGGCGCGGGGAGGGCGGGATCCGCGGAGCTGCGGGGCGGCCGCTGGCTGGCTGTGGGGGCTGCGGGGAGCCCCCCGAGGCGGGCGGTACCCCCCCTTACCGAGAGACCCACGGGTGAGCTGGGGACATCCCCCCACGAGGCTCGGCGGAGAGCTGGGGGTCCCCTGAAAGCTGCTGGCCCTCCCCACCCCCGTGAGATCTGCTACACCCCAGTCTCGGGGACCCCCCGAGACCCCCAGAGCCACCTTACAACCCCCTGGGGTGGAGGGGGGCAGCAAACAGCAGCTCCACGGGGGCCCCACCTTTCCCACGGGGGGGTCCCCACACACAGGTTCGGGGCAGGAACCCCCTCCTAGGGCTCCATGGCAGCATGACCCGAGTCGCCCCGCTTCAGCACACCCGGGTGACACCAAAATAGTTGCACTTGCCCCAAGAGGTGCTCGATTGCCCCCACCCCGCGATGAAAAAATGTGATTTGATTCATATTTTAATATCATGTTTGATAAAGGTTGGCCTGAGCACGTGCTGCCCCTCCGTGTCATCGCGGCCACCAACGTCCTTTTAACTCAGCCTGAACATAATTGTATGGAAGATTAAGGCCCTCAAAGGCTTTCCGAAATTAAAGGGATAATAACGAGGAGGTTAAACCCCATATTTAGGATTTGGAGAATAATGCCTTCCAAAGCCTATTATTCACAGAAACATTTGTGTAATTGAAAATCTCTTTTTAGTCAAATTTTAACATTCCACTCTCTCGCTTGTAGCAGGAGTCGCCCTGCCGAGGTGCCAGGCGGTGGGGTGGCAGTGGCTGAGGCTGCGAGCGGGTGGTGGAAGGGCTGGACAGAATCTCTTTTCCAAAAAGCCCCATCTGAAACAGACTGGTGCCACCGGTATGGCTGGTCTGGGTGGTGCCACCGGTACGGCTCCATCGGTGCCTGGTCTGGATAGTGCCACCGGTACGGCTCCATCAGTGCCCAGTCTGGATGATGCAGTTGGTGTGGCTCTACTGGTGCCTGATCTGGATGGTGCTGATGATACAACTTCATCGGTGCCCAGTCTGGATGGTGCCACCAGTACAGCTCCATTCAGTGTCTGGTCTGGATGGTGCCACCGGTATGTCTCCATCAGTGCCCAATCTGCATGATGCAGTTGGTGTGGCTCCACTGATGGCTGGTCTGGTTGGTGCCACCAGTACGGCGCCATCGGTGCCTGGTCTGGATGGTGCTGATGGTACGGCTCCATTCAGTACCTGGTCTGGATGGTGCCGCCAGTACAGCTCCATCGGAGCCCAGTCTGGATGATGCAGTTGGTGTGGCTCCACTGATGCCTGGTCTGGATGGTGCTGATGGTGCAACTCCATCAGTGCCCCGTCTGGATGGTGCTGATGGTACAACTCCATTGGTGCCCAGTCTGGACAGTGCCACCAGTATGGCTCCATCAGTGCCCAGTCTGGACCTGAGCACACAGGGGGTGAGCTGGGGACAGTGACCAAAACTCGAAAGAAGACACTTCCCCCGAGGGCTAACCACGTCAGAGCAGCTCTCCAAGGGCAGGAGCACGCAAATACAAAAAACCTGGAAAAATGCCGTGCTAGGAACAAATTTCAGCATAAACACAGATCCACGTCCGTGCAGCAACTCCGAGCAGCCGCACATGCTCAGACCTGAGCGACGTTCGGGGTTTTAAGGGCGAGCTCAAACGTTTCGCTCCAGCGCTGATGACGCTCAGCTCCCTGCGCTCGCCGGAGAGCTTCCTGCTTGCCAACAGCCGATGAGTTCAGGCAGACACCTTTGCAATTAATTCATTGATGAACTAGCCTGAGAAAGCCACCCACCTGACACATCTGTGATTTATTTTTCTGTTTCTGTGTTTCGCACCGCCGCTGGCCCCATCTCTCACGCCGTGCTCCGGGTCACTCGGGCAGCGGCTCCTGCGCTCGCGTCCTGCTCCGCCGCTTTCTTCCCGGTGTTTCCTCTGCCAGGGCACTCACCGGCCACCAGCCCGACAGGGAAAAGATCCGGAAGGTTCCTGCAGCTCCAATCCCTCCCTGCTACAGCCGCTACCCACCTCTGTAGCTCCTTCCAGGGCGCACGGGGTGTATTCCTGTGCCTCTGGGCGTTGCTGCAAAGGGTGCCAGACCCAGCTGCTGGGCTTTCCCACTGAATCCCAGCACCCATGTTTGCCCCTCGCTTTGCTGACTGGGCTGTCTTGGGCGGCTGTTACATCGCGAGAGCAGCAGAACGTGCAGGATGACACGATCAAGTGTCACGGCTCAAGCCGGAGAGCAAAGGACCACGGCAACAACCTGGGAGAGAGGAGCCCTCACACCAAGGTCTCAAATGGCTGTGCCATCCCAGCCGGCCTCCTGGAAAGCCGTAATTTGAGTTTAAAATACCCCCGTGATGGTAAAAATCCCCCCGTGATGGTAAACCTCTCCCATTCCCATTCCCAAACCCAGAAGTGCCATCTCCAGCAGGGAGCTCAGATCACCGCCCCGCACGGCACTGGTAGCCCCATCTTTCCCCCCATGGGTGGACGGATCCTGGGGGCCGGCAAGCAAAGCCCACCCTATTTATTTACACCTGAGCGTGGCAAAGCAGCAGTTTTTTGGAACCCCTGCTTTCCTGCCAGCTGCAAGCACCGCGCAGCTGACCTCCTCAGCACCACTGTGCTCGGCCCGTGGCTGCCCATCCATCTCCCCGTTAATTGTCATCTCTCCTGACGAGCCACCGGCCCTTTCCACGTGTTCTCTCCCCAGGTTATTTCCAGCTCGGCGGCGTCACCGAATCATACAGGTTGGCATCTCCAGCGTTGCAGCAGGGGGGCTGCTCAGCTCTGCCGTTTCTCACATCCAGCAGCATCTCTCCTACCCAGGACACACAGAGACCCTCCCCGCTGCTCCTCCCCGCCACGCTGTTGACATCCACATATCACAATGAAATAAATGCGGCTTTTCACTGACATTTCTGCAGTTTTTTGTAACGCTGATGCGTTTTCCCTTCTGGCGGGGCCCCAGCCGAGCGAGCCATCGCCGATTTCTTTGGAGCAATCTCTACAACGCACTCACAGCCCCAGTTCAGTGACGGTCATTCTGCTTTACTACGAGGGTGGGTGGGTGTTTGCTCCCTGCTTTGCTTAACCAAGTTCGCAGAGCCATGCCGTCCCCCCCCAGCCAGGGACACTGCACTCTCCCGAGGCTTTCCTCATCCACTCCTGTCTTCGTATTTATAGCAAAGTGTGTTTAGAGCAATTGAGGCTATCTGGGGCTGGTTAAAAGGTGATCAATAATGGCAATCTGTAGCTGTGTCACATCCGTCTGAGGTTTGCCTCCTAAGAAATTGGCATCTTCGCTGAGAGGGCCCACGTCTACCCCTCTATGTGATACAAGACCAATTGCTGACATTTGCTGCTGTTTTCCCTTCCTTTGACATTTCATTAAGGAGAAAATAACACCAGCAACTACAAATGTGCTCTCATTGGCAGTTGTTGGCTGCAATGTTGCGAGTTGCCCTGATTAAGCGAGTAGCTGACCGGGGGGATGTTCCCCGTCCCCTGTCCCCTGCCTCCAGGAACGCCAACGCTCCTGTTCGTCTGGCCGCGCAGTGTCCCAGGACTCTGCAGGAAAGGTTTCCCAGCTCAGAGAATCACCTTAACTCAGGAAAACTTCTAATTTATAGGCGTGCTTAGGACTTAAATTGCCAGAGTCATTAACACTTTGTTAATGAGTCAATTAGCATGCTTTGAGATCTATGGAGAAAGGGCATTATAAATAGGCATAGTATCCAATATTGCAGAAGTATCTGACTGTTCCGGTATCTGGCCAGGAGCTGGTGCTGAGCGAGGGGACGGACGGACTCGGCTTGGTCCCGGGGGACCGGTCACCGCGGTTGTGGTGTCACCCGTGCAAAGGGCTCTCCAGAGGCTGCAGGTGGGACATCTCCAGCATCCCCTTCGATGCCAGGATGCCCAGGATCAGCGCCGCTCGGAAAGCAGCATCAAGCTGGAGACGGGGAACAAAGCCTGACATGAAACACCCGTTTTAGTGTAGCTGGGTGCTGTCCTAGCAGGGCTGCGTTCCCATCCTGAAGTTTCCGCTGCCCCCAAAGCAAGGGTTTTAAGCACCCTTAAGGAGTCTGGAGCTGCATCCAGGCCAGAACCAGGAGTCCCTGGTTGTTGTTTTTTTTGCTCTCCCCCTTCCAGATCCCTTGTGCTGCTCCTCGCCCTGCTCCGTACAACCACGCACAAAGAGCAAAGACCCAGCTGCTCTCACCTCCCTTACACAGAGGAGCAGCAGGTGGGCTCAGTCCCGGCAATGCCAAATTAACACACTAATTACTATGCCCACTGCTAGCACAATCCTCACATGCTTTTCCCCCAAACACCATGACCTGAATTTTCTATTTTTTGTGACCTCTTTTCTATCACGCTCTTGAACTATTCCCACATCCCCATAGCCCGGCTGCTTTCGCCCGGATCACCAATAAAATCAGGCTGACGGCTGCGCGCACTGAACTGCCTGTGCTAATGGAAAACAGGCCCAGGGCGGTGAGGAGCAACAACTTAATTGCAATCAAGGCCTGTCAGCCTCGTCAGTGTGCCCGATCAGCTGCGGCTGCCGGGCCAGGGCTGTGAGCTGAGCATGCACCCGGGAAACTGGGGCTGCATTTGAGAGGGCTGCGGAGACGGGGCTCCAGCACGCGTACCACCTGCGCAGCATCTTGCTTCCAGGGATGCTCAGTGCCAGGCACTGCAGAGGGTGGTGCAGAAAATCTCCCAATCCCATGTAATTACAGGCTGGCTTAAACCTGAAAGCAGAAGACTTAATGCCTCTTACCAAATTTCATACGATAATTAGCCTGGCTCTGCAGACTCTTGGGTACCAAGAAGTAAATACCACTCTTTTTGGAGCTCTGCACGCTTTTGGGTCTGAACAATGTCTTGCACTGGAAGTCCCACAGCCCAGCTGGTCTCTGTGGCCAGCACCGGTCTTAAAAATTCCGACACCGAAGGAGCTCTGGGGCTTTGCCCTGACGGCAAATTGTAGATGAGGCAGAAGCTCCGGAGGAAAGCGCCCTCCCACCCTGCTGTGCCGCTGGTGGAGGCAGCAGGTGCCTTGTACGCCCCATCACTGTCCCCCTTCTCTGGAGGGAAGAAAGGCCCCCGTGATGGGGAGGAAGCCCAGCTGGGGAGCTGAGTGCGGTGGGAGGGATGAGGGATGGAAAATCCACATCAGCACTGCTGTTGTTCAGGGAAATGGGAAGCCGTGCTTGTTCCCAGTGTGTGTTTGTGGTTTGTTCCCCTGTGGACTTGCTTGTCTTCCCTCCGCAAGCCTGTGTTTGCACACCCAGCGCCTCGTCCCCTGCTTCCTTCAGGTGGCACGGCACAGCCCTGAGAGCCGAGTGTGCCCTTGGGTGCTGGGAAGCAATCTGGGCAGGCAGGCAGCGGCGAGGGCGACAGGGATCCTGAGCATCCTTTCCAGCTCCATCTCAATGGCCGAGAGCCACCTCGGGAGAGGCTGGAGCGGTCCCTCCCCATCCACATGGCTTATCTCCAGGTCACTGCTCCTGCATGCTGCGTCCCCCCGGGGAGCTCCCCCAGTTTTCAGCAGATGGCAGCTGAAGTGCCAGGGGATTGAGCACGGCCCCTGCAGGGTGCTGGGCAAGGGTGCTTGTCCCCCAGCCCCGGCCAGGCACAGCGCGCTGCTCTGGCATCACAGCGTTTGCGATGAGCCCTTGTCACACATGTGGACCACTGGCACAGGGGGCAGAAGGGGCTGCCCGGCTCCCTGCACCAGCAGCCGCCCATCTGAGCCCTGCAGATGCTGATCTGCTGCGAAGAGCGGAGCTGGCGTGGAGCGCGGAGCACTCCAGGGCTTTGGCTCAAAAAACACCCAGTGGCAGCAGCATCTGTAGCCACCGCAGAAGGACTCGGCTCATTTTTGCTGCCTGGAGTCAGAAGGCTGGTGGGAGTTAATTATCTGCTCTCCCTCTGTAGTGAAGGAGAAAGTGGTGTCTCCAGAGGGTGAGCCAGACCCTGGTGGAGACTCCTTGGAGGGGTCTCTGTCTTCTCCTGTTGACTTTGCAGCTGGGCCAGGCACTGAGCTTCATCCCATTTTGCTTCTCAACCAAAGCGCCAGGGTGCGTTCCAGCTCTGGGGGCGCATCCCAGCTTTGGGGGTACATCCCAGCTTTGGGGGTGCATCCCAGCTCCAGCGGCGCATCCCAGCTTTGGGGGCACATCCCAGCTTTGGGGGCACATCCCAGCTCCGGGGGTGCATCCCAGCTCTGGGGGTGCATCCCAGCTTTGGGGTGCATCCCAGCTCCGGGGGTGCATCCCAGCTCCGGGGGCACATCCCAGCTTTGGGGGTACATCCCAGCTTTGGGGGTACATCCCAGCTCTGGGGGCGCATCCCAGCTTTGGGGGCGCATCCCAGCTTTGGGGGCACATCCCAGCTTTGGGGGCACATCCCAGCTCCGGAGGCACAGCTGGGAACTCCCCCCCCCCCCCCGCCCCCCCCTTCTCACATGCTTTCTGTTCTTGGCGGTTTGTTTGGCCAAAGCCATTTGCCAAATGAGCATCTAATTCACAAATAGTTTAGTTCCCCGGGAAATGGCTTCTTTCATGCTGCATTTATTCTTCACCAAAATACATTTATCCTTCACAAAGATTGCTCGGCTCTAACGCAGGTGGAGAGGAAGTTATTCCTCGTGCAACTTCTCCAGCTTCAAAGCTTTTAGGAGGCAAACGGCAGGGTCCAAATTCCCCTGGCATATGCTGAGGATGTAGCTGAGAGTGAAAGTTAGCTCATGTTGATTCTCATTAATTTTCCCAATGTAAGGACAGTGGGACCAGGCGCTCTTTGAGGAGTTTACTCACTCATTTGGGTTAATTCTGCTTTTTCTCACAAGGAATTCAGTCCTCCTCTTAGGCTTGTGTTAAACTGGATTAGTTTTACTGACAGCGCTGGAGCTTTCAGATTGACACCAACACAACTTAGTTATATAATACAGCGAAGATAAAAATACATCAGGGTAAAATATCAACCGTTAGAGGAAATAACCAGAGTGCCCACACATTTAATGCGTTCTGAAGAAACGGGGAGAGAAATCATGGTACTGTAATGCACAGTGTTCTGGGGCATCTTTTATCAGAGGATATCAAAGCACTTTACAAATCATTACTTATTTAAGCCTTGTCACATGCTGGTCGCAGAAGAGAACAAAGCTGGAAGCAGGGCATGAACCCAGGAAGCATCGGCAGCGACAAGGAAATATTTAAACTAAAGAGGTTTCCAGTGGGAAATGCTGTTTCACCGAGATTGAAACGTTTTGCGGGAGCATATTGATGTCAAGGAAGTTTTTGACAGAACAATTTCAAAGCAATTCAGCATCAAAATGGGATCTTGCGCAGTCAATATGTGGGAAAGGGGCTGGAGACTTTATTTCAGGGTTTACTATGTCATGTGTACATCCCGTGTAATTAGTTGTGGCCGACCTTAGCTAAATATTTCTTTTTGCTCTGGCTAGTTGCGTGTTTCTAAGTGTAACTGCTCCGAGTATTTACTTCCATAACTTGGGGGAAGTTGCTGTGAATTTTCAATTTGATTTGAGAAAATAAACAGACTTTGCAATATCAGGATGCCTCCTCCTAACAGATGCTCCTTCCTAAACCCTCCTCAAAGCCCCCTGGTAACTCCCTGCACCACTCCGCGCCCCGCGGGGGGAGGCTGGCTTGCTCCTGCCAAGGCTCCAGAGTTCAGTTCACACGGAGACCCTTTTTCCAGGATCTTGCATCCACGTGCTGACAACCTGAGCCCCTGGAACTGCTGGTTTTGAGCCCCCCATCCAATACCCCGACCTCTTCAACAAGTGGATCGGGGCTTTGCAGAGGATCAGGGAGAAGGGATGGTGCAGGGCTTTCCTGGGCAACAGACCCCATCAGCCACCGCTCATCTGAGCCCACTACCAAATCCAAACCACGCTGCCTGTTTCTTATCCTGGGAGGATGTTTACTCCTCATTCCCCGATAGACTTTCTGCCCGCTGGGATCACACTTCAGCTCTGTCTGTTCCTCTGCTAAAGACACTTGCACCAAGTGCACCAGGGAGAGGACCCCAGGGCAGCGTCCCAGCCCCAGGCAATCGCTCCCCATCCCACCGGAGCTTTGCGACATTAAAGGCTGCACAACATCGCTTGGCTTCTCACCGGCACCTGGTGGCAGGTTAAAATTGGGCCCCTGGAGCTGCCACCACCCCCAGCCCTGCCCCTCTGCCAGGCACCGCAAACCCGCTGCCTCCCCTTGGGACATCCATCGGTGGGACGGGGACACCGACCGCCCGACTGTGACCCCCCGGCACGTGCCTGCCAGGGACCTCAGTGAGGCCAAGGTAAATCAGCGTGGTTCTCTGGCACGGCAAGGGATGCTGTGCCGGTTTACAGCAGCTGAAAGGATCTCTCCTCCCTGGTCCTGCTGGGTGGTGAAACCTCACTGCCATCAGCAGCGCGGCTGATGATCGCCCTGCCACAGAAACAGCTTTTCAGTTGTTTGATTAAAGACAGAAAGATCTTGGCAGAGAGGGGAGAGAGAAGACGGGAGATACGTTTCCAGCTCTGTCCCTTACCTGCAAGGTGATCTTTTCTGAGTCACTTGAACTGCTTGTTTCGCTTCTGCCTGTCAAGCCTGCGGTTACAAATGCGCCAGGAGCAGGTTTCCAGGTCAGGCTGAGCCAAAACATCCAACCAGTTCCCAAATGCAACTCAGGTTCACTTGGGTTTTTGGTGACTTTCGGGAGAAAGAAAAAGACAACGGTCATTTCAGAATCATCTTTTCTTAGGGCTATTTAAGCTCCTTAAACCTTTCCAATTATCCACCAGGAACAAAACAAAGCAAAAAATTTCTATTTTGACCCAACACTTTGAACTACCCTGCTTAAAACCACAAAAGCATCCAAAAAACCCATCCAGGCACTGAAAGTCCCCCATCCTTTCCAGCAGAAACCTTTCCCCCTCTTCAGCCCCAGGGATGAAGGATGCTTGCAGGCACCTCCCGGACTGGATGGGATTTTGGGCTGCCCACGCTCTGCTCCCCAAAGGCCAGCTGTCACCGTTGGTGTTGTGCCCCATGGCATCAATTGTTAGCGCCTGGCACCCTGATGAAGCAGCCACGTGCCCCAGGGAGGCGAACGCACCCAGCGCCCACGTGGATGTGTTTACGCGTTTTGAAAGAGTGGAATATCACGAGCTGAAGAACAGTGATGAATTCATGTCCCAGGAATGGTTTAGACACGCACCCCTCTGCACAGCTCCACACACACAACCCTTCAAAACTGCTCTGGGTTCAGCATCCTTCCCTCTCACAGGCAAATCTGCACCTAGGAAATAGCCCCAGTGTTGAGATGAGGAGTTCTTGGGAAAGAGCCTGCAAAATCCATCCCTTGATTTTTATGTATTTCCTTTGAAAAAGGTTTCATCTGCTTCCCATCCCCTAAAGCAAGCTCCTGGCAGGTTCTCCATCCCCCTCATCTCATGTCCTTTGCTGGTGTGGCAGCCCTGAGCAACATTTCTCTGTCAGGTTAGAGCAGACGTGGATAAGGGAATTTATAACAGTGATGCCAAGGGAGTTAATTTGAACTGTGTGAAAAGCCACGACCGCCTCATGTAATATTACCACTCAGCTCAATTTAATGTGTTCTTAATTATAACCGTTTTTCAGCGTTTGCTTAAGAAAACTCTCTGTGTTGCCTTTTGTCTCTGCCCGGCAGTGTCTCTGTCCTCTCTCCTGCTACATTGCAGCGGTTAAGATGCTATTTCTCTCTCTCCAAGCGGTTTTTGCAGGGCCTTTCTTCCCCAGCTGCCTCCCCGCAGCCAGCTTCAATACCTCCAGCCCTGCACCACCGCTGTCCCATTTGGCCCTTGCTGGCATTCCTTTACGTTCAGGTTGTACCAGAATATCAAATTGAAGGTGCAGGCCGGAATAAACCCATCGAGGTCTTGTCGACGTCAAACAACAGATGGGCAGTGCCTTGCCGCTCTGGTTGGGCAGATTTTGAAGCTAATAATAATCGTAAACATCCCTCTCCGTCTTGTTTAATCCTTATAATCTCCTTACCCTCCGATCCAGACTGTTGTTTTCTTTGTGTGCCGAGACTGTTCCTTGCAGCCAGGACGTCTCTGCCAGGCTGGCATGCGCTGCCCATCGCCTCCGGTGAGGTGCACCCAGCATCCAGACCCAGGCTTCATCAGGAATTTCTTTCCCAACAAAATATCCTTCAAGACTTCCCACGAAGAAGGGGCAGGCAGGGCTGTAGCAGTTTGGAAAATGCCAGCCAGTTCAAAAAAAGAAATAAACATTTTACAATGAGTACATCCAGAGAACAGGGGTCACATTTTATTCCTGGTTTTGCTCTGGATGTGCTTTGTAGCTTTTGGAGTGGCCAGTTCTTACAAGCCCTGTTTTACATGCAGCCCCTGGGGTTATGTTATCAGATTACAACTCTTCCCTTCCATTAAAACGTGAGGTTTCTAGATTTTTGTGGTTGAAAATAGGAAGAAATTCAAAAATCCAGACAGCAAGCAGAGAAATCTGACTTTTTTTTTTTTTTTTTTAATATATATATGTATCTTTGGACCCAGGAGAGAAGCTGACTCTGGGGTTTTGAGCTTTTAATAGTAATACTGGAATCTGGCCACGTGGCTGATGAGCTTGGCCCTCCCAAGGCTGGGTGCTCGGGTCTCAGCTGACCGCAAAGGGAAGGGCAGGCACTGGCTGCTCTAAAAAGTCACCAAATCCTTTTCTGAGAAACAGTCTTGGCCTTCACTGGCCTCTTTTTTTTATGGCAAAGCAAAATAATTTTCCCAATTCTCCCTTCTCGCACCTTCAAGCAGAGCCTGTGGACGCAGCTGGCGATAAATCCACCCACCCTGGACCTGCAGCACAGCGCTACAGGGAGCAGCAGCGTGACCAAAAGATGCTCTTCAACCTGGGAGACAAAGATCATATCCAATTACTGAAGGATAAAGCTGGATACATTTGACCCAGAATAGATTGTGGGGGTTTTTTTGTTGTTCTGGTCTTTTTTTTGGTTTTGTTTTTGAAGAACGCGGATTATTGGCCCTTAGAGCAATTTATCAAGAATTGGGTTGGATCCTGTAGCAGTGGAAAAACTGAAGCTAAGCCTGGATGCTGGGCTGAAAAGGAGAATTAAGTCCTGTGGCTTCTACTATTCAGGAATTCAGAGTGGCAATGCCAGCCCTCCCCTCTGACCTTTAATTCGCTAAACTGGCTGCACACTGGGTTTCAGCTTGTTTCATGCCGGGTGCATCTGCAAAACCAGTTTGTGGTGAATCCAGCCTCCTTTTCCCATGGCTGCTGCTCTCCCGGCCGTACCGCAGGAGCACGCGTCCACCCATCCCCTGAGCTGCTCCTGACGGTACCTGCATCACCTTCCCCTCCTGCGCCTCGGAGAGCATCGATTCATGCCCTGAAGCGCTGCTGAATGTTGTTCTGCTCTCGTCAGTACCGAATCAATTCTGTTTCTTCGGAAATCTATCTGCTTTCAACTCTGCTAGGAGGTATAACAAACCAGAATATGGGTATCGATAATTTCGTGTTAATAACTTAAAAAATGAAAGATAACTCTCCTTGAGCAAAGACAGACGATGTTATAGCAGCTATCTCCCTGGGGCAGGGATTACCGTGCTCCTCATGAGCATCTCTGGCACAGGGGAGCTTTCTGCTGTTCTGCTTCTGCCCTGGCAAAGGCTACAGCTAGCCCTGGGCCCTCCCCTCCAGCACGGAGACCAGCAAGAGCTTTACTAACACCCAGGGGAGCCAGACTGGTCCCCCCTGCTGCTTTCAGCTCCGCCACCGCGCTAAGGCAGCGGCCACCCTGCACGAGTCCCATCCCAGGGCTCACCCCAGCTCCCTGCAGCCCTGGGGGATGCGCTGCCCTGGGACAGGTCCTGCGGGGAAGGGAGGGTCTGCCCCGCCGTAAGCAGTTTGGGGCAGTGAACGCATGCCTTGAACCCTGCTGCTTGCTGCTGCTTCCAGGACAGTTCATAACAACAGCGTGTGACAAGCGTGTGACCACCCCAACAGCAAACGTGGCGTTTGACGTGCAGCTTTAATCTGGGGCTGGCGGGTGCCAAATGCTGGCTCCCCGCATCGCTCAGGCCGCCTGCCTCGGCGGTTTGGGGATGCAGCGGAGCACAAGAGGGATGGGCTGGTGCACGCTCTGGGTGCCCCCAGTCCCATACCCACCTCCCAGCACATCAGGTCCCCTCTGCTGCCTCTCTTCTGGGAAGCCCCTCGGTTCCTGACCCACAGAAAGCAGGTTATTTCTGCTGAACCCTATGCAAAAGCTGCCTATGTATTTACAAAAGTCCATTCTTTCCTACTGCAAGCTCCAACTCCCCCTTCCCACCCCACTCCTCCAGCACTAGTTTTTCCACTACATTTGAGCAGAAAATAAAAGAACAAAGAGCATTACCTGGAAAACAAACAAAAAACAACAAAAAAAGTGAAAGCAAAGGTGAGGCAGGGAGATGTCAGTCCCATAGCAACAAGAGGTTTCAATTGATCACATGTAAATGGGGATGCAGCATAATGTGGGAAATACATTCGGCAGGGTGCTGGTGGCAGGGCCTCAGCTGTGTGCTCAGAGGCTCCAGCTGGAGGGGAGAGGTGTGGGAGCTGTGCCCTGGCTCTCCTCTCCCTGGCCATCAGCCCTGGGCTGCAGGGGGTCACCGGCCAGCCGGCAGCTCCGGCGTAAGTGGCTACACCAGGGCTGGGACAGTCCCTGCAGCGAGAGGCACCCGAGCTCAGGACCACCGCAAATGCCCGCACGGTGCAGCCTCAGGGATGAGGGGGTTGTTCTGAGGAAGATGTGCAGAGCCGCTGCCTGTGCCGCGGCATGTCTGGATCCAGCAGCTGGTGCCACCCCTGCCCGGCAGAGCAGTGAGACCCCAAATCCCCTCGCCCCCCCGGCTCCCTGTGCTCACCAGCGGGGCCGAGCCCAGCTGGTCCAGAGCAGGACGTCGGCTCTGGCCCGGCACTAGCTGGAGCCAGCGGGGCACAAGCCCTGGGGAACCAGGGCACGAGCGGCAGCGGCACAAGCGCTGAGCCTGAGCCATGCCCTGGTGGCCCCAGCAGTGGGGACCCCCCGAGCCACGCCGGGACATTCCCCCAGCGACCCCGGGGAGGGAGCACGGGGCTGGCTGGCGGGGGCCTGGTGGGTTTTGTATCCAGGAGGAGGGAGCTCCTTTTACCGGTGCTGGATGGAAATCCAAGCAGCTCCCCGCTATCTCGGAGGAAAACGTCTCTCCCGTTCAGTCCACGCTCTCGGAGACAGCTGGGGGTGACGGGGGCGCTTGGCTCCCTTCTGCCTACGTCACGCAGCGCTCTGTTGTGTCCCAATGGGGCAGCGCTGCTTGCTGAGGGTCACAGCATCTCCCCAGGGAGCCGAGGGGCAGGCAGCGTGTCTCCCTCCAGGCTGTGACCACCCGCCGGCTGGGAAGGCTTCATAAAATATTGATTCTTCTTAGCACACTCCTGTCCTCCAGATAGTTAGAGCTCACCCCTCCCGCAGGCGGCAGCCAAGGGGAGGCCCTTGCTCCCGAGCAAATCCTTGCTGGGTGGACGGGAGCACGGGGACAGGCAGCTCCGTGAACATGGGAACAGGAATGGCTTTGAAGCACATCCAGCTGGGAGGTTTAATTTTAACGAGGAAAGAAATACAGCCACTGGGAAGCTTGTAGGGGCACCGGGTGATGGATGTGTGGGCAGGGGGAATGCACGATCGCCAGGGCAAAGTGCCTCGTCTGCTTGCGAGTGGGACCAGAAGGAGTGCCACCACCTCTGCGCATCAACCCCTGCCCGCATGGCCTTTGGGGTGACGCTGCTGTCACCGACTGCCGAATTGCTGCTCCGTGCGCGAAGCGGGGGCTGTGCGGAGGGAGCCCATGGGTGCCACAGGCTCCCAAAGCCCTGCGCCCATCCTAGCTGCAAGAGGACTTCTTCAAATTCTCAGCAACCAACGGCGAGGGAAGGGGCCGTACAGACCTGTCCTGCCAGAGCCAGCCCCGGAATGAGCAGAGGGGTCCCCGCCGGTGTGCAGTGTGTAGGCAGGTTCCTGGAGCTCTGCTTCTCCAGCCTCTCCTGCTGCGTTAGGAGTGACTGTGTCCCCCTCCTCGCAGGTCCCCCAGGGCACTCAGCACCCGCCTGTGCAGGCAGGAGAACTGAAGGGACTTGTCCTGGCCTGCCAGCCACCGGCCCAGGAAGCAGCTCCTGGATCCCATCTCTTGCTCTGGCCCTTGGGCATCTCGACCTCCCCAGCTGCTTTCCACAGATCCACCCTCAGTCAGCATGGATGAGGCTGGCTTCCTGGTCCATTTACTTCTGGAAGAGCCTTGCTTTGTGGAAAACTTTGCTCGCCCACAAAGCAGCCGTGCCCAAGCCATCTTTGCAGCCAGATGCCCAAGTCTCCCTGCCTTACGGGTCCTGGTGCTCTTCTCCTCCACATCCTGCAATCCTGCTACTGGTGAACAGCAACAGTATCTCTCCGGGGAATTGCAGAGCATCCCCGAGTGGGGAGATGGAGAGGAGAATGGAAGCATTGCTGCAAAACAGGCTCAGGGAAAACAAAAAACACCACAGGTCAACGCACCTGCAAATGAGATGACACACGGCTTTTCCTCCTCTCTCAGCCCTGCAAACTGCTGTGTAAGAGCTGCCGCCTTTATTTGGAAATGCTACTGTAAAATGAGTCCTAATGGTGTTTTGAAAGCTCGTGGCTTGGCTACAAGCAGGAGCATCAACAGAGATTGCTGGGATTCCCAGATGAATGGAAAACATGTTTATTTCTGCCAAGGCGTTTTCTACGTGCTCTCTGCATTAATCCTGTAGGAAACAGCAGCAAGACAAGAGGCGAGCCTGTTCAGTGGGATCTGGTGATCTGCAGCGTGGCCTTTCCTCCTGCTCCAGCCCCACGCAGCTCTTCATCTGCAATTTCTCTAGTGAAGCTGCCAAAAGGGAAACCCAAAATTCACGGCCAAGAGGTTGAGTTGCAGTGGCAGAGAAGGTGGTTTGCATTTTCCTGCGCCGAGCAGCTGCGCCAGGCTCTGAGCATCCTCCTGCTGCACCAGAGGCTGGTACATGCTGCTGTCTGCCTGAAGGAGCGGCCGCGCTGCCCTGGCGGAGGTGCAGAGGTTCCTACCACCCAGCACCCTCCTGGCAGGTGCTGAGGGTCAGTGCTGAAAGCAGGACCGGGGCGCACAGCACAGCCCAGGACAAACGCGGCTGGTGGAGGAGGACGGGGCAGCTCCGAGGGGCAGCAGCAGGGAGGAGCAAGAGCTTGTTCAAACCCCCTTTAGCACCGCTTCAGCTGCTTGCCACCACGTACCCGCTGCGGGTTTAGCGGCTGGTTCTTACCTGGCGGGGCAGGACAGCCCCCTCCACACGCACACACGTCTGCTGCCACTTGAAGCTCCTCTGGAAACATCCCCTGGGTCCCGCTGGAGATCCAGCACACAGCCCGAAGGAGGAGAGAGGCTGCAAGCAGGGCTGGGGCAGGGACCGAGCGGCAGCCCTCGGTACGGGTTTGTAGCTGCCCGCAGCGCTGCAGGAGCATGGAAGTACAGCGCCTGCCGCAAAAGGCTCCCAAGCTAATCCTTACGTGCCATCATGACTAATAAATGCTAAAGCGATGAAGAAAAGATGTTCAAAAGATGACGAAAGACCAAAGGAGACAGGAGGAATCCTGCTGACTCGCTCAGCTCTGACGCAAGCTCCTTTTGACAATTCAGTTATAACGTGATGCTAATTACTGGGTTGGTGGTGTTGAGCTCCAAGGCAGGAGGGCACCACACGAAAGCGATATCGATAGGGGAAGGTGGCAGCGATAGCGCTCCTCGCCCAGAGAGATGCCAAACTGCATCAAGGGAGCACTGAAAAGCAACCAAGGTCTGGGGTGAGTGCGGTGGGGAACAGTAACGCTGGATGACAGCTCGGAAAGGGAACGATAACGAATGTGATAGCTGTCTGCAACGGAGGCTGATCTTGCACCGGCAGAAGGCAATTAACCAGGAGAGGGTTTCAGATGAGGCTGGCGTAGATGCCTCTCCACTGTCAGCCCTTGCAAAGCCCGTGGCTGGACGTTGGTACTTCTCCTCTCAAATCTGGTGCTCCCGACCGAGCGCAGTCACCACACAGTGGTCAGGGACCAAACGCAGACCTCTGACGTGCCAGGAAAGGGCAGAGGGGCTTGCACTTAACTGGATGGAGCCACTGAAGGGTTAAAATCACTCCACTGTGCCTCAAGTCCTATTGCTCACTGCAACACGCGTAACAGTGCCTTCCCTGAAAACAGGGTCACCAACACGCTCACTATCACTAATTCCATATTTAAAACACGGCTTCTCAATCAAAGAGATGCTATTACCCACAAAGCAGCTTAAATTGTCCTTAGATTTAAATACAGCCTGTTGCATAAAACATCTTTTTATCAATTTCACTTAGGGCTGACAAGCGCTCCCCCGCGCACATCCTTTTAATAACATCAGTGTGCTTCACAGAGCCCTTAAGTGCATTCCACTGGGAAGCAAATACCCTTAAGGGCACCTTTTGTCATTGTTCATTTTCTCCAGTTGCTGAAGAGGGATTGTGCGGAGAAGCCTGGTCTCCTTCTGCATCACGGCGCGTTTCAGGAACCGCGCTCTGTACGCAGTTTCCAGGAGGCGGGTGAAGGGTGCCAGCCTAGAAGAAACACCCTCAGCTGCTGTGCAGGGCACAAGAAGGGATATTTTGCTTCTCCTCAAGCCCACCGTCAGCCCAGTGAGAAATCCATGTTTGGTCCCTGTCTGGTATGAGCAAGCAGAAATTGAGAGCGTTGCTGTGGCCAGAACAGCCCTTCCTCCACAAGGATGCTCTCAGCACCAGTTAGCCTGACACACGGATCCACCGGTACGGCCCCAGCTGCCCATTCTTGGTGGCGGAGCGTCAAATCCCCCACCCCACTCTCCAGGTAGGCTTGCTGGAGCTCTGCCAGCGCCGCATTACTGTGTGGACATCAGATATTTTGCTCTGCCACAGAGCAAGAGGCACAGAGTTTTGAGGTGGGTTGGGGAATCATTTAGGAATCAGTTGAGTGGAGCACTCCAGCACTTCAAGAGGAATCAAAGGGAGAAATTTGATTTAATCAAATTTTATCAGGAGAACAGTATGGAAGCAGCATTACCTCATGGTCAGCACGCTGGTCCAGCGCTTGGGGAACTTTGGTTTGTTTTGGCTTCTACAGATGGACTCGATGGATGACAACTGGCCAGAACGTTGGTCCTCCGCGCTTCAGCTTCTCCATCTGCCAAATGAGGAGCAAGACAAATGAACCGACGAAGAGGGCTGCCTAAGAGAGAGCTTACACGGTTAATTAACAACGGCAAGAGTTCAGGGTACAGATTTCCAGGCTGTTTTCCCTCAGCCCACAGCACCCCCCTGGCTGGGGTGAGCCCAAAGCCTCTCCCTGCCGGCAGCTCGGTGCTGAGCTGGCTTCCCACACGGATCCCACATGGATCATTGCTCCACGTCCAGCTTGGCGTGAGCAGCAGGCAGGATTACAGCATCACGGGCACGGCCAGCGACCGAGGACCAGACAGAAAAGGCACTGACTGCTCAGGCTGGTAGGAACAGCTCGCTGCTGGCGCTGCAAACGTGTACAGCATCGCTGAGCTGGACTTCTCAGCAGCTGCCGGACAGCAAGATTGGAGATGGAAGGGATAGGAAACACAGGGACTTTTCATCAACTCACATGAAAGGAGGCTTTTTTAAAAAGACAAAAATAAAAAAAAAAAAAACAAACACACACAAAACCCACAAACCTCATTATTAAAAAAAAAAAATCCATCAAAAATATAGTGGCAAATCTGTATTGCCTGTTGTTTTGTTAAATGGCTCCTGTCTTGTCATTAGCTGCTAGAGCTTGGTTCATCAGAAGAACTGTGCATCTGTGGAACAATTGCTTTCATATTAATGCCCACAGGCGCATTGCCAGCGAGTTGTGCTCTCCATCAATTTTTGACCATCTGTGTCCCCTTTGATGCATCAGGGGGTGGTTTTCTCCCTTTCCTGAGCTTCAGGCTGACATTTGCTCTCTAGGAGGTTGCCATCTTCATCACTCTGGGAGGAGGGATTTCACCCCAAAACCTCCAAGCCCAGCTGCCAAAGCATCAAAATTGCTTGCGAAGGGATGCTGGGAGCTTTTAGGTCTCACTGCAGCTGGTGAGATGTGAGGATGCTCTACACCTCTGCTGGAGAAGGCCACATGAAACCATTGCTGGCTTCCTCCTGCTGTGCTGTTCCCGGCAAGGAGCCTGGGGTGAAGCATCTCCCACCTCAGGAATGGGACCAGCGCTAAACTGGGTATCGGATTTGGGAGTGAAGCAGAAATGCAGCTTCCCTGGGGAGGGAAGCTGAGTGGATGGGAGAGGAAGGTCCAAGGGAAGGATGATGGTCGAGGGCTGGGTCTGTGAAGCTGGAGCCAAGCAGGTTTCAGGTGATTTCTCCAGAGTCCCACGGCTGGTTTAGGTATCAGACATCTGGCCATCATCTTTTGAAGCAGATTCCTACGAGCACAGCTCCAGCAATATTCCCTCACTTGTGTACAATCTGCTGTGGTCCCACTGCCTCATGTTTGCCAGGCAGAGACCAGACAACCAAAACCTCAGCTGTGAAGCCCACTTCCCACGTACGCCAGCCCACGGGCCAGGGACTCCTCAAAACCACCCTGCAAACGGGCCAGCCGCCGATGCGAATGCAACGCGCTTGCAGCTGAAGTCCAGCCAGCAGCATCACAGCTCACTTTTGGATGAGGGCAGAGGCCTGGCAGGGCTAAACTTTTGAGAAATCCATTTTCTAGTCTTTTTTTTTTTTTTTCCCTTTACAAAGAGGATTTCTAAGTCTCTGCGCATCTTCTGCTGCTTTCTGGCACAGCCGCTGCTGCCTTCCATCCTCCCCTTTAAATCAGCCATCCCTGTTATCATCGCAGAGGTGCAGAGTCAACACAGCAGGAGCATAAAACAGACAGATTGGGGTTAGTACCAGCTACAGTGGCTAAGTGGACTGACGGATGCTTTTAATAACCGCAAATGCTATTCTTGATGCTGATGATTTAGCAGTTATCATAAGATAACAGGGGGAATTAAAATGAATCTAAGGAGAGTACTTACTTTTCATCTGTGCCCGTCTGCTGCCCGCTGGCTTGGCTCTGGCTCACGCTATTACTGCAGGGAAATATCGCTGCCTTTCCACAAAGAATCAAAATCCACAATCACTTGATTTAACAGCTGGAATATTGCAGTCTTCCTTCTGCAAGTGGTCATCCGAGGTCGCTGAAAAACATTACGAGGTTACTTGGTTAAAATGCATTTTTTTGTAACTCTATTTGAGTATATGTGAGTTTTTCAAACACACAGTGAGTTGCAGCGTTCCTTTTTAATCCAAGAAAGATTTTAAGGCCAAGCATGAATGGTGGCATAGCCCCTCTCCAGGTCTGGGTGAAAAACGCAGGGACACAACCCCATTTGTGTGAGCACGAGGTGGCTGAGAGCCAGACCCCAGCTCCCCAGCCACGATTCCACGATTCCAGCCCTCCTGAATGTACCTTGCTGCCCTCAGCGTCAACAACCGGGATCTCTGTAGAGATCCTCTGAGGCAGCAGATATCCACGCACTGAAAGGCTTCACAGAGCAGGGATATCGGGTATTAGGAATCTATGAAATTTTAATGTGTGTTTGTTTTTTTTTTTTTCTCCACCAGTTTTGAATAGCACGTGTCCAGTAAATCTGTTTCTACTTATGCCCTGAGCACTGCAGAAATATCCACAAGGCTCTTGCCCTGCCTGGGTGGCTAACAGCACAGGTTTTTAAGCATGCACGGTACTTCAGCAAAGACAACCCCCAAAAACCCAGGCAGGGGAGACGGAATTAAGAAATGGGTAATTGCAAGAGAACAAACGTGAAGCGAGAGACTAACCAAAGGCAGACATTGTCACAGAAGCAGCGCAGCCAGAACAGGACAAACGTGGCATCTCTGCTACCAACACCCCCAAGTGCGCAGGACACCGGCGCGTAGGTCACCCCATTTCAGGGCTCAGTACATCCACCAGCTGGTGCCCAGCAGCGGTGCCACGGCAGCTGCCTGAGCTCGCTGGGACCCCTCTGCGAGGTGACACGCTCAGGCGGTGGGGGGCAAGGGGGCAGAGTGAAACACTGCTGCCTTCGAGTGCCCGCGCGGAGCCCGCGGGTGGGACTAGCCGAGGGCAGGGCTTGGCCACGACTGATTATTCCTTTAGATTTGCCGGTGCTGGCTACATCCACTAAAACTACAAGCTCCTGGGGCAAGTCAGGCAACAAAAGGTTTGTTAAAATGATGGGGGTTAAAAGGTCACAGTTTTGCTTTGCATAGATGACTGGAAGGGGCAAGAAGAACCCAGCTTCCAGGCATTTACTATCGTATTTTTTTTCATTCCTCTCCAATAATTTGAATTTTCGCATTCATTAAATCAGCATTATCAATTCTTAACATTACCGCTTGCCTCATTTCCTCTCTCACGCAAGGTTTCAATTTATTCCATCCAAATCCTCAGAGACAGATTCCTGTGTCCCTGTTGTAACCCTTGTGAATGTTTAACTTTTCCTGGCACATCCCAACCCTCCCAAGGAGCAGGAGACACCAGACTGGCTGCCCTGCGGACCCCCAGCCCCTACAGCCGGGGATGGGGAAGGAACAACCTACTCCCCCCATCTCCAGCCTGCGCTGTCCTTCACCTCCTGGGTCAGCATCTCCACCTCCTGCTCCCTTCCTTCCTCCCTTCCCTGGGGCTTCAGCATGAAGTTGATCCCTCGGCTGTAATAATGGGGAGTCAAGTTTTACAGAGCCGACGGCCGCAGCCTCATCTCCCCTCCACCAGGGCTATTTTGTCATCGTCTGTTTGGAAAAAGAAGGGAAATTGTGTTTGGAACATTGAAAGCATCTTAAAAATGAGGTGACATTGTCGCTGCTGGTGCTTCCATGGCAACCTGCATTTGTTTCTCGGAGCTGTTTCATAATAATTAATACACCGCTTCCACGCACGTGGCCCACGTTCAGAGTGCACAGCACGGCCCCCGCTGGGACGTTCCTGGGTCGCATGAAATATTTATGCCAAAGAATCAGAAGGAAGAACTTTTCTGGTGTGTTCTGGCCATGGGGACAAAGCAGGGGCACACAGACATGGGATGCCCCCTCTGCCAGCCCAGCTAGCGGGGGCACGTTTGCTGACAGAGGTGGTAATGGCACCCCCCCACGCGACGGCAGGGCAGCCAGAGAAGCCCCAATCCTGTTGATCACCCCAGAACCTAACGAGGCAGGGCTTGTTACACAGTCACAGCAATGAATCCAGGCCTTTCCTCTTCGTGCACTGCCAAACACAAGCTGTCCTCCCTCGCCACGCCGTACCGGCATGTCTAGGTGTGGCCAAAACAGAAGGAATTTGCAGAACTGCACCAGCAAAATCCTTAGGCACGGGGTGACTTGCATGCCTCACGTTCCCTCCCCGCTGCAGGCTCCGAGGGGGTTCGGCTGGATGCAGGAACGTGCAGGGGAGAAGCGGATCAAGGATGCGGTCACCTGCCACAGCAGCGATAAAGACAAAGCGGCGAGCGGAGCCTGCAGACGTGCTGCCTCTGGGCTGCGGTTCTGCCACATCCCACACGTGGAGGAGCAGGTTCTCAGCTGGCAAAACCTGGAGAGGGATTGCCAAAGAAAATTCAGGTGCTGCAAGCTGTGGCTAGGAAACGTTCGGTGGATGCTGCTACATGGTCTTAGCTCCAGGAAGAAGCCGGGGGGGTGAGGTTCCTGCTCCAGCAACTCCATCTTTCAGGAGATACGTAAAACCAAGTGGTGGGACCCACCATAGTGATCAAATATCCAACGGCGTTTTCGCTGGAGGAGGAGGGTGAGCCCCAGTGTCCTGGCTGAACTCCAGTTTAGGTAATTATGTTCTGCCAACCTTCGCGCCTTCAGCTTCAGTTAGCTATGAGATTTGGAGGCTTTTCTCTGCTCAGATGTATTTCTACCCCTTTTTCCTGCTGACTAGACTCTTAAAACAAAAAACCCAGCGCAAGCCCCCACCAACCTTTTGCGGGAAGCCTGGCCTGTACCGGGCCAGCATCAGTCTGGGAAGGAACTGGTGATATTCACAGGTGCTGAAAGGCACTCATATGTGAACTCTAGGTCCCTCTGTCACTTGCTGTTCCCATCCTCCCGTGAGCAAGAGGCTGTGCCACAGACAGCTTACCGACGCTGACCTGCTCCGTGGCTCAGACACCGACATCCTTCAGCAGACGTGGTAAAGACCCACAAGTACCGCACGCTCTGGAGAGCCCGGCGTCGCAGACGTGCGAGCCAAGAACTCTGCTCTTCCTCGTTGACCTTTCTTCTGCAGAGGGAAACGCTCGAATAGGGGATACTGAGTGATCAGCAGCAAGCGTAAATGAGGGTAGCGGAAGGCAGAGACTGCTCGCTGGAGCTGTGCCTCGGTATCATTTAAACAGGCTTGAGAGGCTTAATTGTAGGCTCTGGCAGAGTGCAGACGGGCTGCTTCACCCCGTGCTGGTGTAGTCACAGCTATGAGCAGGAACCGCCCCAGCTCCCGGAGCCACACAGCCATGCACTGCCTGGCAGCGCTGCTGTAACCGAAACATTCCCATGTCCCTGTGAATTACGGTGAAAAGGGGGCTGATAACTTGCAGTTGGCTGAAGACACAAACCCCCTGAAAGCCCCAGACAGTGTGTGTTTGTTTTCTCGCTGCTGTGGCTCCTTGTTTTCTCGCTGCTCTGGCTCCTGTTGTCAGGATCTGTCAGGAGATTTCTCTCTGTATTTCACTACGATGGGAGCACGTGCAGCCTGGATACTGTTCAATCCCCTTTCATCAGCTAATTTGAAGCTGCAAAGCAAAGAGCCAAAATCCCAGGAGACAGAAGCTGTTCCTTTAGCCTGCTTGGACATCTGAGAGGTTAATGAAGAGATCCTCAAAGCTGCAACAATTGCATGGACAGTCCATGAAGGGCAAGAGCTTTCCTATACCAAAAGGTCAGAATTATTTCAGTTCTCTCCCACCTGATGATCTCTCACAATCCCTTATCAGACTGACAGGGCTTCTCCTGGTGCTACGTGTCACAGGACACATCTCGGAAATCCTCATTGTCTTTCTCCTGGGGAACAGTGCTTTCATAACAGACACTTCCAAAGCCCTTGTTAGTTCTGAAAGATAAAGCAGCAGCTCGTATTTCTTCATGTCAGCAACCACCCTTTCCGACTCTGCTTTTACATGCTGACTGCATTGTTTACTACAAAGAAAGTTCTTACGTTGCGTCTCTTGCTCACTTGAGGTGTAGCTGCACCAAAGAGCATCTGGCTGCTTGCTTCCTTTTTGTTTCTGACTGTTCACCTCTGGCAGAGACTCACCTCTTGATACTCCCCCTCTTACTACTCTTCCTTTTGCAAAACACACCAGTTTCATCCCTCTGACGAAGCAATGAACTAGGGAGTGTCTGCAAGGACTTGAAACATTATTAATGCCTAAACCCCAGCAGCTACATGCAATGCTTTATTCAAAGAGGGTTTTGTTTTGTTTGAAATTGTAAAGTTAAACATCTGTTCTCCTAACAACTACAGAACTTGGCAGCACTGTGACAACGCCCTTCCTTCAAGGCTCTCGAGGGTTTTTCTTAAGGTTGCACATTATCATCATTTTAAACAGGAGGAAAAAAGAAAAAAAAAAAAGAGTGAAAAAAAAAAAGAGTTCAAAGCACAGAGGGGTTAAACGCTTTGCCCAAAACCGCAAAGAAAGTGAGCGACAGGGCTGGCAACAACTGAGGTCTCTCCCCACCCTTAGTAAGTACCCTTCGTACCACCAACCATCGTTTCAGGAGAATCAGAATGTTAAGCCAGATTCTTGATGTCCTTTCCAATTAACTTCCCGTAGAGGAAAACAGTCGAAGTGCAGGATTCAGTGCCGAAGCGCCGTCACCGGCTCTGGCAAGCGGGCAGTTACCTTGCCCTGTGAGATCAGAGCAGAAAGGCTCAGCAGCGTGCCTTAGACCCAGGATTAATTGAGAAGCTCGTTCTTCAGCTGGAGCAATGGGATACCCATCTCTTTTGGGGAAGGTACCTGCTGGTGCCAGTCAGTTCCATTACACCTGAAGCTCGTATAGAGGCAACTGCACACAGAGGTTTCAGGATGACCCCCTCCACCCCAGCCACGCAGCAGGCTGAGTTTTTGCAGCACCAGTCATTGCTAGACACTTCTGACTGCACATCATTTCAGCACAGAGCAGGGGTGCAAAACCACAGCATCCACTCGTTTCCTTTGCATATCTGCCACATGTTAATTGAGCTCTCAGGAAACGGTGCAGTGCAGCTATTTGGGCTGCAAAACACGAGCCACCACCCTCACTCAGCCTGAGGGTGGTTTTCAGGCAGGGATACAGAATGAGGTGCCCCTGCCTCCTTCTAGGAAGCACAGTAACAGACGTAATTGCTCCCACTTAATTAAAAAGTGTGACCTTTTGGGTTGCAGCTGTCCAATGGCAAAACAGTTCTTCCTCCAAGCTCATTGTTTAGGATGATCGGATGGAGTGTAGTACAGAGCACCAGTGCGTATCATGAAGGGAAGGTAATTGTGCTTTCCCCTGCTATTAAGAGAGGCAGGTTTTCTACTCAAGCTTGCAGATGACCTTCTCCAATCAAACATTAACTTTGCAGCAAACAATCATTAGGGACCGTTTGCAGGCTTTAATAATTAACGCTTTTATTAATCCACTGACTCCACTTCAAGCAACAGGTCTCTCCAAAATTAATTCTGTTGCCATTTAGAGGAGAAAGAAATTAATACCATTTCAAGGCAGAGAAGGAAGAAGGTATTTAGATTCCACTGCACTTTCTAAAAGGTACTGGATCTGCTCCTAGAACTGTAATTATGCAACTTATTAACTGAACTGCCAAACATAAGGCTAAGTAATTTTCAAAGCCTGGGCTTTGAGAAATAGTATTACTGGCAGCCGTGCAATCCAAAATCCAATCAAGACTGACCACAAACTTTCAACGGGCTGAAACTCTGTCAAGTGCTTATTGGCTGCAAAAGGCAAAGGAGATGAAGAAAGAGGTCCAGCTAAGCAAATTAACTCCTTTAGAATGAGGCACCTGCTTCTCTAAAGAGCCAAGTAATGAACGAAGAGCTGTGCTGCACAGAAAGCCCAGCTGGAAGGGAATAACTTCTACCTGTCAGGCAAGATATCCCAGCTCCGCGGTTGCTTTGGCTCGTGGGACTTTGCAGTTGTGCCGAGAGGCCCAGGAATTTTAAAGATAAAAAAAACACTCAACACCCCCAAACAAATCAAGAGGAACCGCAAAGCATGCCATTGCTCAGTTGCTAGGGACGATTTTGAATCCCAACATCTCTTTTAGGTGATACAGAACAAATAAACATGCTGTTTCACATGCTCACTAGAGAGTCAACCAGATCACGTACACGAGCTGGGAAGAACTCACCAGGGTTTCTTACCCTTACTTTTTTGCTGCCTGGGATCACCTTCTATTTAAGAGCAGGGCAGGCAGGCACACAGCCGGCGCAACTGAAATACAAAGAAATTGCAAAGCAAACCCAGCTAAGGGCAGAAGGGAATCGGTAAGTGTTAGTTAATGTAACCACTATTAAACATGCAATACTGAAAAAAATATGGAAGAAGTGCTGAGAAAATTCTCCTGTTTAAGTCTTCTCCCTCTTACGTCTCCCCAGATCAGTTGCTATGAGCCAAGGAGCTGCCTTACCTATTTTCAGTTTAAAAACCCCTTTTTGCAGCAAGTCACAGCGACAGGGCTGAGAGCAGAATCTAGTCTTGCTCAGGGCTTTGCGAAGTTCTGCTTGAACCACCATAATGCACCATCATTTTGAGTGGTTTGATACACGTGGATAATTGAACAGGCTCTCTCTGCAGTGAGTAACTCTTGCCTTTCTGTTTGAATACTTGAGGAGCGTTTTGACTTTCTAAGTATTGCTGCCATTTAGAAACACAGCGTGAGAATCAGACTGTTAAAGCATTACTTTGTGCCATAATATGTAGTAAAACTCACGGTTTCAGTTCCTCCAGCTTCTTCCCTGTCAATGCCTAAGTGGGGGTCCTGCTGTTCTCCATCGCGTTACTGCATTTCCCTCCTTTTTTCTTCAGCTATGGTAAATCAGAAACAAATTAAAAAGAGAGGGACCAGAAGATATCAAACTCTTTTGTTAAAAATATGCCTATATTTAAGTTTTCCTTTTCTTGTTACTAAAGTTTTGCTGCTACGGGCAAGGTAAGACATGGGAGGAAGCCAAATATTTTTACAAAATATCTGCCAGAGCAATTCCTACCTGTAAAGTATTCCATGCACCCTCTGCATTCCTGTATGTCTGAGCCCAGTGAAGTCCCCCTCAGAAATACTGAGCGTTTTAACAATGCTCTAAACTTTTAAAGAAGCAATAAACATGGAGCGAGCTTTAAAATATTTCCCTGAGAAGCCAAGAAACAAAAACCCCATTTTACAGATGGGTAAGCAAGTAGAGAAGAAGTTAAACGATTTCCTCCAGGATACATACTCATCATGAGGGAGATGGTACTAAAGTTAAAATGATCCTAGTTCCTCGGCATCCTTCAAAATTGGCCGTGACCCTCCACAGCCTAATATACAAAATAAAGTTTTTGCAGCAAATCAGAGCAAATTAGGTGCTTGAAAAGCAAACCAGGAATGGCAAGGCTACTGCCCGAGAAGGAATAACCTTCCTTTGCTGTCAGCCAAGCCTTTTTGTTTTAACAAGTACAACTTGGTTTGTTTTAAATAGGCTTCACCGCGAAGCAGTTGGGCAAACACACTAACTCGTAGGACCTGCAGTCCTGTGGATACGGGTCTCCTGATTAACTGTAAAGGCGGAGAAGACTCAAGCGCTACACAGAGCTCTTCCCGCAGCAGCTGACGGTCTCCCCCTCCTCTACTCAACCGCCTGTTTTCTCAAAGATTGTAGGAGCCTGTATATCGTTAGCATTACTGATTTGCTGCCAATTCAATTCAAATTTGCAGAGTGATTTAAAAATGAAGCCGCAGCAGACAGACATCCAGCCATTCACTTTTATTGCCATATGAAGACCAAGTAAAAGAAAGTAGGAAATACCCTTTAAAATTTCACTATTAGAGCCACGAAATCAAGAGTATCAAGCTGCATCAACCTGCACCCATAAGGCACAGTTACTGGCACTCAGAAATACATGTTAAAAAAGTGACCTGCACTGTACAGATTTTTTTTTTAGTGCAGTGACAAAAAAAAAAAAAAAAAAAAAAGTGAATGATACTCAACCAAATCCAGCAAATTCAAACAGGCATCTGGAAAAGACGTGTCTTTGCGAAACATTAAAGGGATCATTTATACCTGGTAAGCCAGCTGTCCACTGATGGAAAGAGCCTTAAGGTCTCGCTTCGCTGCAAGTGGGTTTTGGAAAATTGTGCTAATGATATGTAAAAATGCCATTACGAAAGGGCAGGTCCATTTTTATACTCTGCACTCACATTGATACACTGACTCCTCGGAGCGGCGGACATGAATCTTTGGATGCAGCAGCAGTTTAAGGCTGCATTGCTGGGTCTTAGTCAAGTTTCCAACTCTTGCCAAGGGCTCGGACCTGCCGAAATTCACACGGTGAGTTTTGCAAAGAGCTCAGCATCCATCTGGGCACCAGCCTGTGCACTGAGCTCCTCTGCAAACCTGGCCCCGGCAGAGGGGCTGTGATGTAGTGGAGGAGGGGGAGCAAACCCCGCTTACTTGCATTTTGCTGGCCAAGTTGTAAAACAGGAATGCTGCTGGGCTTCTTGTTTGATTGATTTCTCCCTCTTCTTTTGCAAGTCCAGTCAAGCCTCTGAGCACTTCAGGGCAAAAAGCCCCCTCGTTGTCTGTATGCATAGAACACAAGGCACAACCGCTTCAAGCTTAGTCCAGGCTTGTTAGCGCTACTTATAGACTACTAACGTAGTAATACAAAACCTAAAAATAACGAAACGGAAGGGGGAGGTGGGAAAGAGGGAAGCAAATTCATTCCGTAAGCCTCCTCCTCATCTGAAAAGAATAACCTCCCACCCATGGGCTCGCTCAGCCCTGCTGCACAGCTGCGTGGCAATTGCTGCACACATCAGGCAACGAGGCAGCACAAAGTTCGAAGGAACCGGTGCAGAGAATTGCATTTGAATTAGGAAGCCAAAGGAATGAGCAAACGAAGGTCAGCGCCACAACAACAGGGTGTTAACAGTACATCTTACAGCACTGGCGTGGTTTCTCCCTGCCCCATGTTAAAATCTGGTATGAAGCGTTAATTTTTCTAAGATTTTTTTTACAAAAAAAGTATTTGTAAACAGAGAGTATTTTTAGTGTAGTGACTTTTGACGCTGGGCATCTTTTACTAGAAATTGAACTTTAAAAAGAATAATTATTCTCAACAGAAATCTAAAGCACCTCCGCCACCTGAGTCAGGATACATGCCGTACCCATTTGCAAATTGGGAATTTCAGCAACTTGTTCTTAGCCCTAAGAAATCACCTACTGGGTCAGAAAGCAGACTTTGGTCCAGGACATAAATGTTTTTCACCTGCATTTCTAAATACTACCTTTCTTTTATGGGAGGTCACAATCCCACACGTTGGGATAGCAAACACATCATGGCTTGCAGGGTATCACGAATAGCCACCAGCCTTTGAAAAACATTTAAGCTGTAATATTAGTGATCCTGAGGGAAAAGAGTTACCGGGAAGCTGCAGCTGAAGCAGGCAGACACCCGGCCAAGGCAGCTCAGAACTGTCCCCATGGCCAGAACATGGATGAAATGCTATAGGTGTGGAAAGTCTTTGCATCAAACTTCAGCCAAGGTTCTATATTGCTTCGGTTTCTGCAACAGAAAGGCTTCTGGATACGGAGAATTAAAGCAAAGACTTCTTTCTTCCCTTTCTTTGAATCTACGTAGTCCTACACGGAAAGAATGTTTGCATATTAATTATATTTTTATTATCACACAAATCCATCTATTTCTGAGCTCTCCGGGCTTCCCAAGATGAATTTCCTATTCTTTCACACAGCAAAGAGTACGAAATAACATCTTGATGTCTGTTTAAAAAGAAACGGCATTTTTTTTTCAGTATGTTGGTGACTAATGGTCACGATTTGCTCCCTAAGCTCACTCCAGGCATCCTGAGCATCCCGAGCATCCTGAGCCCTCTCGTGGTTGTTTGGGAAAGGACACGAAGTACTTTCCCTTTCGTTAAGTTCTCACCTTCAGAAAACTCCAAGATGTATTTGTTCTCTTCGGGCTCTTCAGATCTCAAGTATTTTCATGGAAAACTGCTCCGAACCACAACATTTAGTTTCAGAACCAAATTTACTTGGGACTTAGGGGTAGTTTGATACTTTTTTCCTTTAAGCTAATCACCAAAAAAAAAAGGAAAAAAAAAAAAGGTAAAAAGGAAAAAGACTTCTAATCTTTTTTCCCATCAAAACAGCTCAATATTTTAAAACTTAAGTCTCCAAGGATGGCATATGATCCATTTTCTTTACAGCTGTGGGGCCCTCCAGTGTCCCAGGGACTTTGCAGACAGAAATGCATTCCCATGGGTAACGAATGGATACCCCCTATATAATCGCTTCAGTTTGCTTTTGATACACGGGACTAAATGCAGATGAAGCATAAATCTTCTCATGATAAAAACTGCTTGCAATTATTCTATATGGCAGTTAATTCACAGAGAGGTCTTAGAAAAAAACCCAAACACCTAAGCCTATTTAAAAAATAATAATAATATTACAGATAAACAGTGTCAGAATTACAGATAAAATAAGTGACAAGAGACCTGAAGAGGTTACAAAAAAATTGAGCGACTGCCTGAAAAGATCATCAAGAGACCAAATTGTTTAGTCAAGGTTAATGAAAGTTAGGATATAGCAGCAAACGCACGAGGAAACAGACCAGATTAAGTGAGCAATTATGGAGATAAAGACTGTAAAATGGTGGTTATTTCAATCTTGTAAGAATCCCTTGGTTTTAGCACCATCTTAAATTGTCTTTAAAATGCTTCTCATGCATTTTGCATAAGGAATGTTTCAATCAGACTTTGAACGGAATGGCTTGAAAGCCAAGGATAAGAAAACTCACCTGAAGCTGACACTCGGTTTACGACCAGGGCATGGTGTTACAGCTGTGTGTGTTTGGAAAAGGATGTTAAGCTCATGCTCTGGGGTAGAGCAAGAAAAAGCTGCATTTCCCCACAAAAAAATATACTACTCCTGGAGCATTTCCAGAAATGTAAAGAGAGCAGGCTACACTTTCACTAACTGTCACGATTATTTTTTTTATAATCAAACTGTTATTGTTCATACCAGCTAAATTTTGATGGGAAAGAATTTCTTGTTAATTATGTAAGACATATAGTTTAAAGATTTTCATTGTCAGCAGTAAAAACTAGTATTTTCTGAATCTGACAACATGCTCTAGAACAGCGTAATTACCACTCAGAGATTATAGGTAAATGAGCCCCTTACATCTGAACTTGATTGAAATGGATTCTTGCCCCTTTTTCTGCCTATTCTCCTTTATTAGAAATGCTTTAGTCATATGCTTGTGTATTATTTTAGTACATCATAGAAGCTGATTCAATTAAGATACCGTGGCATCTCAGATTTCATTTTTATAATCTATTATGTATTAGCTTGCTGAAGGTCTATTTCTGACCTTGACTTCCAAAGTGCAATACAAGAAAAGTGTCCAGCGGTAAAGGAACCCATCCCCCACCGCACACTAACTCCTACGTAAGTATTTAATAACAGACTAAAAGTTTAAAAAAAAACACCAAAAACCCAACAAAACTAAAAAAACCCAGCAACTTACTGCTGCAGATGATGGATTGCTACAGCACAGTGGTGCTCAGTGCCAGTGGTGCACAAAGCCCTTCGGACAAGGTCAAAAGCAGGCTCTGGGTCAGGCTCTCCCACTCTCGGATGCTAATCTTGGGAACAATCTTATTCTCAAAAGCAGGCACTATCGGTAAAAGAAAAGTGTTAAAATTTTTAATAGCGCATTTTCTATCAAATGCTATTGGAAGGAGCCTGATTTTTATCTTGAACTGCAAAAAAAAAAAATATCCATCTGTTGCATACAAACGTCATCAATAACAGCATTATTTGGAGCAGCCAGCTCCTGGACACAGTAACGGCAGGATCGGGTAATGCCACAAGGTACGTTGGTTTTTTGGTCTAAGAAACTGTTTTGGAGCCAGTTACTCCAGTGTGCGATTCCAGCGCGCTTAGGGCAATGCTGGGGTAAGCAAACAACTTCCAAATCTGATTTAGCAATTACGGAAGAGAAAATGAAAAACAAACCACAAATTTTTTTCTGCTTAAACCCTTCAGAGGAAATAGCTCCTTTAAGGCAGATTCCAGTCTGCTTTCCCGCACCAACGTCGGTATCTCCCACTTCATTCCCACCTGGCCATCAAGGACATTTCAGTCAAAGCAGCAATTTTCTTACCTTCTGGAAGTTATTTGATCATGCAAGCCTGAGTTCAATACAGGCATTTAAGCCTTCCCTTCCCCATCATCATGAAATATGCTAAGATAGGGGAGCCAGTTCATCTTAGCACAGTTAAAGAATAGATTCTATGAATAAAGGAACTTGTCGTTAAATATTAAAAATAAAATTACATACTGCTTTCCGCTCTACTTAAAATTTTAGTAAGGATAAACCCCGAGGTGCTTAAAAACCATTACAAAGAGGTCCTGTCTTTCCATTACCTTTTCTTCCTAGACTTATGCTAGCTGGAGAAAGTTGTGGATACTTCAGTTTTTCTTTGGCAGATCTCTCTATTTATTCCACAGTATTACTTCAAAATTGATTGTAGAAAAAACAAAATATCCTAGGTGACCCTTCTGCAGTCTTATGTTCTTAAATTCCCCATACATTAATGTTGCAAGTACAATTTATGATGAGTCATTAAGATATTTTCCATTTCAGACATTTAAATATTTAAAGATCCAAGTGCTTAAATTATCTATTTGCACTCACTCCACTTATCCTGCATAGCAGACTGCTGCCCGCAGATACTTTCCCATTTCCTAAAGGAACATTTCCATTTGAACTGAGGAGGGGACTAGAGAACACAACTTCTGCTGCACTGCAATGTGATCTGTTAAAATTGCAAACTTATCTATAATGTATTTTGATTAGGAAATGATCTATGTGTATGTCAGGCTAGTAGTGCCTCGAGAAGAAGAAAAAAAAAAAAAAATGTGTGTCCTCAAGGAACTGGGAGGTTCTGGCAGTGCTTGCAGCAGAATCACAGAATAATTGAGGTTGGATTTTTTTGGTACCTGAAAAATTTTACCTGGAGGCTTAACGCAGGCAGAGAACACCACCCATGCCAGGACCAGCGGCAGCAACAACCAAAGCGAAGATGTAAAAGACAGCTCACTTACCCTGAATACAACTGCAGGATTCCCAGTAAAAATTTTTACAACAGGAACTGTGGCTGCTAAGAGAATTAACCAGGAACAAGTTGCTCTTTCTTTTGGTCTAGATAAGGACAATGCTTAAACCTCCAAATCATCCTCTCGGCTTTTCTTTTGCAGTAAGGAGAATAGCTGGAAAGGAACAAAGGCTAAACTAACAGACATACTTTTGCAATTCTCGAGAAATTTACCTGTTTGGGTTTGGGGTTTTTCTTTTCCTTTTCTTTTTTAGAGCCCACAGACAGGGTAACTTGCTAAGTTTATACATAGAGTACAAAAAACATCTGTTCTTCCTTCTGTTTCACAGAAGCTCTGTTGTAAAAGAGAAGACTTACCCGGAATAACAAAGTGCTCTTCTAACAAAATGTATTCTTTATACCAGGCTAAATCAGGTCAGTTAAAAAGGCGAAAAAAAATTTATTTTTTTTTATCTGCAAGAAAATGTTTATTCTTTGTAAACCCCACAGAAAAAAAGAATGCAGCCAAGACCAAGTATTGAACAAAAATCGTGCCAAAGTAGGCAGCAAAATGGGGGAACTTCAACACAAAAACTCAGTGACAATATTTCATGTTTTGCACAAAGATGAAAAACCTATGACATTTCTGAGTAACACTTTTATGGTGACAATTACACAAGATGATTCAAAAATGCAAATGACAGCAACATGCACACCTGGCTAAAGCTAGTTTTATCCCAAAATAATATCTGTGATTAAAATGATGAAACTTTAATACTTCTATTGACTTGCATGTCCTACCTTTTTTTTTTTTTTAAATGAGGCGTACATGCCAATTAACACGAAACTTAAAAAAAAAATATCCTTTTCTTTTAAGAACTTTGTCCTTTCAGAGTCCACTGCATGTTTGCAAAATCATAACGTTGGGTTTGTAATTCTGCTAGTTTCCAGTACAATTTTGTTTCCCACCCCGCCAATTCTCCCCCTCAAAAAGTCTGAAAGACTTCAGAAGTTGCCAGTGCAAACATTTTCTATCAATGTATAATATACATTTTAACTTACACCTTTGTGCAATTTATGAGTTTCCTTTAAAACTCTTTAAAAACTCCTTGGCACAACAGCTGAAAAATATTCAGCTCCGCTTAAACTGTCAAACACAAGGTGATATAAAGTGTAAGTCACAGTTGAATAAAATAAAAAAACCCAGAACTGCAGCTTTTATTAGCCAGCTTTACAGTCTCTTGTATACAGTACATTGCACAGTTCCGCCTTCACAATAACGCTTCCTGTATTAATATTGTGCCTTCCACGATGCAGTATAATCAAGGCAAGTTACAGAACACTGCTGAGTTTATATCAAAATAAACAGAAGATGTAACATTGGTTTATAATGAACATCCAAATTACCATGTACAATTTGCAGTAGACTCTGTAATGAGCTTGATATATAAGCTAGATGACAGTGAAGGGGGAAAAAATAGTTTAAACTATCAAGTTTCCTCTTGAAATGTCTTTTCCCAAGGCACTGTGAACAAGACTGTTAGCAATTCTCAATGACTAAAAACACCAATGGGAATATAAATATTTCACACAACAACCACCGTCACATCATCATCTATTCTCATATTCTTTCCCTTAAACAACACCCCTGAAATTTGTTTGGTCCTTTGAGGGGTAATCAAATTATCTTCTGCAACATCACATATTTGTATTTAATACATCTATAAATCAAAGCTTTGTTAGATTATTTAACCCTTTCACTGTAAAAATTAAAGGTTTTTCCTCACTATTTCTGAATGAATCTGCAAATTCAATTTGATTATTTAAAAAAAAAAAAAAAAAAAAAAAGAAGAAAGGGTTCAAAATCAAGCAAAGCCCTGTATTTTTCAAGAGGAAACCATGCAAGAGTACATAAAAAGGCAAAATTGGCTACTTGAAAACCAAGAATTGTTTTTAATGCATTGGCCAAGGAAAATAAATTGCAAAGTTCTGTGAGGTTTTCTAAAAATTTACAAGAAAAACTGATGGGCAGTTCTAGTCAATCCAGATGTTCTTTTATCCTGTTTTAAATGACAACGAATACAGTCTCACAATACAATTTCATCTTGACTGCAAGAGACACTCCTGTGTGATGCCTTCAGCATGACAAAATTACTGGGCAAAAAGAAAATTGGCATTCATTTCTTCAAGGGCTGATAAACAGAGGCATTGGGATCAAGTCCAGAAGGGCTGGTCTCCACAAATTTGGAAGAGTAATGTGGGGAAACAGGACTCAGAGTGCTGGTGGCTGCAGTGTATGTTATGCTGGGCATTACTGCCATAACTTCTGCAATCTTCTGTTTTAGGTCCTTGATTTCCTGATCTTTTTGAATGATTTGCCCTGAAAACAGCAAATAACATCACTTAGAACCAGCAGCGTGTTTTCACCCTCCACCAACTGTTCAATGATTAGAGCTGTTGAAGCTGAACGCCCAGAAGACAATTAGCGCTCTAACACGACACCAGTAAAACCACAACTCACTTAACTCGGGCTGGTGTTGAGGAACGATGTTTAATTACCTCTAGTTACCAGGTAACACACCTAGACACAGCACTCCCATGCGATTTTGCATTGTTTGGATTCACGGCTGCCGAATACCAGAAGATTATTTCTATGGCTCAACTTTTTTCTGCATTTTGCTGTTCACATTTTACAACCACCCCACAGGAGCACAAGCATTTGCTTATTAAATGTGTTATTTACTTTATTTTCAAAACTGTCCTATTCTCACCATTTTTCTAACCCCCCTTTGTGCACACTCACAATGTCACTACAGCAATTTATGAAACTCAGTAAAAAGAAACGAAACAAAAGAGTATTTCTCGCTCTAACCAAATTTTCCTGCAACCAAGCAAACTTCTGCAAGGAAATTAAGCGGGTACTAAATTAAAAGGTTATTTAAACTTCGCTTCATGGTTTGCACAGCTGAACAAAGGACAGGCTGGGCAGGGTTTTATACTGGTGTCACACTCCCTCTGGTGGCAGTGACACCAGCCCACCACAGACACCAGTGTCCACGCTTACCCCACCAGTGTGCAGTTTAAAGCAGGTTGGGTTATTTCCCCCCTGTGCCACACTTTGGTTGTATTTATTCAGGAGTATACAATACCGTTAGGATTCAAGGACAGGGGCTTAATAGATAGCAGCTATTATTTTATCTTCTAGCTCCTTAAAAGAAGTTCTCCAGCTTTAAGGTAATGTTTTATAAAAATGTAGAAAATATTCATAAATTAAATTAACGCCCATCCTGACATTTATCGTCTTCAGTTTAATAGCCTGGGGAAATTAGGTCAGCTGATCAGCTGCACGGCTTAGGCTCACGTTCACAAAGTTGTAAAAGACAAACACCCACTGAAAACTGAAATGCTGAGTACGGGCTGTAGCACACCCCTAAATAAAGACGCAGGATAATCTTTCTGTTATATTTTCATGATTTCAGTCAGCACTACGTGTTGAATTGAACTATCCCCACATTACCTTGGGCAATCTCAAGCTGCCGTTTTGCATCTCCTAATGCAGAGAACAGATCCAGCTTGATTCTTGTCTCTGCACTCAGGCTGTTCTCTAAGTGCTGTGTTTTATCCTGCATGGCTGAAAGTGCTGACATTAACACCTCTGTATCCTTCTCATTTTCCTTATACTTCCGCAGTTCCTGTAGGAGTAATTAGGACAAATGTTATTCTCATCGACTTTACACATGAGATATACTGCGAAGTCTCTCCCTTCCCCACAGCACACCACTGGGCCTGGTATTAATACTGTAAAATTAAAACGATGGTTAATTAAGGACACTGTAATATTACCTCCAGTAATTATACATGACCATCACACAAGTGATTAAAACCATATTGTACAACGCATAATTACAGTGCGGTGAGCAAGTACCATTTACTCTGCTTCTCAGCCCTCTATCATCTGTATCGAGACCCTCCACCCATAAACCCTCCTCACCACGGCCAAGTGCCAGCTGAGCAGCCACACAGTGCTCTTAGCCAAGCTGTGGAATATGAAACACTTCCCAAAAACAGCTACAGTGGAGACTGATCTCCTGCTAGACAGTTTAAAGTGATCCTACATAAGCATTTTAAGCCATTTCAGTAGGCCGATGAGAGGGATTTCTTTATCTCAAATAATTCCCATGTTGAACCTAACTGTGCTGCAAACCCAGAAATTTAGAAAAGAGAAATGAAGGGAGCAAGTATTCTGCACATAAGAGATGGGCACCTTGTGGCTGGGAAGTATGCATTAACATTCTGACTATGGAAAAAAAATATTATATACAAAATAAGTTCTATACTTTTAAATGAAGAAACAGTAATACAATGGGGGAAATATTCATGGCTGCAACAAAAAGCTTCTCTAACAGTTTGAAGATGCTAATAAAACTTAAAAGCTTGATTATAGCTGGTTTTAATTATTTGGAAGCCATGCTCATACTCTCCATGGATAAGCCACACTTGTTTTCAAGGGTTTGGTAAACCCAGGAACAACAAGGCTGCATATGTTATTTGGAAACAAGTTCACAATAACACCAGGTGGATTTTGAAGAGTGTCTAAAAAACCACAAGATGTTAAAAATACACATTCATGCAAATTGTCAGTTGACAGTCCGAGTACATCTTTAGGAACAGATATTTTAAAGGAATAAGGTCAACATCAACTCACACATTTGAGCTCTTAAAACACTAACATGCCAGACAACGTGTCTGCTACAAGTCTGCCACAATGTACTTTCAATATTCAAGCACTGTCACAAAAACCCCATCTGGCTAGTGATTAGGACTGCACAGAGTAAGCAAACTTACTTGCTAGCAGTGAAATTTATAACAATACAGACTGGCAACAAGCCTCTCATAGTAGATGTTGTTGAGGGGATTATCTTCTCAGTCTACTCAGATCATTGGTTCGGGGAAAAAAATTCTAATAAATTAAACGACTGAATGGTGTGGAGCTGAGACTATTAACCTTTCTCATACCCATGCTCTTCCAAAGCCTGGTGCAAGACATGCAAGACAGACATCTGAAAAGCATAATTCTTGAAGGTGTTGATTGCCTTTTATGTAGATCCACCAATTTCAGAGGGCTGAAAGCACTCATTGTGATGCTGATCTAAGCCCCTGGTGCTTTCTCATTACCTGAACTTTCATTTCTAGTTCTCGTATCTGATCTTCTTTCAGCTTTATGTCAATTGTTAGCTTCTTGCACTCTGTCTCCAGCTCTCGGATACGATTTCGTAAAGTTTCAGTACATTCTCCTCTGCAGAAAAAACATTAAAAGAGAAGATGATGAAATAAGAAAGAAGCTGTCATTCCCAAACTGTTTATAACATGAAAATCAATGCGAATATTGAAGGATAAAAAGAGGAAGTTAACTTTGTTCTTTTCAGCAAGGTCATTTCCCTTAAGGCAACAATGCAAAAAGTGATTCAATGTTACGCCTCAAGTATTAGGAAATTTGGAATATTTATGAAATATGGAGAACAAAAGCAGAAATAATTCTTTTTAGACATTTGGAGCACTGCACATTAAAGTCACCCACACTTGTGCCACGCTTTCATCTTGAAAAACTTCCTGTCTATACACCTATGTTACTACTGAACCACCACTGGCTAGAGCAGGAAACATTCCAGATGTGAGACCCGGACAGTATTTTGGCCAGTGTTGTTGCATGAATCCTTGATTCACAATCCACACATGAAAGGTGATGTTCCTTTTTTTTTTTAAAGCAGACTGACCTACACACAGTACCACATCTCTCTGTTAGCACACTCTAGGTACAGCAGGTCATTTAGACCATATTCATTCTTTACATCCTGTAAATGTAATGTATATGAGTACTGAGACTCAGCTTCATGGAAGGAGTTCTCCAGTCCTCCCACTGTCTTAACACAAATAAACCTCTTAACAGAAATAAAGCTTTCTTTTTTTTTTTCTTTTTTTTTTTTTTAAAGTAATCAAATACAGACTACTCCTTTACGTACAGAAGAATGAAAACTGTCTCCCCAAATCCCCCCCAAACACATTTCAGTAGCCACAGCTACATTTTAGCAATTTTCTGGAGCTGAGCTTTGTTCTACCCTAGAAGCAAGTACCTTGTAGCAGCAGCAAATGCAACAGCACGTGCAGCAGTTGCTTCTTCCAACTTCTTTCTTTTCTTTTCTTCCATTAATTGTTTTTCTACAAAGGCCCGTGCCTCCTGCTCTGCTTTTAGTTTCTTCTCCAACTGGCTGATCATTTGTTTGTCTTTTTGTTTCATTTGTACAGCATTGTGTAATCTGGAAGGTAACAGGTATGAGATTTAACGGAGAATTTTACTTTCTACAAAAAAATGACTGTCAAAGGTCCCGAATGAGTCTTGCTGGATTTGCAGACAAATGCCTCAAATTTTGTAGAACTTTAACATAATCCTTCCCCTTTACCAGGCTACAGTCAGCAGCAGCTAATTTACACAGCTGTGTAGAAACACATACTTGTTCTGAAGCAGTTCATTTTCTTGCCGGAGCTGTCCGATTTCAGATCGAATTCCCCGCTCTGTGTTAGTCAGAGAACTGATCTGACTACGTAGCTCCTGTTCGATCTGCCTGCTCGCTTGCAGGTCAGCCTTTAACTTTTTAATATCTTGTTCCAACCTAAGAAAGACAATTTTAAAAGACAATTTCAACTTCACTTCCCAGTTACCCAAAGGTTCAAGCACGTTATATAAAAGTTAGCAGAGTAAACACCACACCACCTGCCACCCCCCCAACCCCATCACTCTTAAATAATCAGCTCTCAGAAATTACGCCTGTCCTTGCTACATAATAAAGTTTTATATAACTGTACATATATAGCTCTATGTAGCTATACACACACTTCATAACCGCCCACAGGAATTTTTTTCCCTCCAATGCACTGCACGGTTGTTAAAACAAATCCTATGGAATTATATTTTTTCTCTAAGTCCAAGAACTCGTAAACAAGGACAGGTGCACATATGAACAATTTTTACTTTTCTCAACAAAATATGAGTTTCATTTGTTAGTTATAGCTGAGCTATGGAGCATGCCGATGAATTCTCACCTAAACGTGGGTTTTTTTCCTGGAAGCACATGATGATGTGCATGTTGAATAACGAGTACGTGTTAAGTCATCCACAGTTCAGGAATCAGTATATTTAGTTTTAATTGCTCCTGAACAGAAACCATCTGCTATACACTTAATTGTAGCTTTAGAAAGTTCTTGAAGACCTATGCAAGCTTATTAATTAAAGTATTTTCAATCAAAACTGGTTAAATAAAGTTTCTAAACAAGTTTCTAAAGCGAGGCACCCAGCTCACCTAATTTTTTCCCCACATTTCCAGAATAAGATTAGTGATTCTTAGAATAAAAACGCATCACAGGTGAATAATCAACCACTTTTTATGAGCACTATGTTATACTAGTTATACCTGAATTGCCCTATTGGTAAGATGAATTCTTTTTAATATAGTATAAATTGTGGTCAAATGTACCTTTAAAAGAAAAAAAAACCCCAACTTACAGTTAGAAGGCAAATAGTAATAGTACAAAGCAAATACACATTTCATATTGAAGACCACAAATATTTTCAACACCTTGTACTCTGTTGTAGGAGGAAAAGAATTTGCAAACCTAACCAAATATTCACTCAACCATGTAACCATAGTACACAAACAAAAAAAATGGAAAACCCATCAGCAGACGTTATTAGGTGTGTATTTTCACCGCGTTCACTATGTGAAGTGATAGAGCTGGACAGTTGGTTGGGCAATGATAAAAGAGTTCAATTTCATCTTCCAATAAGAAGTGTTTTAGAAGAAGTGAACATTAATTGAAGGAAGCGAGATGCTGTAGGAAGCGTTAACAGACTGCTGTATGCCAACAGCTGACTGGTTTTAATACCCGTTTTCATAAATAGGCGAACAAACAGTTGGTAGGACAATGTAAAGGAATGCACATACACACTCTTTACATTGACAAGTATCCATAAATTATTTCAACATACATGTCTACGATAAAAGGATTACTATGAAAATAAACCAGCTGTAAACATACTTTTCCCTATATCTAAGATTATGTCAAACTTGCTCAAATAAGATATACCAGGATTTATTTTGGGTATTTAGCATTCCAGGAAAAGCAGCACTGATCAGGTAAAGCCCGAATAAATCAGAGACGCTGGCACAGGACAAGCTGAATTTATATTTTTGGCAACAGCGTACACTGACATTAGTTCCAACTTCTTAAGCCATCTGGTTCATGGCATTCCTGCCGGTTTCAAAGAGGGCTCTGTACCTGCAGTGCTCATGAGGCTGGTCCAGGCTGTGCTGTAAAGAAAGCCGAAACCCGTGTGATCCACAGAGCGCACACAAACGTGAGCAGAAAAGATGCCTACTTTCCAAACCAGGAGGAAATATAAGAGGCCACAAGCCACAGCCTTCCTTTTTTACTCAGCATAGGTAAAAGAGTCCAACCAGAGCTGCGTACATTAAATTTGTGAGAATCAGGATCAGGAAGTGTTGCACACTCATGACACATCACTCAAATCCTGCCTGAACACAGCCAAAGCCTCATGGATGTCCTTTCCGCCTTAACTTTCCAAGCATGCTCCAAGTGTCAAATATTCATCCTTTTACTCTGAAGGACCACAGGGGACTTCGGGTAACTTTTACAGGAAAATGAGACCGACCTGCCGTTCATTATGACTTTCACTGTAAATCACAAAAAAGTCAGGATTAAACTCAACAAGAATTGATCAAACTCTCGCTGCTTCCATTGTTTATGAAAAACCAGTAGCCACACCACTGAACGCATCCAGGCAGACCACGTACCAAGAGAACATCACATGCCTTTGAGCGGCTGGTGCTTAATTCTTAGTTCACTAAAAAAATCTTAATTCACTAAACGCTGCAGAGAGGAGTTTCTTCCTCTTAGAATCTGCTAGCAGCTGTGAAGTGCGAGCTATATACCTTGTGTGTCCATTAAAGCACAAGAACTCTCCAATTTACTAGCCACCACAAATGAGCTCAGAGTAGGCTCAGGAGTGACAGAGTGGCAACTTAACCAGTTTGACTTACTCTAATCACAGGATTCCAGTATGCCACACATCTGAATTTTTCAAACCACCATGTAGTTAAGAGGTTTTATTCTGTTGTGAAACCATCACTCCTATCAGTACAGATGACCCAACTTAAACAGGCAAAAGACAGAATAATATATGTAAAACATGATCAATCTACATACAGCGAACGATCAACCATTGCAGTGCAATTCCGAAGGGGCAGAAGAGAATTAATACAGAGAAAACTAATCTCTTGCAAGTCAATGGCAGACAAAACCATTGGAAATTTATCTGTCAATGGACTTGTTTAGAAATAAGTTTTAAAGTAAGATTTTACCAGATTTTAATTACTCCTGTCCATTATACTGTAGTTTTTGCTGTAGCTTTAAATAGCTTACCAGTTCTCAGCAATCCATAAAGCGCATAAGTGCTCCTCACCATCTAAAATGAGTTAGGAACTAATAATCCATCATACTGCAAGGATCAAATGTTTCCCATATGGTTTCTCTCCCAGACCTGCCACAATTAGCTAGAGATACAACTTCATTTTAAAACAAAACAAAAATAGACATGAAGTTCGCTCTCCCTCAAAACCACATGTATTCCTTGCATCCTCTGGTGTGTAACCATGCTCTTACCCATCTTACAAAGTCCGGCCAAACATTTTCAGCCTAAAAATTTCATCTTGTGGAACAGCAAGTCACTTCTCTGTATTTAGGCAGAGAGGCACCCATCAGTTTCACAGAGAGACAAGGAGATAAAAACACCCTTTCTGTTGCCCCCTTTCTAAAAGGAAAGTACATCATCAAGGTAAACCAATATAATGTCATAAAAGAAAGTTCTGCTGCTACAAGCACCGACTAGCTCATGGAGTTTTCCCTCCCCCCTTCCATAACAGTCTGCACTACTGTTACAATGATAGATGACCCAATAAGACGGTGTTTTTTAAATTATTCTTTCTACCATTTCATTTTCTGCTTAAGTCTCTTATTTCCAGGCTTATTGGAAAAGTTATTTACAAAGGGTAGTGAAGAAAACATGACTTCTCAAAGATGCTTTTCTGTATTGCTGCACAAACTACAAGTCATTTTGACACTCAACTATTTTTAAAATGAGGGTTTAGCTGCAGGTTATTACATTGTGCTGTTTATACAACCAAGGCAAATTTCTTTAGGTTTGTCATTATTATAAATGCAGATTTACCCATTTTTTTCCCCAGCACTACCTCGTATCATTCCTGATCTCACTGACGATGAGAATTAATCAGTAATCACCTCCAAGACTTAAGTATTTTTCCAAATGCTCCAGGGAAGATTGATGGATCAACTTAAAACCAACCCAATTCAGCTTAATCCTCCGAAGTATTGATAACTGGTGAATAACATATCTCTGTTGCTTAGTTTGCTCATTCAATTAATTCAATTCCATAATCACCTGGCAATTGCACACAAAGTACACACAATTTATGTAAAAATTAAAGACCCAAAAGGCACTCAGGTGCTTTCTAAGAGACCTATTTTTTCCTTTGTTTTGCTCTGGCCCAATCTTGTTGGCATAAGCAACCCCTGCAGGGAACCTACTACTTTAAAGTAGCCAACCTGATCCTGCAGCACTGAGGTTCTCCTGCTGTAACTAATACAGTGTTACTAGCATTTCCTCAGAGCATTTTTCATTACCAAAAAGACAGTAATCCACACAGAGAAAGCAGAGTTACTTCTTTTTCTCCTACACAGAATTGATCTAAGTAGCTGGCATTTTGAAAGGTTATTCTGTTTCTGAACAGTCCAAACACCATGTTGACGGTGGCTTGAAAACAGTCTGCTAGAAGAATCGTCTCCCAGATTTCTAATTTACATTCCCAATTGCTTTGCTTTTCTATTCAATGCTTTCCTTCATTCCCATCATATTGCACGGAACACTGACCACCTCCCCCTCTGCAGCTGACAGCAGAAAGCCTTCTGGTATACCAATGCCATTTCAGGCAGGGGGGATAAGGAAGAAGCAGCAATCACTTTCAGGACATCAACACTGCCACAGATTTACCAATAATTAGCATCAAAGGGACATAAATTCACATTAAAACCTTGAAGCCTGCGTCTGCAGGTAACATTACGTTTTAGGAAAGCAAAATAATACGTGGTAGACCAGCCCTTCCTTCACAAATATTTTTCTCTGTCCAATTACCAGAAGATGTCATCGTTATCTCTGAGAATAATTAGTACATAAGACAGCTTGTTTCAACACCTCCTGTGCCAAAGGCAAGACCTCTATGGATACAAACAGTTTTGCCAAGCTGCAGTGCCAGGTTTTTTTTGGTTTTGTTTTTTCTAAGGGTACAAATAGCTAGAGGCAGGACATGATTATTACTGTGTAATATGCAACACACACAATTCTTCAGCAATTACAGCTTAGACTTGTTTGAGCCCCTAAACCATGAACAAAACCTGTTGCACCTCAGAAGTGACAGTGAAACGGTAAAAAGAAGTCAACTTGCTCTGTACCTACTGACAAACAATATTAAGTCTAAAGGGATACCATGCTTATCCCTCCACTGGATACCAGATGTATCCCTCCACTGGCCCAGCTACCATGGTGTTGGGAAATATGCAGCTCAAGATCAGAGATTCAATTATTAAGTGCCTGACAAACACACAGCAGATTTCAGCATCCATTAGAAGCAGATAGTCATTTCAACTGTAGGAACACAAAAAACCTAAGACAGAGATTACTTTCAAGGCTGATCAGCAGGGACAGAGCCTCTCGAATCCCTCTGCTCCAGCTATCAAGATGACAATAACATAACATAATACTCACTGAAATACCTAGAGATGGGGATCAGTAACTTCCTCTCCAGAAAGCTAAACACACATGCACTAAATAAAAAATAAACCCCTACTGTTTCAAGTAAGAATCATATTGTATACATAAAACATAAACTTAATTAGCAGTATGCTTTCAGATATGTCACATCAAGTACTTAACAGAAAAATTAACAAGCGTACAAGACTGTCTTGTTCTCAAAACCCCCTAATTTTTACTCTCTCAAATAACCCCTGTTAATCCCGAGTCCCTAGCAGTCATAAGGCATAGTTTACATTTAATACTGGTTAGTCAGCTCAGGGAAATCATTCGTGAACACAAAAGGAAAGCAGCTTGGTTTTGACATCCTGCTGTGAGTCTGCTGGACAAAAAGTTATAAAAAGCATCTTTATTTGGAAGCTGAGTAGACCTGATCTGAAAGTCAGACACAAATACAGGGCTTCACACAGCCCTTTTCAGGGTACAGCACTGATGCAGACTAAAAGTTTCATAATGGGAATGAGTAATACTACTGGAAGTGGAAAAGATGATGAACAAATGCCTTACACTCCAGGGACAGGATAACTGACAAGTTAAAAAAAAAATAAACATGAATTTTTAAATTTAAGTGCATTCCATCCCATCCAATTTGTCAGGTACGTTTATGCTTCCATTACTGTAGGAGTTACATACTCAACCTGAATAGAAACAAGTTTTCATGAATGATTTCAGTCATCTGTGTTTGTAAGAAGCTGTGAGCAGCAACACGCAGGATGTTGGTGTTTTAAGTGCTCCTGGTTTGCCTGCACGGGGAAATCAGTGTACAATAAGCAGCTACATGAATATGGAGCACAACAGCCACATCACACCCACGCATCACACAGAAACACTTGACAAACAAAAGACTGAAGCAGCTTAATTCACTTTCAGGGCAGAGTAAGGCTACACTGCATAAAGGCACCTTCAGAGTACACTAATTGTGTACTCCATCCCTACCCAGGGAATTAGAGGAGCTAGAATTCTGTAAGGACACAGTCTAGTTTATTGTTTACTCACTGCTGCATTAGAAAACCTGCTTTGGACAATTACAGTGACCACCTGGTCTGAGCTCACACCACAGCATATAAAAATTTCAAGGTGTAATTTCAAACTTAAAACATACAAGGTTTAAATCTCATTCCTTGCCATAGCTACGCGGGACAAAATTCTTAGTCTGGCAGGCGATTCCATAAAGCCCTTCCCTTCTCTTTTCTCATGATGAGAAGCCATCATTCATGACTTATGAATGATACATCGAACCACTGCAAAACTGATCTGTTCTCTTCTTCAGTGAGCGGATAAGCCACATAAGGAGTGTAGAGATGCCCGTCTGAAACTGGCAACATACGAACGCTGCAGTCCCGTATATGTGTATTTAGACACAGCTTTGCTGAAGACAGAGCCATCTGCATCCCGTTAATCTTAGCTGAATTTGATTCACAGATCAGATTGATTATCTAGTTTCTTATTTGCTTCATACAAGTTCTCTACAGACATTAGGTATCAATTAATCTAGATATTTAATTGGCAGAGGTACACCAATCAGTGGCAGAGTGAATATCAGAGGAGAAAAATAGTATTTTCACTGAAGTAACTGTATTCACATAGCACAAATCCTCAGAGGCGGACCAGAGTCAAAAGTCCAATTATCAAAAGGTACCTGCAGGGAAAGTGAACCTGATCTGCCAATTAAATTAGCCAACAAGGATTTGTTAGCCAAAGAGTGTTCAGCACATGAGAAAAGGAAAAAGAGAGATATAAGCCAGGAATGGTAGGAAAGTGCATAATTGTGCAACAGTTTGTTCTAGACGTACATCTATCCCCATTCTGAACAGTACCACACTATCTCTTTCTTGTTCTGGTAACATACAACAACACCATACGTCTCAGGACTCACACGCTGTTATTATTTAGCTGCATTTCATAAATACATCTTCATTTAAATGTCTGATAAGCATATGTAAAGATGTGACTTTCCTCACTCTACAGTACAAGGCAGCTAAATCTGATCATGACCTGTACTTAAACGAATAAGGCAGCAGGCATGCAAGCAAGAGTCTGAACTTACCACTTTTAGGAGTTATATAGTAGCTGACACTTTGCATCTATACTTGTGAATACAAGATTAAAAACAGAAGCCAAACATTTCAAGGGAAAAACAAAAGAAAAATTAAGACAAAACACCTGTTCAGGCACCATCAAACACCACTAAATTCCCTGGAGACGTGAAGGTCACTCCATGGAAGGTTTGTTAAGAACACATCCACTGAGCTCTGTAATAGTGATTCTCCACATTTCTCTCATGCTCTCTATCGAATGATAGTCAAAGCTATTTAAAATGCCTCACAACACCCCTGTGAGGTAGGTAAGTAGCGTATACTGAGGTAGAAAGGAAGCAATTTGTTCAAGGCGGCATAGCAAATCAGAGGCAAAAATCAGGAACAGAACCCAAAAGACCCAGTTTCTAGTTATCTTATTCCATTGCTAGACAATTCTGTCTTCTTTATGGGACCGTAAAGTTACATTTTCCTAAGAAAAAGAGATCTTATGTACTGGAACGAAAGGAGGATAGTTACACAATGCTCAGATCAAACTTACCTTACCAGTGCATCTGGTTTGCTTAGCTGGTTATTAGGAATACAATTTTCCATTAAGTCCTTATGTGTGCTTGGGCTCTTGCTAGCACACTTCTGTTTTTTCTCATTTTTAGTAGATGAGGAAGGGATGCTCCCATTAGTTGCGCTGTGACTGCGAGGCGAGGAGTTCACAACTCCACTGACGTTTTTGTAATTTTTGGATGAGGCAGTGCATGAGTCCTCTTTTAAGAGGTTTTCTGTACTTCCTACAAGATCATTATTTAATCTTTTACTATTGATATGGTTTTCCATATATTCAATTTCTTGTATTTTAGAGTCTACAGGTTGCAAAATATTGTTATTTATTCCAAGGTTGTGTTTCTTCGCATCCTTGTCCTTTTCTTTCCCTTTTTCTCTATATTCTAGCTCTGGCAATGTTGCAGATATTTTTTTATTGGCTGGAATGCCTCCATTGTGCTGCAAAAGTATTGAGGAATCCATATCAGATAATCCTTTGGCTGCTGCAATACCAAAATAAAAAAAAATACTTAGTTCATTAAATCAATCAATACCGTGACATACAATACACATCAAGTGTTTCTGCAGAAACCAGTCATTATTAGTCTATCTAGCAAAGAAAATAAGAAGTGACATGGTATTGTAAGACTTTTTTCACATTATAGGCAGGAAACAGTAACCAAGGGATTTAATAATAAATACTAGTGCTTCATAGAGCACAGACTGACTAGATTGATGCAGTTGCTAATAAAGAACTAAACAGTGAGAACATAATTCATTTCTACTGTCATACTAACCACTGCCAAAATAATTTTATTTCTGGCTCCTCTGTTTCTGAGTTCACTGTACTTTCATCAGAACAACATGGACTAAAGAAGCTCTTCCTTAGCAGGCTTTTATTTTTTTTCCTTTTTAAATAGTAGCTAATAGCAAACACATTAAGTAATGAGTATAACTTGCCTTCCTCTGCCTCCCTCTCTTGCCTCTGTAGCATCTGCTGCTCTGGGGGCAGAGCTTGCTGGAGAAGCTGCATGTAGAACTCATTCTCTTTCTGCACTTCTTTTTGTTTTCTTAAACGCATTTTGTAGCTGACGTAACTTTTAAAGCCAAAGCCCAAAGTCACAACAGGGTACCCAATACTAAGAAAAAAACCAACATTATTATCCAAATTTAATAATACCGAATTAATACATTATAATAAATTATATCACTGTGAAAGTATCTGGGTTACAACTTCTTGTAGAAAATTATATATAAAACATTTTTTGCTGTGCTACAGTAAAGCTACAGTTCAGAAACATAAGCACCTCTTTATCAAGATAAAATTACAGTTCCTTATAGACAACAATTAACTGTAGCATAGATTAAAGGATTACGACAATACAATTGCACTATGCATAGCGAAGACAGCTTTTAGATAGGCACCAGACTAGGAATTATGCATCTTTTAAGAAGATAACAGCCAAATGTAGCAGAAGCTCCCAAGTTTTTGTTACAAAAGGGCCATGTAATATATTAAGAGATTAAACCGGGAAATGTGTTAACAACATTCACCCAGAACTCAGTGAAAGGTGAAAACAGTCCTTAGCCCCATCCTTTCACACTCAGAAATTAAGAGCAGATCCCTTTTCCACCACTCTTTAAAGCCGAGAAACAGTGGTTCTCCAAAATACCGCCACTGCGATACCTTCTCACTGCACCACAGGCTGAGAAACAGGAGCTTGAGAAGCCGCTGGAACATACAGCTTTGGGGCTACTACATTCCAGGGAGGGGGGGATCACGGCTGTGAGCCAAAGTGCCACCACCCGCACCTGGTACAACGAGAAGTGACCCTGGAGGTAAAGCCTCAATAGCCATCTGCCACTCGATGATGGCAATCTCATCTGTGGGCAACAAACTGCCTTTGGAAATCCCTTGTTTAGGAGACTGACCTTGAGCTGTAAGTGAAAAACATCTAATCTCTAAACTTAGTTCTTCCACTTATCTTACTGACAGATAAGATACGAAGAATTTCACTTTCAGCCCGACTTTGCTGTTCCATTTGTTGATGGGGATGACAGAAGTGTAACAGAACTTCGGAATTATTTTTTTGCGTATCGCCTTCATCACACAGAATTTAAGTATTCTTATTAGTCTGTGACAACTGCACCAATAAACTAGCATGATTTGTTAGCATTCTGTATTTATTAACAACAATAACCAAAAAAGCAAGCAACCCTGGATAAAAATCAATATACCTTTGACAATTTTAACAAAGCACAGTGAAGTTGCATTTTAAACACTGAAAGTATCCTAGATCAGGGGAAAACTCACAACGCAGATGACTATTAACCATTAAAATCTTCTCATTCTTTGATCAGTAATAGCACTGTGCAGATTGCATTTCTAAGCAAGCTGCCAGAATGCAAGCATCATTTGCATATGCATCTGACATTATCTCTGCCAATACTTCTTTTGTAATACTGTGTAAAGCCAGCTGTAGCTACAGTTCTAACACTCTGATGACAAGCTGAAATGTTTGCATCCAATTCAGCGGCAGAAAGACCTTTCTTCACAGCTCCTAAAGTGCTTTTGTAACCTATTATAGAATTCAATTAGTGTTTAAGGGGTTTATTGCACAATGTAGGCAATATAAATTAAAATGACAGATGTCTAATTTATTGGAGGCTGTATCACAGGGAACTGGACCAAATGACTCCAGGAGAAACAGGACACATTTTAAACATAGCCTGGTCAATGCATACTACGCCAAAACCTTGTGGAATAAAAGTGCCTTTCTTCCAGATATGGATACTCTGTAGTTAAGTCTTTTGCCTGAAGCCACTCTTACCACTTCCAAAGAAGTGGTGTAATAAGTAGTGTTTTTTATTTTTTGTCACAATTTTCAACCTGAAGCTTATTCACTTACTCTGGTGAATAATGAAATCAGATGCTCATGAGAACTCTGCTTGTTGGAGGGGAAAAAAAGAGGAGTGCTTTGTTACAGAAGAAGAGTTTTCATAACGGGATACATAAATTATTAGTGAAACTGTTTTTTTGCTACTTTTACCATCTATTCATCACATGAATACAAAATTCATAAACTGATGACAAGAACCGTCAAGAAATGCTAGGAATATCCATGCTACAAATTCCCTACAGCTCACAAGCCCTGAATCTTCAGAAAGGTTGCACTTGGTCAATGTTTAGCATACGTTGCTCATGGAATATTTAATGACAGACATGCGAGGGGAGAACTGCAGAGCCAAACCCTGAACCAAAATAAAAAGCCCTAAATATTAAATTCCCCGGTGAAATAAAGGTTAATAAGAAAAGGGGGGGAGGATGGGACCCAAACGCAAACACTTACCAGTGTGCTGCAAATGGACGACACAGATCAACGTGGAAGTTTTTTAAATCTTTAAATCTAATGGCTGCTTCAATATAAACGAAAAGTATCCACAGTGATACTGTTGGTAAGCACACACCCCTCTCTATTGAGAGAAGAGAAAAAGATAAACACCTTAGTAACATATTACAAGCAGCAAATATTTTAACATTGTTTTTAAAACATCCCAGAAGTCAAGGGAAATTTTCAGACAAGACATATAGAGAGTTGTAAGAGGTTTTTGTCAGAATAAGATATCTAGGATGTCTTCATTTTAAACCAACTCTTAACTTTGGTCTCCTTATCTTGCTTAATTACTTTTATAAGGCATCAGTGAAAAATAACAGATGCACAGCTAATGAAATAGCTTGGCACAAAACGTATACCGAGAGGGAACACAAATGGAAGAAATTGCAGAAGATGAGGTAATGTTACAGCTTATGATCTTTGAGTCAGAAGTGGTAAGCTTGGACTACTTTTTCACTCCAAGTTAGGTATATCTTGGTAGCAGCAGTGAAAAGATCAGCTGAGAAAACAGTAAGCACAGTACTAGTTACTCCATATACAGTAATGCAGACCACAGCCTGTGACTCCAAACTCAACATCAGGGGCACACCGAGGATGCTGTATTGATTTCTCACTCCAGCACTACTGGTGAGAATGTAAAATAGTAGCCAAGCAAAACTAAGGTCTTAAACCTCTTGGCCAACAGAAAACACCACTCTTGCTTGCAATATAGCCACCGTACATTTCCACAAATCAATTCCAGTTACAAGTTACACAAGTTTCATAAAAATAAACAAAGTTCTTGATTACATACTGACATCAACATATTATGTGGTGGTTTGGAAACAGGTCTCAAATTTGAAACTAGAAAGAGAATTACTCTGAGACCGTGATGTTATTTACTGTGGTCTCTAATTTGGTCTCTCTTGAATAGCTGCACTTGGCATAAATGAGAAACCTACAGCAGAAACCGTCAGCTAAAAGGGGCTCAACATTTCAGTTAGGTAGACATAACACCTAAAAAGATCATAACTTCCAAAAAAACCCCAACAACCAACAACCCAAACAAGTTTCCATCAACTTAGATAAGCATTTAAAAAGAAGAATCTCTAAGTTTGCAGTGAATTAAAATATTAAACAAGCTTAATAGTTATAGTTAAAACAGGCCCATCAGGTATTTCTGTTAGGGTTTCTAAACATCAACCCTGAGAGCAGCTTCAGATAACACTTTAACATATTAATACAATCCTAAAAATAACTCCAGATTTTAAATTGGGCAACAACTGATTTGATGTATCTTCCATTAGCTCCCACATTGTCATTATTACAAATGACTAACTCATCAGAAAGATGACTGCTTTCACCAGTAAGCTGAGAAATGATCCAAGCTATCCTGCAAATTCTCGTGATCTGATGGCAACTCTAACACAAAATATTAGAAAAGACCCAAATCCCAAGGACTTGGGTGGTGAAAATTTACCTCTAAAAAATAAAGTTTTATTTCTAAAATTTTTTGATTGAGGGAAACACATATATGTAACCTATATCAAGTATTAGTGCTCACGTAAACTAAACCACCTCCCCTGAGTCCAACTGCTGCCCCAGAACACTGGGATTTATTAAAACAAACTCAAACAAAGATTAAAAAAAAAGGCTGGGAGCAGGGAGATTTCTCCATACATGTCTCAAACTGTTGGGGCAGCCATTGATATTATTAGCCTTTTTGCTCAGAAACTGAATCCAGCTGACACAAAGATTTGAATAATACAAACTTAAACTATGATAATATCAAAAATTAACAGCACACTAATCGACTGGTAGGAAGAATGTAACACTTACAAAGCTCATATAAAAAGTTTGTGAATTTACTGAACTCCTGCAGAAGTGTTTTGGAGTCAGAAAAATATATGTATATTTTTACTGCTTTGGAATTCCTGTTTATACACCTTCAGTTCCACTGGTCAAGCTTTAGTGATTACTGCAAGGTGCACGCAGATATGTACCGAGCGCAAATCAGCATACTCATGAAAGCAAAAGAACATTTTTGTAACTATAACAAAACTGCATTAAAACAAATGTGGTAACAAATAGAAGAGGGTTTCTGTGTATTACTAAAAGCTGTAAGATATATATTCAAATCAGTAAATTGTAAATAAAGAATAGCGACCTACCTGTGTGCCAGACATACTGTACCCAAACATACGTGCTGGCAGCAAAAAACAGCCATTGTATTGGTATGAAGAGCAGACATATTATATTTGATGTGAATGCTACACAAACAAAAAATACTGAAAAGGCCTAAAAGAAAGGAGGGGTGAGGGGAAAAGAAAAGTGTATTGGTTTATTTCAGCAAATATTACCAGTTTATTAATGGTGACATCACAATGATTTCAACACAGAAACACTAGTGTTGTTTATAGAAATGCCAAGAAATGGAGCAGTCTAGCCAACAAAAGTAGAAACTTCGCCAATTAAGAGAGAACAGGCACAACTTGAGAATTTGTGCCCATCCACTTTTCCAACAAGTCTCCAAACAGCTGTATTTATTCCTTATTATTTTGTTTGCAGACTTTCATTTCATTTACACTGTTGATGTAGTATTATCATTACTATATTCTCCTTCTGGAAAAAAAAAAACCAACCAACCAGCCGTGTCATTTACTCTCTAAAAGACTAGTAAACATCTAAACAGGCAAGCGCTTCTGTTTTATTTTAAAGAGAACTGTTATATAGGGATCTACACCAATTCACTAATCTCAGGAATTCAAACAATATTTTCCTATGGTGAAAAATTGATAGTTGTACATTTCACTTCCACTTGCCACAGATAAAAAAATAGGCAGTCAGAGAAAAGAGACTTAAGCCCAGGTCACCCCGTCACTTAAAAATTCCTCCTCTTTGGAAGATGAACATCAGTGCCATTAGATTATAGTTGTATAACATGGAACAGGTCCTGAAACTTTGCAGGATTTCCCTACAAAGGGACAGTAATTTTGTGCTATACTTACCAAACCTTGGTATCTGAAGGAATCGTAAACACTCCTGATGAAGAGCCAGAATGGCCACAGATACTCAAATCTGAACTCCAGGACAAAATCTGCCAACAGTACGAGGGCCCACACTACCAGGAACTTCAGATACAGGAAAGTACTATTGAAATAAAAAAGGTAACTTCAGGTCAGTATTTCCAACAGAGATAATTTCTTCCTTTTTTTTTTTTTTTTTAATTAAAAATTCAGGAATAAAAACTATAGACCACTATAACACAGATAAGAAAACTTCATGCAAAATAATTGTACAAAATAAGTTGGTTTATTACTACATTAAAATCAGACCTGGTCTAATTAAATTAATGATATTTAACTGCATTTGTTTTTGAAGTGGCAAAGAAACCGAAGGCTCGCTGCTCTTGCATGACATTCAGCAACAATCCCCCTTTAGCTTTCCAGCACATTTTTACAAAGTGAAGTCTTCCCAACAGGTATGCTGTCACAGCTGAAACGTTTCCCTCCCAGTTTGCACTCTTGTACTCGGAGCTCAGAATTTTCTGTGTTCCCTTTCCTCATGTTCACTTATTTTCCACATTTAACACAGACAAACTACAACAGCAATAAACCGAGATATCTTTTAAGCCTATAACTATAGATATTAGGAGGACTGTTTTGATACTGAGTTGTCAGTGTTTTATTTGAAAACATCCATATTAAAGTAAATGCATCCATAAAAAACCCCAACCAATAACAACCACCAACAGAAACAGAAGCACATGAGGCTTGAGACCAGGCAGTCGTAACTTCTACTTTTTTTAAAATTATTTCAAAGCCACATTCCCTTATTATTAGCCCTGCATTTTGACCATTGATGATCCTTCTTGGCTACAGAACTCAAAATATTTTGAGATCATATCTAACTAACACAGGAGCGCTTGAAGGATGAGCCCAATCCATCCTGTGGAAAAGGAAGAAGTAAAATCCCTTTTCTCCCCAGACCCAGCACCCAGGGATCTAGTATGCTACTCCGGCTCCCCAGAACACAACTACCTGGTTGCACGGTATTGGGTTATAACAAAGGTGGGGTTTTTTTTTAATAGGATTTTATTTTTTAAAGTCAAGGGGCAGTTTTCCCTTTTAGTAACTTATTTTTTCTTCCCTATCGTACTGCCAACAAAACCAGTAGAACTTTGCCCTGGAATGTTTACTGGTAGGCTGCCAACAGTTTGCATGCACAGTGCCAGGTAGGGTCAAGTTTCTGCACCCTTCATGGACACATGGCTTTTTTAGGAAGTTGTTCAGAGCTTCAGAGAAGATACAAAACAGAAAACTTCTATGAAAAGTCTGAAGTACCAACAAGAGTACGTAGAGGCCAATGAACTACTTGTTCAATTACCACTCACATTACTTGTCACATGAGGTCAACTTCCAAACCTCATGACTTGGAAAACACGTTGAGTTCTTCCAAATCGCAATTTAATTGCATGTGCCTGAAAGTTGACGCTTATCAACTGGCCTGGCCCTATAGCTTCCCCCAGTGGAGGAGTTTTTGCTTAGTTTTCTCACTTTCTGTATGCTAACAGGCTCTCCCTTAAAAGCCCAATGCCAAGGTTTTCACTGTCACTAGACCCCCTGAAGGGAATTGCTTCAGTGGAAATCCTGACATAAATGCTCTCCCATGTATTAACATGAGTACCTGCTCTAAATTCACACAAATTAAAGAAAGACTTCATAGAAAATACATTTTTGAAGTCTGAGACAAATAAGCAACTATTCCTATATTTAACCAACCTCAGCCCCCCCCTCCCCCCTGCCCACCTTTTTAAATGTTCTGTATCTGGAGATTAATGGGACTGAAAAAAAATGCAAATAAAGAGGCTACAGAAGTGCTTTAATGGAAACAAAATTAATAACGCATACCCTTAGAAGAGTTGAGGTACTGCTTTTTTCAGTTTCTACAGAACCATCGCCACTTAGTCAAAAATTACTCCTTGAGAATGAAAGTACAGTATAAATATTTAAAAAAAACAACCAACCAAACCAACCCACAACAAAATAAACCCCACAAAAAAGCCTTAAATGATCATGCTTGCCCTGGTAGACTATATGCTTGCATATGCTGCTGTTCTCTGTTTATTTAAAGTTTAGATCTTCAACAGAAATTTGTAAAAAGCAACTGCATTCAGAGAATACTCAGACATAAAAGGTGACAGACATTGGGGTATGCGGTCACCACTGTGTTCATTTTGACCACGCTGCTGAATTACACATGTGCCGCTCTTAAGATCCAGAAAAATACATAAAGGCACCACATGCAGGCAACCATGATTCTGCCTGTTTCGCTGGAAAAGCAGTTGTGTTGTGTAGGCACTTTCTCCTGGGTTAACATTATGGCTATTGTTTATTTTTCTGCTGCTGAAATCCATAAAGAGACTACATTTTTTCCTAGCAAATTAGGGTTGTCAGAACTAATGCTTTTGAACTGTTAAGTGCCACTCCAAGTTAAAGCATTTGTTGAATAAGAGTTCTGTAATACTGCCATTAAAGTGATTTCTAATATTAAATTCATATCAATCCGAAGGCCATGGTGACATTTACCACCTTTTAAAGTGGAATTGTAACAATATAACATTTGTAATAAGGTTTTCCCAACAATATTCAAGAGCCTACTTCTAAGTCATCTGAAGGACTGAAAAGCAATTAAGAATTGAGTACAAGACTAAGAAGAAAGTTATTTCCATTTATAAAAGACTTCATCGACTCATGTTGGCCTCAGCATCAAGTTCACTGTTGTGCAACGTACTCTACATACGTACCTAACTGCATGAGTCCCCGTGCATACACACACTCCTAGAAAATGTTTTAAAGGTTCTATACTCCATCAATTGGATTTTTTTTTTTTTGAACATCAGGACCCCCTGACGCACGCAATTAAAGCATGCAGGACTGCAAAGTCAGAGACTGCAATCCATAACTAAACACTCTGCCCCAGCTATACTAATCGGTATCGGTAGCAGCTTACAGACATCAGCTCTCTCCTCTAAACAGGCTGGTTTTACAAACTGCTGAGCTTCCACGCTGCCACAGGTACGCACACAGCTGGGCTACAACCAGCTCGGGTGTCGTTGCCGCACACTGCAGTCTGTGGATGGCAATGACTCTTTGTAGGAGGAAGAAAGGAACAAAAATCTCGGCTTCCCTTCTTCCACAGAGGTATGCTGCACACCGAGAGCTGCTGTTCCTGGCGAGCACACAGTTCATCAGTTAATTTACAACTGCTTAGCGAACAGACACCTCTTCAGTGAACACTTAAATTAGCGATAGCTGAAAAACGTCCAGCAAGAATTAAACCCAAAGAAAACGAGGCTAACGGACCTCCTATTTGGACAGGCTAATCACTCTTCTGCTCTTTTGTTTCATAGGACAGATCATTCAAATAAGATCACATGAATGAAATGACTAACAACATTTAGCAGTAACCCTCCTCCCTTTCTCTGTTTTGTACCAGCCACTTCTACTTCATCTTTGCTCTTCAATCCCTCTATTCCTCCCAGACACTGTTCTTCCCTTCAGTGTGCTTCTATTGTTACCTAGTCTCTGTCCCCACTGCGCCTCCCCTCTGATACGCTCATCCTAAGACAGCCGGCACTCCTTCGGAATCCAGCACCAGCCATTTGGTGCCTGCGAAGCTCTGATAGTCATTGATCTTTCTGGGCACATCCACACATCTCTCCAATGTTGATAGCTGCTGCATCAGTATCCTCACTTACAGATAATATTCACTCGGTAGAAGTGCCTTCTAACCTCTGTAGCCCTTATATTAGAAAGGCTCAAATATACTCCACGATGCCAATTATAATTCCAAGGTTGTTCTCAACACAGGGGAAGATTGTTGCAGATAAATACCTAAAATCTGGGTTATCCAATTTTCTGACACATGTCAAGAAATCTGACTTCACTGAGCTGACAGAGGTTTAAAGAGGACAGGGCTTTCCCTATAAAACTAGCATATGGCATCTAATCTTGTAGGGTAATACAAGACAAGGGGGAAGGATGGACACATTCATGAGAAGAGCAGGGTACTGAAAGGAAAGAAGCAGTGATTACAGCGCTGCAAATTCTGTGAAAGGTCAATTGACTGCTAATGCATACTGAATATAAAGATTTATTCATAACCCAACAGCGACTGCACTCCCCCTCCGAATTTTCAAACAAATAATTTTCCTCCATATTCTTCCCTCCCCCCCGGCAAGTGCCAGATGCCATTTCTTTTTTCTTTTTTTTATCCTCCTTTCCCCCCCTCCCTTGTTCTTTGTTCTCTTTTTACTGCCCCACAGAAACAGATACTGTGCCTGCTGTAAGGTAAAAAATAGATTTTGAAAAATCACTAGAAAAAAAACCCAATTATGTACCTGAAATCCAAACTGGTAGCAAATTAAGCCTCTATTCTGTCCCACTATTATCAGCAAGTCCCAAAGGCTGGAAAGTGAATCGTAACAGTACTGATGCCATGTTTTGTTTTGCAGCCTGACTCACACAATGGAGTGGAAGGCATCTTGAGGATGGCAGGGCACCAAATGCAGAGGTAGGCTTTAGAAAGGTGAAGTTTAGCATGTGCATGAAACTACCAAATAGTCACCAACCACCATCTCAAGGTTACCCATCCAATGCCAGACAGAACACTGGAGATGCCAACTGAGCATCACCAGAGATTTTCAAATAAAAAAAGCTTTATCTATGTAAGCACACAAACATGTATGTAAGATTAATACTACTAGTGGGCAAAAAAAGTAATACAGAATGAACACAGCAGGCACGCAAGAGCGAAAACATGACTGCTGGGATGTGGTATGCATATTGGAAACTATTATGTAAAATAATCACCAACTAAATTTTTGAAAAGAAGTGTAAAGAATCCCAGGAAACCTCCCTGACTACTTATTCAGTGTCTTGATACGGCATAGAATATATCAATCACTGAACTATAGAAATGTAAGTAAAGGAAGACAAAATAGAAAACTCTTACAGTAATTCCAGAAGCAAGCATAATAGATCACTGAACCACAGGCATATAATCAGCAATCAGTATTGTAGTACTGAAACAAGAGAAACTGTTAGACCACTGTGGTAACTCAGCTGAAAACACCAGAGTCCAGAACACATCAAATAAAGGTAGAGGAATTGTAGTGTGCAAGGAATGAAAGTCGCTGGCAAGGGGAAGCAATATTACATGTACCATTGGGACTGACACAGTAGAACATGTTTAAATGTAAGCTAGATTAGATTTGAGACCTGAATTTAAGTTAAACTCATAAAAGGCAGGACTGCTGTTTTGCTGCAGACCTCCAGGGCAGGCTGAGAATAAAGTGTTTTTCCCCATATAGGAAGCTTATAAAAAAAGTGCCAGAGTTAGTCAGTAGGAAGAATCATTATGGATTTATTTAAAAAAAAAAAAAGAAAAGGCCTAAAAAAAAAGGAAAAAGAAAAAAAAAAGGCCACATTCCTGGAGTTAGTAATGAACTGTTCTTCCTTAAAGTTTATTTGGCTGTCAGCAAAGTCAAAACCCAGGTCCTTGGAAATCAGCCATATCAGAAGTTGGGTGGCATGCAGAACCACGTGAGTACCTCAACAAAGGGATCACGGTATCGAGAAACGCTGCCCAGCACGAGATGCCCAGGGGCACCGAGTGCCTTTATCCCATCACTGGGTATCTCAGTAACCACTTGGAGATTACCAACACATACACATCCTCCCAGGCATTTGCTTGGCTGCCAGCCCAGGTAATGCCTGTGATAAAGGGCAACATATATAGAGGGCTAAAAAAATTCTTATTCTATAGGAATATGCAGTGTTTGAGGTCTATTGTCAGGAAATCCATGATACACAGCGTAAGTCGGCTGGTGTGACCGCCTGAGTTAAGCCAGTAACATAAGGAATTCATCCTGAAACTTAACCAGCTACAAGATTGGTACCAAGTGCCAATATGACTCAGGAGAGCCAAAACAAGCAGTATCAGCCATAAAGCTGAAGGATTCTAAATAGATCAAGGATGAGGACTAGCAAGACTTAGAAACAAGCAGTAACAAGTAAACTTTAATTGCTTAACTGATGACAAGCTGCAATGAATACTTCAATTAACAATTAACGTTTTAATGTATGCACAGTGTCAAAGGTATAAGATGTTAATCACTCCAGCATTGTAAAACAATGGCAACTGATAGCTTAAAATGTGAAGAGGCCAAGTTTTAAACGGACATTGTGGAAAAAACCAAGAGATTTCACGATTCCTACCATTAGTTTGTTGGGTTTAGAGATCTACTGAAAGCACAGTTATGTTTTAATTATTATAACGTACTCTCCCCAGACACTGTAATACTTCTAAATAGCACAAGTCTTCATTATGCTTGCACATAATATTAGATTGGGATTCATCAGGTTTTTTGGAGTACAGGTAGCAATATTCACTTGAAACTCTGACACTGCACCACTGGCATTCAAGGCTTCAGTCGCAGTACACAGGAGCAAAGCTGCTAACGGCAGCGCTGGCATGCCGTGTTACATGGCACTCACACACAGCCTGAAGTACCTTAGAGCTGTAGGTGGTGAGTAAAACTAAACTGGAAGGAAAAAAGGAGTAAAAAAGGCAGGAAGCGGAACAAAGGAAAAACAGCAGAATGGAAAAAAGCAGTCTAAAGAAGAACAGGGAGGGCAACTGTTAAAAATTTGGTGGGGAAGGGGTAGGGGAGAAGATTCGTCAGGAATAACTTTGAAAGCATTTGTGAAGGGCTGCAGCCAAAGAGTCCATTTAATTCAGGTAGTGAATGTTGGGGAAAGTAAAGAGCTACAGATGTAAAATTTCAAATAAGAAAGGCTGTGAACCCTTAGATCAACTTGTTAAAAAAGATGCTGCAGAAGTTGGCAAAAAAATTAACAATCAGGGAGACAGGATATACACATTTTTTCAATGCAACCCAGGATTTTACATTTCTAACTCTGTTCTGTGACTAGAAATTATTTTTCTATCACTTCTTATAACACACTTCAGATTTACATGTCATGAACCCTGCCACCAGAGTTTTACTGCAGGATAATTCCTTCATTGCTTTACCTGCTCCAAAACACTGCAGCTTTGCAGCTCTCAACTACACTCACATGTGTCTTATTAGTGAACAGCTGTGTCTAGCTCAGCATTGAAAGAGGAGAGGGAACAAGGATGGGAAGATTGGTCTTAATTTAAAAAGCAAACAAAAATCCTACAGGAGTTGAGTAACTCAATCATACTGTTTGTTCAGCCTAGCTGCTTTGCTTATAGAACTATGATGCTGCCTACTGATAACTGTATTTACTGGGTTTGTGTAAGCTGATGGTGACAATTAAGATAAGTTGAGTAAATAACTGTAGTAATTACAAGAATTTAGAATTCTAAAGTTATATGAGAAGCTACCTGTTTGAATTATGGGAGGCAGAGAAAAAAAAGAAAGGAGAGCAAAAGAAACGAGCCACAATCCGTGTAGAAGTACCTCTTGCTGGTTAAATTTCCCAAGAGGCAAGCCTTCACACTATCTTCTCTTTTATTTCTGTGGGACAATACTTTGAAGCCACCGACTACTGTTTATCAAAATGTCATGCGAAACAACGGCTAAAAATCCTACTTCTGAACTAAAGCATTCCAGGAGAAGTTAGTACAAGAAGCCAGATGTCTGTCTCAGCTGTTCACACAACTACAACAGCTCTACATGCTGAACACACTCATCATCTGGTGATCTTCTCATCTTTTTCTGGTCTCCCCTACTTCTCTCACCCCATGTTTCCAGCCAGTCACCTCAAAGATAATTGAGAGCACGTGATTTTGAGTTACTTTTGAAAACTAAGTAGTTATATAAGGATTTGCTTATATTTTGATTCTTTTCCTAAGACTAGTCATCTTAAATAGAACTTCTAAGCAGGGGGTGTTTTTTTCTTTAACGTTCCAAGCACTATTTTCTCAAAACCCAAGTCTCTACAGCAACAAGATATTCTCCACTCTCGTGCAGATTCACTACAACTAGAATAAGCACTATATTGTGACAATTTTGTTACAGTCAGACCTCACTTATCAACTGTTTCCCTTAGCAAAGGTTAACATCTGCATTATATGAGCTTGCTCGATTCCAGCCACTGCATCTATAAACCTCAAATGAACTAGAAACGGAGATGGGATGTTACACTTACTACAACTTTCAAAAGCCAGCTTCCCAGCCCCTACTAAAACAGAACTCCTCTTCATACAGAAATATATAATTATTGTATTTCATACAAATTTTGGTATACTTAGTTACTCAGGAGGGCAGAGCTCTAAAATACTCTTTGAAATATGCTCCCAACAAGCAGAACATTTTGGAATCTGCGTTCTGGCGCGTCCTGCATGTGGAAGCATGCCTTTATTCCAAGACACCGATGAGGTACGTCCCGTGCCTGGGAACGTGGATCCCACTTCATGACATTCCGCAGGTCAGAGGCGAGCCAGACACCGGCCGCGTTTCCCCCACCCTCCGTCCTGCTCCAGCCGTTACCCCCCTGCACCTATCGCTCCCACACGCTCCCACTGCAGAGGCCACGACTCAGGGCCCTTCACCGCCACCTGAAGCCGCAGTTTCTCAGCCCGAGCGTGAGGGGCTGCCGCCCGCCCGCCGCAGGCCCGGTGCCGGCCTGCGCTGCCGCACCGCCGCTCAGCGCCTCGGGGGGAACCCAGCCGTGAGGAGCCGCTGGGGACACCTCCCCCGGGAGCCGGGGCGGCGGCGAAGCCCGGCGGGGTGGATAAGCCCGGCGGGGTGGGTGCTCCCGCCAGCTCCTCGCCGCTCCCTGCGAGCAGCGCCGACAGGACCTTGGCCAGCAGCTCCCCCCCGCTCCCCCCGCCCCCCGCGCTCCCCCCCGGCCCCGGGGCCCCGGCGCAGCCGGCGGCGGAGCGGCCTAGCGGCGGCGGGACCAGGCCGCGGGGCGGGGCAGCGCCTGAGGGGAGACGGGGGCGCCATGTCGTGCGCGGCCCCCGCTGACAGGGCCGGGGGGGCGGGGCGCCGTGAGGGGACGGGGGTGCGAAGGGACCAGGGGTGCGAGGGGACCTGGCCGGCGCGTCCCCCACCACCACTACCCCACTACCCCGCCACGGCGGCCGCTCGGTACCTGCCGTAGATGCCCTCGGTGATGCGGTTCCGCTTGAGCGGCCGCCGCAGCTTGCTGCAGTCCGCGCTCCGCCGCTTCATCCTCCCGGCCGCCTCCGGCCCGGCCCAGCCCGGCCCGGCCGGCCCCGCCGCGCTGCCCGGCCCCGCGCTGCCCCGGCCCGCCCCGCTCACGGCAGCACCATCCGCCCCCGCAGGGGGTTCCTTCGCGCGGGCCTTTTTTTTTTTTTTTCCCTTTTCTTTTTTTTTTTTTTTCCCCGGGAAACAAAGAAATAAAAATAATTCCTGGTCCGTCCCTCCCCGCCGCGTCCCCCTGCGCAGCCGCTGCGTAGCGCCCCGCCTCCACCAGGACTGCCCAATCAAACGCTTGACCCCGCATGAATGACGGCGTGCTCGGCCAATCGGCAGCGAGGAAAGGCAGACGGGCGGCCGAGGAGGCCCATCGCGGCATCAGAAAATCGGTCCCGCCCCCCCGATCGGGTGGCCCGCCTACTCCTTTGATTGACGGTCGGGAGAGCCCGTCAAAGAGAAGGACTTGTGAATTGATGGCTTGCGGGCCAGTCCCCAAGCGGGTTTTGTTCTCCTCCCGCCTGCTGCTCTTCTGGGCTACTGCCCGCCCTGTCTTGTGATCGACACAGAAACTGCCCAATAGAAGAGACAAATAAAAATAAAAGGACAGCTCAGCTATCCATTCGGAAACGGAAAAAGGAGGGCTCAATTTCCTCTGTCACCGTAATACTGAAGTACGGCCCATCACCTTAGATTGACAGCCTTGCTGGCAAATGGGCTGTTGGGAAAGCTTACTTTAAATACAAAGGTAGGTGAACGCATCTCGTCGCGCCAAGTACCTCCCCCACAACACGCCCCTGTGCTGACGGCTCATCGGAGGGTAAAAAAACCCCTTCAGACTGACTGACGGACTCCTCCAGCCAATAAAGGACACATACAACAGAGTGGCAAGCGGCCGGCCCAATTGCGAGGCAGGAAACGGGAGGGGGCGGGGCGACTTGGCCTCTCTTTCCCCGATCGGCCCAAAGACGGACGGTGGCTGGGGATGGGCCAATCAGAAGCCATGAGGGAAGCGAGTCCTCAGCCAATGGGAGGCTAGTCCCTAAGGAAGGACTGCTGGGAGGGGCCGGTGTTCAGCCAATGGGAGGCGGGGGGTGGGGCTGTTCTGCGGCCGCCACCGCCCGGGGCTGCCTAGTCACGGTTGGGCAGCCCCGCCGGGCCGGGGCTGGGGCTTCGGGCCTCCGCATGCCGGGGCCGCTCAGCAGAGCCCCCGCCGCAAGGCCTGCGGCCCGCCTTGGACTGTGGATGGCGGCGCCTGAGCCTGAGGAAGGCCGCCAGGCCCGCCTGGGTCCCCCGCCCGCCCGTTGGCCGACTCGGGGGTGGTGGTGCCCGGCGCACCCCGCGCCTCTAATCACTTCCTCGCCTTCTCCGGCCTCGCCCGGAGCGGGGCTGTGTGCCGTGAGCCTGCCCGGCCTCCCGGGGGGATAACGGGCTTCCCTGAACAGGGGTCACTCGGTACTGGCAGGCTGAGGAGCGTGGGGCCCAGTTGGTGCTAAAGCTGGCATGGAGGAGCGTGCTGGGGCCATGGGCATGGCTTGCTGGTGTCCGAGCTCTCATTTGAAAGTTACTTTGTACTTCACGCTGTCTGAGATCATGGAGCTTAGGTCCTTCTGTTTGGGAGGGAGTTTTAAGCTGGAAACCCGAGCATCAGCATTTACAGTGTGGCACGTCATCCTGAGGGAAAACCCAGGTAAATTCCTAGCTCTCGGTGTGTTTTCTCTGAGTGTTAACACTTGACAAGTGCCAAAAGAGCTAATTGTGCTCGTTTGACCATGGCAAAATGGTGGAAGGAGTTCTGGGTCATTCCTACCCTGGTGTCGTGGTCCACTCAGTGGACTCGTGATGGTTCGTTAAATGTGATCTCGAAGTGCAAAAATCAAGGCGACCACACCAAGGGTTATGCTTCAATCAAACAGCACAATTTTATTGTTTGCCCGTAAAGCGGCGTGCGATAGGTAGAAAGACAGAAAGTGAATAAAAAGTAAAGTAAAAAGAAAAGAGGATTATAGCTACCACCACGGGCCCAAGGCGTCCCTACGGTCCCAAGTCCAGGCAGCGTCCTGCCAGTCCTTCCAATTGTCGTGATCCTTGGTGGGGAGGATCTCCAAAGTTCAGTTGCTAAGAAGGCATCTTTTTATGCCAAGCAACACACCTTGCTCCTCCTCTGGTCCATGGACTTCCGCCAGTCTCCACCCTCTCGAGCCAGGTTATCTTGCTCCAGTGGCGGGTAGCTTCAGACCAGGAGGCCTATTCTTGTATTGTTTTCTGGTTCGTTGTTATGACCACAGTTGTGATCCATCTTCGGGACGGCTGTTATGTGGCCTTATTCAATCCCAGGTTGCAAGGAGCGGCATAGTACTCCTCGTACCGTGCAGTTCTCTTTCCCAGGGTCTCTGTGTCTTGGTGTCCATGAAGACCATATTCCATCTCCAGGTCTCTGTTGGCAATGTTGAAACAATATTGTTCTCTTTAGACCAACTCTTATACCTGGGTATGTGTCCTAGGGGTTTGCCTTGCAGGAAACATGAAAGCTAATCAGATACATTGCGTTTATAAACTATGCAAAGATGCTGCACCAGTTAGCTACACCAATTTATAAACTGCTGTTTCAGCTCTTACCTTTCTTTTGCCTAAAAAAAAGTTTACCAGGTGTTCTGTTTCTTTCTGAATTATGCATGTGATCACAGAATTCCCATAAAAAGGAAATGAACATCGATCTTTCTGCATCGGGACTTTTCTGAGCAGTGCTGGCTGGGGAAAGTCCTTTGGATGTTGTTTAGGAGTTTCTGAAATGACAGTAAGGATATTTAAGTTATGGTTTTACTAGGCCTAAATAAAAGCTGGTAGAGCAATTTGATACTGCACGTGAAGAAGGTATCACCACAGACGCAGACCTTTCGTAGATGGCTTGAAAACTTATTCTGCCATAAAGCCTGCGTTTGCAGAAGGAATGTCCTGAAATGTCAGTGAACTGGAATTTTTCTGCATATGTTTTTGTCTGATACATATTTCTGTCACCAGCAGGTGGCTTTCTACCCATTTCTATGCACTCTTACTATCTCAAACCCCAGCATGCGAGCACAGTGCTCCGTTTGAAATGGCCTCAGAGCAGAAAGTCTGAGGCGTAATTACAGTACTTGAATCTCCTGGACTACCTGAACAAAGGTGGTTCGGTTTACCAAAAGCACGGTGAATACAGAGTAGATAATAATGTCCATATGATGGATTCAGAAGTTGGCCTCAACAACCAAATAATCGTTATCTAACAAATCATGATGTCTGTGCACAGGGGTATACTGAGCATAGTTAGCTTCCACCATGAATTCCACATGCCCAAAATGCTTGCTCTAGTGGCTCCTGGTTCAAAAAAACAACAACAAATAAAAAAAAGCCTGTGCCTTACCCAAAGGCTCAGAACCCATAAGGCAACAGGTGGCTTGTAGCCACAATGCGGTAATAGAAGTTGATATGCCTTTGGATGAAGGCTAGATCTGAATTAAAGAATTGGGAGGGTGTAGGTCTGCGATTTGGTTCTCAATTAAAAGCCTGCAGTGCTGTGAACAGTGCTATCTGCCTGCAACCTCCCGGGCTGGGGATTCCAAAGGGCGTTCAGAGTTTTTGCTGTAGCTGTTTCCATAGCCAGACTGTAACCAACAGACCCAGGAAACAGTACATCTCCTTTACCTGTCCAGAGGTTCTCGATTCTGTAGCATTGGTTTGGATTGCTCATGTACGAGAACGTTTGTCATGGGTCATGGGTGTAGAGCTATAGTCCAACCAACCTGAGCATCACCGAGAATCTCAACAGGACTTTCCCCGACCTTTAATTTGAAGGCACTTGAGTCTAGGATGGATAGAAGTAATGGAAATAAATAATGGTTTTGCATAATCTTCAACATCCTACTCTTCTGAGTCCGTGTTCTTCTTGCCACTTAGCTGATAAATAAGGCTGAACAGTAGCTGAAGTACTGGATGTGTGGAATCCTGGAGCATTACAGTCTTGACAGCTTGATGTGTCTGTGTTCATCAGTACTTGCTGAGTTCAGTCCATGTCAGTTGTGTAAGTTGGGGCTCCTGACATGCCACAGATAAGAAACTGTTCCTTGTTGACGCCTCTTTGGGCTTTTTATCTCTCTTGAGTTTTTATTCCTGGCCTCCCTCTCCCCATACCTCCTTTTCTATTGGTTTGAGGTTACTGGGCTGTTTTTATAGAAAAAAATATTAATGTGTTTGTGCTTAATGTAGTCTAGTGCACAATGCCTTCTAATTACCGCAACTTCCGAATCAACGTGCCGTGGCTGCTCCTTTTTCTGGAAGCTTTTTTCATCATCCTCTTTTTCCTTTTCCTCCCAGAGGAGATACCAGACCAGTCAGAAATCTACCCAGGTAAGATCAGCAGCCTTGCTGTGAAAGTAGGGGTTAATGCCTGCTTTTATTTTACAGTGCAATAGAGATGGGGTTCAGTGGGTTTGTGGATCTGTTAGTGAGAAGTAGAATGTTTTTACTGCCCTTTAAGTACTCTTACATACCTTGCTGTGTATAGTGTGTCTTTATTTGTATCAAAGCAAAAACAGTGAACAAAGACCTAAGTGATGCTAAGTGGCATTGTTCATCTGTTTTCAGCTGCCTGTTTGTGGTAATCTTGACTGCTATGAATGTAACAAATCTCTGAGGGCAGGCACTGCTCTGCGTTAAGCGTCTGCCTCTGTGAGGTCTTGGTGTGCAACGGCGTTGTTGTCCTACAAAGTAAAATTTCAGTATGATGGCAGTATTTTCCATTTGAAAGCTTGATGTAAATAGATGACGTTAATACAGTGGAATTAAGGGTTTAACTATATTCTGGAGATGTATTTGGGGCATTGATCAAAGGAATGTATTAGCAGATTATGTTACAGCCATAATGTGTAACGTATTTAGTGTTGTGTGAATATGAGCTGATTGATCCTCATGACATTCTTGTGTTATCCTCCCTGTTTTACAGCTCAAAATATGACATCTACTTACTAGCAGTTTGATATTTTGCTGTAGGTGCAGGCCAGCACAACCATATGAGAATATGACTGTTAGCATGTCCCGGGGGAGGCTTCCCGGCCTGCAGATCCAAGAGGTTGGGTCTTGGACAGCCTCTACCTTTCATGCAATGGTGCTGGTTTCCATATTAAACTCTTCCTACTGCTATTTCTGGTCCTTGTACCCAGATGAGAACATCATACGGGTTTCTCTTTGTAACTCGTTTCTTTCCCAATGCCCTCAAGGAAAGCGTCAGCACTAATTAACAGTAACTCTCCCTAAAAAGTCCACTTAAGATCTTTATACTCACCTCAGGTAAAAAGGAATGTCCAAATTTCATTGCTAAACATGCTTCATTTCTATTGTGCTTTTTGACCCCTCAACCCCCATCCTATGGCATCCATTCTGATCATTTTCTAAAATTAAATTCAGGGTCAAGGGTATTGTTTTTCTGATTACTTATGGATTGGAAGGAAAGCTCTGGAATTCTTTACAAGTACTAAATAATAACAGCACCTGAATTTTTTATCTGAAGGTTTCTCAGTTAATTGTGATTTTTTATTATTTTTTTTTAACCAGAATGCCTGTTAACCAGTCTGCATTAATAACTTCACTGCTCTCTTGGTCTTTTCTGTCGTGCAGCTTTTCAAGATGTCAACCAGATGGTGATTTTTGGATTTGGCTTTTTCCTGGCATTTCTGAAACGTTATGAGTTTAGCAGCACTGGATTCAACCTCCTGATCATTGTACTTGGTGTCCAGTGCTCCATGCTGATAGATTTAATTTTCCGTCTTCCATACAAAAATGTTCTGGACAGGTAATTAGTTCATGTTAGAACTGGAATAATCTAGAACTGCTGATTGCTCTTTGTGGAGGATAATGCCTTGTTACATGGACCTATTTGTGAATTAGCATAGTCATTTGCAGACTTCTTAGAAGGCTTTCAGTTTTAAATACTTTTGCTGTCTGTCGTTCTTCCTTTATTGGCCCTGGCGTCCTGATACAGAGTTATTTTTTTTCCTTCCTTTTATTGCAGAGTAGCAGAGGCCACTGTGAGTGTGACTGCTGTGGTCATCTCTGCTGGAACTGTTCTTGGGAAGACCAATCCTGTGCAATTAATTCTGATGACAGTTGTGGAGATGATAGTTTTCCGTACAAGCAGATGGATCAACAGCACATTTCTGCAGGTACTGTAGCATGATTTCCAGGCACATGGGGGGAAATTTCTCTGGGACTTCAGAATGTTGCCTTTTGGTGTTTTGTTAGTGCTCTGCTGACGGGAACATCAGTGTGTTTTATCTCATGTCAGTTAGATTGTGGCTATGTTTTCATTAAGAGATTAAGTCAGACTATGGGGCTATGCTTAAGCACATGGAACTCCAAACCCTCCGTACTCTGTGCCTATATCTATATTCTTGGCCTTAGAAGCTGATCTGATCTGATGGATTTGGGATGTAGAGCATTTGGCCTTGCCCGTGGCCTGACCATCCCCAACACATGAATGGAAGCCTTGACCTATGCTAAGGCACTAATTGCCTTCAAATTTTACCCCCTCCCTGTGTCAATTCAGTCCGGAAGATTTCCAGTGTGAATGGTGTACCAGCCCAGTCTGGACAGCAGAGTCAGACCTGCTTTTTACGTACAATGTAAACATACCCTAAACTCTGTATATGAATTGTGTGTTTATGAAATGTGTTGAATTCAAAGTTAATCTCGCATAAATAATTTGTGCATAAACTGAGGGACTGTGAAAATAAATTGTTTATAGGGAGGTTACGTGAGCAACTATATCGGGAACTACATCAAAAGCTTCCTGTGGCCTGAAATAAACCACAAATTGGGTTATTCTATTGATATAGGTTCCGGGCAAAATCAGCGTGATGCATGCTCCCCTGTTTGGAGCTTACTTTGGTCTGGCAATCTCCTCACGTTTCTCTGAGCCATCACCGAGGTCTGAGAAGAATGCGAGTACCCCAAAGTCGGATTTGTTGTCAATGTTGGGTAAGGCATCTGCTTTAATGTCTCAGTTGGAAGAAGAGATTGCCGTGAGAACATAAGGAAGGTTTTTGGGGGCTGGCCACAGCATGCTGAAGCTTTTGCGTCCAAAATGCAGGTCTGAATGCAGCCAAGCATAGAAAGCTGCTGCTGCTGTGGTTCGTGGTTTCTGACAATGAGTTGGTGAGTCTCAGCATGTTTCCTACCAGGCATATAAGCCACTCCTGCAACGGCTGTGGCTTAGTTTGCTTTGTCAGTCTCAGCATAAAGGCTATGCCTGGTTAACCGTTCCCTCTCTCAGCTAAGTTGTCCCCTTTGGGTTTCTGTAGGCATGTTGGTAGGGGACCTCTGCACCAAGTTGAGGTCGTTTCTGGTATTGCAGTAGAGCTTACAGTTCCCAGCTGGGGCCAAGGCTCAGTTTTGTTTTGCAAGGTGCTGTACAGAGATATAAAGAGGCAGTCCCTGCCTAGTAACGTAAACGAAAAGATAAAAGCCTGATGAAGGGTGGGGAATATGGTACAGACAGGCACGCAAGAAAGGAACCGAGTGATGATAGGCTGAATGTATAGGAGTTCTGTCCATTTTCCTAAAGAAGCAGGTTGGTTTCTTTGTTATCATGGCTCCTGTTATGTAGCGGCCGCTGTCTGAACTAAGATCTTTCTGCAGAGGCCTACAGAGTCTAATTCTTGGACAGTCTTTGCCCAGTTGAAGGAAAGAGATATTTAAATGCTGCTCTTTTGAGTTCTTGGAGTTCTTGCTTTGCTGGAGAATTCAAGGAGATCCATATTTTAATCTAAGTCATAGAGACACTGTTACGCCTTCATTATAATTTCAGTGCAGCTTGCTATAACCAAGTGCTTGCAATTTGGAGTTAATTATATTGCCACATCTTTAACAGTTCCTGAGGTAGTGTGGGTAGAAAGGAGCAACTGAACAGGCAGATCCCTTGTAGTTCCTTTTTGTATCCTGCTTCTGAGGGTTGTGTGAAGGGTGCTGAGGTCTTCACCCACATTTGGACTCACATTGTGACTGTTTTATTTCTGTAGCTGAGCAAATACTCATAAGAATGCTTCAGTGGAATTAGTAGAATTTTCTTTTTAATGACTGACTAGCTACCTAGTCAGTGGAATAAGATTGTCATAGTACAGCTCATTCCACCAGTCCTCACTGCTGCCGTAGGTTTTGAATTGCCAAAATGGCCTCTCCTGTCCGAGAAGCGTGGTTATCACCACCCTAGCGCACTGAAAGGGTGAAAATTAGCAATGGAAATTGGATTGCAAGGAGCCAAGATAAGCTTGTACAAAATCAATAGCTGTCAGGGTTTCTAGAAGCTGGATTTAACCATTGTGCTTTATAGTGACAATGGCTGTGTCACTTGAACTAGACTTGACTTGAACTAGAACACTACAAATTTTACTGTCAGGTGAATTACACAAGGGTCTGGTATCTCTGTGGCATGGAGAACAGAAGATTAGCTATGGAAGCTGGCTGGGCAGCAAAAATAATGACTGGACAAGGCAAAACGAACTTTTGCTTGTTCGCGTCGTCTGTGCAGTTAGAGCTATGCACAGCTCAGGGGCCAGCGGCACAGATGGGCATGTGTGGTCCAACTTGACTGAGCATGAGGCCACCTACTTCCCTCTGCTGGCTGGAAGTTGATCTGTGCACGTACCCATATGCACATACAAAAAGATTTATCCTGCTAAGCAGTGAACTTGTTTTATGGAGTCTGAGATTCCTAAACGCCGACAGTTAGGTCACAGAAGCAGAAGAATCTGTTTCCATTCCTGTTGGTGGTGAAGGCTGTGTGGCCGTGAGTGGGACACTGTGCAGTGACCTTACAGGAGGAAAGGGAATTGTTCTTTTGGACCCGTATGCAGGAGAGTCACTTTTTGGTGGATAACTCTTTTACAAATAACAAGAAAGTTAAGCTGTGTAGAGCTGAGTTGGTGAAGCACGATCACCTCAGCTCAGGCCTTGAGCCCTCCTCTGGAGTAACCCTTGCAGAGGTAGAGAGGATTCCTTTCTTATGATCCAGCCCATCCTATTTGTCTCTCCAAACGCTGCCAGGAGGACAGACAATCAGTACCAGTCATGCTGGCAGCCAAGGTAAAAGACATTCCAAAGTGCACTTTGGGTTTCTTTAGTGACTTGTACCATGTGAGCTGTTTACAGCGTGGGAACGATAGTGAATGCAAAATGTGGGTGGGAGCCTGCCTGAGACAGCCGGTGATGGATTCACGGTGTTTTAGAGCCAGTAATGATAGTTGCTTGTCTTTGTCTCCAAGGGACTCTCTTTCTTTGGGTGTTCTGGCCAAGCTTCAATTCCATACTAGTTGCGAACCACAACGAGAGAGCAATCTGCAACACCTACTTCGCCCTGGCAGCGAGTACTGTAACTGCCTTCGCGTTATCTGCTCTGACCACGAAGGATGGGAGATTCAGAATGGTAAGACATGAGAGAAAATGACTGCGTGGAGAAGGTATTTTCTTGTTACTGTCAGTAATACACTGAAAGTATAATAGCTGTTAAGTAAAAACAAGTCCAGGTTTTCAGCCTGACGGCCATCATTAGCCTCCCAAGCAAAATGCTGAAGCTGTAACTTAGAAATTATGTTCTCAGATTGTAAATCACAGTATTCAGAGGCCCAGATTTGCTCTGCAGAGATCACACTTGCACGAGAATAGCAGTCTGTGATATTTGGCTGCTATAAGTGATGAATGAATTCTCACTCCAGGTTTTTGTTGTGTTATTTTACAGACTCATATCCGCAGTGCAGCGCTAGCTGGCGGGGTCGCTGTTGCTTATACAGCACAGAGTATCAAGTATCCTTGGATTGCCATGATTTTGGGTCAGCTTGCCAGTGTGATAACCGTATTGGGATCTTACTGTTTACAGGTAGTACTCGCAACCTGAAATTGTTTTTGTATAAGCTATATAAACTTCTTTTCCAATTTAGGATACCTCAAGGGAAACTCCTCTTTCAAAGAGATTAAAGCAGAGTGCAGGATTGCAGCTCGCAAGACTGAAGTTCATTTTCTAGGTCTGCAATAGACAGTACGCTGTTATCAACTGGCGTTTCTGTGTATCAATTAAACCTTTCGTTCTTCCCAGAGATGCTTGAATCCTGCTTTCAAGATTCATGATGCCTCTGGAGTTCATTTCACTTTTGGTTTGCCTAGTGTGCTTGGAGCTTTTGTCCAGGAAGTTCTCTTCATAGTAAACAACGGGACTAATTCACCAAGGTACATAAATTCTTGCTCTTAAGTAGTTTAGCTAATCATTATTGTAGTGTGCTCTGAGAAAAGTCCTCATACATACAGAAAACCTGAACATCATCACAGATAAATCATTTTATACCAGATCACCTAAATAATCTCTGATGTCCAAGAGTCACTAAACCAGACTCTCATAGTTGAGCAGACTTTGGATCAAAACTTTAACATTAGGTTTTGGTCCTGCTTTCTGTCTCCCTTTTTGTTTCATATTAAATACAGCAGTGTTGTGTGATAGAGGAAGTTCTCTTATTTTTTCAGTTTACAGAGGAATGAATCACAGTACAGCATTAAGGGCCTTACACTTCTCATCATGTTCTTCCTGAAAACAGACACATAATTAAGTTTTAGTACCACAATGATGGTTTCTAAGGGCAAAATATGTCCTGTGATGTCTGTATTAGGATTCTGATAAGATCTCTTAAAACATCTAACTGCAGCTGCAGCGAGATTTGAGAATAACAGAATTTTTATGACAGCTTTTGATGTAAAATGCTATGTAGATACAGATACATTCACAGTCTTAATGCTAGAATCAGCAACTGTAAAAGGTTAAACACTTGTTTTGCTTTTCAGACTGGTTTATGCTGTTGTGGTGCACATTGCTGCCTTCTGCCTGACCATCAGTGTTGCCTTGATCGCGGGTTTTATTACAGGTCAGTACTGAAAACCATGTTTCAGTGCTATCTTCCTCTTTTCCTGTGGACAAGGGGGATGTCACCTTATGGCACCTGGTAGTGTGTCAGTGCAGCCCTTGGCAGAAAGAAGCTGGTTTAACTGGGGCTCTGAAGTATGTTTCTATGGGTAAATTATTCATAGAAGCAGCCATGGGAAACATGAGTGCCAGGAACTCTTCAAAGCCTGTTTTGAAGAAGAGATGTATTCAACATGAATAACCTAGTAGCACCATTCTTTCATTGGTGAAGTTTAACAGATGTTTAACGGCTGCCTTCAAATTTCAGACAGGAGATGTGTGAGGATGAAAATATTTTTACATTTGGGTCTCGTCTTAGTGACAGAAAAACACTATCTAAAGCTTGTCGCTTTTTAGGCCAGTTGGTATGAATCTGTTTCACTAACAACAGTAGCTCGCTGGCCTCAGCCTCGGGCCTTTGATCACCGTGGGTTGGGATCGTCAGGGCTCATGTGTTTCCCATGTGACGTTCTGGTTTATGGCAGATGCTGGTTTTCTGTAGTTAATTTTGTCTTGAATAAAAGAAAAATGGCAAATGAAAATTGCTGTGCAATACACTCTAAAATTATTATTATTTTTTTTGGTGCTTTAATTGATCTGAAAACTTTGCATTACCCTAAGCGTAATTAAGAAGTTGAGCTAATCAAGCAGGTTTTTAAAAAAGATTCAGCTAAAAGATTCATAAAGTGTTTAACCAGTTGTTTAAAAATCTAGATGTATCCATCTGAAATCCCAAGCTAACCGTGCTGATAAGCCCGATTGCTTTAAATACACAAGCATTTTTCATGCCAGAAGTTAATAGTTTTGGATGTATTTTTAGAATCCGGCAGGCTGTTTAATGCATTTTTACCTAGAGTAATTAATTTTTAATAACACAAGCCTTCATCCTGGCAAGCTTCTCGCTTTGTATTTAAGGTCAGCTTGAGTCAAGGGGCTCTGCTGAAGCATTTAGTTCTGAATTTGTATTTTAATCTGTTACATTTGGGTGTGTGTTACTAAGAAACCTCCAGTTACACACAACCTTACCTTTTCCCTGATGTCTGTATTTATGTTGGATATATGTGTTTTTACAAACAGGATCAATCTTAAGCCTCAAACTGTTTAAGACCATCCCTGTATCAAAGTACTTTGATGACCAGTTTTATTGGGAGGTAAGTTTCAACGTAAAATTAAATGTGTGGGAGTGTATGTAGCACCTTCTCGACCTGCATGAAGAACTGTAGGTATTTGAATTAAAAAACCAAAGGGAGCTCGTTCTATTTCACTTTACATTTTGGATGGCCTGTTTGAAATGGATGAACTGTTCCCGCAGCTGATTCACAGCCTGAACGTTATAAATCGGTGATAAATCCTAATCTTTAGCAAGGATTGGCAGAGCCGTTGGTGGGCACAGGGCGAAGTCTGAGACGATCGTGTTGTAGCACATCACCTCAGGGGTTCCAAAATCCTCTGGGACTGACAGCCCTGGCCACCGTGCTGCGTACACAGCCCCTGAGGAAGCTTGAGCAGCGCCTGAGGGGGATTTTTAGGAGCCAGTGAACGGACTGAAGGGTGCTTTTGATGAAAACAGACCAAGCCTCCTGGCCTTTGTGGGTGCAGAGTGGCTATTCAGTCCAATGCACAAACACAGGCCTTGGGCACCTTTAGGTGCTCTATGTGATGCTCTGAACAGAAAAAAGAAACGGATGCAAAGAAGCTTCTAATAAGGCTTTCCATTGCCTTTTTTTTTTGCATGATGATTTGCTGCATAAAATGTTCTGATACAAGAATGTTTGTTTTCACAGTTTCCCCATTTGGCTGTCGGATTTTGAACGGAGGAACCCAGGTGACAGATTTGACCCAGATTAAGATTTTCCTGTTTGTCACTAGAGGAAATGAATAGCTGTGGTGGGTAGAGAGAGAGCACTTAAGCATCAATTCTCAGGCTCAAAAAAGCCATTCCAATGGACACACAAAAAATGAATAATAAAATATTCCAGTTCTTCTTGAAAAATACAGGGTGTAAATTTACAGATACAAATTTACCATGGATTTAGTTTTTCTGCTTTGTTTATCTTACCTTAAGTATATTTTTGTAGGATATGTAAAAAAAAGCTGGCTGCATCACTGCTGTAATGGCTTATTGATCGAAATGCTTGGGAACTTTTAACTATTTTTAGCTTCCAAGTTTAAAAGCCAAAATATGTAAAGTATTAATTTTTCAAGGAGTACATACTTGTTCTTATCTTGTGAAGCATTCAAGTAGTTGTTTTTAAGCTGAATTAATTCTGTTGAGGGCCTTGTTAAGCAAGAATTTGATGAGTGAGCTGGATCAGGGCCAGAATTCTGCATCTTGCCAGGCTGAACTTAAGAGTTATCTGACTGCGTAAAGAAAAATCTGTAATTACTTGGCTCAGGCTGGCAATTTGGAAGTTCAAATGGCAAGAAGTTAAAATTGTTTTTCTTGCCGACAGCGCCCCTGAAATCAACATTTACTCGTATTTAAGATTTGGGCAGCAGACCTCAGAGCAGCCTGTCTGTGCAGTGCTGCGTTGTGCTGCCATGGGTCAGCTGCCCAAAAGGCTCTGGCTGCCCCTACGGTGCGGTCGGACGGAGGTGAAGGTGGGACCTCGGTGCTGCTCCATGCCGGTGCTAAGACCCAGTTTCTAAGTGTTGTACATGGAAACGTTTTACTCAGAGATGAGCAGTGCCTTTGGTGCGTGAGCTAGGGCCCAATCGGCAAGCGAACCCTTGTTTCTAAACGGATTGTGGTCCTCTGTGTTTCTTCGTTTGAAAATAATTGACATAAAAAATCTCTTTCCAAAATGCTTACCTAATAAAAAAAGTCAAAATTTGATTGTTTTTATTTATTCAGCACACTTGGCTTAAAAATAATGAGGAAAAACACGGTGTTGAAGACAAGGCGTGAGTTCCCTGCCACTCACTGCAGCAAGGCATGCTGACCGCCGTTCATTCGTTAGGGATGCAGCAAAGTTAGAACAGTTCAAGAAGTGTGAGACACGTTTCATGTAACCAAAAATGACTTGCAGGGGAGCAGACAGTTGTTCTGATTCCCAGACACAAACCAGCTGGTGATCTGCCTGATTTATCAGCTGCCTGCGGCTCCCACGGGCTGGCGGTGATGCTCAGCCTGGACACACACCTCCGCAGTTACCTTACCTGACCATTAACACGCTGTGACCTGTGTAGCGGTGTAATCCAGGCTCAGTTTGTGCTCCTTAACTTCCCAGCAACCACCCAAACACAACTTCTGCAACAGAAATGGCTGCTTTCTAGCAGGACTGCTTTTAAGGAATCGTATTTTACTCCCTCCCTTCCCCCCCCGCCATCTCTCTCATCACTGATTTCTTGAGCAACTAGCCCAGGTGAATGCAGAGGAAGGGGTAAGTACAGGATCAAAATTCTCCCTGGAAGCGACCGTGCCTGGTCTGAGGAGTACTCTTCGGCAAAGAGAGAAGTCTGATCTGAAAAGCACTCTTCCTTTTTTTTTTTTTTTTTTAACAGGAGTTAGACAATAGTTGACAGCAAGCTTTGTGGACGAGCTACTTCCATCTAGAGCCACTATGTCATTTGTACTCGTGCCTCTACACTATCCACAGCAACAGTACGTTGTTACTCACCAGAGACTCCTTCATTATCGCCATAGGATAGATTAAATATTCAGGGAGAGGAGCAAAAAAAAAAATAATCTCAAAGCAGCATAGTTCCATATTATGCAAGAAAAGCCACACACCAGTAAATTTTAAATTGAAGAAATGGTTATATTGTCCAGATACAGGAAGTATTTAATAAATATATGTTAAAAAGTTGTTTTAGAGCATTTTTAGTAAGTCTTGTAAGGTTTGTAAATAATGTCATAGAAACAGCTGGTTAAATACATCCATTTTCCACTATACTATTTACCTGTAGCAAACATGGTATCATAAAAGTGACTTTCATTGCTGTAGCAATTTTACATTTGTCAAAAACATTACAACACTTAAGTCAACATACAAGAGTTTAAAAAAAAACCCCAAACATAGAAGAACCAGAATTTCTAGTGCTGTGATTTAGGTTTCCTTGGTTTAGCTTTAGACATAATTGAAGGTCACCGTTTACAAAATGGTTTTACAAAATTCTGGGAGCATGCAGTTAAAAAAACCAGGATGGCCAACGCACTTCCACAGGCGTGTTCATTGCCACAAATCTTCCGTGCGACCAAATTTGAAGACCAGTCCTCTGTTTAAAACAGAATAAAGGGACATGAGTACATCATGGAGCAAATCAAATGCCCAGTATTTTCAATACATGATTTCAGGGAGCGAGCTGTAGTGTCTGTAGCCACTTCCTGGTCCTGCAACAAAACCTATGCAGACAGATCCCCGAGATCTACTGCCTTTACTAGCAGTTTATTCACACATGTCTTATTACAAAACAGGCATTAAGAAAAAAAACCAAAGCAGATTACAGCAAGTTTCAGATAAGAAATGAACAAAGGAAGATAGCCTTACCCAAAAAAGATGAACGCATTCTGGAAAAACACAGCTATTCCTGGGTATACTATTGGTTTTTCTAAGAAAAGAAAAAAAATCGCCATAAATTTTTTTGAAGTAATTTTCAAGCATAGCCCATCTCCAACATTTCAGAAGCACTAAACCGCGCCATGTTATCAAAGATCACAGTATAGTCTGGGTCAGAAGGGCCCTTAAAGATCATCCAGTTCTAGCCCCCCTGCTGTGGGCGGTTTAATTTACATACAGATATTTGCGCATTAGCACTGCAATGCAACTAACGAACCCAGGTTTCCTTGAAAATCCTCTGTGAATTGAGTAAGGCCAAAGCTGATGAGAATGTAAATTAAACAAAACTACCGGTGTGGCCTGACTAGTCTGAAATTCACTTCAGCTCCAGGTACAAGTAATATTTTTACATTTACTTAAGCAACCTAACTTCCTTTTGAAAAACAAAGATAATACACTGCATTTTTCATGTCTTTCTCAAAACTGTTACCATGGTACGTGTTGAAGTATTAATTTAAATTTATTTTTTTCCTTTTTGCTAATTTGGTGTACAGGCTTTGGGAGTAATTCGCACAAAATCAGTAATTTTTGTTCTGGGAATTAGTGTTCACCCAGGGAGTTATTCCCATGTAACTGCAGCAGTTTAATTATATCAGTACAGTTCCCAGTTGACCAAGACCGGTGTTTGTAGCAAGGCTAGTTGTGACTCAGTAGTAGGTAAAATCAGTCCACGTAATAGCAGATAGTATAGAATAGTGGTGCACATGCAATGAAAATGTTAAAACTGGGCCTGCCTAGAAATGATCTAAAAATAAGTTCTAAAATTCACTAGTAATTTAAAATACTTAGAACTTCCAAAAATGAATCAGGTCACATTCTACACTGTATCTTACCTTTAACAACATAGCCTCCAAAAAGGATCCACATGGAAGCAATCAGAGATCCAAAAGCCATCATAAACCCAATGAACAGCCAGATCCGAGCACCTTAAAAAAGACATATGGATGTTCTGTGCCTCTGCCCCAGTACAGATGCTTGTGACTTTCAGCGTGCTTTTGTTTCAGAGCACCTTCCATGACACACAAAGCTACGTGCAGACACGCAACACGTGCACTGGTACAGCTCCTACCCCTCTTCCAAGACTGAATGGCTATGAATGTATCTATCGCTACACAACAGCGTAGAGCACCGTACCTGTTTGTCCCAGACAGCCTTCACTGTAACTGTCACCCCGTACCTGTCCATTAGACACCGCGTTGATCCTGTACAAGCAAACCAGGATAAAACTGGGTAAACACAGGTAAAGCCAGAAGTAAATGTTTATAAAACAACAGGAGGAATATGAGACTTCTCAAAAACCTACCTAAAAAGGATGATGTTGTATTTTTTGGTATTTTTTTTTTAAAAAGGGACAAGACTAAAACTTAAAAAAGCATTTCTCCAGAGGCTAATAAGACTTGGACTTCTACAACACGCTTGATTTTTTAAAAAGGTTCCTTACTGTATCAGTAAGTGTAAGACAAATATTAGAGATACTCTGATAGTAGCTTGATTTGTTATTCTTGGTTACCTCTCTACTTAAAGACTATACATTCTTTTATTAATTGCGCAAAATAAGTTCTAGGGGTATGCAGCTCTGATCAAGAAATTACACTTACATTAGGAATGCAATAGTGGCTATAACCCCACAAGCATGGTATGAATGGTTGAAGTCTTCCACTTTAGGGTACTTCACAGCTGCATCTATGATTATCCACCAACCTGTAAAAAACTATTGAAAAAAAAAGAGCACAATAGCTTAAAATACGGGCTTTTAACAACGTATAAGACTGCTCTAGAAAAAAATATTTATAAAATCATTCTTACAGTCTCCAGCCCAGTGTCAACTGATAGCATAACTAACTTTGCTATCAACTTAGGAATGAGGTTAAATGCAAAGCCAGAGATTTACCTGCTCCAACAGTTATTACATGGGTTGGAGCTACAAAACTTAAGGAATACACAGATGCAAACATCCAGAACACATTTCATCCTTAACCGTGCTGCTACACACAAGGACAATGTATCCCTGTTCTTCCTTTTACCTTCAAACAGCTAATAATTTTTAGCTCATCAACAGCTGACTACATCTAAAAAAGCCGCAAAGCAATGTAAGAGAAGCCGTACGCACCAGCACTCCTGCAGCAACAGAAGCGATCGTGTTTCTTTTCTCTCCCCAGTCAACACACTCCGAGCACCTCAAGCTCTCAAGAAAACCTGACATTTTTTCTGGGCTCTGAAGAACTACAGAAGAAAAAGAGACGTTTATATTTCGAAGGGGAAACTCATCACACATCAAGAGCTGACACGCAACAACGCGCAGTTCGCAAAGCAGGTCAGAACTGCTCAACGCCACCTGAAAATCCCACAGCCAAGGCCCCTTCCCTAGGGAAGGGAGCAGCTGACAGCGTGGCCAGCAGCACCCACCACCAAACCGCTGGAGAAGCGGCGGCCTCAGAGCGGAGGCGGAGGCACCGCCGCCCAGCCCTCGGACGGGGCCCCACCGCCCTCCCGCACCCCAGGCCGGGGGTATCCAGCGGGGCCGCGACCACTCCGAAAGAGGAGAAGGCGGCGGCCAAGCGTCCCGCCGCGCCCGGGGCCGGCTCCTCACACCGCCTCCGCGCTTACCTCAGGGCGGCGAACAACCGGCGGCTCCCGGTGCGCGCACCGGCCCCCCGCCCCGCCGCCAGCCGCGCACCGCGCATGCGCCGCCCCCCGGCGCAGTCACGAGACCGCGCGGCCGCCCGCGCAGGCGCGCCGGGTGCGCACGCCCCCCCCGCGGCGTGCGGCTCGTGGTGCGCATGCGCCGCAGCGCCGGGGGGGGGGGGGGGAGGGGCGGGCGGGCGGGGCGGGGGCTGAGGCGCTGCGCGTGCGCCCTGAGCCCGTTACGTAACCGGGGGAGCGGGGGGGTGGTTCGGTTTCTGGAAGTTTCTCGGCCGCTCTCAGTCGCTGCTGGGTGGCGGGAGCGGGCGGTGGGTCTGTCAGGGCTGCGTCTTGTTGCGGCTGTATCGCGGTTGCGGAGGGGTCTGGCCGCTCGCTATGGGGGTGACTCACGAAGCGGGGCTGTCTCCTCAGGTGTCGCCGCTGGAGCAGGACCCGTGCGGGGGGAGCCCGGCGGGCTGCGGCCGGTGAGCCGGCGGTTATTCGGGGTGCTGGGAGGGGGGCCGGTTCCGCTGGCCGCGCTGAGGGGACGCATTATTCACGCTGGTTTTTTTTATTACAGAAGCGCGCAGACGCCTCACGGCAACCAGCACCGGGGGTGCCCGGCGGCTCCCAGCGGTAAGTGCCCGCAAACCGCCTCTGACGGCCGGTGCCGGCCCGGTGGGGTCGGCCGGGGGTGTGAGGGTGCGCTGGGGTGCCCGGTATTCCCGGGCTTGGAAACTTGTTGGGGGTGTTGGAGGCCACGTTGTCTTGTTTTACCTGTGCCCTCTGCGTGACCTTGGCCCTTGTGGAGGTGAAGCGGTGAAACTTTCCCTTCAGTAAGGGGAATGCTTGTTGCAAACGTCTGTGGGACCTAGTTACAGATTTCAGTAAGGCATTAAGAATGATTTGGTAACTTAGGTTTACAGTGAACGCTAAATACAAATTTTGTGACAGAGCAAGCTTCCTTAAACTGTAAAGTGGTGACGTAGTGCAGGGTTTAAGTCCTGATGATCAGATAATTACGCCCTAGATTACAGTAACCTTTGTAGTTATAAAATGGCTGCCGCTAGGGGGACAGCCATTTTATTTATTAATATATAACCTTAACAAGTCTTAGATTCTGTACAGGTCACGTCCAGTGAATCCATTAGCTGTGTTTTTCAGTGGTTACGTAGAATGTTTTTAATAGGAGCTTGCTCCATGCGCTGCTGGGAGGCGTGCAGCGTTGTGCAGATAGTTTTGTAATGTGATACATGTAATGTGTAATGGAAGTGGCTGCTTTGTACCTCGAAGGTACTATTTTTTTCTTTTTCCTCCCTGTTGGGGGGAAAAAACTTACATACAACTGCAGACCAAAACTGTCAAATTTGTACTGGTCTGGAAGGCAAATGGTTACATTGCATTGTAGATGCAACAGGCTGCATTTAGAATAGATGGAAGATAAAATTCCTTGAAAATTCTGTCCGGAGGAGGAAAGATACTGTCTTATACGCCTTTTACAAAAGGTGTGTGCTCACCTAGCAAATGAAGGGTATCACAAACAAACCTCTCTTCAAAACTCTGCACAGAACTACCCATGGTTTAAAGTGAAGCCTTTTTTAAATCTCCTATAGAAGACTGGCTACAGGAAATGAGGAAACTTAACTGTCACGCGCAAAAAATGCTGATAAACTGGATGACAATTGTTGGTGTGTTTAATTATCCTTGACCTTTTTGCCTGTGTGTCACAATGTATGTTGTTGCTGTATAAATGACTTGATGCATATAAATGATGAACTTCCTCCTCCCCACCCACAACAGGAACAGAGACCGGGTGTTGCAGAACAACAATAAAAACGGAACCAGCTTCTGAAAGTACTGGCGTGCAGAAAACAGTGGTTAGGAAAACTGATGATATGACAGGCTGCATGGATGACTTAACCCTGAGCTCACCAAAGAAAAGAGAGTCGTCTCTGAGATCCAAGAGGAGCTGTGACAGGTCATCGACAAGGTCATCTAGCAGATCCTCTTGCAGTTCACGGTCCAGTTCAAGTAGTACCTCTTCAGCTTCCTCAAGGAGCTGGAGCCGGTCCAGATCCAGATCAAGGGCTAGAAGAAGTGGTTCCCGAAGGTACAGAAGATACTCTCGTTCATATTCCAGAAGCTGGTCGAGATCACGCGGCTCTACGAGGTACCGAGGAAGGCACCATGCCAGGCACTACAGGTGGTACCGCCGCTCTCCTCCGAGGTATAGATCACGCAGTAGGTCGTGGTCCCGTGGAAGATCGTATTACAGAAGGTCCTATTCGAGAAGCAGATCACGATCAAGAGGCCGAAGATACTATGGGTTTGGGCGAACAATATATCTTGAAGCTTACAGGAGCTGGAGAAGCAGGTCAAGAACAAGATCTCGGAGTAGGTCACCTCTCCATTTGAGTGAAAAAGGTACTTTCTTGACTCTTGTGTGAGAACCTCAGAACATACAATTTATTTTAACCTGTCAGATTCTCATCTGTTTACTTGCTTTATAAAGCATAACTGGTAATGGTGATGTGGAACAAAATATCTGCGTGGTTATCTGTCTAAAAAAAATAGTTCAGAGCATATTCTTTGTGTTTCAACTGAAGCTGAATCTCCCAAGTTGTTACAAAATTTCATCACAGCTGATGCTTACGTAGGTGTAGTGATAGTAAACCTGCAGTTTTTAGGCTTGTATGAGTAGGCACATACTGATTTAAACAGAAGATGCTTTTTTTTTCCTCCCCTCTGCAGACAAGAGGGAACTCCTGGAAATTGCGAAAGCTAATGCTGCAAAAGCTCTGGGAACCGATAACATAGTCTTGCCAGCAAGCTTGAGGATTGTTAATCCTACCAAAGAGATAAAAAATGAAAAACAAGATCATGAAGACCCTGGAGAGTCAGCTGAGGTAAGTATGAACAGGAGTATTCTCAATGAAAAGGTAAACACTTCTTAAAACTTGTCATCTGCATGGATGTGTTATAGCTTTTAAGTGTTGGGTTTGTGGTTATGAATGCAAACCCTTGAACAAAACCTGCAGATTTACCAGAACGCTGAATCTGCTCTAGAAACCACTGTAGACTTTGCAATAAGCTGAAAATACTATCGACTCTTTTTTAAGAAGTGGTTAATCCACTGAGTACGTGCAGGCTTTCCAGTCCTGACAGGTTGGAAAGGAGAGGTGAATGTAGTTTGGTTTTTTGAGTTGTTCTTCTAATAGGATATTGGCCATTAATTACACTAGTTCATGTGTTTCTGACCTAAAACAAGGAGTCTTCTTACCAGACTTAGTGTGGAGTTTTTCTTAAGGTTAAATTTTTTTTCCCTTTTTAACTGTTAAAAGCTTTTCATGTGCAACAAACTGTTTCCCAGAAATTACATACCCAAGCACACAATGCATTTTACATACTTTATTTCTGTCTTATAGAAATCATGACTATGGTTCCAGACATGATGAAGAAAATCTGTTGGTAATTAAGGGACTTGTGGGCTGTAGCTGCTGTGAATTTAAGGGAGGGAGAAACCTGAGCAGCTTAAACCTGAATTTTAGTTTGGCTGTGTTGTTACAGTGCGTTAATCTGATTCATGGTTAGTACAAAACTGCATTAACTTGTATCAGTTGCATACTGCTATTTCAAATGGAAGTAAATTTAACTAAGGGTTTTAGACAAATGGTACAGGCATCCCTTTCATAATATATGCAATATATTCCAGATGTTGAGAGAGTACAGAAGAAGAGGCCTGCACCACTTGCAGATAAGTTTGTTGTTGTTATCCCAGGCTCTGCAGGATGGATATGCAGAACTTATGCAGCTTGCTCTGCCACGACTGTGCTGTATGGCACTCCATGCTTTGAATCATTTAAATCCTTTTTAAAACTGTAACTGGGGCATGGGTGTCAGGTCACGTGTGAATTGGTCGATGCCATTAGTAAAAATACTGAATGCTTTTTGAATTGAGTTCAACATCGATCGGATTGCATATTTAGTAGCTTACCAGCTACTTTTGATGTAAATTTCTGAAACAACTCTACTAGAAAGATCATACTCTCTAGTAACTGCCTTAACTTGCATGGAATGATGTATCCTCCCACTTAAGCTGTGCGTGCTCTTCTCTAGCAACCCCGAAGACTAGCAGAAGACACGACCAAGAGTGGAGTGGAGAGAGCAACCATACCGAGAAGCATTTCTTTCAGTCCTAATGTAAGTGTGAATTTCCCAAGATGGAAGTTCAGTGCTTCATCCTTCCTGTGTTAGCCTTTTCCCAGCATTGGTTGCCAAAATAAAGATCTTAATGATTTTGTAATGACTTTCCTGGAGGGGTTAGATAGAGCGCTGTAAACACACTGCTGTAGTGTGTTTAAAATGTTGACCTTTCAGCACCTAATAATGTTGAACATCTGCACTGTGCTACAGACTCATGCAGAACTAGTTTACACCAGACTTAAGTTACACGTTTTAGTAATGCAGATTAAGGAAAAAGCAACTTCCCCAAATCTTGTGTCTGTTAGTTGATACTCGGTAGGCATCAAGTCTCCCATGAACTGGAAAGAAAACATGTTTTACCAGTACAGATAAACCTCTTGAAGTTGACAGGTTTTAGTACACTCCTCCTTGTTCTGTGATTTTTAAAGGAAATTTCTTTTTCCAGAATACAATGGCAAAGCCAGTACTACAGAAACCAGTGAGCCATGTTAAAGAACCAGCCATTTCTCCAGGCAGAGAAGATGACAGAAAGGGAAGTCCCTATGGGCAGTGGGTTCCTGTCAAGAAGGAAGAGAAGAAAACATTTCTAAACTTCTCACCTAAAAGTGCACTGTTCCGGGCACGCTAACCTGTCTTTCTCACTGTCTTTGACTGCAGCATTATGCACACTTCAGTAGTGATACAAAATTTTCTTACCAGGTTAAAAACTTGTTCATACTGAGTATTTATTTTGAGATCTTAATTCTGGAATCTTAGGTTTCTCTTTCAGATATAGAGCACAATGATCCAGAAGCCACAGGTGGGAATCTTGTGTATATTTGTAAATATTTTGTATTGCTTTAAAGGACTAGAACTTACAGGTGGGTAACTTTTTCTAAACAATAGTTTCGGTAGCTGTTATTTTGAACTCTTGATTTACATTGTGTAACTGTTTACTTCAAGTGAATAAAGTTTAGTTTTTGCACTGGCTTCTCAATGTGTCGAGTGTTGGATCTGTGCTCAGTACGGACTGTCCCCAGGGTGCTTGTGTCCGGGCTTAGCTTTCACTTACCGTGTGGTTACCACCAAGTGCAACAGAAGGTAATTTTTATGTCTTTCTGAAAGTGGGCCCTTACACTGGAACGGTTCCTGCCCAGGCTGGCTGTGTAAGGCAGGAAGCCAGTTGTGACATGGGCAGAGGCTTCATGTGACATCAACACACAAGTTACGGTGCTGGTAGCTTCAGAGCACCCGAATTTAGTGGCCCAGCGTACTGGGCTCTGTGCTGTGCCTGTGACCTCTGGTCTATGGAGAAAAACACGCAGACATGTAAAGGGGCTGCTGCATGCGTTTGGAGCAATCGCTTAAAGGATTTTTTTCCTAGAAATAGCTATTAAAATGGAATTTCACTGTTCCAGTCTGGAAACTTAAAATTATGAAATTGCTAAGATGAGCCTGGCAAATGCATGTAAGAATTAAAGGAGTTCTGCAGCAAGTTGGTTGCTTGAGAGTCCCTTGCCCTCTTGGTAAGGAAGGATGGGCCGTTCTGCTGCCGGTAACGGGGTGGCTGTGCTGTGCACGCACTGCTCTGTGCTGACCTCCCACCTCAGGCACAGCCAGCTGCTGCTTCACAAAGGCCACGTGCTGCTTCTCACTAAAAAAAGTGTTCCTGGGGCCTTTGAGCTACTGCAGAATGAAGACAAGGTTTATTCTAAACAGAGAACTTTATTGAGAACATGAAATTGCAGATGAAAAGGTGGTTACAGCAAGTAAAAGCTGTATACAGCTAAAGTTGTTACGCAAACTACTTGTTTTACATTAAATATACTTATTAGTTTTAAAAATGGCTTAATAAGGACTACAAAGTGGGGTTTTTGATACAACTTAACATTGCTTGGGGGATGCAGTATGTGCTCTGCCTGAGGCATGAGTTCACACGGCTGTTCCTCTCTCCAAGTTCTGTTTAATCTCGGCCGTGTACTTCCCATAGAACCTCTCTGCCTTCTTGTTGAACTTGGCGTTCCTCTCGTTAATGTAGTCGATGTCTGCATCGTCATTGTAGGGACGTCGTCGACTGTATTTTTCACGCTTTTCGATTCTGTAAGACAAAGGGCAGTGTTTGAAGAGCTGGGGGTGAATCCTGTGGATTTGTGTGACACAGCAGCTTTGTGTAATCATCTTAGAATTTACTTACTGTTTTTCAAGATCTGCCACCATTCTATCGATGCCTTCCTTAGATGGCACATGAGTTCCGTGGAGGAGACTGTCAGATGTGGGATAAAGTGCTTCACCACTGGACAAGAGAGAGGGGCAGCACTTTACACAGCTGTATTGATCACTTTGAGAGCTCGCTGCTTCTGTCTGATTTTTAACGTAACCCTTCAAGGCACTTAACTCATACTGAACTGTGGGAATCCAAGGTTCAGGTGAGAACGTGCTGATACTTAACTCAATCTCTTTTTGTTATTTTGACACTAGCACGTGTCTACAAAAGATCCAGAAACCCACTGAAATGCTAAATCCATCTGAATGCAAACTTTGTGAGTTCTCATGCGAGTCAGTCTGTTCTTAAATCATGCCAGGCTGCTTAAAACCCCCCCAAACCCACTCAGAGAAACGAGTAATCTACTCATGCATTTAAGTATAATGTAATTGACAAAGTATTTCTTCCAAATCAGTAATGCTGAGTTTGAGGACATGAAACTCACTGATTACACCACTACTGCTCACAACTGCTGAAGCAGGGGTTGCTGAGTAGATGTACCAGGCCATGCGTTTTATGATTATCTTAAAGACTTAATTAATGTTACAGTATATGTGAGAATATACACGTTCTGAAACTATTAGTTAAGTCTTCAGTGTTTGCTAATTAACTTAGAAATACCACAGATGGCATCGGATGACTGAAATAAATACTTACTACTGCTCTTTGAGCTTCTCGTACTGCTCCAGGTCAGGTTTGATCTGCCGGGTTAACCTCTGGTACTGGCGCAGCTGAGCAGCTGCGTAATCTTGGGAAGAAAATAAATTGGTGTCAGGGTGAAGGTTTTTATTTCATAGTTCAGTTTGCAGCTAAAGACTAACAAAGGTTGTCACTATGAACACAGACCATTCCATAGGTAAGCCATTACCTGAAAATCCTAGATCTGGATTCTTCCTTTTCTTCTTCCTTTCCCACCTCTCGGCATCCTCAGCGCTGATCTCGAGCAGTTTCACTCGCTCATAGTCTTCTCCTCTCGCTGCACATTCCTAACCCAGCACAAAAAACGGTTCAGTTTTAACTATAACGGCCAAGCATCAAACCTAACCTACCTAGATCGGTCCAGTCAACCTCCAGCATAGGACAGTCATTTAGATAATCGCAAGTCTAAGAAATGGATTTTTTGGGGGGATAACACCTGTATAAGCTCCCAAGCCTGTCCAGCCACTGTGAGGGGGGCTCGGTGTCAGTGCAGGGAGCTGTAACAGTCTGGTTACCTTCTTCTTCTCCTCCACCTTCAGCTCCCACTCCAGCCGGGCTCTTTTGGCTTCCCAGTTTGCTGGCAATTTCAGTCTTTTATCTTCTTCCACCACTTCCTGGTGATTCCGCTTGCGGGCCTCGTTCTGGGAATGAACGGTTCGTTATCCCTGGCACCCCCGGCACGGACAGGGGAACCCCGGGGGGCCGGTCCCGGAGGGGGCCAGGCCAGGCAAAACGCTGCATTTGGCGAAGGGGTGAAGCAACCAGGGCCCGTTCATGCCGGACGGGGCCGGGACCGGGCAGGGTGCGCTTATGCGCCGGGAGCAGCGAACCGGCGCCACAACCTCCCCCCGGGAGCGCCGCCCGGGCCGGGCCACCCCAGCCGCCCCTTCGGCTCAGCCTCCCCGGGACCTGCGGCACCGCAGGCAGGAACCGGCTCCACTCCCGGTCCTGATCCCGGCCCCGCTCCCGCACCCGCATCATGTGGAGCTCGCGGAACTTGCGCAGCCGCTCCTCCCGCTTCTGCTCTGCCGCCGCTGCCGCTGCCGCCGCCGCCGCTGTTGTGGGCCTCGCCTCGTCCTCCGAGCCCGAGGAGCCCTGAAACAACCTGCACTCAGCCACCGGTCCCCGGGCAGGAGTCAGGCCGCCCCTCCCCCTCCCCCTCGCCGCCGTCTCACCTCGCCCTCGGGCGCGGGGGCCTCCAACCCGCCCAGCCCCACCGCCGCCGCCGCCGCCGCCATCACGGGCGAGAGACGCTTCCGCTTGGGGCCGCACTCGCCTCCTGCCGGGGAGCGGCCGCCGCGCTTGGGCGCCACCCTGCGGGCGGGAGGAGCCGCTGCCCCTTGCCGCCCCCTTCCCCGCACCGCCTGGGGCACGCACAGCGCCTGGGGCACGCACAGCGCCTGGGGCACGCACAGCGCCTGGGGCACGCACAGCGCCTGGGGCTGCCACGGGCCGCGGGCCTCCCGCAGGGCCGGCAGCGTGCCGAAGGGCTCGCCTCCCATCGAGCCGGGCCGCTCTGCGCTTCGCCGGGCTTTGTGCCCCCTGGGAGCCGCAGAGGCCCGGGGCTGCGCTCCCGCCGGGGCGATGGCCGCCCTCGTCAACGGGTCTGGGCCGGAAGGGAACCCAGCGCGCCGTCACTAAGGGCCGCGCTGGGGCGGCCGGGCCCGGCCTTCCGCACCGGGCTTTGCGGGCCGCATTCCTCTCTGCCAAGGATTAGAAGATGAAAAACACTGACTCTCCTGGTTTTTAACCTATGGAGGCAGATTTAAAGCCTTGTCGCTGCATCTTGGAGCCCTTTGGAAAGCAGTCTTTACATTACCCCTGTATTCCGGATGCCAATGGCCGGGCCGGCAGCCTCCTGCGGGCTGGAAGTGCCTCCATGCTTTAATAAACACTGTTAATCAACCTTTTTTTCTCCTTCTGAGGAATCGATGGGGTGATGCGCACTCTACAGGCAAAGCAAGAAAGCAGCTGAACCAGCTGAGCTCTGCTGTGCCGGGGCTCACCTGGAAGCACCAGCGGGATCCAGGGCAGGGCCTGGAGTAGGGTGGGAATCCAGCCACAGCATCCCTGCCTGCGCCGCCCGGGCCTGGAGTAGGGTGGGAATCCAGCCACGGCATCCCTGCCTGCGCCGCCCGGGCCTGGAGTAGGGTGAGAATCCAGCCACGGCATCCCTGCCTGCGCTGCCCGGGCGTGGAGTAGGGTGGGAATCCAGCCACAGCATCCCTGCCTGCGCTGCCTGCCCGCTCGGCCCTGCCAGCGCCACTCAGGGTACCTGCAACAGGTTTGCTCAGGGAGAAAGCTGCAGTTCTTACAGAAAAGGGAAAGTTTTGCTTCAACCACTGAGCAAAGTAAAAATTTCCACCATATTGCTGCCGTGGCCTGGATCTTCCAGCCTTACAAAGCCAAATGTAGATTTATTGTAAGGGTTTATCAACAACACTGACACGCACGTACAAATGCATCCATGCGTACGCATTTCTAATGTCTTTATACAGTAAAGGTAGAAGGGTTCAGAAATTTTGTTTTCCTCTGAAGGAATGATCCAAACCCTGTAAGGTTACTAACTGCCAGCCGACAGTAAGTTTATTAAATCGATCTTGTCAGCTGCGGCTCGTGACTTTCCAGCAGAGGGAAACGCAGCACAAGCGATGAGGGGTTGTGGCAATGGCAGGCAGCCCTGGCAAACGGGATCTATCTCTGTTCTCTTTTAACTCCACTTTCTTCTGCTGCCAAACTCTGATGCATGCTGAGTGATTAAAAATATCAAATACAGTGTTACCCAGCAAGGAGTCAAGTCAGAGGGAAAAAAATCCAGAAACCCAACCTAGTGAAGCCAGTGCTGTCAAACAGAGCAGACTGGGGCAAAGAATGGGAGGCAGAAGGCTTTTACATAGCCCTGTTGACAGTATCTTAAGAGAAAGGAGAGGATTGTCCTGACATGGTTTGGGTTTTGGGTATCTCCCCTCACCTGCCTCCTCCACATCCTCGCTGCTTGGCTGGGAGTTGTTGGATTTCCATGCACATGGAGTGGGCTGCCACCACACTGGGGACAGGGACCATGGGTGCTGGGGGAGGGGGGCGGTTCTGAAAAACGCAGTGGTTGGTGGTGTTGTGCAGTGCGGTGTCAAAATCTGAGTTACGTGCCTGGGCTGCTGCTTTATCAATATCTCTGCTCCATGTGGAGCTACTGGCCCCTCTGCCATGAGGTTGTCCCTTAGGTCCTGTCCTCACTGGCTCTGAGCCCTTTGCAGTAAGGGGTGTCCCACCGTCTGCGTAGGTGGCCCCATGGAAATGTTTGTTAGCAAAGGTGATCAGTGCATGACAGGAGCAAAGGAAAGCTGAGAAACATCTTGCTGCCACTGCAGCAGCAATCCTAAAGTCTTGGTGCTTGTAAAGAAGAGTAGCAGGATGCAGCCCTGCTCGTGTGCCCTAAGATAGTGCTTTGCTTCAGGGGCTGTCTCCATGTCCCTCATGTGGGAGCTGGTCACCACACTTGGGATCAGAGATGTTCCGGGAGCAGACAGGGATGCCAGCCTGGCTCTCAGATGCCTGAAACGCTGCATCAGCTGCGCCCCTCTGCAGCTCCTGCCTGCGGTCCTTCGACCAGCTTTTTATTTTCTGGAGCCTCCAGACAATCTCCTGTGACACTTGAGTGCTTGAGCGCTCAGTCACTCCTGGTCTCCTCCACAGACGAGTTAGGAGCAAGCAGAGGGGCAAGTGGAGGGAAGGAGGGTGGGCTCTGGGCAGAGGTTGCCCCACATATCTGCTCTGCTCCAGGACATGGGGGTGGCCACAGCTCAGCTGCAGAGTGGGGCCATCAGCCGCTTGCATACTCACTACCCTTTTGTTTAATCACGGGAAGCTGGATGGTTTTTATGGGTTTGTGCAGAGCCTTGGCCCAGCCAAGCCCTGAGCTTGGTGGAGCCTCTTTTCCCTCCTCACTGCCGTAATGCAGTTAGAAAATAAACCCGAGAGGTTTCCCTGGCTTCTGTGGATTTGCTTCTGGGTCCGATGCCAACTCAGGAAGCCCGTTCCTGGTGCAGGTGCTGAGGGTCTCCCCAGCTCAGTGGTACAACTGTGAATCCCAACCTGGCCTGAAAGAGCACGGAAATCTCCCAAACCCACTTTGTGCCAAGGAGCAGGGACTGGTCCTGCGCGGGCTGACAGTGAGTACATGCAGATCTGCTCTTGCTGTCACTTACAGTTAATTTATTTTTAGATTAAAAAATGTTTTTATTTCTCATGCACACAGAATTGGCACTGCTTTTTTGGGTCGTAGCTGACTCCATTGTCTTCTCCAGTTATGCCTCCCCTGCAGTGCCGAAATGAAAAATTCCAGTGACATATTGTACAGGGGTTGGGAGCTTGGAGGAACTGACTCATCTCAGTTATATTTGTCCTTTTCAAAGGGGAAGATCCTGGCCGAGGAGTGGTGGGGGAACAGCTCCGGTTATCTCCCATCCACCGCAGCAAAGGTGATGATTTTATCCAGGGGTCTGCAGGACGCACGGCTGAGAGCCCCTGTGATGGCAGCTGGGTGTCCCTGCAGTGTGAAGCTCCTTGGGCTGCTCAGACAGTCGGGGCATCGAGGAAGGGAGGGGTTTGTGTCATTTCTCAGAAAAATAATTGTGGCTCCAGCGTGACAGAGGCCACAGCATGCTCCCCAGGACGTGAGCCAAGCCCCCACAGGTAGCGAGCCTCAGCCCTGGGGATATTTCCCACCCATGAGGGAGGGTCAGTAGGGAGGACAACCCCAGCTGGAGCTGAAGCGAGGTGCTGCAGCGTGCCCAGCTTGTTCTGCATGGGTAGCTCTTAAACACAACAGCCGGGACACTGGGATGGCTGGTCCTTTGCCCTGAGCTGGGGCATCCATCAGTGTGTCTTCTCTAAACATCCACCCTCGCTGCCTCTGCTCTGTGGCCTCCATCTTCCACCCGCTGGGGCTGATCCACTGAAGTGCCTGGCTTGGGGGCAGCAGCAGCCTGAGCTGGGCGTGCAGTGCTGGGGCTGGACCTGCGACACCAAAGCGTGGGTGTGCAGTGCTGTGGTTTGGGTGTGCAATGCCGTGGCTTGGGTGTGCAGCGCGGTGCTTTGAACACGCAGTGCCATGCCTTGCGTGTGCAATGCCGTGGTTTGGATGTGCATGCTGTGGTTTGGGTGTGTAGTACCGTGGTTTGGGTGTGCAATACCATGGCTTGAGTGTGTGATGCTGTGGTATGAACATGCGGTGCCATGGTTTGGGTGTGCAATGCTGTGGTTTGGGTCTGTAGAGCCATGGTTTGGGTGTGCAATACCATGGTTTGGATGTGCAATGCCATGGCTTGTGTGTGCAATGCTATGGTTTGAATGTGCAGTGCTGTGGTTTGGGTGTGCAAAGCCGTTGTTTGGATGTGCAATGCTTCAGTTTGAATGTGCAGTGCCTTGGTTTGGGTGTGCAGTGCCATTGTTGGATGTGCAATGCCATGGTTTGAGTGTGCAGTGCCATGGTTTGGGTCTGCAGAGCCATGGTTTGGGTGTGCAATGCCATGGCTTGGGTGTGCAGTGCTGTGATTTGAACGGGCAGTATCATGCCTTGGGTGTGCAGTGCTGTGGTTTGGGTGTGCAGTGCTGTGGTTTGGGTGTGCAATGCCATTGTTTGGACGTGCTTGCTGTGGTTTGGGTGTGCAGTGCTGTGGTTTGGGTGTTCAAGGCCATGGTCTGGATGTGCAATGCTGCAGTTTGAATGTGCAGTGCCATCATTTGGGTGTGCAATGCTGTGGCTTGAGTGTGCAGTGCCATGGTTTGGGTGTGCAGTCCCATTGTTGGATGTGCAATGCCATGGTCTGAGTGTGCAGTGCCATGGTTTGGGTGTGCAGAGCCATCGTTTGGGTGTGCAATGCCATGGCTTGGGTGTGCAGTGCTGTGATTTGAACGGGCAGTATCATGCCTTGGGTGTGCAGTGCTGTGGTTTGGGTGTGCAATGCCATTGTTTGGATGTGCTTGCTGTGGTTTGGGTGTGCAGTGCTGTGGTTTGGTGTGCAGTGCTGTGGTTTGGGTGTGCAATGCCATTGTTTGGGTGTGCAATGCTGTGGTTTGGGTGTGCAGTGCTGTGGTTTGGGTGTGCAATGCCATTGTTTGGGTGTGCAGTGCTGTGGTTTGGTGTGCAATGCTGTGGTTTGGGTGTGCAATGCCATTGTTTGGGTGTGCAATGCTGTGGTTTGGGTGTGCAGTGCTGTGGTTTGGTGTGCAGTGCTGTGGTTTGGGTGTGCAATGCCATTGTTTGGGTGTGCAATGCTGTGGTTTGGGTGTGCAGTGCTGTGGTTTGGTGTGCAGTGCTGTGGTTTGGTGTGCAATGCCATTGTTTGGATGTGCAATGCCGTTGTTTGGACGTGCAATGCCATGGCTTGGGTGTGCAATGCCACAACTTGGACCTGCAGCGCCGCGGGTCCCTGCGCCGGGTGTAGGTGCTGCTGGAGCGGGCAGGCGCGATGCTGGGCTGCGCCCGAGGACAGCTCTTCTCCCCTCGGTCCCCCAAGGGAACTCACCCCTCCCCAGCCGCCACGTGTCACATCGGTGCCATCACGTGCAACCTGCCACATGGGCCTCTTGCGTGTCAGAAGGGAGCCGTGAGCGTGCTGGGGGATGTGATAAGGCCCCAGCATGCGGTGGCGTGAGTACAGCTCTCCTGCGCGGTCCCAGCAGCTGCAGGAGCCGCTTCCACTTCCTGCCCGTCCCTGCCTGTGCAGCGCAGCTCCATGCTGTTCAACAGCTGCCGCGCTCCATCCTGTTTCGTGATGAAAGGTGCTTTAGAAGCGGAAGAAAGTTATGATGATCAGGAGAAATAATGTACAGGCAGGGCTGGAGACAAGGCAAGCCTGCGCTCATCCCGGTCCCAGCCCTTGGGATGGGTGGTGGCGGCGGGGGGATGGACACCATCAGCCAGGCAGCGGCGTGGGGACGCTTCCCCACCTCTGATTTTGGGGGAAACTACAGGGGTGAGCATGGGTGGCATGTACAGGTTGGTTTGCCGGGTGGCCATCCCAGTAGCGTGCTGACATCTGGGAATCTCAGACACATGGCCACATCTCCTTTGTCACCGGGGTGGAAACAGGGGGCAGGGAAAGAGGCAGCGCCTGGGATGCCGCTGTGGTTGGGACCCTCAGGGCTGGGACCGGCAGGGTGCTGGGATTGACCATGCTGGGCAGCCCGGAGCAAACAGAAGTGCTGGTTTGAGTAAAGAAAAGGAAAAGTGGACCTAAAACTTGGACAGGACCACATCAAACTTGCAATAACTGCATTAATCTAGCGAGGTGGGTGATGTGTTTTGGAAGATAAGATTCATCACAGCATATTTGCTTTATGGAACAGGTCTAACATACTGCTTTATTGCCTGTAGTCATTGACCATGGAGAAATTTGGAGAGAGGGGAAACATGAAGACTGTTTGGTTTTTAGGTAAGAATAGAAGCTGGTTTTCTTACAGCCCGGTTCCTTTCAATCACAGACTACTGTTTGTGTCCTGTTGGGTTGCAATTATAATCTTTCAGATCAGACACATAATCATTGGGCTGGAGAGCAAAAAGTACCTGGGTAATGTGCTTAACAGAAATTAACCTGGTTACGTTCGTACTCTATTGAAAATGAGAAAGTGCTGATGGTCAAAATCAATTCCTCCCCAGCCAAATTACTGCAGGGCTGGCTTAGGGTTTCAAGCTAAATGCTCAACCCTCAAACAATGAGCCTGATTGTATTGAATTAGGCTCCTGATCATATAGTTCAAATGATGGCAATGGTTTGCCTCTAATGCTAGCAGCGAGCGTGTGGGCAAAATGGAAAATCCCCCCCGTTTTCCTCCCGGGATCACATGGAGGGTCCCGCTGGGTGTCCCCGGTGCCAGCCGAATGAGGGGCTGTGGGCAAGTTTCGCCCAAGCTGTCCCTGTCCACGTTACAACCCACCAGTCCGGGATCATAGCTTGAATTGGGGACAATGGGCTGCGGGATGTAGGGTGGGATGGTTTGGGAGTTGCAGCCCTAAGGACTGATAAATCACAGCCTTCCCAGGGAGGTTGATGTTTCTTTTGGAGACTTCTTAAGTGCCTGGAGAGCGGGGCAGCTCTCCGCAGCGCTTGTCAACTCCTGCCTGGTTACATCTTTTCCCTTAAAAGCCGGAACCTCGCGGAGTTTCCTGGATGAGAGCACCTCAGTCATTAACCGTGAATTTCAAATGAAGCAGATTTACAGTATATATCACAGAAATATACTGGTGCGAGACAGCGGGAGAGTGGCCCGGGGCACTTGCCTCTGCGTTTCTCCCCTCGCTGGGATCTGGCTGGGAAGTGACCCGGCTGATGTGCCACCCTCGAGTATCGCCCGCCGGCACAGCCACCCCGGTGCCACCGCGCAGGGCCGCACGCTGTGCTCACCATGTCGGGAGGTGCGGGGCTGGTTCTCCACCGGCCCCTGCGGGATGGGGATGCCTTCGAGGCTCCCAAAACCCAGCAGTAGTAGGGATCGATCGCTGGGGGTGGACGCTTCCCTGGGGGTGGAATGTGACAAGTGGCAATTAATTAGCTGTCAATAAAGGGGAAGGATGGGACCTGTGGTCCTGCTGTTGCAATTAGGAGGGAGAAGGAGGCTGGAGGGAGGGATGCTGTGAGCTGGGCAGCATGGTGGGGGACACTCCTGCTGTCAGTCCCAGCATGAGCAATATTGAGTCCACAACACCACGGGGGTCCCAAGAGGCTGCCCTGGACTTTGGGGGATCCTGCTGTTTCCCTTCCTGCTGTGGGACACGGGGATCGGGCATGGCCATCCCACCGGCTGAACCCCAGGGATGTGCCAGGATGGACCCATCCCCAGCGGGCAGCAGGCAGGGGGTGACTGCAGGGGAGCAGCCTCTCCGGGCGCAGAGGGAGGATAGCGTAACGTTTCCCCCGATCAATGAAGATTTTGGTTTGTGAGTTATTAGCCCGGTGTCATAAACTATCTGAAAACCACAAAAGTAAAATAATAAATCTCCCTGTTTACCTCCTGTGTGTTGTTTTTAAGTACCAAAGTCCCTCCAGGCATCTGTTCAATACTGCATCGGCCAAATGCAAACACAAATCACAAAGACAAAGCTGGATTTTGGGGAATATTAGTCAATCTTTGCTGTTTTCCAGTACTTCGTGGTGGGCAGGGAAGCCTCTGTGCGCTTGCCGGGCACCATGACCAAGTGGCGAGCACAGGAGGGCCAGCGCTGGGCAGGGCTGGGGCGGTGCTGGGTGAGGGTGATGCTGCTGTGGCTCCTGGGGACGTGTCCCTGTCCTGTGTGTTCCCCATCAAACATTTTGGATGCCTCTCACCCCTTCCCTGCTGTCCCCTCACCCCTGCATTTTTGCTGCTGCAGAGGTTGGGCTCTCCCAGTCTGATCATCGTGTTCTTGTAACCCCGCGGCGAGCCCCCCTGCGTGGGAAGCACACTTTAGCCATCATTAAATATTAAAGGACAGCCGGTGCTGGTAAGCAGCAGGCATCTCACCCACAAGCTGTGGTTCCTCAGCAATGCTGGGGGGAAAAGGGGCCAGCTCCCTGCAGGGCTCCCAGTTCTCCCAGTACACCGCCCCTGGGTGCAAACCCAGAGGTGCTGGGGGTCCGTGGGGCATCCATAGCAGCAGAGGGGCTGTGCCTCCCTCCCACCCACCCTCTGCCCCATACCCCAGGCAGCCTAGAGTTGTCGGGGTGTCTTCTGACCCCCCAGCCTCCCTTCCCCTCCTGCCGGCCACAGGTTTTCTTTTTAAAGATGCTTCTGGTCGCTCATCCCAGTATTTCTGTCTCCTGGCCACGGCCGCTGCATCCTCCTTCATCATTAACTGCCTGCTTGGGTTGCTCCGTGGTTTTCCCCCATCCCAGTGGTCTCTCCCCTCATTACCCACCAGAATAAACCTTTCAAATAAGCAAAAAAGAATGGTAAAGGCTATTACAGGCAGGGCCAGGGCCCGTGTGTTCCCTTCCACAGCACTGGGAGCCAGATCTGGGGAAAACTTCCAGTTGCAAAGAGAAACCACAGCCAAGACTGGGAGGAAAAAGCAGATTGCAAAAGCAGGGGAGGATGGCCGGGGGCGCGGGAGCTTGCTCTGGCACACTGCGTGGCTTCGGGGAGGGATGCTGGAAGGGCAGTCTGCATTTTAGGTGTGAAGCAATTAGGGTTGGGGTCTGATGGCTTTAACGGGAGGAGTTCAAAGAGGAGCAACAGGGCCACAGTGTCTCTTCCAGGGAGACGTGAGATGCGCGACTGCTGGTGGCAGAGCAGGGAGTGGTGGGTGATGCGGTACACGGGGGTGCATCGCTCACGGGCATCGTCGCACGCCGTACTGGCTACCCAGCACTGGGAGGGAGCTGGGGTGCAGGCTGGTTCCCATGGGACACCCCAAGCCCTGCAGCCCCCGAGCCCTGCACACGGCCACTCTCTTTGCAGAGTGGCACTAGGAAATGTGTCGTTTCCCATCTCCACACCTGGATTTCAGGAACCCTCACGCTGTTCAAAGCCGGAGAGGGGAAGAAGCCGGCCCCTTCCCTGACCGTGGGGAGCCTGAGTGGGGTCCTGCTCCCTCCGTGCCCTGCCAAGCCGCCCCACAGCTGGCGCAGGATTTGGGTTCACGGGGCTGGAAAACCAAAAGGAGCTGAGTGGGAGCATTTTGGGGGTGCAGAGCTCCCTACGCTCCCCAGCCCCCTGCTCTTTCCAGCCACTGGCAGCAGGATCCTCCCCAGCCAGGCTTGTGTCTGACACACCAGAGTGAATCCCTGCTACTACACAAGGATTTTTGTTTAGTTTTGTTTTGGGTTTTTTTGTGGTTGTGGAGTCGGATTCTGCTGGGATGTAAACAGGTGCAGCTTATTGGGTTTCTTCTGAGGCCTGATTTTGGCCCCTAAAGTGTTAAGTGAGTGCTAAGCCCTATAAAATTACCCTTTCAGCTACTATTTCTGCACAAAAGGCTTTCGGCGACAAGATATGCCAAAGCATCTGATGAAGTAATATGTCTATTCTCATTTGTGACATTTATTATTAACAGGGAAAAGAAAAAAACCCAAAACCCAGCCAGAAAGAACTCTTAATTGAAGGACTATTGTGCCGTGGTAACTGCTATTAAATTAATCTGCTGCATTCCTTTCCACCCACACACTTTAAAACTTCCTGGTTATAATTAGAACCATTTAAAACCAATTTGACACTCCTTGGATGATGCAGTTCAGCTGCTTAATATGGTGAAACTTTGGTGAAAGGAGCAGAGAGGGGCTGCGAGCAAGCTGGGTTTGCTCAGCTCTTGTGGAGGATCAAACCCAGGAGTGGATGCTCGTGCGCGGGGACGCTGGGTCCCGTGGGGAGACGCCAGGTCCGCTCCCCTCTGGCTGCGAGTCCCCCCGAGCCGTGGCCCGTCTCAGTCCTCTGCAGTCACCCCGGGGGAGATGCTCCCACGAGAGCCGCCCAGAGCATCCTTCACCCAGGGATGCCCGTAGGGGCTGGGAGGGTTGGTGATGCTGGTCCCTGCTGGGGGGTGCGAACACTTTCCCCCTTGTTTGGGAGGCACCTTGAGCGGTTGCCTCCTCCTTTGAGCAAGGTGATAAAAGGCACCAAAGCAAAAAACGTGCTGATGCAAAAGCATTTGAGTGTTCAAGCGTAGGAAAAAGGCATCTAACTGCAGAACCGAAAGGTGTTTGCTGGGTTTTTTTGGCAACAGGAGACCTCAGAGGCGTGCTGATCCCGTGCACCCATGCTCTGCCTCGAAACCTTGGTCAGGGTTAGGACGCTCTCGGTGTGTGCTAGTCCAGGGCTGGATTTGGGAAGGGTTCTCTGGCTGTGTGGGAGCTGGAGTGTAGCTGTTTGCTGGGCGAGTAAACAGAGAAACCACCAGGCCTGGCTGAAAACTGGTGCTGAGCCCCAGCGGGTGTCACTTCTGCAAATCTGTTCCTGCTCGGCCGCCTTTATCTGTCATTCTCGTAACCACCTGGGTGGCATTTCGCTGGTATCCACGGCGCCGTGCAGAGCTCTCGAGCACATCCCCGACCACCTCAAGGCAAAGCCAGTTCCTCTAACCGGCCCTGGAAGATCCCGTTAGTCACGGTATCTTTACTGTCACCTTCTGTTTCCTTCTGCATTTGGCTTTCAGTTTTGCGACATGTGTTAACCAGGACTGTGTGCCGGATCCAGCCCCAGCCCCGCAGCTTCCTCACCCGCCGCTGGGACGATTTCCTCCCGGCACCCACCTTGCACCCGTCCGCCCGGCAGCCAGGGGTGTGACAGCTTCAGCGCTTAGGTTTTGGGGAAAAACGTGGTGGTTTGTGCTCTAGACCCTCTGTTCCATACGTTTCTCCTTTAGGGAAAAGGCTGCGGTGAAAATCTCAAGGGCTGGAGCATCGCCCCTGGTTACCTCTGCTACAGCTCGGTTTCGGGGTCCCGCTTGGGCCTTGGGGGCGAGGGTTTTTGGACATGGTTTGCATAGAGATGTGCGCTGCTGTGGCCCCAGTAGCTCCACAGAGCCCACGCTCTTATCCAGGGCCAGTACCAGCTCCTGGTCCTGCTCGGTGCTGCTGCCCCGCCCGCTCCTGCACCATATATTGGAGTAAATACTGCTCCAAGCACGTATTTAGCCATTCTGACCAGTGCCATTTGCCCTTCTTTCGGGGCCGGACTCATGCCAGCGCCTTCCCTTTTCCTTGACCTCGCTGCTCTCCCTCGTACGGATGTTTCCCGTCTCTCCCAGATGCCCTTAGTCACATTCAGCTCATCCCCACCTCCCTCCCTTGTGCTGCCCGCTCCAGGGCTCAGCGCAGTGGCACGAGCTGGGGATGTGCTCTCGTGCCCCATCCAAGCGAGTGCTGGGCTGGATCTGCCAGGAATGGCAAGGAGAAGGAAATGTGGGGGTTTTCCCCCCAAGCAGGCCCCCGCTGCAGGGCAGGGACCCCCGGTTGGGGCTGGTGATGGGGAGCCACAGCCAACAGGTCGTCTCCACAGGGATGGAGCGCGACGGGCTGGCTGGGGCTGGCGTCACTGCATGTGTGGATTTGGGAGGGTTTTTTAACAAACTCCAATTTTTTAGATTTTTAATTTCTTCCCTCTTTCTGTCCTCCCCCTTCTTCCGCTCTGGAGCACGATCAACCCCCAAAGAACAGAGGTTATTTATGCATTTGTCTAATCTGTATTGGTTGTGTTTGGGGTTGGTTGGGTTTTTTTTTCCCCTCTTGCTACTTCGTAATTTTTTCCCAACTTTGGAAGCACGACAGAGTGGCCAAAGGAAAAACAAAACAAGGATATTTCTGCTACCCTGTAACTTTGCAAAAATGCTGCGTGCCTGCGCTGGTGCGCGGCGGGGGGCGTAACGAGAACCAGGGGCTGCAAGCTCCGGCCAGACAGAGTAAAATTAGCTGAGGAGGCGGGAGAGGGGGAAACATCTTCATCCCGGGAAGCCTCCGGAGCCCAGATGGGTTTGTATGGAGCGAGCGGGATGCAGACTGCACTCACCCCTTGCAGCAGGGCCGAGCCGAGCCCCAGCATGATCTACGAGTCCCCTCTGAGCGTTTAGTTCTGCTCGTTACATCTGTTTCCTTCGCCAGCTCCCTCCCTTCATAGCCCAAGCAGGGCTGGTTGTCTTCTGCTCCCCTCGGAGCTGTGGCAGTTCCCTGGCTGCTCCCCCCGAGCTTGATCCCTTTGTTGATGGATGCTCCTGGAAGGAGCCGTGCGTCCACATCCACCTCTCCTGGACCCCCGTGTTCCTGGGGTGGGGGGAGCCCATGCCGGGGGGGGGGGGGGGGGGGACAGGGATGCCAGGGAGGGCTCAGCCCCCCGGGGCAGTTATTTCACTTGCTGTTTACAAACGGCCTCTTGGCAGGAGGCATCAGTCGGTTCAGCCAGCATTTGTTACCGCGCTTGTGCCCGCTGCTCCGCCGTGCCATCGGCAGTGGGCTCCCCCCTGCATCCCCGCAGGCGGCTGGCCGTCCCTGGGCAACAACTGAGCAGGGGTTGGTCTGTGTGTGCCTGTGGCACGTATGGACGCAGCTTGGATTTGGGCCTTCAGGAAAAAAATGAAATGAAGAAAATAATCCAGGCTGTATATTTTCAGGTGTAGAAATCCCTGCGGGTCCCCAACGTGGGGCTGTGCTGGTCCCTGTTGCCAGTGTGCGGCATTTGCTGTGGGGATCTCCGAGTATTTCTGAGAAACATCATGGGCTGTGCTGTTATTTATATGTATAAATGTCCATTAAAGTAAATATAGAAATTAGGACATGGACAAGCACGATTAGGAAATCGATGCTGCCAGATCAGAGGTCCGGGCAGAGAGCTCTACTGGAACTGGTTTAGGCATCACAGGGAGTAAGTGAATAGGATAAAAAGTCCGTGCTTGTTAGCAGGGTGGTGGTAATTAAAGGCACATGGTGCCCAGGCTGGTGCCTGGGGGGCATCGTGGTGCTGAGGGTGCAGGGGTGGTGGTGGGAGCGGGAGCGGCGCGGGCAGAGCACAGCACTTGCTTCCTTCCTGGGAATGGAAAAGAGGGATGGGTCAGAATCGAGGGGGACAAGGAACAAACCAAGCCTGTTCGGAAGCTGATTCCATCTGACATGATCTTCTGAGCTCTCTGAGTGGCATTTACTGCTAAAGATATGGCCAAGAAAATAAATCTGGGTGTGACAGCTTGTTTTAATTAATAACACAACCAACCGCTTGGCCGAGCAGGACGGGAGGGTTTCGGCACTGGAGGTACCAAAGTGGGGCTGGGTGATGGGGTAGTGGAGGATTTGCTGCTGCTGGGCTCCAAGGGGGAGAAAAAATAGCAAAAAAAAAAAGAAAAAAAGGGGTGTGGGGTGGGGAAAGTAAAAGCACAATGAGTGGATGCTTGTGATGAGCAGCACGAAGGGGTTGGATCCAGGATGCGCTGTGCAAGGAGCTGGGCAGACCCTGCCGATGGTGCGGGGCAGGAGGAAGATGCTTGATCGGTCGCCTTCCCGCAGCCGGGCACATCGCTGGTGGCTCAGCCCAGGGCAGGCAGAGCTGCATCCCCCGGTGGGGGGCTCGGCTGGGCTCCCCGGGAGAGGGGGATAACCTGTGTTTGAAATAAGGAGCTGCTGAAGGGAAGGGGCCGCTGGTGGGAGCATCTGGATGCTGGGACACACAACCCTGAAATTCCCAGCTGCTCCATGCTGATGAAAACCTGGGAAAAGCCCAGTTACGAGCATTTAAATAAATGTAAAGAGGCAACATTCTTGTTTTCTCCCTTGGTTCTAGCCCCACCACAGCACTGGGACCCTGCAGCCCCTGCAGAGCCACCTGGCATGGGTGGATGCTCCAGTGCTCCAGGAGCCACCACATCCCTGGGCTTGCACGAGGCAGCTTCAACCCTTTGATCCCTTTGGCGTAAATTTTCCTTTCTCATGCATCACGGCAGGGTAGGAAGGGTGTAAAGCCAGCAGTGTCCTGCAGTCTGGCCCCTTCTTACACCCCCCCTGGGGTCCTGTGCGTTCAGAAATGAAGCCTAAACCAACCTGCAGTTTGGAGCTGGCACAGTCTAGGGGGTGACAAGAGGCAGGGTCCAATGCCTGGCACCTGAGCTGCCCTGCAAGGCAGCTGCAGCAGGACAGGGTGGAGGCAATTAAGGATTAATCAGCTGCAGCCGGTGGGAGGGAAGGAGGGGAGGCGATGGCTGCTGAGGATCCTGGCTGTGCTGCACACCAGCATCTCTCCAGGGAGCTGGTGGAGGGGCTTTCACCTGCTCCCGTGCTGCAAACCGTGGGGGCTGCTTTGGCACACGTGAGTCTTGAAAAGCTGTTGCTGTTCCTTGGAGCTTTCGTGATGCTGAAATACCTGGTGGTACACTCGGGGTCCCTGTGTGTGGAAGCCCTGGGAAAAGCGAGGGCTGGATGGCGGCGAGAGGTGACGTCTGGGCTGCCCTGGCCCGGGCTGGGTGCTGGGACCAGGGGAAGGATCGGGTCCCTCTCTGTGGTCTCTGCTCCAGCAGCTTTCGGGGGTCTCTGCACAATGCTGGAGGGGGTGGCCAGCAGCTAACCTCGTGTTTGGCTCCCTGGAAGCACCTGCAAAGCTCTTCAGCCAACTGAAAGAAAAAAAGTTTTCTTTTGGGCTGGGTGGAGAAGGTTTCTGGGCTGCTTTATGAGGCTGCTGAGGAGTGTTTCTAAGCAAAAAAAAAAAAGCCTTTTCCATCAAAAATTGGGAGCGTTTTAGTTTGCGATGCTGACATAACATGCCTGATGACTTTTAAGACAATAGCTCAGGAGATGGAGAGAACCTCAGAGTGCTGGGATGCCACCAAATGACAGGTTCAGCCCAGCAGCTCCTGTCCGAGCAGCACCCGTAGCCGGCGTGCAGGGCTGTGCGGAGCAGCATCCCTGGCTCTGCCAAACCTCCAGCTGAGGAGGGGGTGAATATCAAGGAACCCCCTTATCTGTTTGAATGAGGCTCTTTTACGGGAGCAGCTCCGTGATTTACTTGGGCTAGAGAAACTTTCCCCCTTGCCTTCAAGCTTGGCCGGTCCCAAAGGTTGTCACCCAGCGCGGTGACACTCGAGCACTTAGTGGCCTGCCATCAGTCCCCAGATGAATTACTTCTCTTTAGTTTTCTTGAGTCGGATTCTCTCCATTTGGTCTATTGATTTGAATTTTAAAGTGAGGGGGATAATGTTGTTTTTATTGTGCTGAGCAGGGAGCTGAGGACGCTGGTGGGGGGCGTGGGCGCTGCAGAAATAAATTGAATTATTATTGTGTAATGGGGAACGTGAAGCTGCTGTGGCGGGGGGTGAAGGTGATTGGGGTGGTTCAGCCTTGGGGCGCTTTGGGGTGGTGGGATGAGCTTTTCCCTGCTGGGAGCCCGGACTGTGCTGGATGTCCATAAATCCCTTTCATCCCGTGTGAGGACCACAGCAGCAAACCCAACCCAACGAAGCCCTGCACACCTTGGGTGGCTTTGGCATGAAATATATATATGGGGAGAAAACTGGCTTAATCAAGTCAAAACAGAATTGATTAATATTTTAGTCAAAACGTCAAACTCAAGTTTAACATACTGGTTAAATCTCAGCTGGAAAAAACCACTGTGGTTCTCCACCGGCTTTTTTTTCTTAAACCCAGGCTGGTTTCCATGGCCTCGTCTCTGCCTACAGGGGCTATTGGAGCTGCCGACCTCCAGCGGGGTTGCTGGAGAGCATTAGACGCACGCAGCTCACCGAGCTGTTTGCCCTTTAGCTGAACAAATAATTAGTAGCGGTTTAAAAAGGCCCTTTCTCCCCCTCCCCGCTCCCTTTTATAGGTACAATAATCAGATAAAATATTTCTGGAAGACTATTTACAAAATCCCCCATACCCATCAATCTTACCGTTAAGAAGGAACGGAGGAAGATATCTAACCTCAAGAAGCTGCTAATGCAACCGAGCTATTTAATGGTGGGGTGGATTTTTTTTTTTTTCCCTGCTGCCATTACTATGGAATACATAATAACATCAATAATTAAATATAAATTGGATTTAATATTTTATGCTGGCGACATGTAATTTACACTCTACCCGAGAAATCAAAAGGTCATGTCTGAAGTAAAGGCAAGAAGTAGAGGGAGATGGGCTTGTCCGTGAAATGAGTCCTGCCGTCGTCCTGCCGGGCTCGAACCCTGCTGAAAGGGAGGCTCCAAAATTTCTCCAGGGAGGGAAATAAGAGCTTTCTTTGGGAGAAAAAGGAGAGTTAGCGGTTGGATTGCAGGTTGCCAGATTCCTCCTGCTGGATTCCGTCCTGGATCCCATGGTTCTTGATGCAGTTAACGCTCTTAGCTTGATTTTAAGCATCTACTGGTGGTGGCGGCCGGAGGGGTGGGCTGAGAGGTGAGCACGCAGACCCCCCTCGGCACCGGCATCCTCGAAGGAACGCTGCTCGGGAGTCCCAGGAGATGCGGCCGTGATGGCAGGCTGGCAGTGTTCTCGCTACATTGATTTTTGTGGGATTACGGCAGATTTCGGTGGCTTGCCAGCAGAGCAGTCTCCATTAACGCGGTGGTAATTCAGGAACTGCCCGTGTTATTTCTGGAATGTTTGAAATATGTATTTTTTTATATATATATATGTATATAATTTTTATTTCCCTCCCCCCTTAGGTCATCAAACACCTTGTCTAATTTTCACATTCCTACGTGGGATTTCGCGCTTGTGCTGGGTGTTGGCAGCCCCGGCTCTCTTTGCTGTTCACTTTACATGTTTAATTGATGAAAAATAGGAAAAACCAAACATCTCTAAGGCAGATGTGGGGCTTTTCCAGATTTCCAACCCCCATTTTGCATCTCTTCCTCCCTTCCCCTGGGTCAGGAGCAAGCCGGCAGCATCACGCCCTGTTTGCAGGATGAAGGCTTCCTTAACAAGACGGTAGCAGTGGGATGCACCAGCAAACCGGGAGCCATCCCCGGGGCCGGGCTGTGCTCGGCTGGCTGCAGCGTGGGGAGAGAAGATCCCCATCGTGGCTGGGATAAATTATTGCTCAAGATTGTGGGCAGAGAGGTTTGGGGCTTGTCTGGGCTGCTCAAAGCATTTTTCTTTGCAAGTGAGGCTTCTGCTTTTTGAAAGGTTGTGCAATGCATCTGGGCAAAGCCATTCTTGATGCTTCTTCTTCTTCTCCCTGGAGTGGGTTAAACACTGGGGTGGGATGAGGAAGTCGGGGGAAACCAGCCCAGCTGGTAGTGGCTTTTGGGGTCTCACCTGGCACGAAGATGGGGGAGGCAGGTAGAGCCAGGACGGGGCTGTACGGAGAGAGGCAGCGCTGGCTGCGAGTGCTGCAGGCTGCTTGGTACGTGGCTGCGAAAGGTTTGGAGCCTGAAAAAAAGAGTTGAAGGCTGGAGTGGGAGAATAAATCCTTGCAGGGTGGGCGAGGGTGGCACGTCACCCGCCACCCGCTCAGCTTTCCTTGCTGGGGAGCCGGGGGGGTGTGATGCTATGATGCTAGAAACGTCTGCATCTTGTTATGGATCCGTGTTGTCTAGATTTAGTTACTACCGTCAAATTGACAAGTGGAGCCCGTCCAGGAGGGTGTGCTGCCTGTGACCAACGTGGAAAAATCCTCACTGATCCTTCTGTTAACTGAACATCTATTTTGGTATTTTTAGTTTCCATGGCCAAGTTAAATAAAAGCCTGCGATAGCCGACTTTCCACGCCCTGCAGGAGTTATAAACCCACGTTACAGTCGCTCAGAAGTGGGCAGAAACTGCCCTGTTTAATTTGGCAAGCCGCAGATGTGGCCAAAACGTCTCCATTCAGCTTTCCACCAAGCCAGCCCCCACCAGCCGAAAGCACCTCGGGGCAGCCCAGCCCTGTCGGAGGCATTTGGGAAACCACCCTGGCTGGATCCTGCCTCTGGACCTGGATCCCCTGCTGGGGTCAAGCCTGATCTGGGTTTTTGCATCACCTGGAGGGTGGCATTTGCTGATTTTGAGGGGTAAAGCCATTTTGGGTACCACCTCGGATGACACAGTCCAAGCCAAACTGCACTTGGGGTTGAGGTTTATAAGGTCATTACACTTTCAGTGCCTTTTTATGAGGCTTTGGAGCCCACTTAGCAAAAGAGCTCCTTGGTTTTTTGTTGGGGCTAAATGGTTTTGATCAACAACACGGCATTTTTTTATACCTCCTTCCCTCGGTCGACCCGCGGGGGAGATCAGCACCTGCCTCCGGAGGATGAAGGGTCTAATGAATTGCAAAAGGATGCGACTGTACCTGCCTTCTCAGGACTGCACTTTAGTGGGCTCCTTCCATTTTTATTTTATTTTCCAAGTCAGCTATGGAAAATCTATATAAATCCCCTATTCTTGCAGCTTATGGTGCCCCTGAAAGTGGAAACACCTGGTTTCAAAGGGCAATCCTGACTCTTAATTTCTCTTAATAGCATATTTTGATTTTATGGACAGGGTAATGCAACTTGGGGGCTTGCTTGCTTGGCAAAGGAAATGCTGGGTTTTTCTGATGCTTTGAAGTCTGAGTTAGGGAAGTTTTTGGTGGAGGAGCCAGGGCCCTTCCCTGCGTGTCTCTGTCCCCTGTACAAGCTGCAGCATCTTTTCAGGGACACAACCGCAACAATCTCAGTGGGGACAGGTCAGAAGTCATCTCAGACTATACATTTTCCCACTTTCGATGCACCGAAATCCAGAGGTATCCTGCGCCATTCCTGTTTTGAAGGGCCAAGCAACTTTAATTCTTAAAAGATTAATACAGCAAAGTTGCAATACCATTGATATACTATTATTTTCCATCTTTATTCATCCCCAGATACAGCAAGAATGGCTCCCTTCAGGCCATTCATAATTGGCAAATGCTTTTAAGACCTTTAACAGTCGCAAACTCCATTTTGCAAGGTGCCTGGTTTATTGTCTGAAAGAGTCGCTCTGAGAAATTACTTCACTAATGTTTTGCAAGGGACCGAACTGAGTGATTGATGGACAGGATTCAAGTCACTGATAGGCAGTCACTTAATCTGCAATCAGGACTGTCCTGATCAATTTGAGAGGCAGTGGGTTCATGTGCAGCAAGAAGGAGATGTGGGTATTTACCATCGCTGCAGCAGCTACGGAGGGATTATTGCCCGGAGCTGCCAAAACCAGGGCCAGGTTGTCTGCGGGAGTCGGTGAGGTTAATCCCAGCTGAGGAGCTGGATTTTTGCCTTTTATATTTAAGCTTAAGGATGCTCTGCTATGTCTTTAGCCGCGCCAGCAGCGCCGCTGTGCTTACCTGTTGCTTGTGCTCTTCCTGCTGCCCATCAGCTCTCCCTGCCCCAGGTAAAGGCTTTTCCATCGCCTCTACGATCTCCGCTTTGCTTTGCAACGAGTCTCTGTGGTAGCCACTAAGTGCATTTTCAGTGCCCTGTTGCCATGAAAAATGCTGGGGCGAGCGGGCTGGGGTGCACGCACAGACCCAAGGGCTGGGCTCGTGCCCGGGCGCTGGATTTTCACGTTGATTTTTCGAAGGACTGCTTCAGAGGGGCTGGGGGACACATTCTTTACTGCGGCACCATTGTCTCACCCTTCTTAACTGAGCCTTTGAAACCAGTTTGATTTGCCCACAACCCTCTCAATTAAAACCCAGCCTAGGGTGCCGTAGCCGGGGGTGCTGCAGCCGGAGCTCCAGGCAGAGGCACGAGGTGCAAATCCATCCCAAAAGCTGCTGCGGGAGGGATGCGATGCCGTACCCCTAATGCAATACACATTATTATATGTTACATGTTATTAAATGAGCCCTAATGCTCAGCACAAACCCCACCAGGGACTTTCTGCTGGTGTTTAACTCCTCTTCCCCCTTGCAGGGAGAGACAGTCCCGGGCTGGGATCGCTCCCCGGCAAGAAAAGTTGAGCAGCTCTTTGTTTCGCCGCCACAATCTTTTGCAACAGAAAGCAATTACAGCTAACGGCTCGAAGGCTTTACCTCCCCAACTCGATTTGCCTTGTCACGTCCCATTAACTTCGAATTCAGCACTAATCCCTGCCCTGAAATATATAATGAAAGACATTCAAAATATATCAAAATGGCATTGGTATTGATTTATTAATGCTAGGGAATGCTGCCCTAATTGAATTTAGGTCCAGGAAGTAAGTTAATGCAGCTGACAGTGATACAGGAATCCAATCTCCCCCGCGCACAGAGTTAGGACTTTTTTTTTCTCTCTTTGTTGTCAGTTGGATAAATAACAAATCAATTTAGATTTCAACAAGGTTGCTAAAAACAAGGCAGCACCTGCCTGGGCCAATCGCTCAGCCGGGGTTTCAGCTGCTGGCGAAGGTCGGGGAGGCTCAGCAAGGGATGCAGGACATCCCTGGGTCTTGCTGGTGGTTTCTTGGTGCTGACCCCTCCCCGGAGGCTGCGGACCAGGTTTCTCACTGGCATCCAGATTGGTGACTTTGATAAATACTGTTGTAGTAATTTTATAATAACTACATAAAAAAAAAAAAAAAAAGAAAATCCCATTGCTCCAAACCCAGAGGTCTCAGAAGCTTCTCCTCCTGCAGACCTCACCTGGGCTTGGACCTGCAGATGTGGGGCTGTGCTGGGGCAATACGGGTCCCTCCCCAGGCTCTGGGGTTGTCTCTTTGCCTGACCTGCCCAGAAACTCTTATCTTCCTCATTTTATTTATTTTTTTGGAGTGTAATCAGAGGTCTCTGCACAGCAGCAGGAGCTGCCCTTCAGTGCTGCCTCCAGGAGATGCCGCGAGCATCCCCGTGGTTGTGCCTTGACTTTTAGCTGCTGAACATTTTCATTAACTCTTGGTTCAAGTTTAAGCTAAACAAGTCACAAATGCTTGTTGCTAATTGGGTTTAGGACTAAGCAACCAACATTACTACCCTGGAACTGCAGAGCCCAGTCGTTCAGTCGCCTTTTTTAATTTCTCAGGGCTTTTTTTTTTTTTAAGCCTTGAGAAATACTCAGGACTTGTATTTGAAATCCAGCCTGCTGGGGTTGGTATGGTCAAGAAGGCAGAGGAGCCTGAGTTAATTAAATCAACAGCTAACAGTGGAGGTTACCCACAAAAGTGAACCTTGGTGCCCCTAAAACCACTGACCAGAGAATGGCTGGAAAAAAACAAAACCACAGTTGGAGTGAAATGGAAAAAGAAATCTTCAGCTCTATATCACTTCAGCTAGCCACAGGTATCAGAATATTAATTGCTCTTTGACTTGATTTTGTTGTGGGATTAAGGGCACATTGTGGCTTATGAAGGTATTCTAGGAGCCACAAGGATGGATGCAAAATCCATCCGTTAAGCATTTCTTTGCCTGCTGAAATCCAGGATGCTGCTGCAGTAGCTCCAGCCTCCCGTTGCAGCGGCTCTCACGGCGTGGCCAGCAGCACCGAGCAGCTGCTCCGGCTCTCCCGAACCGCATGTTCCCCGCCGGCAGCTTGAAGCTCATTGTCCCTGTGGGAGGAGAGCGGGTACTGAGTGTAATCCTCCCCCAGGTTTCGGATGCAGTATTGATTTGCTGGCAGTGAAAACGCTGGTCGGTGGAGGCTGGTGCAGGGTCCTGCCTGTTCCCTCTATTCCCAAACGTGCAAATCGCTGATGGATGGAGCAGCAGGGAAATTTGCGGGGAGGTACCTGTGACCAGGAGGCTGCAAGACACACGGGACAGTTGGAGACAGGGATGAGCTCCATGACGGGGTTTTCTCTCTGGCAGTGGGCTGTCCCCAACCTGTCCCTTGTCCCCAGGGCATCCCCATCCTTTCTCCCCAGGCATCCCTGTCCCCTCTCCCATGTGTCCCCACGATGCTCTGCTCTGAGTCAGCTGCCCTGCACAGAAGTGCTGATGGATGTGAAAGGCGATTGCAGCCGAGCATCGCCCCAGCCGGTGCGTGGCCAGCAGCGGGGAGGTTTCCTGAGGACAGAGACAGCACCGAGCAGCTGAGCTGCAAACCGAGCTGCCTCCGGCCCCACGTTTGCCAAGCCAGGAGCCATGGAGCACCTCAGGGCCGCGTGTCACTCCCTGCCTGGTGGCTCAGTGCCGGGGGCCATCGCTTGGTGCTTTTTTCAGACTCGTAAATCCAAGAGATCAGAGCAGGGGGATCCAGTCCAGCCCATAAGTCATGGGATGTCAAATAAAACCACGGACGTTAAAACTTTACTGCAGTGAATAGTTTTAATTTCCTGGGTATAACAGCTAGGTTGATGCTAATGGCAGATGAAAGGAGAGATTTCCTGGTCGGTCCAGCCCCAGCCTGGATGGACGCAGCCAGGAGCACAGACTGTTAACAATGCGGCTCTTTATCCCCTGAAACTCAGATCCATTAACCCCAGAGATTTTAATTAGAACAGAAATTACCTATGAAAGACCTTGCTTAGGAGCCTGAACGTTTGCAGCCAGTAATAACTTTATTTTTTCCATAATGCCGGTGCCACTTGTTTGGTGGGGGTTTGGGCTTGTTTTCATTTTTGGTTGAGGGGTTTTGGTGATGGTCTGTTTTTTTGTTGGTGGTGATTTTGTTTTAAATGTGTTTCGCTAATGTTGTAATTAACATCTTCTGCCTGGCCCTGCCTGTGGCCCAGAGGCTTTGTGCCTGCTGCAGGGATTTGCTGCTGTAGCCTTTGTGCCCTTCAGCGGCTTCAGAGGAGGGTGATAAATGATTATATGGAAAAGAGTAAAGACAAGATGTCAGGTGTTTTGGGGTTTGCAGTTGCTGGGAGCTGCCATCGAAATGCTGGTGGGGATGTTGTGCCGCCAGCTACACCGTGGGTAGCCCCCTGGGATGCTCTGCAGCAGCATCGTCTGCAGCGTGGCACGGCGCTGTGGGCAGAACAGGTTTGGGCTTGCTGGGGTCAGCATGCAGTACCTGGGGAAAGCTCAGTGTCCCTGGGAAGCCTGCAGGATCAAGCTGTTCCTGTCCCTGATCCATACTGGGCCCTTTGTGCCACGGAGGACTTGCCCTTTGCAAGGGCTCTGCATCCGTTTAATAGCTGGGATGAGAGGGAGCCGCCTGTCCTGGCTCTCACCCGGCCGCTTTTTCTCTCTTTGGGGTTTTATTGCTTCTTTTCATCTCAAAATCCCGTGGGCTCACAGGAGGGTGCGCAACCTGGGCAGTCCCCCGGCATGGTGCTCAGCTGCTCTCAGCTCCACCACTGGCTTGGTACTGCCAGAGCTTGTGACCGGGTGATGGCAACGGCGTGGGGACACCTGATCCGGCACCGTTTGGAAGAGATGGAAAACCTCCAGCTGATGTCAGGGGCTTGGGTCAAGCCCTCATTTTCAACCTGTTCCCTGCTTCTATTTTTCCTCCTGGGAGGGGGGCTCCTCCCAGACACAGGGATGTTCAGATGTGACCTGCTGCTCTCCCAGAAGATGGACCAGATGGTGGGTCGAGGCGCTCACCGAGCCTCTTCTCCTTGTGAGCAGAGAGGAGGCTGCTTATGGAAGTGGGAGAAGAGCTGAGACGCTAAAGAAGAAGTAGGATGTTGGCAAACCACCTCGTCTGGCTTCATCTCACAGCGCGGCCCCAAGGGATGGCTGTGCAGTGGGCGATGGTGACCCTCTACGCCGTGTGCTCAGCCGCGGAGCCGAGGGAAGTCGCATTGGTGGTCAAGGACAGGTTTTGGGTTCGCAGTGGCCCCGTTGTGCCCTTGCCCTGCTGAGCTGCCTTGGGTGATGCTCAGGGCCAGCTCCGAGGAGGGAGCTCTGCAAAGGGAGGAGACAAGCCCTTTGCAGAGGGTGCCCTGCCATCGGCACTCACCCTTCGCCCGTGCGGAAGGAGCTGCTGGGAGCAGGGAAGCCGTCAGGTCATGGCACCTGTGGAGCTGGGGACCGGCATCATCTCAGGCCAGGAGTGAAGGTGGAAGGGGGGAGAAGCCACCCCATGGGGTGACCACTACTGGGAACAGGAAAACAGAAGTGAGGGGCCATTGCATGGCTGTGAGGGTTGCTGGGACCCAGTCCCCGTGCCGGTGCTTTCCCTGCTCCAGCAAACGGGGCATGGGGTTTGGGACAGCTCAGTGGCCGTGGCTGTGGCCAGCCCTTCCCAGGAGCAGTGTGGTGGCAAGGCTGGGTTGGTGCCAGGTGGGCACTGACGCTCTTTCCCATGGTTTCCCAGGGCTGAGGGCAGCCTTTGGTCCAGCTCGGTGATCCTGGTGACTTCTCCCAGCCCTGGGGAAGGAACCCTGCACCGCTGGGGACAGGCAATAGGAGCAGTGGCACAGAAGCAGAGACAGTCCTTGTTTAATTTGGTTCTTCTTCTTCACTCTCCCATTGCCGTTGGCTTTTCCTGGCTGATGTTTCCCCTACAAGTCCCTACGACTCCAAACCTGGTGACAATGTGCACCCGGCCCTGCCCTCTGCAGATGGGCATCCGTGCAGCAGCAGGTGATGCCATTTCACATCCGACCCCTAATTATCCAAAAGGGCCTCCAGCTCTTGGGAAAAGGGCACGATGTGGACCCTGGAGGGATGTGTGATCCTTGAAGGGGGGGCAGAAAGCGGTGGCCGTGGCTGTGCATGGCTTTCAGAAGAGGATGGGCTCTGCCTGCTCTCCGTGCCGGTGAATAAAGATGATTCTCAGCCGGTACAAACAGGCTGGCACTCGTACTTCGTGCTGTTGCACACAATTTCACTCTGTAATTAGAATAATATTGAGGCTGGTTCTTCATAAGGTGCTTCTCTACCTTCCCACGTGGCTGCAGCTTCCCCAGGTGCTGAAGACAGGCTCCCCCATGGCAAGATCCCCTGCTTACCGGCGGCGGGGACGGTGCCAGCCGGCACATCTGCCCTGGCAGACAACCCACCATAAGGTACTGGTCCCAGTACAACCAGGCAGGGTTCCAGCATGGAGCAGCGCTCAGCACTTGGGGCAGAGCTACACTGGCTAGATCATCAGTGGTTGTTAATTTTACCTTGTGAATTTTGGCTTCTTTTTTTTTTTTTTTTTTTTTGGGTAAGTAAAGTTTGGACTCTCTGGCGAGAAACCCTTGCTAGTTACCTGTGTCATTGTAATTATGCACTTGAAAGTTGAGCTGCAGCACCACCATGGCTGCCGGTCCCAGATGGACAGGACAGCAGCAGGATTGGACCTTCCTGCTCACTTGGGTGATCACTTCATCCTCCAGGCATGCTGGATATGGTCCCCAGCACCCAGTGAGTGATTCCTGGGGGTTTGAAGGGATTGTGGTGTTCCCCGGCACTGATCTGGTCAGGGCAGCAAAGCCTGGCTTGTCGCTTGGGTTTAGACATTAACATCTCCTATCGCAGAGCCCCCGGGGAGCTCGGAGTGGAAAATATTGTGTTCCTCATCCCAGCCCACCCCTTGCTTAATGAACGCATTAACAACAAGCCCCTGTTTATTTATATCAATTTCAAAATCTCCGAAGACGTTCCTATATATAAGCAGGGCATCAGATCCCATCCCTGTAATGGGTCATTAATGTATTTTAAGCGAGAGAGACAAGTTTGCGTTGGCAGAGAGGAGGATCAAAAATGCTTTTATAGCAAAATGACCAAGAGTGCCTTTTTGATTGCCTCTAAATTCCCAGTGAATAAATGAATAATAGAAAAATAAATGAATAATAGATATATCAGTGGATTAGATATTGCAATGCAGGGATAGTAAGTCACCCTGTACCCCGCCAGATTATTTGTTTAACTGAACAAACTGGGAAAGTCAATGCAGAAGGTGCGTGGGGACATGATAAAACTCTCCCGGTTGCGTCACTCTAGGCAACAAACCCCAGCTGCTGCTTCAGGCAGGCGATTTCTTGGGGTCCTGTGTCCAAGCTGTGCCCTGAGAGGATGGCAGCCACTGCTGGGATGCATTCCCCTGCGTCAGGACCAGTGGGACACAGTGGGTGGCCCATGAATGCTGCTGTTACGCTGCTGCAAGCGCCGCTCTGGGGAAGCGGCGTTGCCGGCTGGTGCCGCGGGACGCAACCAGCATGGGTGCGGTGGCCAGCCGGTGGGCAAGCCTTGGCCCTGGGGCACTGGTCACATCCAGGGGTGCACTGGCCATCGTGTCCCATTGCTGAGCTGCTCCGGAGCGATGTGCACTAGAGGGAGACAAAGCCCCACGCTCCGCTGGGTGCGCGGTGGGACGGGGTGCCCCATGGGGTGGGACCCCCAGTCCTGCTGCCGCAGACACATGGCGAGCGCTGCTGGGGCTTACGCCAGTAATGAAACACCTGGTGATGGATACACCGAGGATGCTCCTGCCTGGGGCCGGGAGCTCCTCAAGGACTCGGGTCTGGATTTGTGGGTGAGCTGGGCCTGGCCTCTTCACACCTTTGGGGACAGGGACGGTGTAGCACCCGCTGCCATGGTCCCCTGGCAGGACTCGTGATGGCACACAGCTTTACCCCACAGTGCTGGTGCCGGGCTGCGGTGCTGGTGCCCAGGCTGCGGTGCTGGTGCCCAGGCTGCGGTGCTGGTGCCGGGCTGCGGTGCTGGTGCCTGGGCTGCGGTGCTGGGCTGTGGTGCTGGTGCCTGGGCTGCGGTGCTGGGCTGTGGTGCTGGTGCCCAGGCTGCGGTGCTGGTGCCCAGGCTGCAGTGCTGGTGCCAGGCTGCGGTGCTGGTGCTGGGCTGCAGTGCTGGTGCCTGGGCTGTGGTGCTGGGCTGTGGTGCTGGTGCCCAGACTGCGGTGCTGGTGCTGGGCTGTGCTCTCCGTACTGCCCTGCACAGCATTGACTGCTGCTCTGCTGCAATGGCGATTGATGTCCCCAACCACGGTGGCACCTCACGGGGCTCCCAGTCAATAGGCTTTAGGGGCTGGGAGATGGGGCCGTTGGTGGCTTCGCCGTGGGAGACGCTGGCCGTGGCCGGCAGTGGCTCAGGGCTCTGAAGCCACATGGGAAGCGCGGTTGGGGCTCCCACAGCCACCAGAGCCATCCTTGCTCCCCCAGGCCACAGATCCCTGCCTGCCCACCCTGCCCGTCCTGCCCGCACACCAGTGAGGTTCTCCTGGGATCTACAGGGCTGAAAACACACACATTGGGTTTCTGCTCAGCCCATGGGACAGTCCCTTGGCAGCAGGTTGTCCCCTAGCGATGGTTTATGACTGCTCTGCCAAGGGGATGCTCTTCTTCCAGAGTATATTTTTTTCCGAATAAATGCAATGGCTATGGGTGAGAACAAAAATATTTGATTTTTTGCTGTACTCCATCTCCACCCATCACCTCCCCCCGGCGCAGCGAGGCTGCCCACCTACCCGGCGCTTGGTTTGCTTGTGCGTAGATCATGCGATTAAATGCAATTGTCATTATTTCTGTACTCTGTGTGTCTCCCCCCACAAAAAAACCCCAACAACTCCAAAGCCCAATCTGGAATTCCTCAAGGAGGTGGCATTCCCAACCGCAGCGCTCCTGGCCCCCCCTAAGCATGTGTGTAAATCCAGAGCTTCAGTGAGCCACACTGGACATCGCTTGCTTTGACTTCAAGGCGGGGGGGATGCTGATTCCTCCCAGCGGAGGCCTTGGCTGCCGGCTGGATCCTTTAACGAGATCCTTTACATCTTCCTGCTGATGAGCTCACCGGGCGGTGCGTGCCGGCAGCCCGTTTTATGCAGGTCCAAGGCGTGAATCGTGTCTGCGGGGACATCCACTGCCAGAAGCCACGGGCAGGGCTCAGCTCCACATGTGTTTTGGGCTGGGAAGGAGCAGAGCCAGCTCCTGAGAGCCCATTTTCTGATCCGGGGGGGGCCGGGATACCATCAGGAAAAGGCTCCCGGAGGGACCAGGGATGTCTGGAGCTGCACCCCGTGAAATCAGGGTCATGTCTCTGTTCTGAGCTCTCCATGTGAATCTCTTTGGGGTTGAGGGCTGGTAGCATTGGATTCGGGTTGAGCCCGTCCCATGCCTGTCTCTGTCTCTGTCTCACTGGGGTCGCTTTGTTTTCTTGCCTTTTGCTCTATTTCTGCTCCGTAGAAAACCCACTTTCTCTTCCTGAGGCCGCAGCGTTGCCACCCTGCACGCCCAGCCACCCAGGCTGGCCTTAAAAGAAAAAAAAATCACCCAGAAAAAACAGAATAAATGAAACAAGCAGAGGCTGTTCTCCTTAGCACAGCTGAGGCTTTTCCCTTCCTTTTTCCACTCTTTGCCCATGACCACAAAGCCAGAATCCGGCTCTTATTTCTGAACTGCTGTTAAGATGCTCAGGTGATGCTCTGCTCTGGCTCCACAGCAAAATCCTGCTCCACCGCCTGCAGCACCAGGTCGCAGACGCTCTGCTTGGCATGACGGAAACCAAGCACTGCTGATGGGGCTTCACTCCTGCAAATAATAATTAGAGCAACGAGCACGTCCTTCGTGCCACGGCATCCAGGCAGGAGAGGTGGAAATGGCCCTCAGCAAGATTTTTGGGGTGGTGGGTGTGGGAGCGTGGGGCACCCTGATGGCAGGGTTCGGTCCAGGTGTTGGATGCTGTTCTCTGCGTTTCAGCCGAGAATATCCTCTGCGGTTTGTTTGGGGGCTGAGGGATGCAAACGAGCTCTTGCTTTAGTTTGTTTATTTGTTTAGAGCCACAGTCTGTCTTTTTCTGGCTTCTAATTTGGACTCGTATGAGCAGCCTCATTTGTTTAGATGGCCCATCTGTACCAAGGCTTGAAAAAAAATCTTTTTTCTGGGACGTTTTTCCTAGGCGCTGAGATCACCCAGCGAAGCCATCAGCTCCTGTGGGCTCAGTGCCAGGCAAGTGCTGGCTGGGGAGGACACAGGCTGTGGCGGCTGCTCCAGCACCGGTACCCCAGCACTTGCTGCCAGCTCTGAGTTTTTCGGGCACTTAGAAAAGCCTCATGAGAGCCCCAGGTCCCTGCAGCACACACAGGTGGTTCCCCCAGCACCTCTCTGGGGCAGTGGGGCTAGGAGCATCATTAAGACACTTCATTAGCCACAGCCCAAGGTCCCCCAAAGCAGCCCAAATTGACTATGCCATGTCCTCGTGCCCCTCTGCTCTTGTTCTACGGGACTGCCAAGCTGTGACATCTGCAGGTGCCACCCAGAAGTCTTTCCTGTTGCCGACATGCTGGTGATAACAGGGAGGGGTTTTCCAGCTGACTCCAGTCGGTCATGGTGATGCTCAGCTCAGCCTCTCTGTAGGAGAGAGCTCCTGCGCTGCGAGACCTCGGCAGCATCACCTCGCATTTCAAGGAAAAAATTCCCACGCGGAGTTGGGGGAGAGGGGAGAAGGCTCTGGTTTTCTCTTTTCTTCACAGTTTGTTTGTACACTTGATGAAAATGGCTGTGTCATTAGAAACCACAGGTTCTCCCCACTGTTGACATCTCCATTAATGAAGAAATCATTTCTATTTGCAGGTCAAGAGCTGTGGTTTGCAACCAGTTACGCTAATGAAGACTGTGGCATGCCCAGCCTCATCTGGCTCCACGCCAGCACCCGTGGAGAATTTGACCCACGCCACTGAGTGCTTTCCCCAATTAAACAGTGCGGCAGCGGGACCGGCGCTTCCCCGTTCCCTCCCAGCTGGAAGAGGCTGTAGGCTGCAGACAAGTTTCTTGCGGCACCTGAGACCTCTGACGCATCCTGAGCCACGCAGGCTGCTTTCGTGGCCGGTGGCTGGCAGGGAGCAGCCGTCCCCGTCCTGTCCTCTGTCCTCTGCGTGCCGTTAAAGGGAGGAGCTCCCGGCTAGGATGAACCAAGGAAATAATGAAGTGATGCTGCAAAATCAGCTTTTGAAGGGCTTCCCCGGGGTTTAGCAGCTGGGAGGTGGATGGAGAGGAGTGTGGCTGGTGCTGCGCAGCTCCCAGCCCTGTGGCAGCTCCACACATCCTCCAGTGCCAGGGCTCTGCCACGGCCCTGGCACTGCTCTTGCTCCTGGCCGCAGGGCAGAGTGCTCTGCCTGAGGTGATGCCCGTGCTGGCCATGGCCCCAGGCTTTCCTCCATGGCTGGGCTCCATAAGAGGTTTCCTTCAAACCATCCCATCCACCCTGTGTGTGCTGGTGGCACAGGTAGACCTCCATCCATCCATCCGTCCATCCGTCCATCCACCCATCCATCCACCCATCCATCCATCCATCCTCCAGGTAATGATGGACATCAGACTCATCCCAGAGATTTTAAAACTGAGGATCTCTTGTCCCATTTGCTGTTCCAGGCATGCTCGGAGGTGAAGCGGAGCAGGCAGGGACAGCTCTGCCTCCACAGGGTCTGGCAGGTCCTGCCCTGGCAGGCAGCCACGGCGTGATGTTCTCCCAGCTGCTGAGTACCCGCATGGGATGCAAACCAAGCCCTGGGGTTTGGGATCTTAATATTTAAGATTCAACACTAGTTGCCCATTAAACGCCCACCATGGGGTGTCCTGTGGGGAAGGGTACGGCCGGAGAAGTGGCAGCTCCTTAAGCCCCGATGCCGAGACCCACCAGAGCCCCCCAGGCGCGGCGTTTCCTCGGGCAGAAGCTCAAGGAAGCCTCGACCACCCTGATGTTTCTTCTCCTGGTAAGTGATTTGGGGCAAATCACTGGCCCCTGATGGGAAAGTTTCTTCTCCTGGTGGGTCAGCACCACAGGGGGTGGCTGGGATAAATCTGGGAGGAGGCAACGGCTTTCTGTCTTATCTCAGAGAATATAATTATGTGCTTTCCACCCCCTGTTCCTTAACACAAAGGAGGAAGCTGCAGTTATGTGATCACAGTTTGCTGCAGTGAATTATTTAGTCAATCTGTCCTGGAGCATGTTGTTGAGGCTAATGTTGCTTGTACTAATGTAGGAAATCATTAAAGATCAATAAAGAAATCATTAGCAGTGTGACGCCCTTACCGAACCGCCTGAGCTACAGATATACCACTTAATCCGGCCATAAAAACGGCACCATGAGCTCATTTTAATGGGTGTCAGCAAGATTGATTGGCCGGGGGCAAAGGTTATAACAGCAATTTGGGAGCAGGACCACTAATGCACTTGTAACTCTTTGGTACACTTTAATGCAAGTTAAACAGAAAATGCCCTAGAAACCGCATAGAGTCTCTTGTGCAGACGGTTTAAAAGACCTTCAATGTAATGCAAGGTTTAGGAATAGAAATAGCACAATAGAGCAGATGGATTTTACTTAGTTAAAGGAAAACAAGCCGTAACGCCGCTCAATAGAGACAACTCCAAGCAGCCGCTAGCAGGGCTGAAGCCGCTGGAGATGCGGGACAGGGGGGTGGGTTCGCTCCCCAGTTCGGTCGCCCCTTTCCTGGCTGTGATGGGGCTTTGCTTGGTGTCCCTGCTGCTTCGGGGGGATGCTGCGGGGTGTTCAGCTCCGCTCACCTGCAAGGCGTTTGCTTTTCTGCAAGTGCTGCCAGCACCCAGAAGATGCCCCAATTTTTGGTGTGCTTCCTTGGCTTTTGCCTTTTCCCAGACACCCCTCGGGCTGTGGGGTGACCTCGGGTGATTCCCTGCCAAGTGCCTCAGTTTCCCCATCTGTGAAATGGGCTCAGTGACACTTGGCGATGGGTTACGCTTTCGAGCGGCATCACCGGCAGGTTACTTCAAAGTACTGGAGGTCCTCCAGGCACTGATGCTCGTCTGGCACCAAGACGTTCCCTGCGCAGGGCTGTCTCCCTCTTCCCAACACCAAAGAAATATGGGAGACTCAGGAAAAGCCATATTTACATAATGAGGCCACATCTCCCTATAATCCTGGCGAAGGGCATTGGATTAAGTAGACAAATCCCAATACCGAGGAGGGGAAATTGTGGTGGTACCAGAAGCACACTAAAGCAATTAGTGGGCAGTGTTGCCGGGCTCCACCGTTAAATTCTGTGGTCACTCACATTTAATGAAACCCCATCCCAACGAAGACACATCAGCTGTGACCTCCTCATACTTCACGCTGGCCACAGGCACACCACAGCGGTATCAAGAGTGATTCGAGGCATTAAGGAAAATTACTTATTGCAAGAGAGCGCCTAATGAAAAAGCACAACACAACTGACCAAACTTAGCGAGGCTGAAATAATGGGAGTGTGGTTTTTCTTTCCTCGCTCGTCAGGTTTAAATTACTGGCGTAGGGATAAAGTCTTCTATTAATTGGGCTTTTCATTAGAGGTTTCTTCCTTTGGGGTGAGCGGCTCCTCCGAGAGGTTTTGCCCCGGTCTGGGATGCACCAGGATGAGTCTGGGTTTGGTTTGGGTTCGTTTCTGTGCCGTGGTGAGTGCTGACGTGTTGCAGCTCAGCTTCCACCAGGGAAGCGTTCGTTCCCTTCCCTGCCTTAAAATCATGAAATCCCTCCTCTGTTCTCACATACCCTCTTTCTTCACAAGACTGAAACACTGGAGCTGGGTAACAAGTTGAGCATCAATTTGCACTTAATCCACCCAGCTGAAATTTCTGGGATTACTCCCAGGCAAGAGAAAAACTCAGCCTGTTGCCTACCCCAGTTCCCCTTCCTCATTGTTTCTTCTTAAGCTGCTGCTGCTCTCGAACGTGCCGGGACTGTCCCTGTGGCCGCTGCTGCTCTGCCCACTGCTTGGGAAGGGTCTAGTGTCCACAAATGCTGGTCCAGATGCAACTTTCAGCCCCAAATGTGAAGCCAGCTGCCAGGACAGCGAGGACCCACGTCAAGGGAAAGGTTGGGTTTGGCCTTGGGCTGTCCTCACCCTTGGCAGTGTCCCTGGGCACGAGCACCGAGCTACTTCTAGGTCAAAATAACAGCGCCGAGGGCTTGGCAAAATCTGGAGCGGGATGAGCCATCGGCTTGTCCAGACAGTTTGTCTTTTTGTGGTGGGGCAGAGAAGGCTGTTCTTGCCCTGGGAAACGTGCTTCCAGTTATGTCAGCCGTGAGACATTTCTTTGGGGCTAAAATCAAGCGAAACCATCAGGCTGCTCTGGAGGGGGTCGCTGCTGTGGAACGGCTGCGTGGTGGGAATGGTGCTGCCGGAGAGCGGCTGCTCCATGGGTTTGGGGGCGAAGCCCTTGGTGCAGCGGGCGAGGAAGGCTGGGGCTTCGCTCCGTGTCGTCCCACCGCCCGCTGCCGCAGCAGCCAGCGGGGATTTGGCCGCTGAGTTCACGGCCATGGTCTTTGGAGAAGCCCGTGGGCCTTGCATCTCCAGAGACTCCCTGGCTGCTGAGGAAAAGCTGGAAAAACTGGAGAATCAGTCACATTGCCCAGCAGCCAAAGCCACGGGAAGGTGTTTTCGGCAGCGCGGCACACGCCATTTACAGGAGCCTTCCCCAACCCTTCCGCCTGATCGGTGGCTACCGCCACTGTTTGCTACACCGTAATTTAAAGCATTGAACGTTTAATTATAAATGGCATAATAATCTGTGGCTAATGAAGTACAGAGGCCTGCGGATGCAGCGGATGCAACTTGCATTAGCTGCCGCTTGCTCTTGACGACTTAATAAAACACTCATTATCCCCTGCCAGCTGGGAGAAAGGTTAGATCCCTGTTTAATAAGTAATTTCTAATGAAAAGTTTGGGGCTGGTAACCAAGGAAATGCACTGACCATGGTTGCAAGCGTTGATGACGTTCTCAGTGAATTACTCCTACGGTGTTGGCGTGCTGCTGTGGCTGCAGCTGTGGTGCAGGGGCGGGCTGGGCTGGATGCTTGTGCCGAGGCGGAAAAACTCCTCACCCACGATCCGTGTCGCCTGACTGGGGATCTGTCCGAAGAGAGGACACGGGGACTGGAGCTGACTGGGATCGGTTGTGCTTTGGGCTAAAAAAGCTGTGGGTTTGTCCTCACTGCCACAGCGGAGCCAGCCCCAGCGCCCACCCCGAGGACCCTGGCTCCTGCCATCTCTGGTGATGGGGATGCAGCGCCAGGATGCTCCTGGGTAGCACAGGAGGAGCAGAACGCCCAGGCTTGCTGTATTTCTTGGGTTTGGAAACCATCAGAAACTGTTATTTCACTTTGTTTGGGCTTCTTTTTATTGTTGTTTTGTTGGTTTTAGTGGTGGTGGGGGTTATTTTGTGATTTTTTTTTTTCCTTTTGCTTTTTCCTGCAAAGCCAATGCTGCATGGGGTTTTGTTCCTCCCTCCCTACTTCTCAGCCAGCCCAAAGCTCTGGACCTGCAGTGGTTGGGAAGGGCCACCCCAAGTGCCATGGGGCTACAACACCGCATCCACCTGGCCAGCAAGGGCAGTGGGCTGGCATCCCCCCACACACACAGCAACCACTGGCCCCCACCACGCGCTGGGGAAGAGAGAAGCAAAGTGCTGAAAGCCGGTAATTCAGCACAAATCCTCGCTAGAAAGAAAAATCCCCCGTGGGGTTTGCAATGCCGGCTTTTTCTTCAAGCCCCAGAGAGCTGCAGGTGGCAGCGGGGGTCACTGGAAGCCACGTCTCCTTCCCTCTCACCACCCCCCCCCCACCACCACCCCAGCAGCATCCTCTCCCACGCGGCTGCCCCGACACGTTGGGGGGCTGCAAACCACCCTGGGCCACTGGCCACTGGCCACTTCCCCAGCGTGGTGCAGACTTCTGCTTGGGGAGCGCGGCGGGCAGCCGGGGTGCATGAGCTGCTGCGCCATGGCCCCCCCGCTGCCGGAAGCTGCTGCGTGTTGTGTCTGCTGCACGGCTGAGAAAAAAAGGCCATTTCATGATTTCATGTAGCAGCTCTGTCTGCTGGAGGGGGGTGGGAGACACCCTCCTCCGCTTCCCTCCCGGCCGTGAGGACAGCGGGTGACAGGTCACTTGGGGCGGGGGGTGATGCTCAGCCTTGGGGTCCTGCGTGCCGCCGTTCTGGGGTGCTCCCCCATCCCCTTCACCTCCTCTCTGTGGTCCCCAGAGCAAAACCCCTGGTGGTTTTGGGGCAGAAATGGTGCAAAGCCACCTCCTCACTGGTTCTGTGGCACCTGTGTCACCCCAGAGGGACACCCTGGGTGAGGGCTGGGGTTCCCACAACCCTTTTCTATTGCAGGGAGTGTGCCTGCAGCCGGGGGAGCTGCATGGCTGCAGGGGGGCTGCACGGCTGCAGAGGGGCTGCACAGCTGGGGGGCTGCATGGCTGTGGGGGGCTGCATGGCTGCGGGGGGACTGCATGGCTGTGGGGGGCTGCATGGCTGCGGGGGGACTGCATGGCTACGGGAGGCTGCATGGCTGCTGGGGGGCTGCATGGCTGCTGGGGGGGCTGCATGGCTGCAGGGGGCTGCACGGCTGCTGGGGGGCTGCATGGCTGCAGGGGGCTGCATGGCTGCGGGGGGCTGCATGGCTGCACGGCCCCTGCACCAGGCTGGTTTCACATCAGTTATCTGGGTCACGGCTACGGTGACTCTTGGCCCATGACTTTGTGTCACCGCAGGGTTCCTGCAAAGTTCAGCAGCATCTGCGGCCACTGGGTTTTGAATCTGTCCAAGCAGCGCAGAGCTGGAGCCACCGTCCCTGTCCCCACACAACGCCTGCTCTTTGCCGTGCCACTGTCCCCAGTGTGTCCCCCCAGCGCCCTGTGGCACCTTGGGGTGGCTCAGCTGCCGGTGCCAAGTGGGATGCGCAGGTCGAGCCCCACGGGCTTGCAGTGAGGGGCTGGATTTCCCTTTAGCCTGGTGGGACAGTCTGGAGAAGTAGCTTTAACACTAAAACTTGTTACTTTCTAAATTAAAACCTTAGAAAAACTGGTGCCTGAAATGCAGCATTTCCTCCCCAGCCCAAATGCAAACCTTGCTGTCTTTTTTTTTTTCTCCCTTTCTGATCTGCTTTGTTGGTTTTGGACCCTCAATATTTTCTGCAGTTCCTAAAATTGCTCAGGAACTGGGAAAAAAAAAACGTATTTTGGGTGTATTCTTGTACCTAGAGCGGCTGGGGAAAAACCAGCGCCAGTTTGCTGCCCTGGCGCAACGCTGGGGTGACCGTCACCCGTTGCTGCCACCGCCTGTGCCCTGGCCTTCTTCCCTTGGCACCTCCCAAACATGGATGAATGTGACTTTGTGATTGATTTTAGGTTTTTCCCCCCCAGGTTGAGTCACCTGCAGAGGCCGTTCCAAAATGATTCAAATTACAAGAATTCAAAACTTCAATCTCAGCGCCCTGTGGTTTCAGGAGGGGACTTGGCGATGCCTGGGGGGAGGTGGGAGCCCCCCCAGCACTGCCTGTGTCTGTCCCCCCCCCCGTGTGTCAGCAGCATCTGCTGAAGCCCCGGGGATGCTGTGGGTGTCTCTGTGCTGACATTGTCCCCAGGAAAAGCCACCTCCCAGCTCCTGCCATGGTCCTCGCTGGTCAAAGCCACCTGCTTGATCCTGCTCCCAGGCTCCAGAGCTCCAGACATCTCACATTACACATGGGATGGCATCAAGGGAGCCAGAAATGTGTATTTTTCACCCAGAAATATGCCCGGATCACCCCGGCTTAAAGTCACCCCGGGTTTCTAAAGCTGCTGCTAATCCGTGATGAACTGGGAACGTGAGTCGGGTCATGCCTCAGTTTCCCTTATTATAAGCCGGCAGCTGAAACCCTCTGCGGGGAAGTGTGCAACTTCTGAAGGAAAGAGCAAAAGGCCTTTATGAATCTGGGTGCACATCCCCCCTGCCCCTGCTCGGCTCCCGGAGGGTCTGGGGCTTCTCCAGGGACACCTGGGGGCCTCCCGGCTCAGGGAGTTGATGCAGCCCCACACTGGTGGCCAGGACCTCCAGGGAACCTCGATGGGGATGGGGGGGAGGGGGGGGGTTGGTGATGGGGATGCTCGACCTCTGCAGCTGCCCAGGGTGCCAGAAACATCCAGGGTCCCCCCAGGGGTTCCCTCCAGGATAGAGGTGCCCTTAGCATCCCTCCTGCCCGCCCACCCCCCACCCCCCTTGTGATACATTTTCAGATAAGGAGTTTGGGGTTTCTTTTTTTTGTTTTTTTTGAGGCAGGGACAGTTTTCCTGTTTGAAGAGGGGGGGGGGGGGGGGAAAGCCTTTTTGGAGCTTCCTTTTCTTAAAAGATCTGACCTTGATCTGCTGCTTGGGAGATAATTGTTCTGCCAGTCCTCCAAGGCAGCGGCACTAATTGCCACTGCTGGGGGCTGGGGTTGGTCTTTTTTTCTTTTTCTTTTTCTTTTTTTTTTTTTTTCCTTCTTCCCCCCCTGCTTCTCTCTTGCTCTGACTGTGACTCACCCAGCGGCACTGAAGACACAAGTCCCTCCATTTAGAGAAACCGCACGTCTGAAGAAGTTTCCCACGGTCTGCTCTTGAAATATCTGCCGCAAGCCGTGGCTGGACCACGACGGTGCTCGAGCATCGCTTCCCCCATCCTCTTCCTCTCCCACATGCCTTCCCCTTTCTCCCCATCACCCCCAAAACACCCCATGGGGGAATTTTTCCTGGTGCAAACCCACCACTGCCTCATCCCCAAACCCTCAGGGGTGCCCTGAAGCCCCCTGGGGACCAGGCGGTGCTGCCCAGAGGTTTCCAGCCCAAGTTGGTGGCCGAGCCCCGGTGCTCAGCAGCCATCCCCAGTCAAATCCTGCCTGCAGCGCTGCCTGCATCCCCATCACCTGCCACTGCCTTCGTGACAAGCACCCTGCGGTGCTGCTTCCGCCAGGGGCTCGCTCATGACACCGCTGAGCTCTTGCTCGAAAAGTTAAGAAAAAAAAAAAAAGAAAGAAAAAAAGCAAGCCATAAAAAAAAAAAAAAAGCGGTGAGAAAGGAAAGAGCGTGCCAGGGGCCCTCTCCGCACCTCTTTCCAGTAAGCAAGAGCGGTGAGCAAAGGGGGGCGATGGGCCCTTCTGAGAAGCCTGTGGTGCTGGGGGAGGCGGAGGGGGCACCCGGGGGCTGGAGGGTTTCTGTGAAAGCAGCTGCCGGTGGGGAAATCAAGTGATGGGAGGTGGGGGTGGCTGTGCCCCCTCCTGCCAGTGAACAGCCCCCCCGACATCACCGTTTCTTCTTCTGAAGCTCTTTGGGCATGAAAGGTAAAATTTGGATGTTCCCCCAATGGGTGCTGGGGACCCCCAGTGCTTCCCGGGGACCCCCAGTGCTTCCCAGGGACCCTCAGCCCTTCATGGGGACCCCCAGCCCTTCCCAGGGACCTCAAATCTCTGTGGGGACCCCCAGCCCTTCACGGGGACCCTCAGCCCTTCATGGGAACCCCCAGGTCTTCCTAGGGACCTCAGATCTTTGTGGGGACCCTCAGTCCTCCACAGGGACCCCCAGCCCTTCCCAGGGACCTTAGATCTCTTTGGGGACCCCAGCCCTTCATGGGGACCTTCAAGTCCTCCACAGGGACCCCCAGCCCTTCCCAGGGGCCTCAGCCCTTCGTGGGGACTCCCAGCCCTCCCCGGGTACCCCGGCCCCTTCCAAGGCCCTTTGCCCCACGTGCCGTGGTGTGGATGCAAACCCCCCATGTCGTGGGGGAAGGACTGGGGGGTCTTGGGGTGTTACCTGTGCCCACATCTTGGGATGCTGCAGCTGAAGTGTTAAACCTTCCATGCGCTGGCTACAGCGAGATGCCAACAATAACAATAATAAAAATCACAACTTGGGCCACAAACTACTTTACATGTATTTACAGAGGGAGAAATTTTGCAGAACTGGGCAGACAGTGATGAAGTGCCAAAGTCCCGCTGCAAACAGGTCTCCGCTCCTGGTGTCACTGCGTCCTGGCTGCTCCCTGGCAGGGATGCTCTGGGCAGATCCCTGGGGGCTGGCAGGAGCCAGTGAAATCCGCCATCCCTGCACCCCCCGGGGGCTGCCCCCGCTGTAGCTCCTTACCCTGGCCGTGCACGCTTTGGCATCCTCTAAGCAGACAGACTCAGTCCTTGATTTTTATTTTCTGTGGTCAAAAGATGCTTTTTGGGTTGGAGTCACCTTTGCCTGTGCCAGCAGGTCCCTGTCACCTCCAGCACCGTTACGGCCACTTTGCACTGGCGCAAGGGAAAGGCAGCTTTGACCGATGCTTTCCCGGTGCCAAGCGAACAGGTCTCTGCAGAAGCCACCCAGCAAAGAGCACCCAGGACCCCCACCACCACCGCTGGGTCACCAGCCCCAGGCACTACATTCCCACCCAACCCTGCCCGAGGTGATGCAGCAATCACCACGGAGCGGTGGGATGTGGGGGTGCCCCAGAGGGCTGAGGGCTGGGGTGCAGCGTGGGTCACCCCAGGGTGCCTCCTCTGGGCAGCGGTGGCTCTCCATCACCTCCAGGACGTCACCTCCCACTGTGGCGAAGAGGTGCAGGGGGACCTCTTGCCCACCTGTGTTTGGCATGGCCCAGTGGAAAACCATTCCAAAGGTGGAATAAAGGAAAATAAAATGAAAGCAGTGAGTAAATACCTCGAGCTGCATCTCTCGGAGCATCCAGCTGGGGCCCCGGGGCTCCCTGAGGCAGGGGGAGCTGGATCCCACCGCTCCGCAGATTGGGAGTCAGGGCAGGATGGAGTGGGGGGAGACGGGGTCCGGAGTGGGGATCGCTCCTGGGAACCCACCCCGGCTGGAGCCTCCTGCTCCTGTTACGGCCCTTCCCTCCCTCCCTGCCACATCCCGGGCGCTGGGATCAGCCCCTCAATTTTTCCATCTGCACTGTCAGTGGGAGATTAAGTGCAGATTTGCTACAGATGTAATCAAGAGAAACAGCTGCCTCGGGGGGGGGGGGGGAAGCAAAAGAAGGACAAGAAAAGGAAAAAAAAAGTAAGAAACAGAGGCAATGTTATTTTGTTTAGCAAAAGGGGTGTCGCGTGAATGGGAACAGAACACAACGAAGCCATTTAAATTCATCCCTGGTCTTTAAGCCATTAGCTCTTCTGGTTTGAATCTCTTCTCTCTGGAGGAAAGTAAGTAACTCAGTAGTAATCCTAATAAAGATTTTTGTCTCTAAAATAAAACACAGTACTTGCAATATGGATGGCAGGAGAGAATCGGTGACCAGCTGGTAATAAATTACATGTGTTATTGGCATTGCAGTAGCTTTTACCCCCACCCAGGAGGGGTCGGGGTCTTTTCCTACCCCCGGCACAGCCAGTTGCTGTGGTGGAGGCTCATACTGGGATTTCGGAGCTGGTCATGGTCAACCCCCCCTGAGACTCAGGGCTTTGACCCCATCCCGGTCCCCGTCCACTGTTGCTTTCTGCAGGCTGGGTTGGAAGAGGATCTTATTTCTGTGAGCAGATGCCCGAGGTCACGGCTGGGCTGGGTGTCAGACCCCAGTTCCTTGAATCCCTGCCCACCACCCTGATAACAGCTCACCCTGGTTTGCTTTTGAAGCAGGTCAGGAGAAAACCTCCCAAACTCCCCGATTTAAGCTTAAAAGCAGAGACCCCTGCACTCCAACGGCGAAGGGCAGCTGAGGACCTCCCTGCCCCACCGCGCTCTCCTCCCTTGGCATCACTGGGCTGAGCCGTATTTTGGAAGGCAAAATAACGGCACTATCTGGTGGACAGCCCCTTTGGTGAGCCAAGAGCGTGATGTGCAATGTAGGATCCCAAAGGATCCTCGTGGCTTAGCCCGGGCACTTCTCCCAGCGTGCTTGCCTCCTATACTGGTTTTACTGGAGTACCCATAAACCTGGAGATAGTAAAACTGAGGTGACACCAAGTCCACCGCATTGGGTATCTCGGGGGGGCTGCATTCCCCGCGGTGCGGTACCAGTACTTGTGGCGTGCCTGGATTTGGGATGGGGATCCAGCCTGACCGTGATTCCTGTTGTCAGGAGCAGAGTCGGGTTGTTCCAGCCCTTCTGCACACCCTGCCCGGGGAGGCATCACCCCACGGAACAGGAAAACCTGGGGTTCCTCCCAGCTGCGCCTCTTCTGCACACTGGGATGTCTCTGCTCCCGGGTTGTTCCCACCACAAAAAGCAGGAGCAATGTTTTGCCCAAACCCCAGGGGACTCCTGCAGGCGCCGGTGGATTTCCCTGGGCAGTTAGGGGGGGCAGACCTGTGCCCCCCCTCCAAAGCACCTTGGTCGGGGGCAGGTTTCTCTGTTAGGTTTACCCATAAAGCCAGATTTGTATCTGCCCACCCCCCCCCCCTCCCCAGCTTGGTGAGCTGGGGGCTCTGCAGCCCCTCTGCCTTGGGCTGGGCTTGCAAATGCAGGAGGCAGCACCCCCGGGGGGAGGGGTGTCCTCCTGCGGGGGGGGGGCTTGGTTTCCTTAATGACTTGAGGGATAGCTAATTGACTTTCTCAGACCAACGAAAAATAACTTCAGTTTTCAGTTTACAAAGGTGAAACTTTCTACTTACAAGCGAAAAAAAAAAGGGAGTGGTGGTGGTGGTGGTGGTGGTGAGGTTTTTGTAGAAAAACCCAAATCTCAGCCAAACTACAACTTGTGCTTTTTTTTTTTTTTTTTTTTTTTTTTTAAATGAGCCATTTTCAGCTAAAAGTTTGTAATGAAGAAAGATGGGAATCTTATTTATGGAGATACCCTTCGTTATGAAACACTCTATAAAGGCCAGGTAATAATTCCAATTGGCTTACTTATATAATCTGTGGAAATTAAAAAAAACCAACCCTATACATAGATAGATGGATATGTGCACATGCATATGCACATGTGTGTGTACATATATATATATATATATAAATATGCACTATCAGAAGGAGCTGGGTGACTCCCCAAGGTCCCCTTTTCCACAATTCCATGCCTATATCAATATCCCAGTATTTTCTACTATTTTGTGACCATCCATCAAAAATTTTCCCAGCACATCTTTGCCTTATGATTTAGTCGTGGACCTTAAAACTGGAAAGAACAAGCCTGATAAATCTGATCCTTACAGCAGGAGCATGGGGGGCACTGGGACAAACATATATATATATATATATGTACACGTGTGTGTGTGTATCTATATGTGCATGTTTAGGGGTCCCCCTTCCACTGCCTCCTTGATTTACTGAGTGTTCAGGGATTGCAATTTCCACCTTTTCCCTGAAGTCCAGACTAATTATTTCAGTATTTTACACGATCCTCCTCTCTCCAGGCAGTGCGGGGCGTGCGGGGCAGTTTCTATCACCTATGGACGGATGCTCGGTACCCACCGAGGCCGTGTCAGCCCAGCAGCTCTGTCAAGCTCCCCTGTGGGTGGCAAAGTCCCTGCATCTTGATTTGGGTTTATTTTTTTCTTTTCTATTATTTTTTCTTTATTTATTTTATTTTATTCTTTTCTTTTCTTTTCTTTTCTTTTCTTTTCTTGTCTTTCTTTTTCTTTATTTTTTTTTTCAAGGTGGAAACCATCTCCAAATCCACTTCTGCCCACAGGCTGTGGAGATAATACTCATTTTTCTAACCACTTCAAAAGCTCCCTGATAACGAGCTGCAGCCCACGCGTGCCCTCGCGCTGCCTGCTCGCCAGCGGGGAGAGATGCAGCAGCCGGCCGCGAAATGCAAACCCAGCGCATCCCACGAAGGGCAGAGGGTCCTTCATGGGGGGCAAAGTGGGATCCTGACCCTCCTGGGAACCCCCATCCTCATCGCTGCCCCAGAACGAGCCCCAGCCTCCCCCACCTGCTCACAACCCAGTTGCTTCAGGTGCCCCTTGAAATGTGAATTATTGCTTCTGTTTAACGAAGTAAATCCAACCCTGTCTCCTGGGAGGGGAGGTGGGGAAGCTGCAGGGTGACGGCAGTTCCTCCCAGCCTCTGTGAATTGGTGGGTTTTCCTTATTGATGCCCGATCTTGCAAAATACGTTCTTAAAAAGAAACACCTGGGGCCTCCCTCCACGGGCTCCAAGGACCACCCTGCTCTTGGTGCAAGTCGTGGTGGGACCGCAGCGCTGAGTGTGGTGGGGTCATGGTGGGACCACAGCGCCAAGCACGGTGGGGTCATGGTGGGATTGCAGCACTGAGCACGGTGGGGTCGTGGTGGGACCGCAGCACTGAGTGTGGTGGGGTCATGGTGGGACTGCAGCACTGAGCACAGTGGGGTCATGGTGGGACCGCAGCGCCAAGCACGGTGAGGTCGTGGTGGGACCACAGCGCTGAGTGCGGTGGGGTCATGGTGGGACTGCAGCACCGAGCGCAGTGGGGTCATGGTGGGATTGCAGCACTGAGCATGGTGGGGTCATGGTGGGACCACAGCACTGAGTGCGGTGGGGTCGTGGTGGGACCGCAGCACCGAGCACGATGGGAACGACCCTCAGGCTGCTCCTGGGCTCCTCTGTGCTGGCAGACCTGGATTGACTCCTGACGGGGTCATCCCTGGTGGGAGACGTGTCAAGTGAGAACCCACCAGCGACCATCCTGGCTTCATCGGCTTCTGCAGGAAACTCTTGGAGAACGTATGCTCCAAGACCACAGACCAGACACAAAAATCCACATTCTTTGCCACAAATTGTTTGGTTTTGCCTTCCTCTTTGCGAGAGCGGCGGGTTAAAATGGGCAGGTGATCACCGTACGGTCCCTGAGGTGTTTCAGAATGGGCAGATGTATTTAAACCCAAAAAAAGAAAGTGGATTTCCTTGTCTTCCAGGGAAAAATTGAGGTCTGGGGGATTTTCGGACCTTCTCTCCCCCTGCGGGGCTGGCTGTGAGTGCCTGCAGGAGGACAGGGCTGTCACCAGGGTCAGACCAAGGTGCTGGTGTGACCAGCGTGTGACTGCTGTGTGAGCCGGCGTGGTGCAACCCTTGCGGGGTTTTCCCTTTGGGTTCCTTCGTGCAGAAATGTCTCTGCTTGGCTGAGGTCTCCAAGGGCTGCATGTCCCTTGCCCCACCAAGCGCCCCTGGACCCGGCAGGTCTCTGCGCTCTGGGGGCAGAGGGTCACCCACGGCTCGGCTGGGGCGCCGATGGGTGTTGCAAACTGATTCAAGGTGCTGCTCATCATCCCACGGGGCTGCTGGCATTGCCCCCCCTCCCCGGCAGTCTGGGGGGCCTGGGGGAGCGGGGAGCAACACAGTCAGCCTGTCCTGACCCTCTTGCCCTGCCAACACCTCTGTCCCCAAAGCCCCTCCAGGCTCTGGTGTCCAGGCTGGCGCTGGGGTTTGTGCCCAAGGGCACCACTGAGTTGCCTCGGACACTTGGTCCCCTCCTAAATTTGTTTATTCATTTCTCTGGTTTTTTTTTTTGCCTTGACCCAGGGCTGTGGTCACCTCTGTGAGCAACCACCCAGACCCGCTGCAGACTGCCTCTCCTGCTCCTGCGGGCACTGGTCGGCAGCTCCGCCAGACCACCAGCTCCACCAGACCACCAGCTCCACCAGACCACCAGCTCCATCAGACCACCAGCTCCATCAGACCGCCAGCTCCACCAGACCACCAGCTCCGCCAGACCACCAGCTCCATCAGACCACCAGCTCCACCAGACTGCCAGCTCCATCAGACCACCAGCTCCACCAGACCACCAGCTCCACCAGACCACCAGCTCCACCGCATCAGCTTCACCTGCTCCCCAGCTCCAGCACCGCCAGCAGCTCAGCACCAGCGCCCTGGACCACCACAGAGGCACACACAGCTCCCAGGCTGGCATCCCTGGGATGCACAGGGAAAACAAGGCAGCCGTGATAGGAAAGATCCCGTGGCCGGTCCCTGCTCCGGGGTCGGGAGGCATGGCTCCACCGGCGTTGGGGTTACAACGCTGGCATTGTGCCGCTCGCCACGCATGTGTGCCCGCGTGGCTCCGCACAGCCGGGTGCTGCGCACTGACCGTGGGCATTCCCAGAGCATCCTGGCGCCAGCGAGGAAGGGTCAGGGTGAAGTTCGGACACAACCCTGAGTTGTTCCTGGGTCACGACAGTTTTTATGGAGCTGATCACATGCCTCCTTTCCCATGGCTTCGGGCAGAGGCAGCGTGGGACTGGGTGCTGGGGTTAATGGTGGAGCAAGGATGTGCCGTGGTGGCCTAACGGCTCAGGCGAGCGAGTCCTGCCCCAGCCAGGCTCAGCTGGGCACTGCCATCAGCCCAGGGTGGTCATGAGGGTCACAAGCAGCCCCCCTGTTTTGGGGTGGCTGGGTGAGATGCTGACGGCTGGGCTGGCTAACATGCTGCGTGCTGAAACGATGCCACGTGGCGCAGCCCTGCCAGGCTGTGTGCCACGAAGGGCATGGCTTATCTGCGCTCAGTCATCTCCCCAGATGAATGGACGGTTTAGTCCCCATCGCCCCATGCTTCTGATTCCCATCTCTCAAGTGATGGGAATCCCCATCTCGCCTCCCTGCCTTGCACATAGCCAAGCTGTCTGGGAAGCACTGAGTGCTGCAGCCGCTCTCCCTGCAGAGCAGCCCTGTGGGTGCTGAAGCCCCTTATTTTTGCATTTCTCCGTGTCTGGGTGCTGACGCTTGGGCTGCACAGGGTGGGTGCACGTGTGTGTGTGCATGGCACTGCCGGCCCTGCTGCCTGCATGTTCAGGAGCTGAATTTGGCCACCCCATTCCCAGCGGTGAGAGCTGTCGGCGTGGGGTGAGACAGGAGGTTGCACCAAGCCGTGGTTTCGGCTGAGCCATGGAGGAAGCGGCTGAAGTGTGAAGCCCCCCTGCCATGGCAGCGTTGCGCCGGCTGCACATACAGCCACCCACGAGCTGCAGGCACTGGTACATCTTTCTTAGAAGCAGCTCTTTGCTGGGGGTAAAACTGGTGGGTTTGCTAAAACCAGAATTGCCTGGGTGGGTCTGCGGCTTGCACGGGGTGCAGGCGGTGGGGTGCAGGCAGTGGGGTGCAGGCGCTGGTTGCCGTGCCTGTGCTTTGGTTGGGAGCGTGCAGCTGCAGCTCCAGGCTGGGGCTCTGCTTGCAGGGGAACATTAAGGCTCGGGGGATTTTTAGGTTTACCCCTCACTCGCAGCAACACCCACAAAATGAACCCAGAGCTTCGGGGTGGTGGGAGCAAGGCGGAAGATTTGGGGTCACCCTAGGGTCTCTAATATTTTAATTTTTTTTCCTAACAATATAATTATTGGCAGGAAATATTCATCCCCTGCAACATGCCTCTAGCTGTCACGGAGCTCTCCCTGGACACGCAGGGAACAAACCCACCCAAAAGCAGACCCCACACTGCAGCTGCGGGGGGAGAACTGTGCACCAGGCTCTGAGCAAGGGGGATCATCTCACAAGCGGATTAATTGCACGACAGCTGTTAATCAGTTATTTTTCAAACATGCCCACTCCCCAGCCGTGGTTTGCAAGCACAAATAGAACAGCGTCTTTAATCCCAGGAGCTCCCTTGAGCAGTTTCTATTCCCCTGTGCTTTCTGCAGGGTAGGTGTCTCGCCACATCCTGGCTCCGTTTTGCAGCCCCTGCGGTGACACCGCTGCTGAAAAGGACCCAGGTTTGGAAATGGGTGCAAAAGGGCAAGAATTTAACATGGATTTGGTCCTCAAATCACTCTTGGTGCTTTGGGGAAGAATTTTGCATCTCCACGAGCATCAGCAAACACTATCATTGGGGATGCCTGTGACTCTTACCTAGATGCAAATAAATGTCTGTAATTAAGTACGACATCCGTGCTGGTCATTAAAGCTCCCTGACAAGCAGTGCCAGCACCCCATAGGTGCCCAGATAACGTATGGAATGCCCAGCAGGTTGTAGCCCCATAAGGCCCCTTACATCTGGCTGCAGGAGCAATTGGGAACATTTCAATGTAAAGCTCCACCTGAGGAAAAAAAACAGGATTTAAAGGGGCAGGAGGAAAAAATTTTATGGTAAAGGTTGATTTGTGTGGATCACACGAGGATGATGACCAGGATGAGAAGCCATGGCTGTGCCAAAGGGGCTCAGGACCACGTCTGTGGGGTGGTACAGCCCTGATTTAGGTAAAAGGGGTGGTGGGAGGGTGATGGAGAAGAAAAGCCCCACCCCAAGCCTCCTCTGATTAGTGCTGCTGAAGGATGTGGTCAGTGTGTAAATCAGGGCAGCTGAACCAGAGCTCCCGCCTGGCACTAACAATGTGGGGAGTGGGAAGACGCCTTAAAAGCACCTTCCCCTTCTCTTCCTTCTCCTCTTCTTCATCCTGACTTTTCTCCTTACCAACCCCAGCAGGACCTAAGCCAGGTGAGGGCTGAGATTTTTCCCCCTGTTTCTGCAGAGAAGGCGTCATGAACTCTAAAAATAGCCTGAAAAACCTGAATATTGCCCGAGAGGTTTGTAAGGCTGAAGTGGGCAGGGGTGGCATGTGGGATGCTGCCAGGCTGAGCCACCCCGCTCCCCTCAGGACCATGGCGGGGGCCAGGGGACCACATCCCCCCACTGCTGGGGAGCCGGAGGGCAGTGATGCCACTGCTCTGGTAGAAGCCACCTCAGTGCCTGTGGCCTCACGTCCTGTGTTGGGGCTGTGGTTGCGGTGGGTGTCTGGCAAGCGAGCCAAGGCGATGCTGGTGGGTGTCACAGACCCCGCTCCGGGCAGCAGCGGGTGTTTTCTAGGCTGGGCTGCTTTTCCCTTCCCTTTTGTGCCAGCATTTTCACAACCTCTGCCCCTTTCGCTGCTCTGAAGCCACTTTTTTCCCCCCTCCTCTTTGCTTAAAAGCAGCAAACAAGCCATTTGCAGCTGCAGTAAAACACAAGCAGCTCTTTTTTTCCAGTCTCTAATAATGCTGCAGGAATCTGTAGCATCTCCGCCGATAACATCCATGGGATGAAAAACTCAACTGAGGATGACAGCAAGGCACGATGAATGCCCACCTCGCTGAACGCCTTGGAATGGTGCCCGTGTGCCCCGATGGCTGGTGTCTTCTGCCTGGGGTCCCATTCACCGGTGGGTTTTGGTCGCTTAGGCTTAGTTTGTATTTGCTTTACTCCATCAGAGAGCTCCTCTTGCTTTTTCTTACAAGGAGGAAAAAAGAAAAAAGGACAAATATCATCTCATGTTTCATTTCTACATTTCTTCCCATTTAGGGAAAATTCGTTTCCCAGAGTGATAATAGCAATTTTCTATGAGAAAACCCATCAGCCCCAGGCAAGGCAGGGTCTGATGGTGGCTCCCATTCCAGGCGCAAGCACCCGTTGGGTGCCGGCATTTCCCTAGCCCAGCAGAAACTGCATCTTTAGGTGCTCCTGGAAATTTGCTGTGCCTGTATCTCTGGATTGGCTTTATTACTTAATTTTTTTTTTTTAATCTGCTATCAATTTAGCAAAGCAGGAGGTCAGCCGTACCCATTGCCTTCCTCCTGCTCGCCAGCCCTCTCCGCCTTCCCCAGTCCCCCCTCCGCAGCCAGCACTGTTTATTCAGCCCCATGTGCTTCATATTTTTGCTTAATACTAATTCACATAAAATCCTCGTGAAGAAGAACCACCCATCTACACACATGGAAGCAGTCTCGGCACGCAGTCCTGTAGCCGGCTGGGGGTTGGAAAGCTGCGTACAGCCCAGAATTGGGATACAGACAAGTGGTGAATGTGGGAGAAAAGGCAGTTAAAAGGAGAAAACCACGGCATGTAAATGGGTTATGACTTCCTTCACCCAATTAGGGATCTATGGGCTCTCGCCTTCGTTTTCTTCTAAGGCAACAATATAATTAATTAAAGAGAAATGTCTCCCCTGCTCCTGTCTGTCACTAAGCCGCAAGTCCGAGCGAGCCTTCCATGAACCACCAACTACAAACCATAAAATTACAAGTTAAACAAACAAACAAATAAAAATACAGAGGGGAAACCCAAACCCACACCAACCCCAGCACCCCAAAGCCGCAGCGCCGTCACCGGCCCGTTGACGCCATGGATCAGGTGACGCCGCTCTCCCACCCAGCGGATGCCGAGCCGGCGGCTCTGCCGTGCCAACCACAGAACCACCAGCCAGCCCGAGGCTACCTGTGCCACCGGTGGGGTTTTCCTCTTCCTCCCCCTCGCTGTCACTTCTCCCATCCCTCCTCTTCCTCCTCCTGCCGGGAGCCAGGATACGGGATGAGGGGGATGGCATCCAACAGCATCTTTGACTCCTTCACCACCTACTCCTCCGCTTTCCTGCGTGGTGAGTACAGACCGAGCTTTTTTGTTCCTCGGCAGCAGGAAACGTCATTGGGGTTTGTGTTTATTTTATTTATTTATTTATTTATTTTTGCAAAGCAGCAGCAGGCTGGGATACAGTTTTTCTGGCACCTCGCTCCTCGCCGCTGCCAGCCCTGCGACGGTGTTTGCCCAGCTCTGGTGGCACATTTGCTCCCAGGGATTTTTTTTCCCCCTTTTCCCATGCAATGGTGATGCTGGGATTAATTGATGTGTTTGTCCTCGTCATTAGCTGGGTGCTGGGTGTGTGCAGCTGGAGATGCCTCGTGGAGGGAGCAAAAATCTGCAGAAATGTAAATTATTTCTGAAGAGAAACTGGTCTGCAAGGGGAGAAGAGCTGGGGGAGATAAGGGCTGCTTGAAAGTTTACCATTTTATATGTTTACTTATATTTAATAATCTAAATATGAAAATGCAGTGACTTTATATAGTGCTTGGCTAAATATATAGCTCCGTTGGGTGATGAATTTTTCAATCTGCTCTTCCCGGCCTCTCTGCACACCCCAGGACACGCCGCTCCCATCCCACCCGGCTGCCTTGGGATGGGCAAACTGCCCCTCAGAAGGGGCCGTGTCTCCCCAAATTTCTCCTGCGCTCGCTCCCAGCTCCCAGCAGGGTCTTGTGTCCCCAGAATTGAACCCACCTTCGTTTCACAACTGCCGTCCACTCGTCGGAATTCCTCTGCAGCCAGGCGGCTGGGGGTGACCTGGGCAGGCTGGAGCTGCTGGGACCATGGATCCCAGGCGTGTGCCGAGATCTTTTTGGGAAGGAGCTGGGTGCTGGCTAAGGCGTCAGGCAGAGCTCTGCAGACCGCTGCCTTTCCCCTTCCTGGTGCAGTTCAGGAGCAAAAGCTTGAGCTGATCGCGGCCGTGAGGAGCCAGGTCCTGCGCGATGGCTCGGCATGTGGCTCTGAACGTGAGCAAATCAGGGAAGGGAACCCAAAGCCTCAACCCAAGGGGCAAAATGCAGTGGGTCACCCCGAAACACACCGCTGCAGACCAGGGTTTGGCCTGGGTTTGAGAACACAGAAGGTTACGTGTCCTTTTGAGGCAGGTCAGTTCTGTCACCCTGCATCACGACACCACCGTGGCTTTGAGTTGTCTTCTGAGCAGCGGGTGTGGGAGAGGCAGCAGAAAGGGATGGGGATGGGATGGAGATGGGATGGGGGGTAAATCCATACTGACTTACCCCAGCCCCATCACAGATACACCCAGGGCAAAAGGGCAGAATAGCCACGTTCATCTTAATGCCCTCCGCTCAGAGAGGGTGGCATGATAAATGTGTCCTTTGTACTCCGTGCAGCTAATTAAAGGCAGTCCCATGGCAAAGAAATGGGAGAAGTTTATAAAAAACATTTGCACGGTTCTTTTTAATCTATACTTCTCCCTCCACAAGCCAGATGAAGAAATGTTGGGCTTTAACTGGGCTTGCTCATTTAAAAATAAAAGAGAACGAGCAACAGAAATATCACGTCTTGTATGCAATTTCCATACAAATAGGAACTCATAAAAGCAATAAACATCTTTGTTTCAGACATAATTTTTTATTAAATGGGGGAGAATTAAATGATTGCACCAAGGATGGAATATGGCCAAATGGTGAAACATTTGTTTAGTGTTAGGACAAGAAATCCTTGTTTTTCTTTAAGGAGCTCAGTGTGTCTTCTCCTGCCCGGCTAGATTTGGGTGAGCACTGCAAAATATTCACGAACGTTCATTTAAATTCCTCATGGCTTTGGGGGCTTCAACGGCATTTATAGTTTTTGTTTGCTTTTCTGGGCACATCCATGAAAATGGGTGTTTGTTTGCACAAATATTTAAGGAATGAAACAAAAAATCCCGAAGGTATTCACTAGTTAATCTGGAGATGTTTGGGGTTTTTTTGTTTTGTTTTTAATGGAAAAGGGATTTTTCAGCTTTCCAATGGGGCGGGCGAAGGAACCCCACGTGGGAGAATGGCACCAATCCCCGCTCGCCTGTCGGATTCATATCAGAGTAAAATGTCTGGTGGGGGCTGAAATAAATTTGCCTCCAGTCAATGGGTTTGGGGGTATAAACCCCAGTTTTGGTGCCCAGCGCTGGCGCAGCCTGGGGGCTGTCTTTGTGTCTCCTGGCTTCTCCCAGAGCCTAGCCAGAAGTTGTAGGATAAACTGGGCTGAGTTGTAGTATAAACTGGGCTGAGCTAAGGGAGACTCTCCACTGCTGCTCCCCATGGCCCAACCCCACGTCCCCAGTGCCCAGCACAACACATGGGACTGGTCCGAGCCATGGCCACGCTCCTCTGTGGGGCTGCCGAATGCTTTCTATCCCCTTTTTGCAAGGAAAAAAAATAACTGCATCTTTTTTCTGCTCCATTCGAGTACCCTGTGGCTTGGCTCCTGGGTCTGGCCATGCTCTCCTGAGACCTCTGGAGCCACCATCCTGGTGGCAGCTGGTTGCCTCTAAATCATCAAACCACAAATGTCACATCCGTGAGTCAGTTCTTCATTACCGATGGCTATCGGGACGGGAAGGCGTCAGCCATGGGGCTGGTTTCTCAACAGCCACCGCTGTGTCTTCAGTGGAAATCCACAGGGACGGCCATGGGGTGCGATGCTTCATGGGGACGGCCATGGGGTGTGATGCTCCATGAGGATGGCTATGGGGTGTGATGCTCTATGGAGACAGCCAGGAGTTGTGATGCTCTGTGGGGACAGACTTGGGGTGTGATGCTCCGTGGGTCCACCGAGGGAGGAGCAAGATGTTGGCAGCTCAGATGCTCTCAGATTTTTTGGCTGAGGGTTGGGAGTTATTTTGCCTCAGGGGGAGCCCTGCAAAAGTGGGCTGGTGGCACCAGCTGGCTCCTCTGCGCGGGGTGTCCATGCTGGGCTTCTTTGCCTTTTCCAAGCTCAGGATGCTGGTGTTCAACATTTTTTCCTTGGTTTCCATAAATCTGAAAACATGCAGGAACTGTTCATAAATTCACCGTCCATCCATGCTCCCCGGTGAAAATGAAACGCTGCTGTATCACTGGGTTTGCCTTTCTCCATCCTGTTGGTGTCCTCATGGGCAGCTGCCTTCACCCCCCCTCCCCTGCCTTCCCCAGGTGGCTTCATGTCCTTGCACGGGAGGCGAAGGGCACTGAGCCTCATCCCTGGCATCCAAGGAGGGAATTTTACTGTTTCTTTTGCAGTCGCAGGGGTGTAGGCAGGCTTTCAGCCCTGTCTGGCCGTGACGCAGCACTCGGTGCTGTGCTAGATTTGCTGGGACTGAGCCTGGGGTTTAGCCCCCATTTGTGGCTTCTCCTGGGCTCTCCAGTCCTCACCGCCAGGTGATGGTGGCAAATTTCCTCCTGTCTTTGCACCTTCTTCTCTGGTTTGCTAAAGGGAGCAGGCAGTCCATGTGGGTGTGGGGAGCCTGGGGGTCCCCCATGGCCTCATTAGCCTAATGAACAAGGCATTCTGCCTAAAGGGGAAGGCGTCAGGGCTTGGAGGGTCCCTGCAGAGCTGTTTTGCCCCCAGGAAAGGCAGTGGGGTCTGCGTCGGGCAGCCTTGCTGGGGGATCTGAAATCCCCCTGAGCCATCATCCCATGGGGAACCCACCACATCCCCGAAACATGGCAGCTTGGATGGACAAACTGGCTTGTCCTGGCCCTGGAGCTGCCCCAGCAGATGCTGGAGAAAGATCAGGATGAAACCCTGTGGTGCCAGTGGCCTTTGGCCGCTGAAAGCGGGTGATGCTGACTGCCCTGGTGTGGTGAGTGGCTACCACTTCTTCTCTGGAAGGTCGCTGCACCCGCGCCTCTCCCCACTTGCCACATTTGTCAGAGTTGCACTGTTCCTGCACCGGGGGCTGTGCTCTGGGGCTGGCACATCCTGGGGTGCAGGGAAGCCGACACCCTGCCTCTCCTCGCTGCACCCCCAAGTCACCAGTGGCTTCTCCTACCTGTGGGGTGCAGGTGATGGCTTCGGCTCACCCCAAGCAGAGCTTTCTTTTTCCACCCTTCCCATAACTGGCCACCACAGGATTCCTGCTCAGCAAACTTCCTTTTAATGGATTTCTGTGTTTCTTCCTAACCACGGCAAGCTGAGGCTGGGTGAGCCGCCACTGGGTAACACCATGCGCGTGTAACGGCATCACCAAGCTTTGCCATCGTGTTTCCCTGAAGTGTTTTGTCTTATGTAATTTATTTTTGGGATTTTTGTGGTTTTGTTTTAACATATGGATAGCTAAGCCCCCCACCGGCATGATGACAGTGCATCGCACCAGGGGTCTGCTGTGATCGGGTGCTGAGGTGGGAGAGACAAGCGTATGGACCATGCCTGCCCATGGCCAGATATGTTACCTGTGTCTGCAGGGAAAAGCAAGGCAGAGTCTGCGTGCTGGGGAGAGGAGGGATGAGCATTGCACTCCCTAAGGATGCCTGCATGCCCATGAGCATTGTGATACCCACAGATGTTTGCACACCTGTGAGCACTGCAATACCTGCAGGTGTTTGTGTGCTTATGAGCACTGCAGTCCCCATGGTTGCTTTACCCACCCATCAGCATTGCACTCCCAATGGATGTTTGCACACCTGTGAGCACTGCAATGCCTGCAGGTGTTTGCATGCCCATGAGCATTGCAATGCCTTCAGATGTTTGCACACCTATGAGCATTGCAATGCCTGCAGATGTTTGCATGCCCATGAGCGTTGCAATGCCTGCAGATGTTTGCACGCCCATGAGCGTTGCAATGCCTGCAGATGTTTGCATGCCCATGAGCGTTGCAATGCCTGCAGATGTTCGTATGCCCATGAGCGTTGCAATGCCTGCAGATGTTTGCATACCCCTGAGCGTTGCACACCCCTGAGCACTGCATACCCAGGAGCTCCCCTATAGCCACGCAGCCAGACCCTACTTCCACCCAGCAGCCCCTGTCCCTTCACCCCCCTACCCTTGTGCAAACCCTCTGCCTGCCCCCCCAGCTCCCTGGGGGTGGAGGCCATGGGGAGCCCCAGTGCCGCCCCAGCCCACGCACTTGCCCACGTGCCGGGGCCCTGGTGCACAGCACCACATGGCCACAAAATCTGGTTTTCCTCCATTCATCCTCCCCTCCCGGGGAAGGCTTGTGCACTCGGAGCTCATCGGCTTCTGATTGACTGTCAGTGGCTTTGCCTTTTCCAAGGAAACCCCGCTGACTGGTGGCATGTCTTTTTTTATTTTTATTTTTTTAATATTTGTGTGTGTGTGTGTGTGTGTCTGTGTGAACGAGTATAAATCCATTGTCTCTCATCACCTTGTTATGATCTAATAGGGGCAGAGAGACAGTGGCATTCCCCTTTGCTGAGCACTTTAATTCATGATGATTTCTTAGACTTGATCTCCTCCGATATGTCGTCAGTGTTTGTGGTCCACTGTTTTGGCCGCGTACGGTTTGGGAAACAAACAATGAGCTGTATGTTTGCCGGCTCCGATCCACACATGGTTGGCATTAGGAGCAAGAATGTGATTTCGCATCCAAAGGGATGAGCCCGAACCACGGGCTGCACCGTAAATGCTCCCCGAGCAAGGCTGAGCGGTGGAGGGGAGAACAGTGAGCAACCTGCCAGGAGGGCTCCAGCGGTGCTGGGGGGGGGCGGGGGGCTTGGGGCTCAGCCCCACGGGTGCACGTGTCCCCTCCCTCCTGCTGCACGGTGCGTTTGCACCTGGGTTTTCTCGTGGGTATGGCCAGGGTGTGAAGAAACTGCTGATGCAGGGGTGGGTGATGGCCACCGGCTGGGCGAGTGGCGCAGGGTGCCGAGGGCTGAGCTCTCCCCCAGGGCTTCCCATCGCTCCCTCCTTTTCCTCAGCTCCGGTGCTTCATCCCTGACGTGCCAGGGGCCGAGCCAGTGCAACGGCTGGGGCTGAACCTGCGCTCCCAGCCCTTTCATCCCGGAGATCCTGGCAGCCTTTAGCTTCAATTCTTGGCCAAAAAAACCTGTCACCCTTGCCCTGGCAAAAGGAGTGATCCACGGTGAACAGCCGTGGGGGCTCTGCGGACTCCCCCCCCCCCCCGTGACCGTGGGCAAGGGGAGAGCCCATGCCACCGGTCGGCTTCTGCTGACACCGCTCCAAAACCGCGGCTGAGTGTCCTGCTGGAGACGGATTTGTGATGCGCGGCTGCGGGGGAAGCTGCAGGGAGCGGGAGGTGGAGGAAGAGCTGCTTTTTGGGGGGGATGTGCCTGTGTTGTGAGGGTCTTGGAGTGCACCCGGCTGGTGGGTGCCAACGGTGGTGGTGCAGGGTGGGAAGGAGAAATGAGTGAAGACCGGCCACAGATCTGGTGTTGTCCCCGGTTATACGCCGGTGATGGACATTTGCTGCACCACGGGGCAGCATCTCCAGCACTGACTAAAACCACGGATGCTTCAGCCTTTTTGGTTGCAAACACAAACCCTCCTCCACTGTCCAGACCTGCTGCTGCTCTGTGCCTTGTCTGGGAAAATTTCTCTCCATTTCCACCCATTTCTGTGTCTTCCTTTTGCTGCTTTGACCTCGATGGGGCAGCTGCTGTGCTGGTGGCAAATGTGGTTTCCCAACTGGTAGGGACAGCAAAGCCCTTTGCAGAAGCATCCCTGGGGGGCAGCTCCCTCCTGGGCACCCCAGCAGAGAAGGGTGCATGGGAAAGGGGGGAACGGAGAGCACGCACCTCCCACGCAGGGCACTCGGCTGCTTGTGGGAGGGCAGGATGCGGCCCCAGCACGCTGGGTGCTGTAGGGACCATCGTGATGCTGCAACTCACTGACAGCATAAAGCAACACTCAGACTGGCCCCGACAGCCGTCTGGGGGGTGCCAGGCACAGCCTCCGACCGCAGCATTATCCTCCTCCTTGGCTCTTGTCTTTCTAAAACTGCTTTAATTTTTTTAATTTTTTTTTTTCAAGAAAGCAGGACAGCCGACGCGTCTGCAATCTGGGGGTATTTTCCATAACATAAACATAGCAAAAAGAAAAAGAAAAAGAAAAGGGAAAATAAAAAGAAACAATGATTTTCCATTCCCACTGGAAGCAGCGAGTGCGTTTGGAACATGAGGAACATATTACTCAAGCTATTGTAAAATAAAATATAAAAACAACCAAAATAGGAGGAGAAGGGAGAGATTAAAAAAGAAAAAAAGCCCTCAGCTGGGAAGGGAGACACTGAAAAATGGGGGGGGGTTCAACAATCTCTGTCGTGCAGGAGAGCCCATGGGGACCTGATCCTGGATGGAGGGATAAGAGGCTCCTGGGTTTGTATTTGCGCTTGGGGAGATGGAAGGGACAGCTGAGAAGGGACCACCCTGGATGCTCCATCTCCCCAGCGAGGAGAATCCCACGAGGGATTTGCATCCCTGAGGTGCCACCAGTTCCACAGCCACAATTCGGGGCCCATGGGTGCCCCAAATCATCGCCAGCACCGGCCACGCTCCCCCCAGCCCACCCGGGGCCCCGACTGCCCTCGCTGGGGCTCCACCAGTGCCTTTGGCATCATGGTGGGGTTTGACCTTGTAGCCGCAAGCTGTTGGCGCAGGGAAGCTCCACAAGGATCCTGACTGCAAGGAGACACCTTCCAAGGGTCTTTTCTCCTGGTAATGATGGGATTTTAGGCTCTGGGGCTGCTTTTTTTACTATTTTTCAGTCACTCTGTGTGTGTGTGTCTCTGTGTGTGTGTGTGTATGGCAGCTATATTGGGATGTGATTTCACAAGGCGGCATGTTTTTTGTTAAAATAGCTTCTAAAAAAATCAAAACAAAATGGTAGGAATGATGTTAGCGGCACAACCCTGGACCAAAGTCTGCCCTGGCTTCTCACACCCTCTGTGCCTCCTGGGTCCTGGCCAGGGCTCAGTCTGGCACGGGGACAGGCAGACAGACAAAGGGTGCTGCAAACCCCCTGCGAACTGATGGAGAGCCCGCCAGTGCCTGCGATTGCAGGGCAGGGTGAGCTGGTCGTTAAAAGCTAGTTATTGTCTTAAAGAACCTTGGTCAGGGCTTTGCAACAGGTTTCGCATGTGGCTTCAGGTGCAGCACCAGCATCCCGGGATGGGGCCACCAGCACAGGGTCCACGTGTCCCTTAGATGGGTGCTGGTGACACAGTGCTTCTCTGGCGGCTGGAGGGGAGGTTTCTTGGAGGAAAACCTCAGCGAGCGACTGAGGCGGTGGCTTTCTGATCTCTGGAGCAAGCACGTGGGTTATTCCCAGAAGCGGCACGTTTCCTAACCAGCATCGCAGCCCGCGCACGCCTCCCGTCCAGCCGCTGCCACTAGCGGGGCTGTTACAGGAATATCCCCAGCTGTAGCTCAATCCCTCCCCCAACGAGAAGCCAAAAAACCCAGGAGGAAGCTACAAATTACAAATACTAAAATCTCCTGCAAAAATTGCCTATTTCCATGCCTGGTCGTATTGCTTACAAAATATTGAAAAGACTATTGCTCCCTGCATCCCGTGCTCGGTGCCGGTGGGTGCAAGTGAGTGGCAAGGAGATGCTGGGGCTGGGAGCGGGGCCGCGCAGCGATGAGGTGCACGGAGAAGCCAGGGTGGCTGCTCCCTCACAGCCTGGCAGGCATTAAATGCCAGACACGGGCTGCGCTCTTTCCCTTTAAACTGGAAGCATATGCATGGAGATAATTTAAGGACAGAGCACGGTGCTGTGATTTCAGTTGACTTGAAGTGGGGAATAAACTGCTTTAGTGGGGATTTGCAAAAGGTCGTGCCATTTTCCCCTCATTAGGAGAGAGAACGTGCCGGCCAGAGAATGTAAAGACTAAATCAGATGTGCTGTTCCAAAATTAAGCCCTTGTTCTGCAGCTCCTTTGCACCGCGCTGCATTTTACTGGCCACTTTTGTGCCCAATTACCTTGAACCCTGTAATTAAACACCTTTTTTTATTAGCCCTGGGTTGGTTTGGAAAAAATCTCCTCGAATGAATGAGCCTACCATTTTTTTTTATTTTTTTTTTCCATAAAACTCAGCAAAACTGCTAGGCTGGGAGGAGCAGCCCCAGCCCCGAGCGGGACGGTGGGACACCCACCCGTGTCTCAGCCGCATTCCGGTGGGGCTGGGATCCCACACACGTGCTTTAAACCTCCCCACCCCTGCAGCTAGCAGGGACCTCTGAGTGGCAAAGCCTTTCAGACCCAAATTTCCTCCGTATTAGTGTCATGTGTTTGCTTTTACGCTCGAGCTGGGCACAGAGCTTCCGTGGCTTCCTTAGCTCTGCTTGCAGCAAGCGTGGCAGCCCTGAGGTCACCAGCAAGCCCAAGGGCTGCTGAACCCCATCCCCGCTCGCTTGCCCTTGTCCATTTGGGGACTTTTGGTCTGTTGCAGGAAGGGCTGAGCCTGGGCGGGGGTGACGGAGCTGTCACCTGGTGGAGCGGGTACTGGCGGGACCTCAGTGGGCATCAGGGTGCTGCTGGGAGCTGGGGCTGGGTGTTGGGTCCTGAGTCCTCCATCCTGTAACTCTGCCCAGCACCTTCCTCCCTCAAATGGAGGTCGGTGGGATAACAGATGCAAAAAGACAGAGCTCCGGATCAGGCCCTGCTTTGGTTAACTCTTTTGAGCCCAAACTGTGCTAGCCAGCACCACCGACGCTGTTCTGTCCTTTGCAGGGGCTCATTCCTGCTGTGGCACTGCAGTTCTTCCTTTACTCCGAGACAGCAGTATAGGATATTATTTAAACATAAGATATTAGCAACATATAAAAACACTGGTCATGTTTATTAGAAGGGGGTTAGGTTTTTATGGGAAGACCACAAATGTCCCTCATGTGCAGCAACCTTGTAGAGCACACGGCTTCCAGCAGTGTCCTCATCTGCTCCCTATCCTGTGAGAGCTTTTGCCAGTGATGATCCCTGGTCTGGGAGCAGCTCTGGCCTTCCTGGGGTTTTCCTCTCCTCTCCATCCAGCCTCTGGGCTTGTTTTGCCCAACTAGTCCATGCCAGAGGGGCTGCTAGCCTTGATAGGGGTGTTAGCCCTGAGAAATGTGGCTCTACATGCTGTGGTCGGATCTGGCCAGGTGGAAGACAATTGGGGTTGGTTAACGGTGATGAAAGGAGCCCACAAAAAAAGTTGTATCTGTGATGGTGGGAGGGATTGGGACCCACAAAGTCAGAGCCCTGGGTCCATGATGGGACAAGCAGGTCACCTGTGATGCCAGCTGCCAGCACCTCCATCCTGGCTGCACCAGGAGCAGAACACCCCTTGCAGGGGGGAGTTAAATGGGACTGGCAGTGCTGGGATTCCTCCTGTCCCACCTGGAAAGTCAACACAGGCTTTGGTGTAGGAGGTAGACTAGCCAAGCCCTGAAGGTGGCACCTTTTAGTCATTTCAAACCTCCTTCTACCTCGACAGCCAGCAGGCACTAACCCAACACACTGCAGAAATCATTGCTCAGGCGGGTGGTCTGACCATCCCACCCTGTGCTGGAGGAGATGAAATACCCTTAACACATCCAACAAGAGCAGGGGCATGGGAATATGCTCCTGAGTTGGGGAATTCACAGCTTATCTCCCCAAACTTTCACCGGAGAGATCCCACCTCCCGCCCCCAACCACCTCTGGGGTCCGTCTCCTGCAGTTCGGCGGGTGAGCAAAGCCGACCCTCGCTGCTGGGAGATGAGAAGACCCCGATCCTAGATCCACCCCACCTGAATCCCACCGACGGCAACGGACGCAGGGAGTGCCGGCTACAGCAGGATGGGCTCGTTCCCATTGGATTTTGAGATGCCGAGGATGCGAGTGCCAGCCTGCCAGGGCTTGCAGGGCTTTCCTCGGGCTATCGTCACGTCTTGGGGGGCTGGTTGAAAGCAGGGGCTCCTCACTGCTGGAGCTGGGATGCACACACAGTGCTGGGACCACGTTGTGTGGCAGGGCCTGGTGCGGGGGGTTTGCCACGGCTGGTGGGGGGCAGATGGGGGACCCAAAGCACTTGCCGCAGCGCGGCTGGGGTCCTTGGGGAAGGCAGAGGCAGAGCTGCAGCTTGAACCCAGACGTCTCGCTTGCCCCACTTCCTTCTCCCAGAGCCCACCCTTCTGCCAGCGGGGGGCTGCTGCTTGGTGGGAGGAGAAAACAGAAAAACATCCTCCAAACCCACCAGTTTCGGAGGGTCAGGCAGGCACAGAGTGGCTTAGAGCCCAGGACATGGCTGAGGCTGTGTTTTGCAGATAAGATCCCCTCTCTCCGCACAGAGCTGGCTGCTCCTGCGAGGCTGAAAGCCGCTACCGTTTTGTCTGGGCAAGTTCTCCATTTCTCTCGTCTCCAGCCCCAGCCTGCTGTCAAACTGCTCCAGCTTCATGGGCTGCTGTCTGGGCTGGGGCGAGGAGCCTGCTGGTGGTGTCAGCCAGCTGACCCAGGCAACAAGCACCTCCTGCTCGCATATGAACTTTTATAAGAATCTTCTGAAAAAAAAAAAAAAAAAGACAAAAAATGAGCTCAGTGAGCGCAGGGCTGGGGGGTTGATGGAGGCAAGCAGGCGCAGTTCCCATTCCAGGCTGCTGGAGATGGATGAGGAGCAGTGATTTAACAGCAGTCCCTAAATAATGTTGCGTTTGATTTGTCTGAGTTCATCGCCAGAAACCAGAAAAGTACCTTCTGCGTCGATTTTGGCCTCTGACTAATTCCTCCGAGTCGAGGATTTGTTCTGTGCCTAGAGGGATGCGTAAATGCCGGGTGAATTTGCAGGCTGAACCCTCTTGGGGGCTTGTTTTCTGGAGCAACTCTACAACCGCCAGACTTGTTAGTGGGGAGTGTCAGGCAAACTCACATCGATGAGAGTCTTTATGAAAGAAAATGTTTTCACTGGAGAAAATAGTCTGAGGAGGGAGCAGAAGGAACGCAACTCAGAGCCCAGCTGGTCAAAGCAGCCCAACAGCAGCCCTGCTGCGAAACAGCATCACCCAGAGTTATTCATAGACGTGAAAGTATTGAATAATTGCAAAAAGCACGTGAACCTGGAAGAAATGGTGCAGGCCTGAAGGACAATTTGTAAATTTGGAGGTGCAGTCCTGGCACTCCTGTTTGCGTTTCTCCAGCTGTATGCGATGCCGCTTGGTGCAGACCCCGCAGCTGCATCGCACTCCCTTGCTCCAGTCGGTCCCATTCTTCTCATGTCTGACCCCTCCCTTTAAATAGCAGTTTTGGGGGGCTTTTCCAAACCACTCTTTTGCTGGAGAACAACTAGCAGCCATCCTGTGCTGGCACCACTCTGCAAAGCTCATCTGCCTGCAGACAGGTGGGGAAAACCCTCGTGCGGATGGAAGCTGCGGGATTAGGCACGTTTATAAACGGCTCATTTATAAGGCACCTCCTGTGATCTGCGTTCCTCCCAACCCACCGGCTTTGCCACTGTCAGGGCTCAACCCATCCCAGGGAAAAGAAATGGGGTGACCACCTTGGGGGGAAGATGGGGAGAGTGTTGGGGCTGAGGCAGGTGGGGAGGAGATGCCCTGGTGTCACCAAGAGCCACCACAGGCATGCCAGCAGCTCTCCCAGCAAGGTGTCACAGGCTGAGGTTTGGGGGGAAACTCTCCACCTCCAGCAAGAAGGCATTCCAGGGAGGGTTTGGGAAATTCAGCAAAGCTGCCGTGAGGCATCTCCGTTGCCCTGTGGCCGGTCAGCGTGAGGCGGCACAACCCCGTCATCCTGTCCAGAGCAAGATGCAAATGATGCACGAGGCTACTACAGAAAGCACATCTATGGTCTGCCTGGTTAAAGGGGTGTCCGGTGTGGTCTGGAATCAGTGGGGTGCCCTCGGGGTGACCAGGCTGGTTCTCTTTGCAGTGCTGATGGCCAACAGGGAAGTTAAACAGCTACGGTGTGTTCGCACTTGCCTGTAAAGCTGCTTTTTGCTGAGACGTGACCCTAAGATGCTCTATCAGACCTGACCCCAAAAGGAAACAAGTTCCCTGTCTGATGCCAGCGGCGGTCGCAGGCAGCTGCCAGCCCCCTCCTGCCCCGTTTCTGTCCCCACATCCAAGAGGAATTTGCTGACGCTGCAGCCCTGAAGCAGCTACACCTTCGGCCGAGATCTGCCCACAGCTGGGTGCCCTTCGCAGGGTGGCAGGTGGGCGTGTGGGAACGTGAGGGGTTCCCCAGCTTTGCTTTCTCTAGTCATGTCTGACATCCCCAAAGGGACCCGTCGGCAGCCGGTGCCCGGTGCAGCCTCGCTTCACCCCGTCAGGGCTCAAGCACGTATCCCAGCCACTGTTTCTGTGTGTGGATGCAAGACCCTTCCCCAGAGTCCCTGCATGCTCCCTGCTGTCCTGCAAACCTCAGGGAGCGCTGAGCACCCCTTTGATACCCACCATCACCCCAACATTTTGGGCCAGGCTGTAGGGAACAGCATTGAAAAATGCTCTTAGGGAAACACCATTGGATGTTCAGCCGCTGCACGGGGACGGGAGGTCAGTTTTCCCACCCCACTGGCGATGGGGACAAGCGATGGGGCAGTTTAGTGAACGCACAGTGATTTTCCGAGGCAAGAAACGGCTTTCTGCAGCCTCTTTCGTGTCGCAAGAGTGCTTTGCTCAGCACGTGCAGGAGGATTTCCCTGTGCCCTGGCTCTCTGCGCTCTGCTCGGAACCCCTTCCGTGACAGCAACTCCTGTGAACGTCTCTCCTTGCAATTAGAAATTATATCGTGTTTTCCTGCATCCACCCCGTTGTACTTTTCTCGTCGTCATGTGCCTTTCGGTTCCTCTTTCCACCATCCAGACGTTTCCCCTTTTTCTTTCCTTTGGAATTTTTTTTATTTCTCCCCCTGTCGCGTTTTGGGTTTTGAAAGGCTGGGCACCGCCCTGGGATGGCTGCGACCGCTGGCCCCGGTGCTCAGTCCCTTCCCTCCTGGTTTTGGCTGGGCTGGGCTCCAGGGGCTCTGGGGAAGGGGCTGTCCAGGGGTCCCAGGAGCCCCACAAAATGCTCACCATGACTTCAACCATCTGCTTTCCAGCATAGGGAACGGACACGCTGGAGATGTCTCGATGCAAGAAGAGTCCTCATTGCCCGTAGGGTCTGGTAGGAGGTGTCGTGCCCCCTTAAAACCCCTCTGAAACCCCCGAAGAGAGAAAAACTCCCATGAACTTGAACAGCTCTGAACAAAGCCCAGTGTTTCCAGTTGTTCTATCCACCTTTGGGCATTTTTGGAGGAGATGGGATGTCCTTAGGTGCTCCATAACCTTTGCATGAATAGTTCCTTTTCTCTGCATAAGCACATTCTTAAAGGAGCATTGGGCTTTCATTCTCCACTTACTCCAACCGTTGTACTTCTCTGTTCACTTGTTTAAATCAAGCATAAAGCTCTAACTGTTCTTTGAATATTTATGACTAGTTTTTATCTCATGCCATGCATACAAAACATACTTGATTTCTTTCCTAAAAGTTTTTTCAAGTGCAAAGTTTTAAAAACATGTGGCTTTTATTGCAGGCAGGAATGAATAACAGCATTCCACCAGTAACCACATTAAATGGAACAGTAATATTCATATGCGTAAGGGCAAAAGCTGCCTTGTTTCCTATTTGCAGTTGAACTCTGAAATTAATTAAGAACTAAAAGGATCTGACAGTCATTAGGATCTTTTAAAAAGGAGTGGAAGTGGCAGATGGGACCCACGCTCCAAAAAGCTCGTCCATGCTATCAATAGCACAGAGGATGTGAGCCCTGAGCATGGTCCTCATTGTCGGGCCGGTGTGGGGAGAGGAGAATCGCCGTCCTGAACAATGAAGAATGGCACTTTGGTGACCTCAGAACCGCAGGATTCACGTCAATTGCACTCGTGCTCCTAAGTCACTTTGCAGCTTGTGAAAACGCCGTCTCATCCCGTCGGTGCCGCACACGCTCGAGTATTTGCTCTGCACCCAGAGCACAGGGTGCCAGCCAAAGGCTGGTGCCGGGACAGTGTGGGTCCCAGCTCCCTGGGCACGCTGTGGGAGGGAGGATAAATCCCCCCAGAGCAGCAGCATCGCTCCTGGTCCACTCCAGCGCCTGTGCCTGGGGCTCACCGCTCCAGTCCCTGCGTGGCCAAGGATGCGGGTGCAGGTGCAACACACGTGGAGTGTCCCACTGGGGACGCTGATGGAAATGAGGGTTGGTAATAAAGTACACTGGTATAAAATGGGGAGAACTGGAAGGACAGGCAAGCCCCAAAGCTGTAAGAAGAGTCAACGGGCACTTCTCCTGAGATGGCCTTTTCTAGTCATTCAAACAAAGCTGAATGAAACTCGGCCCCGGGCAACCAGGTGGGAATCTAACATTGATCTTCCCCAGTGACAGCATTTCATGCCAGGATCTGAAACTCTTGCTAAAGTCTTGCTTCTCCTCCTCCTCTTGCTGCCTCAAGCAAGGATCCTGGATGCTGGGGCTGCGTAGGCAGACAGCAAGGTGGAACCTGGCAGCCGCAGCTCCCGTGGGGTTAATGGATGTCCCGGCTCAGGATTTGATGTCATGCTGCAGCCCTGGCCTTGGGAGTGGGTGCTGGGATGGGTTCCCCCACCACGGGCATCACCCAACCCCGGGGCCAGCAGTGCTGAGCAGAGCCCGGTGCAGCCCTGCTGGAGTCGTCAACAGGCTGCTCCCGCTGCTGGTGGCTCGCCCGAGCCCAGGCTTCCCCTGATTTATGTCTGGGGCAGCCACTGCCTTTTCTCCCCCCCTCCCCCGTTTCCCTTTATTTCTTCCCTTGAGCCCCACAGCTTCCTCCCGCAGGAACCTCTGCCTGCGGCGCCCATAATTGCCCCATGGGAGCCCGTTTTAGCGGCGACGCTCAGGGGTTAAAAATTGTCACCATGGTGCACCCCATTGGACCCAGCATCTGTTGTTTGATTTATGAATGACTAGCACGCTCCCTCCCTGCGTGCTGCTCTCAGATCCCCTTCCCTTCGCTACAAAACAGATCCAGACACCCGCATGGCCCTACTGAGCGCTGTGCTCCTGAGAGCTCTGAGGCAGGGTTTGCGATGAATTTTTAATAGAAAGCTTCCTCTAAGCCTCTGCGCTCACTTCCTTGCCGTCGAAACGAGTGGCTCTGCTGCTAAAGAGCAGCTCAAATGAATTAAAAACTCCAGAGGAGCCTGTAAGGGAAGCAGTCCCAGTGAGTAATGATTTAAAGAGCCGCTGACCTCCCCGCAATGCGAACAGTAGCTTTTAAGTATTTGCAAAGAGGCCCATACAAATCCTGGGTCTTATCCTCTTACTAACCTCCCCTGGAGCACGGGGAGGGTAGCAGAGGAATAATCCCCATGTGTCGATGTCTCCTAGTTTGTGGAGGACCAGAGCGGTGTGACGTTTGCCCCCTGCCCGAGTCTCTGACTCCAGCTCTGCTGGAAAGGATGATCTGAAGGAAAGCTAATTCCCATGAGGGCACAGCAGGATGGGTGCCCGTGGCTCTGGGGTAGCTTTGCTCACCTCAACCCCTCCTTGCAGAAGCAAGCTCTGCACCTCTGGGGGTCACCACCCAGTTTGGGGCTGGGGGAAGCCCAGTTTGCCACTGCTCGGTGTGGTTGGCGTCTTGTTTTATATCGCTGCCAGCTGGCAACTGGCTTTGCACCGACACGACAGGGAAGCAGGGGGCTGTGCAGCAGGTTATGGGGGTAAGTCTGCATCCCAGCACCCTGAAGTCAAGAAGCAGCAGGGGTGGGAGGCCAGAGGTTGCTGGAGAGGGCGGCTTTTGGATAGAGCGGGATGCGGTACCCTGCACACCTGGGATTGCGTGGGTACTTGGGGATGCAGGAGCATCCTCAGCCAGGGTACTTTGGCAGGGAGTGCTATGTTGCTTCGAGGACCCCGAGGCGATGTAATGAGGGGCCCTTTCCAACAGGTTGCTCCCAGTATAAAAAATGGGTTAGAGAGATTTGTAGACAGCAGGGCTGTGAGTGAACATGGAATGGACAAAGCCACCGAAGCAGGAGAAGGAGGGAATTTAAACCTGGAAGCAACCATCATACTGCAGGGAGACAGCTGCGCTGCTGGGACCGAGCCCGAAACCACCCCATGGATGCTTGCAGGACAGGGTGGGCAGCCAGCGTCGTCCCCCCACTCTGTACCACCCCAGGGCTGCATCTCGGGGGGGGGGGGGGGGAGGAGTGGGTGACACCCCTGGGGCTGCCCAGGGGGGCAGCTGGGGCAAGGGCGGTCGGTTCAGAGGCCGGCGGGGGGGGGGGGGGGGGGGCGGGCAGAGCCCGTGGTGGGTGGGGGCAGTAGCGCCCGTGGGGGGGTCAGAAGCGCCCGTGAGGGGCTCAGCAGAGCCCGTGGGGGGGTCATCAGTGCCTGTTGGGGGGTCAGCAGCGCCCGTGGGGGGCTCAGCTGAGCCCGTGGGGGGATCAGCAGCGCCCGGGCCGCCCCGTCGCAGACCCCTGGCGCCAACTAGCGGCTGCGCCTCCGCACTACACCCTCGCCGCGCATGTGCGGTGCTGCTCCCCGTCCCCTCCCTCGGGGGGAGGGGGACACCGGCGCGGGGTGGGGGGACACACCGGGATAGGGACGTGCCGAACCGGCGGCAAAGCCCGCCGTGGGACCATGGGTCGGTTCTCCCCGCCCGAGGCTCTAGGTTTTGTGTGCCCCCGTCCCGCTGCTGAAAGGGGGGCGAAAAATAGAACCAAACCCGAGGCCGCTTTCACCTAAAAAGGGCAGGATCCAGCGCCGGTAACCGCGGGGGCCGCCCGACGTGCGGGGCTGGCAGCCGCGGCCCCCGCCCCCTCGGGGCCGCCTGCTCTCGGCGCTGCCCCCGGCACCGGCTCGACGGAGCCGCCTCGCCCGGCGCGGCTCCGCGGGGGCCCGGCTGCTCCCGGGGGGGGCGCAGCCAGAGAATCTCCCCTCCTCTTGGGTAAAAATAATAGTAATATATAGATATATCTACCTTTTTTTTTTTTTTTTTTTTTTTACAAAACCGAGTTTTTTCAGGGTCTGGCGAGCAGCGGGACGCGGAGCGCGGGCCGGGCTGGCCCCTCCGGGCACTGCGGCTTGCGGAGGAAAACGCTTCATTAGTTTGTGGAGGGAATTCAGGAAAAAGGGGGATATTTTTGCTGTTGGGGTTTTGGGGTTTGGGGTTTGGTTTTAGGGTTTTGGGGTTTTTTTTCCTTGTTTTAAGGAAAACTGCGTTTCACACCGCGCAGCCGGGAACGCTGCAGCCCGGCCGGCTCCGCTCAGACGGGGCCGTCCCGGTCGCTGAACGGCAGGGGCGGGCGGAGCTCAGCCCCGCCGGGAGCAACCGGGCAGCGGGGCCCCCCCGGCTCTGCCCCCGCCTCACCCCCCCGATTCTGCCCCCGCCCGCCCCTTGGTTCGGCGGTGCCGCGGCCGGGGCTCCGCGGGCAGCCGCGGAGCGGAGCGAACCGCCGCTTTCGTTCTCTTCCCGCAGAACCGGTGGCTTCGCCACGAATTTTCTCGCCAACGATTCCGGCCGGAACCGCCGGCCCTGCCCGCAGCCGCAGCCCCGGTGGAGCTGCCGGAGGCGCTGGGCGCTGCGGGCGCCCCGGGACGGCCGGGGATGGAGACGGTTGGGGTTTTTTTAGGGGGGGGCAAGCTGGGGAGCAGCGGTTTTCAGCGCAGGCCATGGGGCCTGCCGCCCCCCCTCCCCCTCCGTCGGGCACGCGTGTGCCGGTGGTCCCCAGTGCCTGCCCCAACGGCCCCCGATCCCCCCACGCTCCGTCCCGCCACGGTCGAGCCCCCGCGGGAGGCGGCAGCAGGAGCGCTCCGCGGCGGGGAGGCGGTGGGGCCGCGCTGCATCCCCGGCCGCTCTCGGCCTCGGCCCCAAACCGGCCCCATCGCGCCCCACAGCCCTCCGGCGGCGGCGGCTAGAAGCCACCGGGGCCCCGACGTGCGCCCGCCCCGCCGGTCCAGCTCAGGGGGAGGGCGTGGGTCCCTTTGGTCACGCCCCTTTCGAGGAGACCACGCCCCTCCCCGCATTTCCCCGCCCCTTCGCCCCTCAGGAGCAGGGTGGTGGGCGGGGAGAAGGCCCCCCGCGGCCCCTCCATTGGCGTGGCGCCCCGTCCGTCAGGGCGCGGCCCGCCCCCCCGGGGCCGGCAGTAAATACGGTACCGGGCGGCGCGGCTGACACTTGGGAGCTGGTTTCGGGGCCGCCCGGAGGAGGGGACCCGCTTGCAGCCGAGGGCGCCCGGCCGCGACGTGGCTCTGCCGGGGCTCCGCGCCGCCTTTCCCCGGGCGGGGCGGACGGGACCGCAGCGAAACCACCGGGAGCGAAGCCCGGAGCCGGGCGGGAGCGGACACCCCGCCCCGCTTTCCCCGAGCCGCCCCGCCGAGGACGGCGATCTGCCGGGACGGAGCGAGGCAGCGCGGGGCCCGGCCGCCGCTGCCCCCGCCGCGCCCCCCCGCCGAGCCGCGCCGCTGCCGAGCGGTGGGCACCGGGCCCCGCCGGGTCCCTCCTCGTCCCCCCCGGCCGCGGCGGCTCCCTGACGCCCGCCGTTGTGATGCGTATTCCCGTAGACCCGAGCACCAGCAGGCGCTTCACACCCCCCTCCACGGCCTTCCCCTGCGGTAAGATGGGCGAGAACAGCGGGGCGCTGGGGGCGCCCGCCCCGGGAGCCCGGGCCCGCCCCGAGGTCCGCTCCGTCGTGGATGTACTGGCCGACCACGCCGGCGAGCTGGTGCGCACCGACAGCCCCAACTTCTTGTGCTCGGTGCTGCCGTCCCACTGGAGGTGCAACAAGACTCTGCCCGTCGCCTTCAAGGTAAGCCGGGAGCTCCGGGGCGAGTTGCTGCCGGGCGGGTGGCCCCGGTGGCTCGCAGGGACCGGCTCTGTGCTTGCCCTCTGCCCCGACCCACTCGCCTCTTTCCCTCCACCCCTTTCGCTTCAGCTCGCTCCTGACATCACCTTCAAGGGAGCTCGGTTTATTATTTTTAATCGTCTCCGCATTGCCCCGCGGTCACAGCATCTTAGATATTCCGTACAGTTAGGAGCTCTCAGGCAACTTTGAAGTTTAATGAGAGTGGAGGTTAATTACCTTTCTGGGAGAGGGAGAGAGGCAGGGAAGGCAGATCTAATCTGCAAAAAAAAAGAAAGCGAAGAGCTGAAGCGTCGGCACCGGGCTGCGCTGCCCGGGCTCCCCGGCTCCGCTCCCGCGGGACGGCGTGACCCGACGGGGCGCCCCCGCGCCGGGCGCTGCCGGGGCTGGGCTGGGGGCAGCGGGGCTGGGGGGAGCGAAGCCGAAACCCAGCGGTGGGGGGAGCCGGGCAGGCCGGCAGCGGGGGCCCGGGAAGCCCGGCAGGGCTGCGGAGGTGGGGGTTGCCCACCGGGTCCTGGTGCCGGGGGCTCGGGGCTGCTCCCCGGGCCGGGGGGGGGGGGGGGTAGGGGGTGAGGGCTTTCCCACCCCCTCACCCGCGGGTTCCGCGCTCCCCGCCGCGGCCGGGCTGGGCGCGCAGCTCCGCGCTTGGCAGCGCTTTTTCCCCAAAAAATCAAACAAAAATAAAAGCACAAACACCCCCAGCGGGGCCGAACGCGGCCTGACCCCCCCGCCCTCTCCCGCGGAAGCCCCTCTCTCCCTTTAACCCCTTTTTTAACTCGTTTTCCCCGTTCCCCTCCGAGTTTTCAGCCTTTCTCGGGGGTTCGGCTTGCTTTTGGTTTTGCTTTGGTTTTTGAGGGGGAGGTTTTAGACGGGGCTGGGGGGGAGACACGCACACCGTAGGGCAGGTTAGTTCTGCCCGCAGTTAATTTTAGCCTAAAATTCTTTCGTCCTGCCCTAGGTCGTAGCCCTCGGAGATGTGCCCGATGGGACCGTGGTCACGGTGATGGCAGGGAACGATGAAAATTACTCGGCAGAGCTCCGCAACGCCTCCGCCGTGATGAAAAACCAAGTAGCAAGATTTAACGACCTCAGATTTGTTGGGAGAAGCGGCAGGGGTAGGTACCGGCCAGGAAATGGTTGCTTTTTTTTATTATTTGCCTTTTTGGAAAAGAAAACCAATATTGAGTTTTGTTTTGTTTTATTTTAAGGGCGGGTGGTTTCGTTGTTGCGGATTGGGCTTGTGTAGGGAGGAACCGCGCGGGATGCGGGAGGGATGCGGGAGCGGCGCTTCGTCTGCTGCCGTGGTGCGGGGGAAAAAAAACTTAAAACCCCCTTATTAATAAAACCTCGGCGGTGGGGCGAGGCAGCCCAAACTCAAATTCTGCCGAATTTCTCTCCTCAGCGAGGTAAAAGGAGGCGGTGTGTGCTCGGTGTGTCCCCTCCGCAGGTGAATGTGCTCAGGGGCAATAACCCACCTGGGCAGCTCGGTGGGTTTTGGTTGTTTTCTATTTTTTTTTTTAATTTGATTTTCACTTTTTTTCAAGTAAAATAATAGCCTGGTGCTTGGCATGAGGGGCATGCCGTGGGCAGGGTGCGGAGAGGCTCGGTCGGTCGGGAGATGCGGGCGCAGGGCAGTTTCACTCGTTTTCTCCACGCTTGTTGCATGGAGAAGTGGGACAGAAACGGAGCTTTGGGGCTGTAGAGGTTGGCTCTATCATCCAGCTTTGAACGGGTCACACTGCTGGGTTTTTCAAAACAAACCGTCAAGGGGATCGGGCTGTGCCATCGGGGGAGAGGGAAATAAATCCCCAAAATGCTGAACGCCAATGGGTGTCGGGGTGCCCTTCCCTCCTGACTGGTCCCTCGCAGACCTGAATTTCAATGAGTATCAATAGAATTTCAGCGTTTCATCGGCCTTATAAACGCTGCAGCTCGAAGCACTTAATTGTTCATTTAAACCAAAATAAGAATACTGTGTTTCAGTGACCATGTGGCAGCATTTTCTCAACGGCTTCGAACATACACGCACAATGTCAGATATATTTTGACTTCTCTGCATTAATTAAAAGCAGTGATGTTAGGAATTATTTGCATGTAATAACTGTTTACTTGTTCCTCTTTATGAAACTTGAATAGTTTACATTCTTTCATACATTTCCTTTTTCCTGTTGGCTCCTTCTCCATGTTGCAGTTTCTTTAAAACTCTGCACTTAACTGGTTGCAGGTTGATGGATGGAAAATGTTTTTCTTTTATGAATTAAGCTTTCATTTCTGTAATCAATTATTCTCTTAGACTCTTTTCTTTCTCTGTGTGTGTGTTGGGTTGGTTTTTTGGTTTTTTTTTTTCATCCTCCTTACACAAATTTCCAAACTGAATGCAACCCAATCTCAGCTTGATTCTTGAATTCATTATTAACTTAATTCCTTTGCATTCCCAAGCTCTGAATTAACAGTAGTTTACAGTTTTGGAAAGCACTTGGGTGAAGAGTCTCCTTCCTCGGGCAGAGTCCGGGCAAATACTCATTACAGCAGTGGAAAACCTCCGCTGCCGCTAACAGGCTTTGGCGTGGGGAGCGTAACTCAAGTGCTGAGTTGAATATTTTTTTTATATATCTATATATACATATTCTTGTGGGATGAGGCTGTGTAATATTTGCGAAGGCATAACCTTGTCAGGGCTCCCTGGGGCTGGCGTGAAGGCGGCGCAGTGGGGTTTTCTCGCAGCGTGAAGCGTGTGCTTAGCTCCCCGCGTACGGCCGTGCTGGCCCAGAACGGGCTCTTTCAAACCGATTTAGTGTGAAAAATCGTTTTTATTGAATTTTTATTCTGGGTGTCACACTTGCTTTCCCCTGTTTGGTTTAATCTCTGAAAGCCTGGTGCTGGTTGAATTTATTCTGGCAGAAATGTGGCTTCGTTGCAAAATGTTTTGGTGGAGCAGAGCTCTGTGTGTCTGGGTAGAAATGTTTGTGTAAATCCGATGTGTGGACGTGTGCATCTGTAAACACATGCGGTCTGCCCGCCGTGAGCAGCCCGTACGTGTGCCTGAGCTGCAGGAGCCCTGGAAAATTGGAAGCAGCGAGGCTCTCGTTTTGAAAACAGGACTTGAAATAGTTCAGATTTGGGTATTTTTTAGTAGTAACGTGTCTGGGATTGTTCCCCGGCACTGTGAGCTGGGAAGAACAAGTCCTTACGCCCTACCCCCCCACCCCTAAAATTACCATCTCCATGTGGAAGACAAAGGGAGGGAAGAAGGACCAGTTCCCCCCTGGCTTCACAAAAAAAAAAAAAAAAAAAAAAAATTAACCCCCCTTTTCTGCTCATTGTACTGTGTAAAATGAAAGCCAAGGCCAGCGGGGTGCTGTGATGCTGCTGCACCCCACCACCTGCTCTCCCAGCTGGAATAACCTCACACACACCCCCACCCCACCCCCCCGGAGCATCCCGTAGAGTCGTGCGTCCTCCCAAACCCACCCAGGAGCTGGGATCCAGCCCCACGCAGCCAGCGAACTGCGGCCGGGGCAGGGTGGGAATGAGTAACTTCAGCCCAGCTTCCCGAGAAGGCGGGAAATGAGTAAAAATGATGCTAAGTAATAATTGTCATTTTCGATTCGTGGGAGGATTTTTTTGAGAGCTGTTCAGAGACACAGAAACGGCCTGGCTGGCTCCACGGAGCGGCCGTCCTCCCTGGAGAGGGATTCCTGTCTGCAGCGAGCAGGGGTGGGGAACAGAAATGCAGGGAAATTATTTCACGTGGAGGATGAAAAAATTAAATTAAAAAAAAAAAATCAGATGCAGCAGCAAGTAGGGGAGCCGGGCACAGAGCTGCTGGGCTCCGTGTTCTGTGTCTCACGCTGGGCTTGCCTGCACGCTGCCTGCTCCCTCGCATGCAAAGGGGCTCCTTCCCTTGCCTCTCCTCCCGCGGAATTTCCTAAATAATTGCTCCTAATAATCCTCATCCCTGTGCTCTGGTTCTGCAAACGTTTTGCCAACAAATACTTCGTGTTGGTTGGGTTTTATGTGGCCGTGCAGGCGCCTGGGAGACTTCGTGCTCCGCAGGCTGTGGCAGCACGGCTCTTCCGTGCAGGTTGTCAGCGTGACAGTGGGGATTAAAATTGTATTTGGGAAGGTTAAAAAAAGAAAAGTCATTTTTGTGCAGAAAAATGAGCTGAAGGTTTGTGCGCTGTTTAGTCCTGGTTTAAATGCTGAGGCTAGGGAGGGATTGATGCTTGCTCTCTCCTTTAAAGCTCGATTTTTGCTGTTTTACTCCCTTCCCCATGACTCTCCCACCTGGGATAATTGCAGGATGTTCTCCAGCGGAGATAATTTCATTTTTTATGTGTATTCTTTTTTTCCTTCTAGCTGTATAAATACGATTTTGTTTTGCTATGGGTATTCTCAGGTTCAACTCTGTAGATAGGTGATGGTCAGGATCTGAAAACCCCTAATCCCTTTAGGGAAAAGGGAAAGGAGGTGGTTTCTTCCTGCATATATTTGTGAAATAAAGGCTGGAGGAGTTGAGGGCTATTGCACGGGCATTTCCAGCCGGATTCCTTCTGGGGTTTATACCTCTGAAATACTAGATACCTTTGAAATCCCACAGTGGTTGCTCTTGGGGGGCTGGTTAGAGTGGTTTGCTCCCTGGCGTTTGCAACCTTCCCCCTTTACCCTTTACTTTACCAAGGGATTCCTGAACCTTGGAGGCTGCGGGAGAGCAGAGGCATCGAGCAGGCGATGGCAGCCGATGATGGGCAAGGAGAGGGCAGAGGGTCTGGGGTGGGGGTGCTGAGGCCGCAGGAGGTGAATGGGTTTGGGGTCGGGGTGGGTGCTGGGAGAGGAAAGCAGGGTGGTACCAGGGTGCAGGTGTGATAACACCCTCCAGTGCCAAAACTGTGTTCAGGCTGCGGGTGGAAACTTGTTCTGCTGAGGCAAGGGGTCACTGTTGTGTTCTTGCAAAACTGGGGTCACTGTTGTGTTCTTGCAAAACTGGGCTCCCAAGAGCCTTTAGCTGCTCTACCATTTTTTTATATTTTTTTTTATTTAAAAAAAAAAAAAAAGATTACAAGCTCGGTGCTTCAAAAGCATCTCCAAAAGCCCCCATGATGGCATCTGAACTCTTTCCCAGCAGTAGGTTCCTGCTCTCTCGTCAGGGCTGGGAGCAGGGGATGGTCCCCGCAGCCAGCGGGACCACCTCTCTGGTGGCCACTTTGGTGGCCAAAGCTGGCTGGCTCTATTCTGGTTTTGTTGTTTCCAATTTCTGGCCCCCGTACATGGGTTGTGGGTGCCCATGTGACCGCGGCGCAGCTCCCCACCAAACGTCCCCAGGGTGGGTGCAGCCACAGGGCCAAAGCCACCAGGATTCCCCTGCGGATGCCAGCACCCATCACCTGCAGACCAATGCCATCTCACCAGCTTGCTCCTGCAGGACCATCCCATGGGTGCCAGGACCCAAATCAGTCCCCTGCAGAGAGGGTCCAGCATCCAGCATTGTGTGTCGGATTCCCATGGGAAAAGGGGAAGCATCCGGGAAAGCACCAGGAAGCTGCTGTGGGTGGAGGGGTCGATATGGGGACAGGGCAGGGGGGACTGGGGACACAAGTGACTTTTCCATCCAGGAAGGTCTTGGCTCCCGCTCTGAACCGGGTCCAAGCCTGTCTCTGCTGCAGCCAGCTGAACCCCAGCGGGAGCCGGCCGAGCTTTGTGTCTCGGCAATAATGTCTCATAAAATTAAATGATGTGTGTGTTGGAGTTCGGTGGATGTGGATATTTGTGTCTGAGCTTGCTCCAGCAGGAGCCTTTCGCTCCCACAAGGGCTGAACCCACATGAATACCCTCATTTCTCTCGTTGATTTGTGTTTTTATTTTTTTCCCCCCTTCGCCCTCCTTAGGAAAAAGCTTTACCCTGACGATCACCGTCTTCACCAACCCCACCCAAGTCGCTACCTATCACCGAGCCATTAAAGTGACCGTAGATGGACCCCGGGAGCCACGAAGTAAGTGATGTGTTTTATTTGGCAGCCGCTGAGCAGCGAAGGGGGCGTGCAGGGGGCTGAGCTCTCTGTGGCCAAAGGATGCAGGATGCCCCTGCAGCCAGGCAAAGCCAGGCAGGGCAGGCATCGTTTGCAGCGTGCAGGGCTAATGAGCTGGCATTGGCGTGGCCGAGAGAGCCCGTGTGACTCGGCTCCTTTTATTTTCTCTGCATGGCAGAGCATGGCGTGGGTCCCTGCCTGCTGCCTGCTCTTGTTGCACTCCGTATCCCATCGTGGAGGGATGGTTTTATAGGTCCAGTCTGCTATAAACGGGTGGGATGTGGGATGTAGGGAAAACGCTTCGGGCTTCAACAGCAAAAATACAAAGAGCTTGCACCTGGTGGCGTGCAGGGCATCGCTGGCGAGGATGCAAAGCCAGAGGTGCTGTGCCTGGCTTTGGAGGCTGGTTTGCTGATTCTTAAGCTAAAAATGTTTGCAGGTTTCCTCCGTCCTGTGCTTGTATTTGCCTGTCTGTCCGCACGGGCCCAGGAGAGCACCTTCCCCTTTTGGTTAGCGGTGGTTTCGTTTTTGGGTTGTCAAAGGCTCTGACCGGCAGTGCCCGCGGCCGGGGGCTGCGCTGCTTGAGAAAACCAAAGAGACGAGTCAACCGCAGAGATGTCTTTCTGTTTTGATCGAGTAGGTGCTCCTGGGTGCAGGACGGTGCCTCCTGGCTGAGGGTGGCTCTTGGTGAAAGCGGCTGTGAATTGCCCTCGCTGGGTTGGTTTTTGGCATCGGGCTGGTTGGAGCTCACCTTGGCATCGCCCGTGATCCGAGGAGTGCAAGGAAAGGCTCCGGTGGCATCAGTGAGGGAGCTTTCCTTTTGTCACAAGTAGGATTTGCTCTATGGAACCTCCTGTGTGGTGGGGCCTTGTCCCCAGGGCCTCAGTCTCCGGCTTCTTGCTCCCACTTTGCCTTCCTGCTCGCTCAGCACCACCCTGGGGACTATAAAGCAGAGTTTGTTCCCTTTGCGTGTAAAGCTGTCAGTGCCCAAATTGAAGGGAAACTGTTTGATCGTTCTAAATATGCTTTAGAAAATATTTTCTGTTGATGCTGTCGTTGGGCCATCGGTGCCCCTTGATGTCAGGCCAGGTGGAGGTTGTTACCTCGGTGAGGGAGTTTTATTTGCTTCGGGGTTTGTTGGATTTTTCTTCCCCCTTGATTTTTATTTTGGAGCGTGAAAAGCTTTACAGGAGCCTGTCGAGCCGCCGGGCTGGATTTGCAAAGCTGGAATCCAGGCGATGCTGTGCTGTTGGTTTTTCTTTTAAGCCAGAAACACAAGGCAGGTCCCTGTTGTGGGGCTGTGGCAACAGGCAAACGTGGGTCGTGGTGGGTGCTGCAGCCACCAGGAATGGGCTCAGCCTGGGGCTGGGAGGGGAAAGCAGGGAAGGGTTGGGCAGGGAGTTTCACAACTCTTCCAGGTCAGGAATAGAAACCAGGTCTCCTGACTCTTGGCTCAGCCCTTTATCTGCTGCATCAGATCGCCTTTCTAATAATAATAATAATCAGGAATACATAAATAATAATACAAGGTAAGATAGTCGCTACTCTGAGCGTTTGGTTTGCTCTGACTTCACCAATAGCCAGTGCTCGCCAAACCCCTGCTGAATCATACCTGCTCCTCCTGAATTTCAACAGCTCGGCTGATCGCTCCCGATCTTTCATTTACATTTTCTGATACAGAGGCGACGGCTTCCCAGCCAGACGGGGAGCTGGGGGGCTGAGCCGTGGGCATGCTCACCCTCTGCTCTTTGGGTTGGGGCCATGCCTCTGTTTGGCATAATTAAGCAAAACTGGAGGATGGAGCAGCTTGCCCTGCCTCTGCCTCGGTGTGCCTGAGGGATGCCCTCCCTGGGATGCCGTCCTGCCCTGCAAGGTCAGCAGTTTACTGCTTTCTTTTTCTTTTTTTTTTTTTTTTTTTTTTCTCTGATTTGTGGACCTCAAAATGTTTGTGCTGGGGTTGTAGGCACCTTGAGGAGGACTGTGTGGTGGTTAGTTGCTGCTTATGCCCTTAGCTTGTGTGGACACCAAAGGTTGATCTCTTCCCCCATCCCTACAGCCCATAAATTGCTGATTGAAGGAGTTTAGACCCAAGTTGTGGGGCTTTTTGTATTTTTTCAGATGATCATAGACTTGTTGGCAGTGAAGGTCATATTTTGACTTTTAGTTTGTCCCTGGGGCTTGACTATGTGATTGATGAAAATGCAGTGTCTTGCACCGGATGAAAAAAAAAAATAATTTAAAACAGTCTTTTTTTTTTTTTTTTTTTTGGTGCCACAGTTTGGTTTGCGTTTTCTAATGAACATGAAATTTTAAAACATATAATTACATAATGCCCTTTGCCCTTCCCTCTCTGCAGTCCTCTGCAGAAACCCTTGGTGTGGAAATACCGGCTGCAAGATGACCTGGGCTCCTTCATGGAAAACCACCGTGGTTTTCCTGGTTATCCTGCCACTGGGTGGCTCTCCGGCATAGCACCCCTTGGTGCGCCGGTGGGTGCCAGCAATGGGAGCCGATAGAGCCCAGTAATAACCAGTAATAACCACCTTTGGCCAAACACCATGGCTCGCGCTGCCATCCCCTGCTTGGCTTTGAGAGGCGAGAGCTGCCAGGAAGAACTGCAATTTTTATGTGTGTGTATATATATGTTGTATACACTTTTAAGCATATACGTATGTAAATGCATACGTATGTGTGTATATATCTGCATGTATATGTGTGTGCATAAAAATATATGTGTTTTTTTTCACCCTTCTCGGCTGTAGTGTTCAAATGAGTGGGACACAGTGTGTGTTGGCTCCTGTTGAGCAGGATCAGTGCTGGCTGGGACTGGAGGCTGGATGTGGGGCTGGCGTGAGTGGGCAGAGAAGCACCCTTAATGTGGAAAGAATTGGCCATTTGTCTTGGTATCCTGGGAAAGCCCTGGGCATCGTCTTCTCAGATGCAGTGAAATTCCTCCAGCAAACGTTCTTGTGGGGTTTTTGGGCCAGAAAGGCGGCTGGGCTCCACGCCCCACCTCTGAGCATCCCATTCATCTTCCACTCCTGTCCCATCGCTTCATCTCAGCCCTTGAGCAAGTCTTTTAACTAAAGCTGCACCCAGAAAAACTTCTGAGGAGTTTAAATTGAGTTGAGATGGGGGAGAAATCGCAGGGAAGCGGAGAACAACCAGAGCCCCTTGTGGGGCTGGGGGATGAAGCCGGGGGGGCGGGGACCAGGAGAGCTGGACCATGGTGTTGAGGACCCCCAAGCACATTCCTTTGAAGGACCCACGGCCAAGCGAGGAGCAGTGCCAGGGCTGATAAAGTGGTGGCTTTGGCCGAGCCGCTCTCGGCTGCGCTGCCGCAGTCCCTGAGCATCCCCAAGCCATCAAGCAGCTCCCTCCCAGAGTCCTGCTCCCTCCCAGATATAATTTTTTTTTTTTTTTTGCATGCTCAAGCTCTTTCTGGGTTAGATCTGGAGAGAAAAAGGACATTCTGTCAAGTTGGCACCTTAGCTCTAAACAAATAGCGCAGCGGGTGCCAAGTGTTGACATACTTTGTACAAACAGGAAGTAATAAAATATTTGAACTTCCTGTGGAATTTCCTTCTTTTTTTTTCCCCTTTCTCTGCAGTTCTTTATTTAGCAAGAACCCAACTCAGCCGAGCTGCAGCCCTGGTGCAAAGCCCTCTCGCATCCACAGCTGCTTGCAAAATAATCCACAAGAAGCAGAACATGGAAAAATGAATAGCTGGAAGCTATACAGGGATGTTTAGTCTGTTCCTGGGTAAATGGGAGCATCTCCAGGGCCTCCCCCATCACACCCACCTGCTGGCTGCCTTCCCTTTCCCTTTCCTTCCCTTCCCACTGCTCTCGCCTTCTCTCTGCTGTCACTTCTGCTCTCCTCCTCCCGGCTCCCCTTTGCAGCACCAGCCCCTTTCTGCCCATCTCCTGGGAACTCTTGTGCAAAGTCTCTTTCTCTTAATTTTTTTTTTCCTCTCTTTAAATGCCTTTCCCCCCATCCTTGACTCTTTTTTTTTTTTTTTTTTCTTTTTTTTTTTCTGCCATTCCATCTTCCTTAACCTCTCTCCCTCCTTCCGAAATCTCTTCTTCCCTTAACCCCTTGTTTCTGATTTCTATCCCATCCCTGCTGTCCTGGCCGCTGTGTTGAGGAGGAAGGGCAGAGCAGGAGGACTTGATCACTCACCATAACCCTTGTGGGGAAGCACATCTATACTCAGCCGCACTCGTTTGGGCTAAACGCATCCCTCTGGCTGCGAGCATGCACCGAGCCCTGTGTGCCGATGCCGGTGTGGTGGGAAGGGGTGCAAGGCAGCAGCGCTAGGATATGCAGAGTCTTTTCTGCTTACACGGTGAGGGCTTGGACCACATTGAGTTTAAAATTGCTTTCTGAGGTTCAGTGCTGCCGAAGTTTGTGTGAACAGAGCTGGTTTTCTTCCCCTGGCCAGCAAAGAAGGAGAGTGGAGGAGGGAGCGGGATGCTGGAGCGAGGCACTGGGTGCTGCAGCCCTTGCCTGGCACCACGGACCTCCCCGCTCTTACGTTGCGGTTTAATTTTCTCCTGTCCTGTCCTGAATGATGAAACAGGTGTGAGGAAGGGAGGGCTGTAGCCTGGGTTTCCCTGTCTGAAGAGCATGGGGCAGTAGGGTCCCTGTGTATCCCCCCCTTGTCACCCACTTGGCCACAGCAGCAGCGCGAATGCTTGTGGCGGTGCTGGGTTTTGGTCTCTTCCTGCCCTGCTTGTTTCAGGTGTGTGTCCCAGATTTGGTGCTTTCAGTCGTGTCCTCGCTTGGTGTGACAGGACCAGCGGTGTGTCCCCACCCTGCAGCATCTGCTGGCTCGGGCAGCAGGATGGAGGGGGCTTGTGGCTGGGCTACCACCAGCCAGGCAAGAGCATTTCGTATCCCTTCTCCCACCGTGTTGTCCCTGCAGGGTTTTTCTGGTGGGTCCCCATCCTCCACAGGCACAAATCCCCTCCGTGCTGCTCTTCCCTCCCCAGTAGGTTTCCTCCCCTCCATGTCCCTGGGGAGGGAGCAATGGGGCCAATGCCAGGAGCGGTGCCACCCCACAGGGGACACTCCAGCGGCCACTGCTCCCAGCGTGGCCCTGAGCACCCACTGCCACCTCGCGCGGCACGTAGCCAGTGGGTAGAAAGGCTTCTCACCTCCCACGGCTCTGAGTCGTTTCCAAGAACCGCTGCTTTTTGCTTTCATATTTTTGAGAGCCTCAGCTGGGTGAGGGTTTCCCTCCCCACCTGACCCCCGCATGTGACATCAGCCTGAGCTGCAGCCTGGCCCCATGCTCTCGGCTGGGAAATTAAGAGTTTGGGATTTGCAAAGGGTGGAAACTCCCTTGTCGGTGCCTGTGCAAGGTGTTTGTGATATCTGTGTCCCCAGGGTGCTGGCAGGCAGTGGGTGCGAGGCTTTGGCTTGGGTGCTGGCTGCCCTTGAGTGCCTTATGCATTGGGGGTCTTGGCTTCAAGTATGGGGTAAAAAAAAAAAACAAACAAAAACAAACCTGGAAGAAAGATTGACTGTACAGGGGAAAGTCCTGTCCGTAAATCCAGCCTGAAAATAGCTTTGTCACTCAACAGCAGCATCCTGGGGTGGCTGCGGGAGGAGGGGGCACCCAGAGCTGGGGCACCTGCTGCAACGGCATTTCTTCCAGCAGCGCTTGCACTGCCCAGGTGGCAATCAGGGAGGAGAAAGCGTTGTATCAGCACTTACTGGGGATGACACATACCTTGCTGTGGCTTCTCTATCCATCTCGAGGCCGTGCTGATAAAAGCAGCACCCTGAACCACCCGGTCCTGTGTCGGACCCGCCAGCCCGGACACACCTCGGCACCGCTGCCCACACACCCCTATCTCGCTGCCTCCATCTCTGTTCTCATCCCACGCCCAGCGCCTCGCTGGCCCCAGCTCCCCGCATCCAGGTGCATCTGCCAACCACCCTGAAAAGCCTCCCTCACTTTTTTTTTTTTTTTTTAATTTATTTAAGGTGTATCTGAATTCATTTTTCTTGAGCTCAGAGGAGTCTGTGCGGTGGGTTTGGTGTTTTGGTTTTTTTCTTCCTTTTACTCCTAGTGGATGCTCCGGTTTGAGGCTAGAGAGAAAAATGGTGCGCAGGACCGTGCTAGCAAGGCAAGTGGTCCCCCCGCTGCTTTCCCCATCTCTCGTGGCTGTAGATGAGTCTGAGATTTACTACCAGAAACAGCAAAAACTGAAACCCCGTTTTACTTAGGGAAGGGAAAAGAGGTGCAATATTTCACCCCGTTCATCAGAATAAGCTCTGCAGAGACCCCACTATGCTGCTGACAACCAGAAATCACCAGGCATCCCCTGTAAGATGATGCTGCCCTAGTTTGAGCCTCCCATCCTGCCAAATATAATCTGCAGATTTGGGGCACGGAGGTGTGGGGCCAAGCACCTGGGTTTTGCATTTGCTGTGGGATGTGCTGGGATGCTTCAATGCTTTAATCGGGACAGTTGCACATGTGGAATTGGTCAGCTCGTGTGGAACTGATCCACGCGGTCAGCGGTCACTCCTCAACACCATCTCAGCACCGGGCTCGACCCCCAAACCAGCTCTGCTCTGCTCCGCAGCCCCCAAGCGTGGCAGGGGTGTTTATTGGGAGGCGAAGGCAGCTTGCCCAGAGCGGAGGCTGTGCTGTGGCTGGGGGAGGCTGAAGAGCAGAGTCGGCCCCTCTCGCTGTGGCAGGGTTCAGATTTGGGGGGTTTCAGAGGTGGGGGCTTCCCCGTGGCATGGACTTCTGTGCTCCTGTTTGTTTTTCCTGGGATACAGCAAACTGGATTCCTTTAGCAGTATCGTATTTTCATGCCTTCGTGGCTTAAATGCCATCAAAAGTATAAAATGATGTGTTTAATATATTGCAGCAGTGGTTATTTCCTTGCTCACTTTGGGGTTGCAATGTCTTTAAAAGCACTGATGGATTCTGGGGAGATTTGTGCCTCCTTGGTAATTGCTTGTAACTGAGAGCATCTCTTTAGGGCTTCTCTCGTTTGCACCGTTTTGAGGGGGGGAAAAAGAAAGATGGAGCAGAAACATGCCCGTTACCTTTGAGGAAAGTGACTGATCCATTAGTTCCCATCCTGGCCCTGCCGTTGTGCTTCACGGAGGGGAAATTGTGGCACTTTTGGTAAAGACCGAGCCGCTCTCGGGGAGGAGCAGGGCCGATGCCGGGAACCCCACGGCAAAGCTGTCGGTTGCCCCCGCAGCCTGGTGGGGGTTTTGTCCGACCCGTCTCAGGATGCTTTGTTGCGTGGACCTGCGTAAATCTTGTAGGTTTGTGTAAATCCACACCGTGCTTCCTCCGCAGGGCAGGGGAGGAGGGGGATAAAAAAGGCTGTCTTACAGTTTTGTTATGATTTGAAACAACTCTGAGAGGAGACGGGGACCTGGAAGAGCTCGGTGGGGTGTGGGAAGGTGTGGGGCAATGCATCGTGGCTTTCCAGGATGCCAGCTTCATGAATCTGGAGAAATAAAGTAAAATCTGTAGCTCTCCCATTCCAGGGACACGGGGAAATCAGGATCTACCAAGCAGCAGCCGCAGGTGCGAGTCAGTGAAGGACAGTCTAAAATAGCTGAGGATGAAGAAGAGGGAGTGGGGCAGGTGGGTGGGATTATGGGATGGGAGCCAAAGAGGAGCAAGGGCAAAATGATCCCCTGCTGCCGTGGTCCTACAGGCAATTTTGAGACACCCCCCCCCCCAGGCTGTGGTGTGCCTAGGGCACTGACATCCTGTTTTTGCTGCGCCTTTTACCCTCAGAGATTTGATACGGCTTTGGCAAGTGCTTGGAGAAGGGAGAATAAATTATTAGAGGGTCTTGTGCTTCTCAGAAGCTCAAATAGAGACCCAGGACGGGGGCTGCGTTGTGCCAGTATTGTACGACTTCAGATCTTTATCTTGGCAAAAAGGCTTCCTTGTGGGGATACATAAAACTTGAACTTGAGAAGTTTCTGTAATTAAAAGCAGGCTCAGTGCTGAAGTGCTCCCGTGGGGTGATAGTTTTGGGTATTATTAGGGTCTTTTGTTTTATTCCCCTGCTTGTCCTTAGCTAGATATAAATACACAGACATTTCCCAGTTTGTCCGGGAATTAGTAAAAAAAAAAGAGGAGGGGGGGAAAATGGTGACGAAAAAGGAAAAATACAAGGGGGAAAAAAAAAAAAGGAAAAAAAATACAGCTAAATCAATCAAACCAACAAGATCATTTAAATAAATAAATGTCCTCACCACTTCCTGGACAGTTATTTGTCGATGTAAAATTACTATAATTTGTTCTAATTTAAAATGCGGTGCTTAAAATACGCTGATTTCCCACTTCTGGAGATCAGTCCTCTTCCCTGGGGAGGAAGAGGAGGAAATCCTGAGCGACACTTTCTCACTTCCTCGTGAACTCTCTGCCCTGGATGTGCTGCAGCCGTCTGAGGTGGGTGTTTGAAGAAACCCGGGGGGCTCCGTACAACTGCCTGGGGGCTTCGGCATCACTCCTGGGGGCTGGTGGGCGACCTGCCATGGTGCTTCCCCGCCGTGGCCCAGGCGTGATATCCGTGGGGATACCAGGCTAATCCCAGCCGTGCTCCAGCCTTTAGTTTTGCCAGATGGAGCCTGTGGGTCTCTGCTTCTCCCCACGTTGTTCCAGCCCTGTGGGGGGCCCTACCTGGAAGAGCAACGGGCTCTGGATGGGCCATAGGCTTTTTGGGGGTGTGCTGAAACCAGGCAGGCACAGGAAATTCTCAGTGAGAATGCCAGGGATTGTAATATTTTAATTTTATCACTGTTTTTTGTGTTATCCCTTCAGCTGCCATTAGGGTTGTTGGCGCCCGGGATGGGGCACTTGCATGGACGGTGCCCACGAGCCCCGGCCGCTCCGTCCCTCCTGCACGGGGACTGTTCAGCTCCATCTCACCTTTCCCTGTCCCGTTTGCGTTTTGGATGGAGACAAATGAAAAGCAAACGTGGGCGGGCTGGGAGGGTGGCACGGCATCGGTGCCACCACTGCGCACCCCACCAGGCAGCTTGAGGGGGGCACGGTGCGCTGCCTGCTCTCATCCCCCATCTGCCAGATCCCTGAAAAACCTCCGTAACACCCCGTGAACCGGGGCCCTGGCAGTGAGCGGCTGGGCAGGAGGCAGAGGACAGGGTTGAACCCGCATCTCCTGGAGCACGGAGGAGGCCCAGAGGTGGTGGGGCAGCAGCTGGCCCAGGGTGGGGAGCGATGAGGAGGTGCCGGCGCGAGGCTCGGGGCTCTGCGTTGGTGCAGGAGCCCTTGCAAATCGGTACTTGCTGCGAAGGAGGGTTTCTCTGTTTGTATTCCCATCGCTAATGTGTTTTGATCCCAGCGGGGAAATTTGCACCCTTTGGTATCTGCCGAGACGTTGGTGTATCTGCCGAGACGTCCAGGGCATTGTTTTCTTGCAGAGGCAGTTCGGACGCTGTTGATACATGCATCGAAAGCAATTATGTTAAACTACCTCCTCCTCTAATTTCTTATAGGCACTGCTATCCAGTTAACCCCTTCGGGGTCCAGTCCTGCAAAGACAAGGCGAGGGGGAATTGGGGCTCTAGGGGTGGGTGGATAAATATCCCCCCGAGAGAAAAGCAGCCCAGCACTGGGTTTGTGTGGGTCGGGCCTTGCAAGACCCCCCAGCGTCATGCGGGACCCGCTCGCCCCTTGGCAGGGCTCGGGGAGCCCCAGGGGATGCTCAGGTGCCAGGGGCTTGCACAGCATTCCCTGGGGAAAGCAGAGCAGGGACAAAGGTTGCCCGACAGTGCTCAAAGCAATGGGTGTGCATCACCTGAGCCTTTGGTGTTACAGCTCCAGGCTGTCATCCCGGCCTCAAAAGAAGTATTAATAGAGCAACCAAAATTATATGGGCTCCGGTAAATTCACTCCTCTAATTATTTTATTTGCCCCATATAGTAAATTCCACCTCTCCTTTTATAATCACTTGGTGCATAATAACTTCAAGATCATTTCACTTAAAAATGACCAGTATTTTCTAAGTGAAACGCTATTGGGAGTCAGAATGGGGAAATTATTTTTGCTTGCATTGTACAAAGAAATCTTTGTTGAAATTGGTTGCAACACCTCCCGCTTTTGAAAGCTTCGGGAAAACCCCAGGGCACAATTCTCAGCTGGGGTGGAAGAAGCATACCTGCCTCTGCTCTGGCTTTGAAAATAAATCAGAATTGAAGAAGTGGGCATTGATAGTGTATTTGGAAGAGGTTAAAATGGAGCAAAAGGATCCTGTGGTAGATGGGGAATGTCTGGAGAATTAAATTTCACTGAAGGCTTCTTCCAGAAGGATGTCGGTGGTGTTTCGATGCTGGGCACAAGGGTGAGTTGTGCCAGGTGTTGTACAAATAAATAGCAAAAGAAATTCCCGCTGGGTCCAGCGGTACGGCCCAAAGGGAGCTGTGCAAAGGGGCAGATGGGCTGGGATGGCTTGCAAGTGATGGGACACGTCAGCACTAAAATTTGTATTTTAGTACAGTATTTGTAAGCACTGCGGCAAGGATGTTGGTGAGCTTCGCTCCTTTGCAAAGGGGCAATGTTTTACCCCGTGCCTCAGTTTACCCGTTTGTAAAGCAGATCTAATAATTTGGTGGGCAACAGGTGATGCAGGAGCACTGCATGTGTGTGGAGGTTGTTGTCAGTGAGAATTTATCATGCTGTAGCTGAGGCTGCATGCGGCAGGGTTATCAATGAAGTGCAGCCCTGCTTCCCTCGGGTGGGATTTGCAAGCTCGGAGAGACGGTGCGAAGGGTCACAGATTGGAAAAGGGCGGGGGGGGGGGGGGGGGGAAGTCAGTGCTAAAAGGCAAGTTTCATTTCAGGGAAGACAACAGCTAAAGGACCAGAACTATCAAACAAAACCACAAGATCACATCAGATGTCAGGGCAGGACACATCTTGTTTCTCCCTCTCGAAAGGGCTTATCAGCACAACCAATCACTTTAATGATGTGGCAGAGGGAGGAAGAGGATTTGACTCAGAGTGAGACGAAATGTAGTTCCTAAGACCCTTCTCTTCCGCTGCCGGAGACCAGTCACCTGTTCTACAATCAGCCAGAGATAAATCATATCCTGCAGCGGAAGGTGCTTAGACATGATTTTGCATTATTTTATTTTACTCTTTCCAGTGAATCTACGCGCTGTAGTGTGAGAGGAGGGGACAGGGGAGGAAGAAGAGGGACCGAGCAAGCAGAGAGCATCCCCGGTGCCTGTCTCATCCTCTGAGCCCTTGCACCAAAGGCGATGGCAGCAGGAAGGTGCTGAGCAGCTCAGCCCCGTGCTGCTGTGCCTCCCCGCACGGAGGTTCCCAGCTGAGCACATCCCGAAATTGCGTGCAGGAGCCGGCAACAGCTCGGCAGCCCCGGAGCCTGGCACAGCCCCTCTGCCTGCAGTTAGCTCATGCACAGCTCCGCTTTTTTGGCTTTGGAAGAGCGGTGTTGCAGAAAGGATGAAGGGTGCTGTGCAGGTCACGTTGCTCTTGGGCTCTTGCTTCCACCGTTGTGCTGTGCATGCTGGCAAAGCTCGGCAGGAGCCGTAATTATCGGACATACCAGCCAGTCTCTGGAGATGGAGCTTGGAGCTTAATCCTGGGATCGGGGGATATTAGCATTCAAATGTCAGGGCTCAGCTCCAGCTCTGTCCTAGGGTGAAGGGGAAACCCAGCACTCGAGATCCTCAGACCCTGAGAAAGTTTGGGTCTGATCTGGGTTACTGAGAGCTGCCATAGCCAGCTGGCTGCCCGGCAGCCTCGCGGCGTCAGGTACAGCTCATACCCATTAGCTGTACCACATTCCTTGCACAGGTCTGAACCCAGCAGATGGTCCTCCCCATCCTGGGCAGAGTATCCTTAGCCAGTGTCACCCGAAGGAATTTGATGTGCTTGCCCTAATGGAACAGGTTATTAACTGGGAAAAACCAGCTATACTGGTACCACGCAGGTCCCATTTCAAGTTGTTAGATAGCAGGCATTAACTCACTGTAAATTGGCATCACTCCACTGATCTAGGTAGTGACAGCTAATACATGCAGTTGAAAATCTGATCTCAGACGTGACTGAGGCAATACCAGATGGATGTACTTGAGATCCGTCTCCTTTCTCCCAAGCACCCAGCTTTGAAATCTTTGAATCGGGGGGTTTTGCCTAATTCCATGAGAACTGGACCACAGCCCATAAATGAATTTTGCTTCCTGGAAATGGGAGCAACTGCAGAGAAGTCAGCGAGGTTGGTGGTTTTTGCACCCTGGTATGAAAGCTGCTGTATTTCCCACAGATCTGCACCAATCTCCTGGTTTGTGACACCCGACGTGAGATTTTCAGGTCTGCAAATCAAAACTTTTAAAACCCACCTAATTCACTCTCTTGTCTCAGCGTCAGGCTTTCAGAGGTCTTTAAGGATGGAAGGATGCAGGAAAGCACTTGCAGGGGTTTTTCTGCAAGGCATGAGTGGGCTAAATGCTTAAACCTGACAAATTTTACCGAGTGTATCGCCGAGAGTGCCCCCAGCTTTCCCTGTGCTGTAAAGTGTTTTAGGTATCTTTGCATATCTAGAAAGACTCCGTCTCCCTTCTGAAACCCTGGGAATGGGGAGCCGTGTCCTTCAGGAATTTGTGCCGAAGGTGATTGGAAATTTGGGCGTGATGTTCCTTTTGATTTGAACATGGGCCACAGCTCTCGCATCCCAGGAGCTTTTGGAACTGCTACCCTAGATTTCTGTTTAAATAACTGAATTAATGCCCTGCTTTGTTTTCCTTCCCGAGGGCTTAGTTTTGGGGTGTCCCAGTGCAATAAAGGACCACAACAGGATTTAGCAGGAGCTGCCCCACTTGCAAGGGCTCCCGTGGCAGGGTGGGCAGGGAGAGAGGCAGAGGCAAAGTCAAGGGACTAACCCAGAAGCGAGAGGAGATTAGGGGCTTGCAAAGGCAGCTAATCAATACCAGGCTGCCTAGAGCGAGCATCTCTGCCGCTGCTGGAGCTTCAGACAGTAAAAAACCTACTGTAAATGCAACATATCTCTGTGCTTCCTGCCAGCTGGCTGGGAGCCAGCCTATTTCCTTCAAAAAGAGGGATATTTATTTTCATCCTTTTAGAGGCAGCCAATTCATCTCAGACCACCACCAGCTAAAAAAGCTTTATAAATTAGCAGCTTGCATTTTTTTTTTTTTTTTTTTTTGGTAATTCTCTCCCCCACCCCCTTAAATATTATTTTCCTTTCGTTGTTCAAGTCGGTGTAAATCCTCTGCCAGGACATGCGAGCCGAGGCGCATTGCGACACACTCCCCTTTCTCTCCAAGCTGGAGAAAGACAGTAGCGGTAGTGTCTCACGAAAGCCAGAGGAAACCAAAGCAAAGCCTCGCCGTGACTGATTCTCTTTCCAAATGGCGTAAGCAGGCCAACTTCAAACATGTGAATAACGAGTTATCTGTGCTTGACTTTGTTCGGCAGCAGAAGAGACAGTTCCTTCTAATGTTTTCCTCCTGTGAACTTCTGGGCTTCAGCGTTTCGAAGCCGGCTGAAGTAGCGTTGGCACTGGCTGGCTGCTGCTGCTCACTGGAGCTCGGTGGAGATCTCCACCATCCTCTGTGGAGACATCATGTTTGAGTTCCTTCCAGCTGTGGACAGCCCAGTTCCCATCTCCACGCTGTCCTCCCCTCCCTCTTCCACTGGCCATGGGGCTCCACCAAGTTCTTCTCGGCTGGGAATGCCCTATGGCGAGTCTCGAGCCAGAGGTGGGTTTCCAGGGAAGACCTGAGGGATGCTCATGTGTTGTGTTATAGGTATGCAAAGATGAAACCACCCCAACATCTGCTGTAAGGGACAGACCTGCTGTTCCCATAACGTGGGCGTTTCACATGTGGCTTGTTTCTGGAGCACATGCTGGGACTTGATAGTCTCGCCGATTCTCAGACTGGGAAAAAATTCAACCCTCTGTAGAGGATTGGCGCGTCTCTCTGAAGTACCTATTTTGAGGGCTACAAGAGGGATTTGAAAGGTGTTTTTGTGCATTGAGATGGAGTTTTATCCACTGCTGATTGCTTTCTTGTGGTCCGTTCTCATAGACGTGTAGAGACTGAGCCGCTGGGTTGCACGCAGCGTGGCTGCGCGGGCTGCTCCTGGTGAGCTCCTTCGTGGTGAAGCCGTGGAGTTTGGCTGTTACTATTTGAGCAGAGTCTCGGGTGGAGGATGGGGGGAGCTTGCCGGTGGGTTGCTTTGAAGGTGGACAAATGGAGGCCTCTGTGGCCGCTGACAGCTCTGCTCGAGCTGCTGCCCCAGCCCACACTACCATCTCCTGGTTCTCATCGTCCCCTCAGCGGAGCTGAGGAAATGATCTGCAAATGTGTGTGTTAATGAACATCCCGCCCGAGCTGAAACGCTCCGCGTTTCCTTCACTCCAGCTTGCCGCCAGCGTTTCGCAGCAAGACGCCTGGGGAGAGCCAAGCCACTTCCCACATCTGCTCGCCCGTCCTTTGGTAGCACGGTGCTGTGGTGGGGGACGGAGGCAGACGTGACACCCAAATCCAAGCCCGCCGAGGTCAGAGAGCAGGCTGTGCAGCTCCTTGGCTCTCCTGACTGTAACCTCAGCTACACCTAAACACAGATAAATCAGGGGACTGGGACCCCCGGGCACCCCAGGGAGTGTTTTTTCAAATCAAATCTGCCAGCTCTGAGATTTTGGTATCACTCAAGCCATTAAATTCCTGCAGCCCCTTTCTACCTTTGATCAACTTTATATTCTGCATCCCAGTAATGTGGAGAAATAAGCTGCTTTTGGTGAACACCATAGACACACACACCCCCCCACTGCCTGGAAACCCCATCCAGGGTCCCAGCTCTGGAAGCCACATCAGGTTGCACACTCCTAGAAGGAAGAGCAGGGTCTTTTTGGTCTTTGAAATGTTTTAATGCAGAAAACATGTCTTTAAATCATAGCTTTGAGGGCCTAAGCCTCAGTGCGGTGCACACTGTTTCGCTGTCTGCATTCCAAGGAAACACCCAAAACTTCCAGTATGCTTCTTATTACTGGCCTAAAGTCTCAAATTCACATCGGCTCGTCTAGCTGGGAAGTGTTCAATGGGATCGTTCCTTTGATATGCTGATACAGATCTTGTTATTGCATCAGGATCGTAGGTGATCTGTCAACGTTTACATCATGTCATGTTCAATATCGGACTTAACTGATGCAGAAACCCGATCCAGCGTTAAAACCCTTGCGCTGTTGACAAGAAGTGCCTCAGGTCACTAGCTGCCATCGTTTTATAGTACTAAGGGCTGTTGTTTCCATAAATATTGACCTGCAAGCCAGTGCTAGCACAGCTGGAATTGCAGTGCAGGATCTCCAAGCCCACAGCAGGTTTCATGCCCCGAAATTCACAGGTCAAGGCGATGAAAAGACTTCTCAGCCAGATTTCTTGGGATAAGGTCTGGAGCTGTTTGAAGTTGATTGAAAATCCACCCACTGGCTTCGGGAGGCTTTGAGTCAGTCCTTGGGTTAAGCTAGAAACCACCTTCCTCTTCTCTAAGGTATGAGCTATTGTTCACTTGACGGCATTGGTTTCCTCTCCGTGACAGCTGTGGGTAGATGGGGAAGGGCTTTTAATGAAGCCAACCGCTGCAGAAATTAAAAAGCTCAGGTTGTTCTGATGAAAGAAACCCATTAATAGCAATTCTCTCTTGCGTGACAAAGTCTGACGTCTCTAGCTCTAAGTGACAAGTGGCAGGAAGTTCTGGGGAGACAGCCTGTGCTAAAGAGGGTTGGCAGCCCAAGTTGCTGGGTTTTAACTCATTCGCTGCCTTGTTTCGTATGATTTAGCACTGCCAGGTCCCACCCGTGGAGATGGGGTGGGATACTGGGCTGGGAAGTATGGGAAGGGTCCTGATCCCACCACTGCTTTCCTGAGTTTTCACTTCTAAATGCATTTGCCTTGACTTTATATTTGCCTCAAGTTTTCTACTTTCTTTTTATCGGGATAGTTTTAGGATTTGAGGGCTTTTCCTGGGTCTCCCTGCAAACCAGCCCCTTCTAGAGGGTGTAAGTACAGCACTGCTATTTACTTGAGGCTTAAAAACCCCATGGGGCTGTGCCTGCGTTCAGACAGCGTGAGGACCAGGGCAACCACAGCGCAGCATGATGCAGCCACATGAAGCCCTCAGTTAAGTCGTACAGCTGAATAATCTTTAAAAACATTATCAGCATAGGCATCATTTGATATAGTTTTCAGGATTTTCTCTGTCACATGCCAGATACTACTGCAGGATAGGATTTCAGCTGAGATAGAGGATTTCACTGCCATTAAATTTCTGTGGAACTTGGTCTTTGAAGTTCTTCTGGCTCCTCTGCTAAGCTTTGCCTGAGAAAACTGGTTAAAGGTAAACCATGAACCTATTTTTCTTTTTCTGTGCTCAAACGTGTACTGAAATAACAAAATGTGGACCAAAACAAGATACCTCACTGCACATGCTTTCCCCCCTGGGGAAAGCACAAATACTGTGTGACAGATGCCGCTTGCATCTCCGAAGGCCCTCAGATAACGCAGAGATGCCAGAGGTCTAGGGACACACAGAGATTCAAAGAGATTGTTTATGGTGTCAACTTGAGGTTTTCTTGGTTTACTTCACACAGCAGGGAAAATATATTTTCAAAATACCGCTGGGTTTTGCTTTCTGCTGGGAGTTCGTCCTTACCGAGTTTTGCTCTCTGGCGTCAGCACGTTTGGGCTTTTACACACCTGGGAGCTGGGGGACTGTAGAGTTTGAGGGGGATGGTGGGGCTCACCTGGATGTGGAAGTCCCAGAGAAGGGTAGAAGCCCCTCAAAAACTGTGGCTGGGGGCACTTTGCTGTTGGGGTACCCATGGAGCGACGCTGTGGTAGGGAGCTCAGTGGGGAGCACGAGATCCCCTCCTGAGTCAGGGCTCCCGTCTCCCGTCTGAGCCGTCCAGCGTCTCCACAGACAGCCTGGCAAGGGCAGCCTGAGAGCGATGAGCCAAGCGAATGCGAGATCAGAAGATACCAGACATCAGATTTAAAGAGGGGGAAGTCTGGGGACTTTCTGTGACTTCGCTATAAATTGACACCGAGCTCACGCTACGCAGATGTGAGGGGGGAGGGAAGAGAGGGTGCGAGCAAGAGGTGGCTGCATTTTTCGCCTTTTTAAATGTGTCACTTTTCTCCTTAAAAGCCACCAAGAGCTGAACTTGACTTGGTGGATGTTAGGCCGTCAGGCTGGATCTGATAAGGCCCAGCTCTCAAAAGAGCTGCAGAAGGGTTTCTTCCCAGCTCCTCTCCTATCTCCTCGGCATGCCTGCACACCTCCAGTGCCCCCGAGCTCTGCTCTCGATTCTGCCGGGATAAGGCATTTGCCACCTTGGGAAGGTCCTTTCATGGCAGGTGCAAAGAGCTGGGGGTGTTGCACGGCTGTCTGGCTGCGGCAGGTAAAGAGCAAGGAGAATCCAAGGTCTGAACCCAGCACGGGTGTAAAACCGAAGCAGCTCCAGCTTCTCTGGAGTCCCTCCAGCTTTGTGCGGGTGTAACTGAGACTGGAATCCGGCCCAGAGAGAGTGAAGCCGTTTGGCGATGATTAATATAGTAAAATGCAAAAGTTATGTATCAAGTGTATTTCATGCGCCTCTTGCCTCGGGACAATTAGCATAAATTTAATAATTATTGCCCTGTGCCAGCAGCTGCTACCTAAGGAGCTGGGAGTGCTTTACAAATGCTTATTAGTTGCTACCCTGCCTGGGGGAGGTAGGTGAATAGTCTCCCCGTTTTATGGGTAGGAAAAGAGGAACAGAAAGCAGCAGTGAGATGGCCAAGGTGTGGTACCAGGGCGGGCTGCTCCCATCCCTCCTCCTGTGCCTTCTCCAGCCCTGCCTGGCCTTGACCCTGTTAGGTGGGCAGAGCTGGGGAGGGGACTGGAGTAGGACGAGCGTTTCTTCTTTGTGTATTGAGCAAATGCTGTAGAAAAGACTTAAAATTCAGTGTTTCTTTTGCCTCTGTCAGGAGATGGGGTTTCTCCTGCCTCGCACCTGTCTCCCCTCCTTGTTCAGAGTGAGTGAGGGCTGGTGCAGGCTGGTCGCTTGGGCACGGCACGGGGCATCCTGACGCTGGCCCCCACGTCCCGCTCCGTGATCGGATACTGACTTGCCAGATGATCTGGGGCCTCCTGCACTGGGTCAGTCTGTGTCCCTTCTTTGGCAGGCTTCATCTGTCTGAACCCCGAGGTCTTCCCACGTGTGTGTGCCGTGCAAAGCCCCGCAGGGAGCCGAGCTCTGCCGGTGCCGCCACGCATTACCCCTGTGCGAATAATAGCAAACCACGAATACAGAGGCTGTGCTGACTTTGTGTGTAACCAGGGTGCTCTAGCCAAAGGGTAACTGATTAGATATCAGACTCTCTTATCGTGTTCCAGGGCACAGACAAAAGCTAGAAGACCAAGCCAAACCCTTCACCGACCGCTACGGGGAGCTGGAACGGCTGCGCCAGTCCATGAGAGTCACCCCAACAACACCCAACCCCCGTGGATCCCTCAGCACCCCAAGCCACTTCGGGTCCCAGGCTCAAACTCCAATACAAGGTAACTGGCTGGGTGTCCCAGCCTGGCGTCGCACCCTGAACCCTTGTGCTCCCCACACAGCTGGGCTGGGACTGGAGTCGTCCCAGCAGAGCGAGCTCCCCCCCGGGGCGTGTGTTAGGGCTGGAGTCCAGCTCTCCCCTGGGTGAAGAGCCCTGCCTGGGGGACAAGCCAGCGAGAGGTTTGCTTGAGTTTCTTGACCCTGGAAGCCTTTTTGCTCCTACTAAATCATCAGATGGCTGCTGAATCGTAAACCCAGGCCATTTCGCTTTGTGCACCATTAGATACAGGGTCTTAGGAAAAACCGAGCCGTTTCAGCAGGAACGCGAGGGAGATCAGAGCAACATACTTTGAATCCAGTAGCTTCTTTGACATGAAGGCACCCGCGTAGACGGTTAAGCATCAACTAGAAAGGGTGTATTATACTTTACATGCTAATCCAAATGGTTTCTTATCTTGTTGCATTGTGTTTATGCCAAGTCTGGTGATCCATCACCCAACTGCAGCATAATTCCCCACACGTATGCACACCTGCATGGGCGCACGCGTGCGCGCACACACACACACACACAGAGGCTTTGCTCTTCCCGTATTTGCTATCGGCATAGCTGAGCCCTCGGGCATTCCCTGGGAATCTGCATTGTAGCTTGTTGCCAGGAAAGAGGTAGGAATTGCCACCGGAGCTATCCAAGAGAGGTCAGTCACCTGAATTCCAGCCCCACACTAAGCATTGCGTTTGAAAATACCCAGTGCCGTGCACTTGCTTCCTACGCTTCTCAGCCCAGCCAGACGCCACAAGGATATAGTCGGAGACCATTCTCCTGTCCATGCGTGCGAGGTGCTCCCTTTCCATGCATTTGTAATCTCAGTGGTGTTTTTCTTTGAAAATCAGCAGAATTACTAACGGGGATTTAGGGGTTAGTATTTAAGCTGTTTGCTTTTTGAGTTTTGGTGAGAAGTGGCCCTTCTTGGAAGGCTGCGTATGAAAAGGTCGAAAAGCTTTTGGGTTGCATTTTCAGAAGTGCTGTAGATGTTTGAAAACCTCAGTGTCATTGGCAAAGAGGGTGTCTCAGGTGCAAAAACATGTTTGAAAACGTTACCTGAACTGTAAAAGCTGCCCCACTCCTCCCAACCCCAAATTACAGTGAAAATTTAATTTATTTCTCATTGAAATGCAAATCTGCATGCTTGGAATTTTCATTGATATTAGCACAGTTTATGAGAAGAACCCGGGCATTTTGTGTAGGATTATCATTTGATTTTTGTTTAAAAGAATCAAGAGGGAGAGAAAGAGTTTTATAGGCTCACCCCATTGGCTGCATAATAAAGAAAGAGATTCTTGGGAGAAGAAAAAAAGATGCGTATTTTAAATTAGCTCAGTCCCCTGTAGTGCCAGAAACCCAAAGAGCGGCTGTTTGGAGCAAAGAATCAGGTGATGACACAAATTCAACAAGAAAAAAAATGAAACTGGCCACAATCTGCTGTCCGTGCCAAATTCCCAAATGTCAAGTGACAGCAGGAGTGGAGACACACAAAATTAGCCATCTAAAATCATTCCTGCGGAGTAAATCCAAAGTACCAGGAATGCTGCAAAAGGCAGTTCATGCACGCTCTGCTCTTGGCTTCCTTGTTCCCAAGTCGGAGGCACTGTCTTAAAATTACTGTGGGTTCTTACCAGCGTAACTGGGAGCAGAATCAGCTCAGTAATTTTAATCTCAGCCCCGTCCTTTTGACACAACACTGACTATAACCAATCATAATCATAATAATGATAATAATTTTTAAAAATATATTCTTTCTCTCACACACACATGGCTTATTCACAAAGATCATAATTTTTACCCAAGCAAGTGGAGCCTGGTCTGTGCCAAGAATAACACAGGAGTTAACAGGCCTGTAATTCTCACGACTTGGCACGTTCTTAGGTAACACACACAAGACGATTAGCAAAAAGCATAACGAGATATCGGTTAGGAGGGACGAACGGGGTAGGCTGGAGTTCATCCGGTCCCCGCTATCCTTTACCTAGGTGCTTCCCAAATGTTTTTAGCATCCTCGCATCCCTGTGCAGGGATTAAAAGGGGGCCAGTCATAGGCAGAGAGGCAAGTTTTCCCTCCACGGTCACCTACGCCCGGCATCCCTCCGCTCGTGTGCTGGAGGTGGTTGGCCTCCCAGTTCTGCTGACTGAGCAGTTTGCATAAACGCTTCCTAATCCACTTCTGGCAAAACCAGGCTGGGGAGCTGAGACACTCAGAAACAGCCTCGGCCACCGAGGGGGGGATTCAGGCACCTCAGATTCCTGAATGCAGCACGTGGAGCTGGGACTTTGAAGCAGACAGGCACGTAGGAGACAGCATTTATCTTTGGGAGGAATTGCAGTCCTCTGGAGATGTGTTTGCTCTGGCCCAGTCCAACCTTTCCTCCTCGGAGCGAAGGCTGTGGCCACAGTGGAGATCACAGCAAGGACGCTGGTGTAAATGGGAGAAGAATCTGGCCCTTAGCCATTTGCAGAAGACTTTCAGTAAAGCAGCCCCTCGAGGTTATAAATAGCCCCTGTGTAAAACGATCATCCTGAGGTTAAATGGTCTCAAACCAAAAACCTCCCGGTAAGAGAAAACTGATCGTTTCTGAAGGGCATGCCAGGAAACATGGGAGAAGAGCGTGCTCAGCACCGTGGCTGAGCGGGTCAGATCCTGCTCTCTCCCTGGTTTCCCACTGCCCAGTGTCAGTGCATTTCAGTGGCTTCGGTCTTGCCTTACCCCATGCAGACGGGCAGAGAATCAATCCCTTCCCTTGGCTGTCCACAAATGGATGGGCATTTGCAATCCTCCACACACCCCATTTCCTTCCCAATTACACCTCTTTGCGGGGAAAACAGGGTAATTCTGGGTTCACCTCAGTGTAGCGGTGGTGACAATCTGGCCTGGTAGCCAGGCAGGTAGGACAGGCAGACCCTCGTCTCGCCTCTGCCAGCACTGCTTCCCTGGCTTCAGCAGAACCGAGCTGTTTGCTGCCGTTGAGGATTTGGCCCAATACTTCTCCAGCGAGGTCTGGAAAATCTGAGGTTTTGAAATCCCGGCTCTCCCGTCTCCACAGCGAGACACCAAGCTGTCATTAGGATGGCTTGAAATGGTTCCTTATTACGGGGCACGCGAAGCCAGAGCCTTGCGTGCTTGCTTCAAGTTTTGTCTCCTAGCTTAAAAAAAATCAAGTAGCTCTCAAAAGTGAAGCAAGATGTTAAAGGAACTTGCCTCTGCCCACCTTTGGCTGCTTCTCGGGGCCCCCTTACTCTGGGAAAATGGGATGGTGACAGACACACGTCTTCCTGGGGAGAACCAGGATGGTCCTAGCAACCCCCAATTCTCCACGCGACGCTTTGCCCTTGCCCGTGTTTCAGCAGCGATTCATGCTGAACCATTTTATTCCCGTTGCAACAGAGAAGGGGACCCCCCACGCAGCCGGCTCCTGCATTCTAGCTTTGTGGTGGAAACATCTTCAACCACTCAAAAGCAATTGTGTGCATTGTCCGGCAACATGTAGGGGCCTTGTGTGCACGAGGACAATTGCAAAGTGATTTTAAATTTGATCTACTCAGTAACAGAGCAAGTTGTTTTGATTAATGCACTTAACATCCCCTTGCACACTCTTCATATTGCTCCAGCGAAACCGAATTCCCCTGACTTCACAGGGAGAACAGTAAATGCTGGATCCTTTTGCAAACTCCATCCTGCCTCTCCTGCCCTTAGTGTCTGCTAAATGGTCTGGGAGACGTTGTCTTTGCTGGTGAAGAGCTTTCAGATCTCCTGATCTGGAAACTGCTCAGCTTTAACCAGCTTGATTTCCAGTCCACTATTTAAAGCCAGTGCAGCATTTTTAATGTAGGCCAGTCATCAGCAGAATGCTTCACCATACGCATTTAAAGCAAAATATCACTCTCTCTTTCTTTTTAAATATACATTTTTAAAGTATTACATTACTTTTAAGAAGCCTCTTGGCATAAGCAGTGAGTGCCCTATTGTTTCCGAAATGCAACGTGGCTGCTCTGAGGTTAAGTCCTGAATTATGGGCCCAGCAAATACACTGAATTGCTGCTTCCTAATCCCTGTCCAGATTGACTTATGGTTTCTTTAAAATATCCGTTTCTTAATGGATAAAAACATTCTACCATGGGCAGAGACTAAATTGTTTCCAAAGGAAGCTAGGCAAGCATTAGTGGGAAGAAAACATATTGTGGGATTCAGCTTCAGCCTCAAAGGAAGGAACACGCTTGAGATGGGTTTCCTGCCTGCTCTCCGGCTCCGCAGGCTGCTGTGCCTATCTTTAAACTGCTTTTCTGCTCCTCTCAATTACATTTGCCCGCTGCACACTGGATGTCCCTTAAATGAATTTGGCTTGTAACCATCAAAGAGGAACCGCAGGCCAGTGCTGGATGGGAGCATCCCCCAAGCCAGAGTCCAAGCACCCACGACCGCTGCTTTTGCCACTGACGTGCAGCCGCCTCCGTCTCCCAGCCACAGCTCGGGGGGCCGAAGCGCTGCAGTTCCGACGAAACAGCAGACGAGCGAAATTGCAGACGAGCTTGCAACAAGCCCGGCTGAATTTGCCTGAGGCTCCAGGGATGCCATCCTGCCTTTGACTTGGGATTATCAAATGTGCTGGGATTCGCTCTGCCAGATCCAGAGTGCCGCTGGGGAGCCTCCAGCCCGGGGTCCCGCTGCAGGAGGGCACTGCTGGCATTGCCAGGCTGCTGGGCTGCGGCAGAGCAGGGCTGGAGCCCTCTGCTCTCGCCCCATCGGCCACCCCTGTCAGCCTGCCACTCCGCAGTGGGTTTCCCATGGCAGACTTGGCCTGGTCCAAACCTGCTCGGCAGGCAAGGTGGTCTAGCTGCAGGCTGGGTTGTAAATTCAGCAACTTCCTTTTATGTAGTCAGGGCTTGTTAATTTTTTTTAATACCCTTTGAATACAGGTAAAGAGCAAAGCGCAGGCAGGCCAGAGGGAGTGTCTGCAATCAAGGGAGCGTTTCCCGTTCAGCCCACCCACCTGCTCCAATTAGCACCGTTAGCTTATTCATTAGCTTTGTGGGATGGATCGGTGGGGATTGAGCCTGATGCGGTACCAGCCGGGCAGAGGAGGGCTCTGGGGATGGTGCGGGGAAGAGAGAGGCTGTCACGGGAGAGGAAGCTGGGAGAGCCTGGCTTGTTTAGTCTAGCAAAAGGCAAAAGGCAGGCTGGGGGTGAAGCTGATTGCTCTGTATAAATACATCCAGGGGGTAAACATCAGGGAGGGAGAGGAGCTAATGTAAGCTATGAAGGACAGTGCTGGCACAGGAGATGGGGCTGAACTGGCCCTGAATAAATCCAGACTGGATGTTGGAAGCAGGGTCCTGCCCAGAAGGGCAGGATGGATCCAACAAATGGCTAGGAGCATCCCAATGGACCTGGAAGGGTTTGCAGGGGAGGGTGAGATGCGGTGCATGATTCACTGAGCTGGGAATATCTGGGAATTTCCCTGCCTGTATAGACAGGGAGGCTGTTGCCCAGCATATCTGATTGAAGGTGCTGGGAGAGGACCCCGGCGAGTGGAGTTGAGATTTGTGATGCTCAGTGGGGCAGGTCTGCGGGCTGAGTGTGTGTCTGCACGGCAGCACATGGTATTTGAAGAGTATTAGAAAACTGAGCAGCAAACATGCTCGACAATCTTGAGGTGGTGCCTAGCGATGCTGTGATAAGCGACGTGTGTGTGTGTGTGTGTGTGTGTGTGTGTGTTGTTGTGTTTTGATTTGGTTTTAGTTTTTTTTAAAAAAAAAACTGCAGAGGAAGTACTTGCACCCAGTTTGTGAGCTGGTTATATCAGATACAGAACAATTGCACCATGGGCGTGTAACAACGGATGCTGTTCACACCCTCATTTTTTTTCAACACCTCCCCTCCTCCCCCAAAATAAATTTTGCTCTATTTTTTGTGGGGTGGGAGGAAGGGGCTGTTTTCTTTTTTAGTTGGCTCTGACTTGGAAAGGAACAAACTTGTTAACATGTGTGACAGAGGCGTGAGAGCGTGCCTGCATGCGTGGGTGGGGTGGAGAGCGGTGCTTACTCTAGAGATGAGCCGGGTCTTCAGAGATCAAATGAATCTCGTGCACCTTCCCGTACAGAGCAGATTCTCTCCATCTTTGGCCACCTGCCTCACCGTGCTCCCAGATGGAGCCATTATGACCAGGGGAAGGAAGCAGAGAGGAAGAGAGGTCAGAAAAATGCTGAAAGACAACTTGGAGGTCCAAGCATCACAGAAACTAGTAGAGAAAAAATAGCCATAGGTATATACACAGCGAGAATTTCTGTCCCTGCTCTGCCTCGCACATGCATGCGTATTATATACATAAGCATAAAGTATCATTAGTGTTTACAATGTCATCAATCATCGTGGCATAAGACAGGAAAGGAGGGTTTTTCCCCCCCAGGCTAGATTTTTCATGACAATTTTGCAAGACACGTATATGCATATAAATAAAATGGTGATATATGGCCAGGCTGAAGATATTTATGTATTCTGTACACTTGGAGAGTGCCACATTATCAGGTTCCCTTTAAATTTCCTTTATTCTCTTTGCATGTACCACACACTGTGAGTATTTGTGCATGTTGTGTAATGTACACACATGCTTGGGTTTTGACTTAATAAGCCATTGCATGTTCCCCAAGTTTCTAAAACAGGGACCAGAGAGCAATATCATGGGTGCTGTGGAATTGTTCAGGTTCCATACATCACTGCACAGCCCCAGATGATCCGATGATCTTTTCCTCCTGATGTACGTTGAGCCCCAGTGCTGTGCTCTGCACACAAGCCCTAGGTGAGCTTGTTGTTCAGTTGTCCCTCAAAGCTCTTTCTGTGCTGCAGCACTGAAGACGTCCTGATGTCGCTTTTGCTGCCCTTGCCTCTCTCCAGGCAGAGCAGATATTTTCCTGGGTTAGGAGGCAGTGGAAGCCCCCACTGCTTTGCTGGGATGGATGCACATCAGTGCTCGTAGTCCCTAAAACCTCTTGCAGGGTCCATTGCCGTGGCTTCACAAAGGCTTCCAGTGAGCAGATCCACCCAGCCCTGGCCCGGCAAGGGCGCAGGGACCAGTTTTACTCCATCCATGGTCTTAAGGGAGGCGGCTGAACACACCCAGAGAAACCTCTGTGGTCGGCAGCCTCGCAAACCAGCCTCCCCACCTCCATGCTCACGACCAGCCCTCGCCACCCTGCCTGGCTCTGCCGCAAACCAGCCGAGGTTTAGCTCCCATCCATCGCCGCGCAGGCGCTCAGAGGCGGCTCTTTGCATTTATCTCCTTGCCGTCCACCCAAGAAAAGACCCATATTGTCTCCAAGGCAAAAAGAAAGCTGCTGTGTCACTTGAGCACGGTTGTTTTATCTGGAAAGGGGCTGAGCGGCTTTGAAAGCCTGTTTCTATCCAGCTCCACATGCGGGGTGGGGGGGGCTTGGGGGTCCTCAAAAGGTGCAAATTGCAGCTGCACAATTAAATAACGGGGTGTGTCCCAGCCTCCGCGGTCCCCTGGGCAGCACAGCCCTAACGAGGAGACAGTGGCATTACTAATCAGGGCTTTGACCTTTACATGGCTTTTATTTAATACACATTCCACACTTCCCCAAACTCCCATCCAAAACATTGACATTTCCGCTGATAGATTGGGTCAGATTTTGGAGTAGTTGGGGGACTCAATTCACTCTTACAATGGTTAAATTCTTACAGCTAAATGGGCTTATTCAGTTAGTGCAGCAGCTGGTGTGATTTCGAGAAGAAAATAAACATTTCCTTCAAATATTTTGATTGGCAACTGGACAACTGAAATACTCAAGCTCAGATTGCCAGGGTCCAAAAAAGCAAATGGGGGCTGGACGGCAAGTAAGCGAGGCAAACCGTAGTAAATCCTCGGAGGCAGCACCACCACGCAGATGTGTGTGTGAGATGCGCTGGGGAAGGGGACAGAGAGGTGATTTTTAAAGCCCGTTGTCAGCCGTGATTTCGATGGGAGCGTGGGGCCCGAGGGCACTGCTTCACCCGCTCCTATTTCCTCGGTGTTTGCTTAGCACGTTTCTTGCTCCAGGTTGCTGTTTGATGGCTGGCTGAGTGTGATGGAGGGTCGCTTTGCTGCGGAGTTAGGTGCTTATGGAGGGTATTGATGGCGATGGTTTATTTGGACCTTGCTGGAGCTGTTTCAGCAGAGATCTCCTTGGACGCAGGGCAGGAGGGCTGATGGCCCTGGCTGCGGCGGCAGACATGAGGCTCTGACCTGTGGGGATCCATCAGGTGGAGGGGCAGCCCTGAGGCGAGGGAGCTGAGACGGAGGGGCAGCTGTGAGGTGAGGGAGATGGGATGGAGCAGAAACGCTGAGGCGAGGGCGAAGATGGAAGGGCAGCCGTGAGGCGAGGGCGCTGAGGTGGTGGAGCAGCCCTGAAGCAAAGGGGCCAAGATGGAGGGGCACCCTGAGGTGAGGGGGCCAAGATGGAAGGGCAGCCCTGAGGTGAGGCAGCTGGTATGGAGGAACAGCTGTGAGGTGAAGGAGACAGGATGGACAGCCCTGAGGCAGGGGCTGCGATAGACGGGCAGCGCTGAGGTGCAGGAGCCGGGGCGGAGGGGCGGCCCTGAGATGCAGGAGCCGGGGCGGAGGGGCGGCCCCGCAGCGCTGGGCTGAGGCGCAGGACGCTCCCCGCGGTGCGGGCGCTGGGCCGGTGCCGGTCCCGGTCCCCGCCTGGCGGCTCCCCACGCCGAGCGCGGGCTGCAGCGAGGCCGGCGCGGCCGCGGCTCCCTCTAGCGGCCGCCTCCCGCCGCGGGCCCGGGCGCTGCTGGCGGCGGGACAGGCCCCTGCCCCGGCCTGGGCCCTGCGGGGAGCCGGGGCCCCTCCGCGCCCCGCCGGCCTTGGGCAACGTGGCGGCGCGTAACCTGCGGGCCCCGACGGGAGCCGCTCTCCGGCCGGCAGCTCGGTGCCTGTGCCCGTGCCCGGCCGGCCAGGGCGGCTCTGGCCCCGGGGGTGGCGGCGGGCAGCGGGCAGGGACGGGCTGCCCCTCCCCGGGCTGCTGAGGGCCCCGAGGAGCCGGGGGCCGACATTACACGGCGGGGCAGCCCACACAGCCCGGGGAGGCTGAACCCCCTCAGATAACACAGAGGCAAAGCACACATGTGGTTTTGGGGCTGTCTGGGGCTTTGGTTTAGCCGCAGACCGGTGGGGGAAAGCTGGAGCTTTATTCCGGCCCAGACTTTAAGCCCAGGGCCCAGGGAAGATGAAAGCGAGTCGGTGCCAGTCGCTGGGATGCCCCATGCGCTCCGGCACAGCCGAGGGATCGGCTTTGGAAGGGATTTGCTTTCCAAGGGATCCATCCGCACCCCCACACTCTCCGATTTACAGGAGCCCAGCCCTGCAGAGAGATGTGGCCTGGCACCGGGAGAGCTTGCCCACTGCCCGCACAGCTGGAGTGTCTCTGGACCCGCCAGCATCGCTCTGCTTTGCTCGCCACGCACGCAGCCTGTAATTAACACTCTTACACACTTGTGTCTAAATTAGGAGCAGGGACCCACTGCCAAACGTTGCAAGTTCAAGCCAATAAAACGTGGCCTCTAAAAAAAAAAGAACTCCTTTGAGTGTGTTATAGAGGAAAAGGGAAGTGTGCCCTGAGCACTTACGTTTCATTTCGATTTGCATTTTATGGAATATTATTTATGGGCATGTGAAAGCTAATGAAGGAGCGCGGTCTGATCGCCGGAGATTGTCATCTGCTTTTGGGAAGGTAGTGAGCAGCGAGCTGTGTTTTCTGGGGGCTGGGAGGGAATTCAAGACTGCTTTCTCTCAGTGTATGGCAAAACAGTCCAGCTGCTGGGGCTGCAGTGGCAGGGCTGCGTGCGTGTAAGGAGGAGGCATTCAGAAAATAGCACTGTTCCTCTCCAGTCCAGGGTCAGCCAGGATTTTTGTCCCATGATCCTACCTTATGCTGTGATGCTGCTGGATTGCTAAAACTACAGGCTCCGGTCAAGCTGCTGCTTGCAGAGCTGGTCTCCAGACCTCAGCTCACAGCGCCTGCGATGCTGTGGTTTGGAGTTGTGGTGCTGCTTTTGCAGTAGCGTGGCTTTGGGATGGGGCAGAGCGTCCTGCTGGCAGGTTGCGGTGTGAAATCAGGTTGGCTTGGTCAGTTGTGAGCATTTTTCACAGCGCTGTGCTTATTCTAGCCAACCCAAGCACGCTACCCCTTTGCACAGCATGCAACCGGGAAGGCCCTGTGGCCCGGCAGCCGCTTCCACGCTGGGCTCGGCTGCATCCAGCCCCGGGTGTGTGCAGAGCAGTGTGGTTCGTGACGGCTTTGAGCAGCTCCTCTCTTATCTCACACCAAAGCCGCAGCCACGTTCACAAACCAGGTGCTCCCCCACCTTTCTCCTCCGTGGAGCCTGCGTGGGAAGGCAGGCGCTGCCGATTGCCCGCAAAATGGCTGGAGGGGAGGGAGGAGCCTCCCCTGCCCTTCTCCTTCCAGCGGCTGATGGCTGCAGGACTCACCTGGGATGAGAAAGAGGGTTCAGATCAACCCCCCTCCCTATCTGCTCCTCCAGAGCATGCCCTTGCCACTAGTTAGCTGGAAGGGATTAGCTCAAGTATTTTTTCCTGGGGAAACGCTGTAAGGCCTGGAACACCCGCCCTGAGATGTTAAAAAATGCTTCATCATAATAAATATATATAAAACACACATCCCTGTGCACGCATAGCAAATATACAATCAAATGAGTGTGTCCGTGTATATATATATATATATGTGCGTATCTAAAAGCAACAAGCTTTTAGTTTTTATCTAAAAACCCCCAAGTGTTTATCACACTCACCTCACATTTTCTTGCTCTGAGTCGATTCAAAATCCAGCCGATGTGACAAAAAGAAGTCACTGAGGCCAGGTGGCATCCCACCGCCAAAGCAGAAGGGTGCAATCCCCCTGCTCCTGACAAGGGAACAAAAAAGGTCTTGGGAGTAAACGGAAAGGATGAGGAGCCACCTCCAGCTAGCCGAGGCTTTGAGCTTGGTCCCCCAGCCAGGCACTTTGATCTAGAACTGTTGTTTCTAGAGACATCTATCTCATGAGGGGTGTTAAAAGGCTGAGAAAGGCGCAGTCACAGCGTTTCTAGCCGCGCCCTCCAGCATAACCAGCACCAGAGCTTGATGTGGGGCTGAGGTCTCAAGAACAGAGGTTTCGTATCTCTCCTTGGAGAGCAAAACTCATTCCTCTCCATCTCTGATGTGCCCAGGCCAGAGGTGTGCTGGGCTCTGTAAGGAAACGGCACCAGCCTCAGGACAGCTGAGAGAGCCATTGAAAAGCCCTGAGGTCCTCAAAGGATCTGCTGGTGCGGATTCTTATCTCTAACCTGGGCTTTCTGCAGGAGGTTGGGGTTCGGCAGCGCCGGGCAGAGATCCCTCTGCAGTTACAAGCTGGCTGCAACCCCCTGTGGGTTTAGACACCACCCCCTCCCCCCCAAGAAAAGGCACTGGGGGGGTCCAGCATTCGAGGGAGCTGGGTAACATCCCCACCATGCTGACCCAAACCTCCCTTCCCCCAGCAGAAGAAAGCCTGGATTTCTCACTCTCTTTATCCTCTTGGAAGGAGAAAAATACACAGAGAAATCAAGCAGAGGGATATTGTGGCTCCTAGCTTGGGAGTTTTCAGCCGTGTGTTTATCAGCTCCATCCCCTGATGGTATCAGCATGAGCAGGCCACCCACAAGAAGGCTTAGCAGGCTGGTCTGGACTCCAGCTTTTCCTCTCTGTCTCCGTGTGTGTGTATATACACCACCGACTATCCCAGGGACCGGCCGTCTGGGGCCTGCATCCATTTATTTACTACACAGCTGATGTAATGGCTAAACATTTTTTTTCTGTGTTTATGGGGTGTGTTTTTTTAATCTGCCAGAGATTAATAGACCCCTAGAGAAGTCAGCTTAGTCATGTCCCTTCTTGGATAGGAAACAACAAATTTTAGAACAGGAAATGGGACCAACTTAAACAAATGGGTTTAGGATTTTTGTATTTAAGTTCCCCAGCTCTCTTCCTTGGCAGATCAAGAGATGCTTTACCCTCTGACTTTAATTCTTTGGGCAGGGGATGGCCCAGGCTATACGACAAACTCGCCAAGCCTCGAGGATAGAGCTCTAACCACCCACTTTCTTCCTCCACCCCACAGGCACGTCAGATCTGAGCCCCTTCTCTGACCCCCGGCAGTTCGATCGCTCCTTCCCGACGCTGCCAGCTCTCACCGAGACCAGGTTCTCCGACCCGCGGATGCATTACCCCGGTGCCATGTCCGCTGCCTTCCCTTACACTGCGACACCCTCCGCCACGGGCATCGGGGGCATCAGCATGACCAGCATGCCCACCACGACGCGCTTCCACCACACTTACCTGCCACCCCCTTACCCCGGCTCCACGCAAAACCAAAGTGGACCCTTCCAGGCCAACCCCTCTCCCTACCATTTGTACTATGGCACGTCTTCGGGCTCCTACCAGTTCTCCATGGTGGCGGGCGGCGAGCGCTCGCCCACCCGGATGCTCTCTTCCTGTACAAGTGCCTCAGCGGGGAACAACTTAATGAATCCCAACCTGGGCAATCAGAACGACGGGGTGGATGCAGACGGGAGCCACAGTAACTCGCCAACGACCATGACGACTACTGGGAGAATGGATGAGTCGGTCTGGAGACCCTACTAGGAGGAACTCAAAGGGGCACCGGTATCTTTAACTTAATCAGCCACTGTTACGTTACTCCTTTTCGTAGTGAATAAAGCAAAATGATGCCTAGGGAAAAGGTAAACCAAAGTCTCCCAAACCAAAAGCAAACCAGGATCTTCTGCATGCAAGCGTGGGCAAACATCAAGCGAAGACGGACCAGGACCTACGTTACATTTCAAGATGAACATCCACGAGGCTTGAATTTGTCGCTTGATGTGGTTCCTTTTGTACGTTTTTAAGTATGTGGATTGTACATAGGGAAAAACAAAAGGACGAGTGGAATCAGATGTTTGTTTCTTACAGAACACTTCTCAGTCATCTCACTCCTCTTCCTCACACAAAGCATTCAAACGTTACAAAAAGCTCACCCTTCTTCTGCAAAATGTTTCAGAGAAGAGAAAAGACCAGGGAGTTGTCCAAGCCACCTCTCTGTCAATGCAGGAAGACTGAACTTATAAAAAAAAGGAAAAAAAGAAAAAGAAAAAAAAAAACATCGTCTCGTCTCCTTCCCTCCCCACCAGTGTAGGGTCCCTGACCACCAAAGAGCTCCGGGACGACGCCAGAGCCACATGCGGCACGTGAGAGTCTGGTTTACAGCACAACCGCGGGGACTCGGGCACGCGCGGGGGCTGCGTGCTCCTCGTGGCTCAGCCGGCATCAGCCATGTGAACAAGAGCTGTGATGTGATTGTTGTTATTTGTTGTTGACGACAGAGGTTGTATTCTTCATTTTTGTCATTGTCGTCATTTTTAAAACAGTAACGTGGTTGATCCCGTGCCTGACAGATCCCCCTTTCCTGTATGTTTACATATGAGATGTACTTTTTATGAGACGTGTTTTGTTTTGTTTTGTTTGCTCTTTTGTCCTGACCTCACCATTCAATTCTTTGCTCCTCTTAGCAAATCTCAGTGATGGTGGCTGAAGTGAAGGCGGCGTTCAGGACAATCCAAGATGCACTTCCAAGCGCGTTAGCTGCAAAAGGGACTCGGGAGCCTTTGGCATGACCCTGCCACCGCTCTCTGGTTCTTCCATTCATCCTCTCTGAGTGGCAACACACGCAGCTGGTGGCAAAGCATCATATTTCTGATTCTTTCCCATGTTTTCACCCAGAGTGGATTGACACGATGACTTTTTTTTTTTTTTTTTTTTTTTACTAAGAAACAACTTACACTTGTCAGTTCATACTGAAAGCTCTAACTGAGATTTGGAGAAAGGAGCAATTTCTACTCAGTCCCTTGGTGGTGGGAATATGGTGAAGCAATGTTATCTAGCCTTTTCTGGCCCCTCACCCCCTTTCCTTTCCCCCAAGTGACCCAGAGCACGGGTATCTTGCTGTAGATGACTAAGCTGAAGAAGGGGCACTCAAGGTCCTGCCAACCCATCGGTAGCCAGTTGCATCATGTGGCATTTGGAGGAACCGGGTCTCCCAGGCACCACACGCCCTCGTAGCTGATACCAAAGAGATTGCAACCTGAGCGGGACCGTGCCGGGAGCTCGCAGGCAGCAGGAGAGGCACAGGGGCTCCCCCGAGGCTGGGTTAGCCGCCTGGCTCTGACACACACTGCAGGGTTATGTCGCCTCCCGCAAGCCGGCTGTGCTTTCTGCTGGCGTGGGAATTCGGGCAGGATTCGGGATTCCTTGTGCTGGCAGGACTGAGGGTGCATGGGCAGGTCTGCAGGGAGCGTGTAACTGCAGTACTCACTGCCTTCTGGAGCCTGCCCTGCAGCAAGGGGACGCGGACGGTCCCCAGCCCCCAGTGCCACCAGTAACCAAACCTTTTTTCTTTTTCTTTTTCTTTTTTTTTTTTTTTTTTTTCTGCATGAACATAAGAAAATGGAACCCCCACAGCTGCCCTCCCGGCCCCTCTGTCTAAGTTACACCATCACAGCCGCGCCGCCTATCACCAAATCTCAGTTGGCAGCTTGTCAGCACTCGGTTGAGGTACAGAGCGTTGTAATTGCACTACCACGTCAAGACTGGAGCAAGACATCCTGGCTTTAGTTGGAAAGCTGCAATGACCACTCATGAGTTACATAAGCAACGAGAAGAACAACTCTTTTAAATAATAATAATAATAAATAAAAAAAAAAAGCCCTACCCCAGCAAAACTGCAATCTTTACTTGCCTTAGCAACAGCGAGCACCTCTCTGGTGCTCGCCAGCTGTAGAAACTGGACCACGGCAGCCTGTGTTTTGATGCATTTACGTTTATCATCCGATCGCGCCACTGATTGAAAGCACAAAGAAGACAAGGCATTCGTAGTACTAGGTTAATTTAAGACTGTTTGTAGTGAATTTTAAAAAAATAATAATAAAAAGAATGGCAACGATGTTATTTTTATGACATATTGTCATGTGAAGGTGTAAATATATGCACCTCTATTGTATGCAAATGGTCACGAGACAGGCCAACGTTTTTTGCTTTGCACTATAATTTGCTTTTTTAAAAAAATGCACAATCGCTTGTACAGTAAAACCCCTTTGTCTGGCTCACAGAATATTTAACTATAAAATCTAATTTTTGGTCTTATTTGTTATAATAATATAATTCTTAAATGTGTTGAAGGATCCGATTCTTAATAATGCTTCTAATACTTGTATGTGCAGGGTAAAATAACAACAAACAACCAAGGAGGTGAGAACAAAGATCTTTGTAGATAAAGAAGGCTAAAGTTGTTGATTTTTTAATGGTGTCTGATGATGGACATTAAAAAAAAATGCTAGTGATACCAAATAATGTGGTTATTTGTGTAATATACCAGCCCTACTTGAAGGTAATGCCCTATATTTAATATGTAGCCCATCTTTTTAACCTGTAGCACTTGTCACTGGGGAGGGGGGAGGCGGGGAAGGAGGGAGAGGAAGAGGAGGGTCTGCTCCTGTTGAAGTCATTGGAAGAAGCTCTCACTGGAGGGGTCTCTGCTGCGCTGGCTTCAGTGAGAACAGAGTTGGGCTCCCTGGTGAGCGGCTGGAAATCGTGTTGGTACGAAGCCACAGCAAAGTGGTCAGTTCTGCTTTTCTCTTATCGGTGTCGATGTTCTTATCCAATGTACGTGATTATATCGTCAGGCCTCCGTGTAATCATTTTAATGACTTTCCATGTGGAATAATAAACATACGGTTACAAGTCTGTCCGGTGCCTCCCGCCTGCTCACTTCTCGCCGGGGGGGGAGCAGGTCTGTGCCCTGGTACATGAGAAGATTCATCACGCTGCTCCTTCACCAGGGGCTCATCCCGGTGCCTTCACCCCATGTGTGGGGGAGCTCACAGCTGCTCTCGCCCACAGTTTGGCCTGAGCAGGCATTGCGGGGCTGTCTGGGGAGGACGGCAGGCAGTGGGATGCAGGGAGACGATGGAGACGCACGACCCAGGCTCTGAGAAAACCTCTTTAGGCTTCTCCAAGGGTGGCAGGGTGAGTCTGAGCCACAAACGCTGCGCTGGGCTAGACCTGACAAGGTGATCCCTGCATCCCCAGCCAAGCATCCGACACCCCGACCGCCTCCTGTCATCGCTGCGCTGCTTCCCGAGACACAAAAACTCTGAGACAAATATTAAACAGGACCCAAATTCCCAGCTGGTGCGAGCCCAAACCCCTTAGCACTCACCACTCGCCTCCAGAACCCAAATGACAGCTGAAAAGCAGAAAATAAAATAAAAATAAATTAAAAAAAAAAAATAGCCCAGCCTACAATAGCGCCTGATGCCAGTGCACTGTAGGCTGGGGGCTCCCAAGGAGCCAAGGCACTCAACGCAGGCGTTATTCATGAGCCTGGAAAAGGCAGCAGCCGCAGCGTGCCGAGCTGATGCCAGCGCCTTGCCCATGGAGACGGGTAGGCACGCTGGAGCTGGTGCTTCTCCTTTTCTTTGCAGCATCTCCGTAAGCGCAGAAAAGAGGAAAAAAAAAAGGAGAAGGAAAAAAAAAAAAAAAAGGAAAAGCCCAGACAAAACCACAATAAATGCTAATTCCCCAGCCCTGGCCAACGGAAATATGTTTCAAGTCAAACCCTAGACATACCCGCCTTTTCTTCACAGCTCCTGGGAGAGGAAACACCCCCGAGGTGTAGCTTTTATTTACAGGAACTTTCCATTCCAAACTGATCCGCGCTTTACCCGTGGCCTGCAATGAAAAGAGAGGAGGAGAAGAAAAGGAAAAAGACAAATAAAACGGGATTTGTTTTACCGACAGGCACTGGGTTGCCCATGGAAAAAGGGCTTTTGAGGGGTGCAGCCCCTCTGCAAAGTGGGTTTGGGTGATGCTGGTCGGGGCAGTGAGGCTGGGGATGGGGCAGGCGCTGCCAGTCAAGGCGATGCTGGACCAAGCCAGTGCCGGGGGGGACCACGACAGCGGCTAAAATGTAACTGGGAGGCCCAGGTAGCTCAGCGAGCCGATGGTGTTAAATGTACCCAACACCTGAGGGCCAGATGGGCATTATTTTTATTTATATGGGTGTTATTTTTATTTATATGGGCATTATTTTTATATGGGCACCTACCAAGCACAGGATGCAGGGGATGCTGGGGTTGCATCTTGCTGATACACAATTTTTGCACCAGTTTAATGAATTTAAACGGGAAAGCCAGAGCCCAGCGTGGGATGTGGGGTGCATCAGCTCCTCCCACAGGCCCTTTGGGACCTGAGAGCAGCCACAGATGCCGGCCCTGGGTGCCAGACAGCAAAGCCAAGTACCCGAGGGCTCCCGCTGGTCCAGGGGACCATTGTAAAACAGGGCTGAAGGCAGTGGTGTGGGGCACTCAGAGCAGAAATGTTTGGGGATTCTTTCGCAAATGAAAACTGAAAGGGGAAAAAAAAAAACATCACTGGAGCTTGGATGACTTTTTTTTTTCTTTTTTTTTTTCAGATATTAAATTGAGTGGAGTTTGGGCTAAAAAAGCTCCTAGGAAAAATGAAGAATATTTCCTTTGAGAACAGAGCTAACAAAAGTCTCAGCAAAAATCTTACTACATTCTCTTTCCAGACCAAACTCTAAATCCCAGCCTCTGTTTTAACGACTGTGCTGTGTCCAAACTGCCTGTCTTAGTAAATAAACTTTTAATTTGCAAAAAGTTTCTAAGCTACATGGGACATAGGGGAAGGAGCCTGCCTTGCCGTCGCAGGGTCTCACCTTGCCCTATCCGTCATCAAGCCCTTAATGAACCTTGCACAAATGAGCCACCAGCATCATTAAGGCTATGTTCCTATGAAACAGTGGGGCCAAATGGCTCTGTGAGGTGCTCAGCACCCTTCCCGCACCACCCAGGACCCCTTGAACCTGCAAACAACCCCGGTGGACACCCATCACCTGGACCAGCGTGAAACAGAACCACCGGCTCCCAGTTTGGCACCCTCGCCTGGGCACCCACGGGGGGGTTAATCCTGCCGCAGGGCTGTCCTGCTGGAAAGGATGGGTGGTTTGTTGGGTTTGGGCTTTTTTTTTTTTTTTTTTTTTTTGTTTGTTTGAATACTGCCTATTTAGAAGCTAAATGGAGGAAAACATGGAAAATTCATTAGGGTGTCTGGGAAAGTGTTAGGTTACATGTCATTCACATCTACTTACTCAGCGGGACCTCGCGCCTTGGGGGAGATATGTATTTATATATATATTTTATATATAGGAGTTTTTTGGGGGGTTTCTCTCCATTCAATTCCCAGACAGGTACTAAAGTGACCCCTTTTGCTTCTCAATCTTCAGAATTCCCCCCCCCCCCCCCCCCCAAAGCGGAGCTGCCCCGTTTGACTTGGCCTGGCTGAGCACTGTCCCCATCCCACCGCTCCGGTGCCAGCCCTGCTGCTCAGCATCTCTGCGAGGTGGCCGCTGCCGTTCCCACCCGCATGGAAAAGGTGGGAGCAGTTAAACCCAGGCCCGTAAAGGGCAAACACGCAGCCACGCCAGGACCTGCTGGCAGCGAGCCCCGGCTGGCTGCTGCTTCGGTGCTGGCTGGCAAGAGGCTTGGCGAGGATGGGAGCTGGGAGAAGAGCAGGCAGGGTGGAGGGCTGGGTCCATGCCCAAACTATAAAACCCGAAAAAAACAATCCTTCATTCCTGATCGCTCAGAATTTCTCAAGTTTGGTGCAATACAAAAACAACCCAATAAAAACATCGGTCTGGGGTTTTTTCACTGGGGTCACAAGAGCTGTTTTGTTCGGCTGCAGCCAGGATGTTTCGTTTTTCAGATCTGCTATAGCTCCTCTTTCTTCCCAGCTTCGGCCAGTCCCGGTGCCACCATCCAGCCCTGAACCACAGCTTGTTCAGCTAAAGTCAACCCCAAATCTTTCCATGTATTACAGAGGAGACTCTCCAATTCCAAAAAATAAAAAAGGGGGGTGGGGGTGGGGGGGTGGGTGGGTGGGTGTGAAGAAAAGAAAAAAAAGGCAGGCTGTGTTTTCCCATAAATAGGACTCCAACAACAAACCCTCGCTGCTCGGCTCGTGCCAGGACGCCTGTGTTCCCCGGCGCCTGCTTGCTCCTAGCCCATACGCAGGGAACAAGGCTGGGGCATGGCTGTAGGTAAGAGCTGGCCCCATGGCATGGCACGGCACGGCTTCAGACACTGGGTTGTGGGGAGGAAGGGGCAGCTGAGGCCAGGGCTGCAAGGGGAGCTGGGGCTCCGAGGGATAATCCCCATCCCGGGGTGCACCGTGGCTCTCCTGGCTGGGGAATGGTCCAGTTGGAAGAGTTAGGGTTTATTTGTGGTGGGGCTGGGGCACCTCTGCCATGCCATGGTACCCGCCTTGGAAATGGCTCCCTAAAGCCGGTTTGGGATGGAGGTTGTGCTTGGGGCTAAAACAGGCAAAAAAGCTGGTGGGAATTCAGCACCCAAATACTTCTGCACAGGTCAGGAGTCTTCCCAGTGCCAGAGTTCAACCCGGTTCCCTGGATCCCCATCAGCCTCCTTGAATCCCTCCCGTCCTGCAGGGATGTCACTGGGCACAGCATCCTGACGGCACCCACACGCCAGTGCTGGCTGCACCACGGGGCAGCAGCTGCACCCAGAGCAGCAGCAACATCTCAAACCCCCCCCCCCAAGCACTTGACGTGCCATTCTGCACGAGGCTTAATAACCTGCACTATTTTTTATTTAAGCCATGCAAGCAAAGTTGCGTGTATAACTGTTAATTCCCTGACAGCAGCAGGCTGAGATGCAGGGAAGGTGTTGTCTTGTGCAGAGGTTGGGCTGGGCTGGGAGATCAGAAGAGTTTAAATTAAAATAGGTTCATGCCCGGTGAGTCTTTATTCTTGGCTTAACCCACAGAGGCTAAAAACGATGGTAGCGACACGGTGCTGGGATCCCGGCTCGCTCCACCGAGCACCTCCCGCCGCCGTCAGACACCGGGCAATGAAAGCACCTCGACTTCAAAGGGCCAGGGCAGAGGAGGATGGAGAGTGAGGACTCATTAACCTTGGAATTGCGTTAGATTGGGGCGATAGCGGGCTTTAATTAGGTCAGCCGAGGCAGGCAGGGGAGCCGAGGCTGCATCCCGGCGGGAGCACGTGTGTGTGCGCGGTGCCGTTTCGGCGCACCCCCCCCCCAGGTGAGCGCCCCTGGGCGTGCACCTGCCTGCGTGGGCAGCGTGCACACGCGTGACCAGGCATGTCGGCGTGGCGGGGGGACGCGTGCCCGGCGGCACCCAGCGGCACCCACCCCCTCCCACCAGCCCCACTCAGGCATCTCCAGCCGGCCGGACCCCCGCGGGGATGTGCTGCTGTCCTGGGGATGCTGTGGTCCTGCAGAGCAGGATCTGGCCTTGGGAGCGGGTCAGGAGCATCAACCGCCGCTGCTCCAGCCCCTGCGGGGTCAGTCCTGCCGGTGCTTCGATGGGTGCTGCTTTTAAACATTTACAACTTGCCCCAGGCTCCTGGCAAGCAGCACCAGTCACCTCCGGCCTGACACCTCACTCCAAGGAGCACGGGGCTGGGAATCCCACCGATCTCTCAGGTGGGCAACCAAACCAACGCTGGGATGGCACCAGGGAGAGCAAAGCGGTCATGGGGAGAGCAGCAAAAGCACCGGGATGCTGCCCTGAACTCCTGCCCGCGGCATGGGGCTGCCTGCATCCCCCCTCCCCACAGCGACGCAGGAGTGACAATAAACCACCAGGGACATTTTGGGGCTGGATTACCCAAATTCTGGCTCTGCCCACATGGTGATGCCGGGCAGGTGGGTGGCCAAGGACCAGGTCAGGCTCTCCATCACTACACATTGGTGATTCCCCTCCGGTGATCCGGTGAACCCCTTCCCCAGCCCCCGCCTGGGCTCTGGCTGAGCTCCAGGAGGGATATTTCACACCGGTGCTACCAGGCAGCAGATTTCCTTTCCATTCTAGCGACTTGCAAAGCCCCTCGGGTCCCTGCAAACGTATATAGCTAATTTTTTAAGATGGGGAGGAAAATAACCGTAGCAGACCTGGGTTTGGCTGCAGAGAGGGGACTTGGAGGTGCTGGTCCTGGGGCCGTCCCTGGGGTGGCTGCAGCCCCGTCCCGCTCCCTTGGCAGGTTTTGCTGTTTGTCTTTGCAGCCAGTGGGTTTATTACGACTGGGAACACCCAGGTTTTTTTTCACTGTCTGCCATGAAATCGATACAGTAATTTCATTTCTCAGTCATAAATGAAATGAGCTGTAAAGTAAAGTTGGGTGTTTAAGCCAGAGTGAAAGAATGGATTGTTCTAATGGGGGACGTTAACGAGGGGATTAAATGTTTCTGCGAAACCTGGGGGTCCCCAGGCTGGCCCTGCCTGCTGCCGGGTGCTTTTAGGGCTCCCCGTGCCCCCCCCTCCCACGGCTGCGGAGCTGTGTGGTCCAGCGCCCGCGGCCCCCGGCCAAGCCACCAGCATCTCTGCCTGGGTGGGCAGCCACGCCGCGCCCGCTCGCCTTCCCCGCACCCCACTGAGGGCACAGAGCGGCACTGGAGGGGTTTTGGCGTGCCTGTGGCCAAGGGGAGACCCAAGGGAAGGTGCTTGCTGAGGGATGGGGGTGTCGGGGCAGCTCTGCCGGCCCCTCTTCACCAGCATCCTCAGCACGAGGAGGGCTCGCTTCCAGTGGCATTAGACTAAAAGCAAATGGGGAAAACCCACCCAAATCAAAAAGAAGGTGTTTCTTAACAGTAGCCTTTTGGCTGACCCAAAGTGACTGGGCTCCTACTTGGAATTTTTTTGGGGGGGACACAGAACCCCGCTACTTTCTGGGGAGGTTGCTGCTCCCAGGGCTGGCCAGTTCACAGCATGTGGGATGTTTTCCCCAGGTTTGGAAGGCGGGCGCTGCCTGGCCGTTCTCACCGCGGCAGGATTCGCCCAGCTCCACACCATTAAACAGTAAACCCAAAATTTGGTCTTTGTTTTCCTGCCCGTAGCCCGGCAGCCTGACCTTGGGAGCCCTCCTCTCCCAGCAAGCGACCGAGACCCTCATCTCCCCTCCTGCCCCTGCTCCATCATTTATTTTCCAGTGAAAAATGACCCAGCCCTGATCCAGGGCAAGAGAGAGCACTCTGACAAGTCCAAAAGTACGAAGGCCATATTATCTTTAAACCATTTTAAAAAGAAAAAAAAAAAATACCACAGAGAAAGCCCTATTGGGTCAGGAGAGAATCCAGCCAAGTTCCCCAAGTCTGCCCCCCGCTTCAGTTGTATTCCCCTGGAAGTCCTCGCAAAGAAAAACACAGAGCATGAAAAAAAATTTGGTTTTCATTAAAAACCTTGAATGTGAGGGGTTCTGTAGCTTTCAATGGGGCTTTGATTCCTATAGATGATGGAATGTTTTCAGAACATTTAAAAAATGTTCTCCACCTTTCTATCTTATATCGGCAGAAAACTGCGCTGGCGTTTCCCCCCGCCCGGGCGATAGAAGTGGTGAGCATTGAGTGCAGATGCAAACCCTTGCCTTTATTTACCTTGAGGTTTCATTTTAGAAATATGATGATATTTTCTTGTGGCTTTGGAATCAGAGGAGATAATCCACGGGGAGGGGGGCGGGGAAGAGAAATGTGTGGAAAACGCTGCAGGAATTTTCTTAAAGGGGGATTTTTTTATTTTTTTTATCTTTTTTCATTGAGAGAAAGCAGGGTCACTCAGCACTTGCAGGCACCCACGTACCTCCCCAAGCACCATCGTTAGGGAGCACAGAGGCATTTCCAACCCTCTAAGTCATCGCTGGCTTCGTGGAGATCATTGTCTTTGCCGAAAGAGATTATTTTATTGCTGCGTTACATCACTGCTCCTGGACGCACCAGCTGGTGGCTTTTCTAAACTCCCCTTTACGTGGCATCAGCCTTTTGTTTTAATTCTTTTGCACTGACTGTAAAGTCAGTTTCTGGCCTTTGCATTTTGGAAGGTGAGGTTTAACGGGCTGGAGGCAGCCGTAGGGAGATGCCCCCTCCCATCGCAGCGATGCCCACGAAGCCCTGTGATGCCGCGCTCCCACCCCGGTGCTGGGCTGGGACGGCCACGTGTCCCCTCCAGAGCCAGGGCTTGTCCCCGCTGAGCGCAGCCCCATTGTGCCCCGCATCCCCGGGGCCTGGCTGCTCACATTGTTCTCTGCAAAGAGCTTTTTTCCAGCGGTTCAGCCAGCCGGGTCCTCGGGGGCTGTGCCGCGGTGCTGGCTGCGGCCAAGCCGGGCCACGTCACAGCATCCTCGCCGGGAGCTGGCACCACCGTCCCCATGCAAACCCCAGCCAAGCTGGCATTTCAGGTGGCTTCGTGCTTTCTCTTGCGGGAAAGAAACCCCCAAAGCTTCCACGCACCTTAGCATCCCGGTGCCACGTTAGGGCACGCGGCAGCAGGGAGGTGCGAGCCCAGCCCTGGGTGGCTTGTGCCGAAACGCGGCGCCCCGGCACGGGCTGGTTCAACTGGTCGGGCTGGCTGAGCAGCGCCCGCTGCACCCAGACACGCCGCGTTCACCCCTATCGCTGCTTCTTCCCCCCTCCTCATCCCCTTATGTCAGCTCACCTGCTGGTGTGCATTAAAGCCTCATCTCAATTACCAGAGTCATTAGCCACCACCCAAGAAAGGGCCACCCAGTCTGTGGTGGCAGGGTGCCACCGCGGGTGCCCGGCCCCGCTGCCTCGCGCCGAGGGATCACCTGCAGCGCTCCCGGCCCGTGTTTATCAGCCGTTCCTTCCAGAGGGATTAGAGGGAGCCGAGGGATTTGAATAAACCCGAGGGAGCCGTGCACACGCCGCCGCGCGGGCGATGGATGCCAAACCCCGAGGACATCGTCACTCCAGCCCTGCCACGCTGACCCGACGCCTTTGGAAAAGCAGCTGTGGCTGGTTTTGTAGGTGCTCCCCCAGTCGCATCCCTACACAGCCGGCGGGTCCGGCCGATCAGCAGTCCGGGGGGGGCGGCGATGTGGGCCCCTCGCCTGGCCACGGGGCTCTGCCGGCTCTTCTGCAGGCAGGGACAAGCCCGCTCTGCCTGCAGGCAGCTGCCAGGCTGCAGCGCATCAAAGGGTGGGAAGCACCATGGAGTTAAAGCTTCACCTTGCCCCCCACCCCCTCCCCGGGCTGTCCCCAGCTCCCCCAGCCCCTGCCCAGGGGGGTGGTGGTCCCTGCCCATCCCAGCGCCCTGCCCAGGGTGCTGGGGCTGCGGGGGGGGAGCCGGGCTCAGGCGTGCCTGCCTGCCGGAGCTCACGTAGGCAGAAGGTGCCGCCGACCTCGGCTGCCTCCTCTCCGGAGCGGGAGAGGACGGATACCTTCCCTTGCACCATGGGCAGTGCTGGGAGCCAAAGGCATCGTCAAACGGCGACGTGGCTGCTCCTCGTTGTAAGATGTGAATGCTGACAGCCACCCCACCCCCCCCCACCCGCCCCCAGAGAGCCCCCGGGCAACAAGCGGCCAAATAAAAACTGCCCAGCTCCTACCTACCACAAGAAATACAAACATAATTAATTTTTTTTATACATATAATGAAGTTGTAACGTGTTACCCTTGCACTAGGAGCACAGTTACTGCCTCTGTGGCTGCCACTTCAACGCTGCACGTAAAGAGATTGTAAAACACCCTTGCGGAGCCTTCACAGATGCGAGGCTCCCTGTTAATTAGCACGCAGGGTTAATCACCAAAGCCTTTGCACATGTGCTGGCCCTGCACCCAGCAGCATCCCACTGGCCAGCCAGCGGAGGGGGATGCTGATCTGGGCCCCCCTGGGGCTGGGGCATCTTGGAGCCCCAGCGGGTCCCTTGCGTGGCTCCAACAAGCTGAAACGGGTCAAAGTCAAAGTCAAAGGCCCCTCTATAACCCGGCGCAGGGCTGATCTGATGAGCTCTAGCACTTGCCTACAGAGGGGGGGAAAAAAATACTTATTAGATTAAAACCAAGCCCCTCTTCATGAATCCTCTCCCTCTTCCTGAGCCCAATCATTTTAAGAAGCAGAGATGGAAAAAAAAAAAAAAAAAAAAAAAAAAAAAAAAAGCATAGCTTTGAAGAGACTTACCCCTTCACAGGAGATACTTCAGCCTTCTGTAACTTTACAAATAAACTTTGCTTTAAAAATTTGACTTGTGGCACAGTTTTGGCAAATTCAGACCCCTTAAATACACCGTTTCCTGCATTCTTGATTGCTATCTGAAGGCTTGTGAAAATATACAGGTGGATGGAATAAATTTTAACTCTTTGCTCCCCAACCTCACCCTCCGAGTCAAAGTTGCTGCTCTAACGCAGAGCTTGGGGCTGCTTGGGAAGGGACTGGTGGTCCAGGCTGTGGACCAAATCCCCGCTCCGGGATGGGCTGAGGGAGAAATAAGAATTGAGCCTAAAGGAAAAAGCTGGAAATCAGGCTCAGCCCCAGCTTCCCGCTGCGCAGGATTTGGGGACAAGCGGGACGGAGGGGACAGAGACTCCCTGCTTCGCTGGGTGACTCGGTTTGCCTGCTCACGGAACGGCCTCTCGCCGCCGGCAGCAGCTGGGGTCACTTTAACTCACATTTGCAGAAGCCCTGCAAGGCTCTTGCTTCACAATTGCAAAGGAATTTTTATTCTTGGTTTCAAAAAAAAAAAAAAGGGGGGGTAATAATAATAATTTATGGGATGCTGGGCTTGAACCTCTCCCAAGCCCAAGGATGGGGAGGCATCCGCCAGTGCCGGTGGTCCTTGGTGGGCAGACCCCGTCCTGCCCCGTCCCCACGGGCCTGACCTGCCCAGGGCACTGCACCAAACCGCCTCTGACTTTTGGAGAAGGATAAACTCCCCAGGGAACCATCCGACCCCTTTCTCCGTGGGGCAGAGCTTCGCTCTCAGCGAGGTGCTTGTGTCCGAGGTGCCCCCAGCCGCTGGCTGTGACAAGTGGCCTGGCAGGGTCATGCCCACCAGGTGCCAGCCTGGCCGGGACCCTCCCCCGCCCCAAGCCAGCACCTGCATCCCTGCGGGACTGCGAGGCTTGGACCTATTAGATTATATTTTATTATATATTATAACTAATCCTAATATTTCCTGGTTATTTCCTTTCCATCCATCACTCGGATGCTGCCAGGGCTCTTCCAAAACCGCTGGGGCTCTTGGTGCTGGCTTCTCTCCACTCTCAGACCAAAGGGGCTGGGGGGGAAGGGCAAGCCCACCCATGGGTGCCCAGGGACAGAGCGGGGCTGGGGGGGGCCAGGGACGATGATGGTCGGGAGAAGCTGCCAGCACAGTTGTCCCAGCACATTTCCCCAGCACCGTCTCCTTGCTAAAGGAAACAACTCCTGCCCATCGAGTGAGCAGGGAGATTTCAATCATTTAAATAAAATAAAAAAAATTTTAAAAAAAGGAATCAAGGAAGCCGTTCCCCGCCCCCGTTCTCCTGGACAAACAGCCTTTCTTAGCCCACATGCAAGAACTAATTTCTTTCTGCCACATCAAGATACTACGGATCTGAATCAGCTGTTTTTACAGGACTCATTTTTTTTCCTCTCTCTTTTTTTTTTTTTTTTTTTTGCATTTGCCAACAAAAGTACTAAGAGCTTCAGCTCTGGAGATGAAAAATGAGCGGCTGGAAGGAAATGCAGCCCGAAGCCCCAGGTGAGGCGTCGGGGAGGAATCTGTGCTGCCCAGAGCCAGCGCTTTGGCAAGGAAAAGCCAGACACCAAAAGTCCAGTTTCATTTCCACCAGAGCAGCCTACAAATACCAGTGACCCCACTGAGTGAAGCTTGTCTGGAGAGCAAAATAAATGCAAATAAAATAATAGTAATTGGAAAAAAATATAAATCAAAACAATGTATTAAAAATGCCAGCCAGGCTTTTTGCTCAAAGGGGACCCCGGGAGCTGCAGGTACAAGGGGGTCTCTGGTTTTCTTCTGCCCCACGACCCCGGGATTCAGGTGCTGCCCGCAGGCAGGGCAGGGGCAGGCAGGGATCAACCACGTTCCCTGGATCCTCGGATCCTCGGCGAAGGCAGAAGGCAGCTCTGGCTCCGCAGCCACCTCCCGCAGGGCTTGGACAAGGCTCTCCCTCCCCGGGAGTGCAAAGGCAGCACACAGCCCTCCCCGTCCTACCTGCTTAGGCTGCAGGTTTTTAGGACAAGCTTTTTGCTGCGCAACAGCCCAGCTCTGGCGCACATGAAGAATTTTTTTACCCTTGTGTTGGCATGAGGAGCTTCGCAAGAGACAAAACTCGCTCCTGTTCCCACCCCGCTGCTGTCACCGAAATCAGAGTCTTGGGTTCGCTTCCCACGTTACACGTCGCGATGTATTCGGCTACAAGCCATGCTCGGGGACCACGTAGCCACAGTGCATGGGTGATGGACCAAGACACCGGCTCAGCCCCTGCCCCAAAAAGCCACCGTTTGATGCCCAGGAGATTCTGGCTCGCTTGGCTCTGCCTTTCCCTCCTGGGTCAGCCAGGCTTCAGCGAGCTCGGTACAATAACGCTTGGGTTGCCAAAACCACAAGGGAAATAAATATCTGTTTAAAACAAGAAAAAGTGGGGGGAAGGAAAAAAAAAACCAACTGTCGCAGCCCTGCTCCTTTGGTAGGGGCCAAATCTGAGCCAGCATCATCCCTGTACCTGGAACCAACCTCCTGGACCCAGAAGGAGGAGAAAATTCCAGCCCCTCTGCGCTGGTTGCCACTGCAGGAGGATGCTGGAGGTGCCCAGCAAGATGCTGGTAAGAAACCTGCCCTGCAGAGGCTCGGCTGACCAGGAAGGACACATCCGTGCCAGGATGGTGGGGCTGGGACCAGCCATTTCGTCTCTTTTTTTTCCCCTTCAAGCCCAGACAGCAGCCTTGGCCTCGCCTGAGCGATGGACAGAAACACTGACAGGACTTGGACATCTGCATCTGTCAGCCAGGACGTTGCTGAGGGACGGATGCGTGTCGTGGAGGTCCAAACCACCTTCCCAGAGGAGCAGGAGCATCCAAACCTCCCACGGGAATGAAGCCAGTAGGGATGTGGAGTCAGGAGCAGGGATCCTCTCTGGACCACGGTGGCTTTGCTGGTCCCTTTGACCCCAGGGCCACCAGCCTGGCAGAGAAGCCATTTCCCAGCACGCCGAGACTGGGGACAGCTGGTGAGGGAGGGGATTACTCATCTCCACCGGGTTTGCAGCTCCCGGGGGAGGAAGGCTTCTTTCCCTCCCCTGCCCCAGTCTTCCCTCCCACCAGGGAGGGATGTTTGCCTGGCAGGGGCCAGCTGGGACCTCGCTGAGTCAGGCAGGCAGGATGCAGCCGGTTCCCGTGGCTTTGGCACGGAGGGAGCCAGTGGGGCATCGCTGCCGAGCAGAGCTGTGCTGAGATGGGCAAGGGTCAGCACCGCGCACCGGCACCCGCTCCACTGGAGGAGGCAGGCAGCAGCTCCCAGCCGACGGGAATATCCACGTCTAGTGAGAATCGTGGTGGTGATGGGAGGCTGGACAATCCGCTCGGGTGCAGGCACTGCGCTGAAGCTGGGGACATGGGGCCCACCCCAAACATCACCACCCTCAGGGGGGTACAGGGAGCCCGGCATCTCCCTGTTGGTGCCCACCCCGAGCATCGCCACCCTCGGGAGGGCACAGGGAGCCCGGCATCTCCCTGTCGGTGCCCACCCTGAGCATCATCACCCTCGGGGGGTACAGGGAGCCCGGTATCTCCCTGTCGGTGCCCACCTCTCCCTGCAGGGGATGTGGGCTCAGGGCAGAGAGGGGCACATCTACTCGTGAGCCATCGCCCCACTCAGCCTAGCAGGGGCAATTAACAGGAGCCAAACAAGGTGCTGACACCCCACCCCCCCGCCATGTCCCCAAGAAGTGCCTGAAGCGCTCGAACACCGGGGCCAGAGAAAGCCCCGTCATTCTGCAGCTCAGCAAAAGGGCCTGGGCTGCCCCCCACCCACCTCGGGCACCCCTTTAACTGAGGCGACAAGGACTCGCCTTTCCCACCCATTCCCAAAGAGCACTGCAGGATTTGGCTCAGGTGCGGGCTGACCCCTCCCGTGGCTGGAAGGAGCTGGTGGCCCTTGCCAGGACAGGCAGGGCTCATGCCCACCGGCCCAGCTCCTGGGAGCGGAGGAGATGCTGGCCTGGAGCGACGAGAGCTGGCACGGTGCAGATGAAAGCGCCCACGAGTGTTTCAAAGCGATGGACAAGACCAAGGGAGAGGATGAGCAGACACAAACCTGCCCCAGACTGGCCATGCTGGGGCTGGGGGAAGGATGGGGAAGGTGCACGCTGGGATCTGAGCTCTGCCCCAGATTTCTGGAATGACCTCAGGCAACTGCTTTCATCTCACTCTGTCTCTGCAGAACTGGGTTAAACGCTCCCCTCTCTCCTCCTCGCCTGTTTGGATGCTGAGTGGGCTGGAGCACGCGCTGTCACCCAGGTCCTCGTAGGGCTGGTGGCCAGGCTGAGCTGCTCCAGGTCCCATTAGACCCAGTAGCCACTGGGCTCGGACATCCCAAAACACCACATCTATTCACTGCGCAGCTCTGGGACCACCCCAAAAAAACCCTGTTTCCTCTAAAAGAAGGTGGAAATACAGAATTGATCCTGACTCTGGCTTTTCAGCAGCAGGAGGAAAACCGGGCATCAAAGGGGAGCTCCTTGGCTCCTTTGCTGACCATCAGCCCCCTCCTCGCTCCAGCTCCAAGGGATGGAGAAACAGTTGCAGAACCCTGCCGGCTACATCAAGGAGTGGAACGAGGAGCTGGTGGCAGAGCAGAACCCTTTGGGCCCTAAACCCCAGGGGTTTGCGCCTGGGGGCTCACATTTGCACCTCGGTCCACACCAGCCATGCTTCGCCCACCCCCACCTCCCAGCGCAGGGACCCATCCCCACCACCCAGACGTGGATGGGGCAGATGGAGAGTGGCCAGGTTGTCCCCAGGTGTCCCCAACAACTTGCTGGTGTTTGCCAGGAAAAGAGGAAAGGGCAGCCCATCTCCCCCCCTTGCCCCCCCGTGACCTGGGGTCAGGACCCAGCTTATAAGCGCAGGCACTGGAGGGGAGAGAGGATGAAAAAAGGAACCTGAACCAAAAACCACACGCTGCTGGTTTCTGGGAATGGTTTGCATTGACCACAGGAAATAACACACACGTCCAGGCAGCTTCTGCAGGGCCATTACCACCACGCCGGCAGCGCTCGGGCAGGCGAGATGGGCAGAAGCCGCAGGGGGTCCCAGCCCAGCCCAGCTTGTGGCCAAGGAAGGGTTGGCACCGTCAAGGAAGGCACAGCGGGAAGGCAGGAGGGATGCGGAGATCCCAGTGGGAAGACAGGAGGGATGCACCGACCCCAGCACCACCGCTCCAGCTGTGCCCACGTACACCCGGCCGTGGAGCATCCTCGTTCCCCTCCTCTCTCCAACCATGCAGTCCCAGCACTGATGATTTGGCATCCCCTCTGCACACACCAGAATTCAGCAAGACTTCTTCTACTCGGAGAAGCCCCCACTACCCCCAGCACCACCATTTCACAGCAAAACCAGCGCGGTTTGAGGGCCACAGCACAGTGGCACGTCTGCGTGAGACATCAGCTGGCACCCAGGGAGCAGCGTGGTCCCCAGCATCCCCATCCGTCCCCAGCGTCCCCAGCCATCCCGATCCGTCCCCATCCGTCCCCATTCATCCCCTCTCACTGCTGATGCCCACAGCCCTGTGGTCTGGGTCTCCTTGGCCAGACCCACCACCCATCAGACCAGGGAGCTGAGCTGTCACCGAGTGGCTGCACCGACCCCAACTCGGAAAAACAGGGGGGCAAAACCGGCAGTGGGGGGAGCACGGGCCAACCCGCCCGGGCACATGGCCCAGCCCGGGGCAGCTCGAGCAGATTGTGCAAGAACACCCCGGTCCCAGCCTGGCTTTGAAATGCAAAGGCAAAAAGATCTGTTACGTTCAGGTAGTGCTGTTGTGGTCTAAGGCAAACAAAGTCCACAATATAAATTGGCTGCAATTGCTAATCAACGAGCAGATTCAGACCAAGAGGCATCTCACATGTAAATCGGATTTACCACTAATTAAATGCATAAAGAAGATTTTTCCAGGCATCCAAGGTTGCTTCTGCAGAGTCTGAACACCCACACGCGCACACACCCAGCACCTCTGCAAAACGATGACTTTTTTTTGCACACAAAGCAGTTCATTTCCATGCGCGTGGATTGGGCAACGCCGCCGTTCCCATGTTCCTTTCCCTGCTCCCGCTCATGGGCTGCACGGCGGCAGCATCCCGACCCGCTGCCGGCTCTTGGGTCTCCCAGGTTTCACCCCCACGACCATCCTGAGGCATCGGGATGGGAAACACCAAGCGATGGGACAATTTCAGCCCATTTCCAGGTTTGGTGGAGCTGGGTGAGGTCCTGAAGGTGTTAGGCTCCTGCGGGTTTTGGGAAAAGAGTTGGTTTGAGGGATGAGACCCAAGAGGTCCCATCTCCCAGGGGAACCTCTCAGGTCCAGCTGCTTGCTCCGGCCACGCGGTCGGCACAGGGACCACAAGCTGCTCACGCCAATGGCCACAGCAGAAAGTCACCTGCTGGTGCGGGGCGACCGCTGGCCACGCTCCATGAGCCAGAGCGGGGCACTCGGCACCGGCTGCTCTGGGCCGGTCGGTGCCTGCCCGCACCAAGGGAGGCATTAGGAACTCAGAGCTTTTTTTCTTCCCAACCAGCTTCAGGGTTGGCGTGAGCCAACAGTGGCCAGGAGCCCACCCTGGGCACCAGGGCGGGTGGGCATTCAGGGGGACGAGCGCCTCTGCAACCTGCAAGCCAACCGGGAGCATTTAGCAGAGGAAAGTTTGGGGTCAACAAGCAATTCCCTGCAGCGTGCACTCACCCACGGGGGTTTGCGAGGCAGCTTAGCCTGCAGGACGGAGCAGCAACTGCTGCCTTCAATGGGTGGTGAATATAAATCACCTGTTAAACCCACCTGAAACTACAGTGACTTCACGGCAAGGAGGAGGAGATGGCGGTGAAACCAAGCTGGCCTTTTCCTCGATCTTCTCCTGGAGCGGTTTTACCAGCAGAGCCCCACGTCGCCGCTTCACCGACTGGCCGGGCAGGCTGGGGCGGTTGGCCCAGGCCGACACGCGGAGAGGCGGCACAGCCTGGGCTGCTGCAACCTGCTCGCCCCGGCCGCACGTGCAGAGCATGAACCCCAGCGCTCCCAGGCAGCTCGGGGCCACCCACACCCCAAAACCCCACTGCCACTGCCCTGGGGGGTGCGGGGGGAGGGCGCCCGTTCCTTCGAGGCACGGGGTCACCCCTGAGCATCGCCTGTGCTTGCAAGCAAGGCTCAAACCCCAGCGAGCTGGCATGCCTGCGAGCATCGTCGCGCCACGAGGACGCCAGCACACGCTGGCCCTCATGCAGGGCACACTTGGGACGCGTTACAGCGGGGGGTGCCGGGGGCAGCAAACGCTCCAAGGCCCAGAGCCACAGATAGACACCCCTGCTGCTTCCCAACACAGCAGAGCCCCGGGTCCGGGGCATGTGCCATCGGGCGACCGACAAAATGTTCTGCCGAGGCGGTGGGAGGATTAAAGCCCTAATCCAGAGCAGCACCAGCACCAGGGAGGCTGCAAACCTGCGGAGGGGGAAGCGCTCCCATGTGGGGCAGTTAAATGGGGAAAACGGTGTCGGGGCTGGGGGTGGGAGGGTTCGGAACGGCCAGACAAGCTCGGGGGGGTGCTGAGGGTGACAGGCAGCAGCTGGCAGCTTCTTGTCCCCAGTGGGGACAGCCTGCAGCAGGGGAGGGCTGAGCTGAGCCCGCTGCTTCCAATGCTCTGCCCTGGTCACCACCCCTGTCCCCCCGCCCCCAGCAGCAGGGTGGGGGGAAGATGGCCCAGGAGCAGCCCCCAAACCTTGCTGCAGGCTGTGCCCCCCCACAGAGCTCACCCACCGCTCCCTCCCATGCCAGCAGGGCAGCGACCACAGCATCCGCACCCCAGCCCCCTCCCCCCAGCATGCCCAGACCCCTGCAACTCCATCCCCAAACACAAACCCCTCCCCTTCGCCACAGCGGCCACTCGCAGCCCTCTCGTATGGCACCAGCCGCGTCCAGGGCTGCCCCATCACCCACGGACCCGAGGACGGGCACGGTGGCCATGGCTGTTTCCGAAGGCAGGTTCAGGAGAGGGGCAGCAGGAGAGGCGGCCCTTGCGCAGGAGGGCAGGGGGCTGCTGGGGCTCATCCCCTCCGCACAGGGACGGTGAGGGGCAGGAGGAGCGATCTGGCATCTCCCACCCGGGCTGGGGAGCCCACCCCACCTGAGGGAGACGCAGGGGCCGGCCGGGCGGCAGACACCGCTGTGTTTCACAACTAAACATGGCTTGCGCTCCCCTCGCCGCCACCCACATGTGGGGCGTGTTGGAAATATCGAGATGTCGAGTTTGTATCTCCTGCTCATCTCCCATTGAAGCATTCCTTCTTGTTTACTGGTCCTCTCCCAGTCACAGGATCCCAGTCGAGCGGAGGGGCCTTCATTTCCTAGGGACATCTTGCATTCATTAGGACATGTTGTTGTTGACTTACAAGGCTGCTAATTCTCAAGGTCCAATTTAGCCCTCAAAACCACTAACATGTGTGCTGGGGAGTTGCTACATCGCTCCCATCAGCCAGGCATGCTAACCAACGCAGCAAAGCCGGGCACAGGGGCAGCCCCGGTTTAAAGCCACCTTCTCCATCACCTTGGTGGGGTGGAGGTTTGGGTCCTCCCTGCTGGTGCTCAGGAGCTCCAGCCCTAAAGGGCAGCAGTACCTGGGGCGGCGATGGCCCTGCAGGAGCCACGGCTGGTGGAGGAGCTCCAATATTTGCCCTCTGCAAGTGGGAATGGCAGGGGATGAAGAGCAGCTGTGACGGCAGGGGATGATGGGGACACCCAGTCCCCCACACCAGCACTGCTGTGGGGCCACGGGAACAGCCACGTGGCTGCAGGAAGCGGGGGGACACAGGCAGCCCCCCCAGCTTGGCACCAGAGCGTGAACCTCGGGGGTGGGAGGACAAAACGCGCGAGCCGCGCACCACGAGACAGCGCCGGCAGACGCCGTCTTCAGTGCGAATTCAAGTGGGTTGAGAAGTTGCCTCAGCCACGGCTGAACAGCAACAAGTGACCACAGACGGGCTCCTTGTCTGGGGCTGGTGGTGAGGAAAACAGGTTTGTGTAACTCCCCGTCTTGGGGTATCTCTCCCTACTTCGGGAATGGGGGGCGGGGGGGGAGGGACAGGTTCCCAAATCGCCTCCCAGCAGCCCCACCAACTATATATAGTGAGCCCAGGCTCTTACCCCGAGCCCCTCGGGGCACTGACTCACGAGCAGGGCTGGATTGAAGTGGGGTGGCTGAAGCAATTACAGCCCCCAGCTGCCGGCCCCACCCCAGCCGGGAAGCTGCAGCCCCCACAGCGGCGATGCCTGAACCACACTTGAAGCAACGCCTGAACCACCGTGTTTACAGGCTGGTGAATGAAAGCGGCGCTGGGTTCCTGCACCCAGCCAGCCCGCGAACCGCCGCATCCACAGGCTCCACGGCGCGATGGCTGGCTGATTGCGCTGGCGGCCGGCGGGGTTTGCAGCCCCCAGGTCCCGCCGGCGCGGGAGAAGGCAGTGAGGCCAGCAGGGATGCAGCTGATGCACCTGCAGAAGGACCACGCTGGGCCATGACCTCTTGGCTGTACTGAGGGTGGCCCTGGCCCTGAGATCACCCTGTCCTCGGCTAACGAGAAGCCGAGACCCCAGATAAAGCTAAAGAAAAAAGTGGAACGGCACCTACCGCCTCTGGTCCGTCACTGACCTGGTACAAACCACGTCTCCGCTCATCACCTTCCCTTCCTTCCCCTGGTTTTTGCAGGTTTGGGTTGCACCGTGGGGCAGGACCCCCCTTTCCCTAGGTGTCCGGAGCCTGGTGTGGGACCAGGAGCTAGGGCTTTCCAGCACAGGGGTGTCAGGGGTCACACAGGGTGGCCGAAAGCCCTTCGGAGAGGGATGGCAACCCGCTTCTCTAAGGTTGAGGTGCTGCAAAGGCCTTGTTTGGGGTCACCTGGAGAAGGAGAGCCAGGAGAGGAGTTCCTGGATGGAAAGACATCCACATTGCAAAGGCGGTTTTGGGTGCCAGCTGGCCCAGGACCTGGGACGGTGCCTGATGTGGGGCTGATGGCAGCATCCCCTGTGATCCTACTGTGAGCTGGCTCAGACAGCCCTGGTTTCCAAGCTGAGCCTGTCCCAGCACACATCAGTCAAGCAAAACCTGCACAATTATCACTGCCTTTCCAGGCAGTTCCTCGAGCAGAGAAACGATGGCAGCCAGGAATTGCATTAGACCCCTGAGGTGTTTACACAAGGCATAGAAGCAGGAACGCTGCCTGGCCGTACAAATATCTCCACACACACGGAGGAGCTGCTCAAGTCACCCAAGCACAGAGACAACAGCTCCGCCATGGGCCCAAATCGCCACGTTAAAGGGAAGTCTCATGGGATTTACATCCCGAGACCAAACTGCGATGCAAACTAGCGCTCCATTGGGAAACGAGCGGGATGGAGGCAAGCGCCTACCAGGAAAGAGCAGAAGATCATCGGCACCCAGCGGGCTAACGCGTCCCCAGGGCACGGTGCAGAACCAGGGGTGCTCCTGGCCTGCAAGAAGTCAGAGTGTCTTCATGTGCTGCTCCACCCAGCTAACCTGCCCCAGCCAGAGGGGATCTGGCTCCATCACTGCTGCAAGCACTGCTCCAGGCAGCACGTCCTTGGGCAGCGAAGCGAGCAGGACTTTGTTTCAAGCATGCTGTGCCCTGGGGACGTGCACCTTGGACAGCAAGGGTGATGGGAACTGCTGGGGTGCTGAGGGCCCTTTGGAAATCAGGCTTCTCGAGTGCTTTGGGAAGGGCCAAGAGCGACTCCAAGAGCCCATGGTCAGCACCAAGTCCTGGGAAACTCGCCCTTGGGCTCCTTCGAAAAATTGATTCTCAGGTCATGGCTGAGAGGGACTTGAATTCATTACCATACATTTCAAAAATGCAGATGAAGAGGAGCCTGGGCAGGACAAATACACCTCACTACAGGCAAGCTTAAGGCATCCTGTAATTAAAGGGTTTAACTAATTCTTCCCAGGTTCAGGTCATCACTAAACCGCCCATCAGAGGACTTTGTCCTTGGAAGAAGCTGATCCCAGCCACCGCTCTTGGAATGGCGTTGGGCACACAGGTGACATCAGACAGACCCAGCAAACCACCTGCTGATTAACGCCACCATGGGACATGCCACCACAGGGCTGGTGACCTGAAAGGACAGGATTCAGCCGGGTTGAATAACCAAGAAGATCCCTTTTGGCACTAAAAATCTACATCTCACCATTGGAAAAACAATCCCAAAAGTCTTCAGTAATCAAAACACACCTCCAAACGCAGGAGCCCGGCTGCACGTAGAGGCCGAGCTGCTCACGACATGACGTGCATCTTCAGAGGGGCACGAGAGGTGGGAGATGGGCTTCCCCACAGACACCCATCCCTTGAGAAAGCTGAACAGCACCAAATTGGTTTAAAGGCCTTAAAACAGCAGCTGAAAAATCCAAGTGGATTGTTTCCTACTGGACATATTTGGGAAGGTATTTATTTTATATCTCATGAAAAAAAAAATCCAGGATGTAAGTGAGAAGCCAAGAGAAAAAAAAAAAAAAAAAGAAAGAAAAAAAAAAAGAGGGGAGGGGGGAAAGAAAGAAAACAAATTTGAACCGGGAATGTTTTACGTGCAGTATTAAATCTCCAGCACACAATGAATCATGCAGTTCTTGGTCTAACAAGGAGGACTCCAGAAAGTCTGTACTATGAAGGAGTCACTGGAGACTCTAAGAAATATGACAAGCTCAGTCCAAAGTGCACAAAAGAAGGTTTTTTTAGTAAAGGGAAAAGGAAAGAAAAAAATCTAATGGTAAGAAAAAAAAAAATCTCTGAAATTACAGTCCTACAACAGCTTCATTTGTATAATCCTTCTCATACCCAGAAGCTGTTTTTGCAGCACTCAACGAGACTAGAAATAGATGACAAAACGCAACAAAAGCAATATGTATGTGAACTTTTGTTCCAGATCCAAAACGCGTGTTTATGGTGGGACAAGCACACAGGCTCACAAGCGACTATGTGCATACAAATCCCAGAGAAACAGGGCTGGAGCCCAGGGAGCCGCGGAACCTGTTCCCTCGCCCAAGGCACGCTGGTGTTTACATAGACAAACATCTGTCTGGAGTGCTCTAACATGTCCTTCACCCTCCGTGGTGGCGGTTCCCCAGCCTGCCGAGATGACGGGAGATTTTTCCTAACATCTAACCTGGATTTGCACCTCAGGTTTCCTCTCCCGGAGAGCAGTTCGCCTCTGTGGCTTCCAGCTGTGTGGGGGAGATTTGCGCCTCTTCCCGGTCCTTGTTTCTCTAGATGACGTGCATCTTTGTGCATCCCACTCTAGGCTCCTGCTCTCTCTTCTATGAAATTCCAGAAGTAGCCACTTACCTCTGAGGTTTGACCTTGCAGCCTCCAGCTGACTTCCTAGCTTGGGGCAGATGTGCACAGGGCAGGATAGTGCGAGGCAGCGAAAACCCTGGGGAAAGGCTCCGCTCTCCCAAAGCTCCAGCACAGCTGCTCCCATCTCTTCCCAGGAGCCACATTCCTCTCTTTAGGGCTGGAGATCCTAATGGATGGATCTGAAAGAAGATCCAGTGTAGCCGTGAGCTTGATTTGGGTCTGGAGAGAGGTTCAGCCAAAAGCTCTCAAAGCTCTCAGGTGCGGGGGAGCTGCAGCAGCGATGCTCAGCCTGCACAAGAGCCTCCAGCACTTACAAAGCCAGCACAAACCATCACGGGGGACGGGGACAGGCCACCGCCGCAGCAGCAGACCCAAGACCCTCGGCCATGGTTTCACCAAGGCTCCCCGCTGCTCTACGGAAATGTTGCTTTACCTGCTGCCCAAATGCAGCTGCTCCTGCCCCACGGCACAGCCACACTTGCCCACTCCTGACGCAGGAAGAGTCACATTTATCTCTAGACCTTCCCAGACCGCTGCCCCCCAGCTCAGGGCCCGGCTGCCCCTTCCTTCTCCAGAGCAAAAACCACGGGACCTGCAACAGCAACAGGCAGCTGCGCATCCTGCATAGAGAACCCCCTCCCACCAGGGACCGGGTGCATCCTGGGGGGCTCCTTTCCCTTTGTGCCCGAGACAAGGAGCGGCCAAACCCCACCAGGAGCTTGCCCACACACCAACTGGCCGGGGTGAGCCCAGACCCCCTGGCCTCCCTTAGCCAAAAGCAGCGATGTCAACAGAGGAATGTCTCGCCTTGCCCAGTCGCACCAAGCTCCAACTGGCGCGATTAATCTTTATAACATGTGGAAGGAGGAATGCACAAGTCAGCAAAGGAGCAGGGCAGGTGGAGGAGTCTCCAGGAAGGAGGGGGGGCTGCCTATTTTTTTTTTTTTCTTGGTGGAACAACAGGCTGCAGGAAGCAAAAGATCAACCTGTCAGCTTGGCTCAGCCCGGCGATCAGTCTGGTGCTTCACAAGCAGCGAAAACGCTTTGTGGTTTTGCTCCATTACCACCACGGCAGGGCCTTTCTGGGGAGCTCGCTCGCTTCTCCGAGCGACTTTGATGCAGGATGGATACAATCAAAAAAATGGGGGAGGGGCAGAAAGCTTACCCCGTGGGCATGCACAAGCACAGCAAACGCGTTCCTTGGCCTTTCATCTGCCTTAATAACATGCTTTCTGTGGCATCTATAGAAACCTGCTAATAGCAAAGAATATGAGCTCGTCTAAAACGTGAATCCAACTTCTCCATGTATTAATGGCTGTGATGGAGCCCGGGGAGCACCAAGTGAGGACAGTCACCCAGCCGGAGAGCAGCGGAGTCTTGGAGCATCTGCTGTAGTTACTGACAGCACCCACATCCTATAAGCTCTCCTTGCTTGATTAGGTGGGAAGTGGGAAAAATTATTGCTTCGATAACACCGGAGTGCCCAGTTCCAGGGAAACTCCTGGACCTTCACCAGGGGAATTCACTACACACCCAGAGGAAAACCTGGTATCCCTAATCATCGCTGGGGCCAGAGCAAAGGGCATCGACAGCAACCACTGCTGCATGGGCCAGCCAGGACTGTCAACACCGTCCTACACTGGGCTCTTATCCTCCACGATATGATGCTGAAGGGCACCATCAATGTCCAGCATTGAACACAATCAGAGAAAGGCTTGATAGACTCCTTGTCTTTGGTTTTTCCAAACTTGACATGTCAGATAATTGTGTATCGCCATAGATAAGGCTAATACAACATCTAAAAAAAATAAATAAAGTATGTGTTTCTGCATGGATGAGGCTCCCATATGGCCCTTGTGAGGTGGAGGAGGCAGCACAGGCTTGTGGTGCAGCATCAGGTGCCAGCTCAAGCTGGGTTTAGTACCTGTCCCATCTACTGCCAGGCAAACAGACATGAAACCTTCAGATCTCGCTGTTACAGCCTTCCTAGGAGGGGCTGACAGGCGCCACGGGAAAGATCAAGGAGTGAGAGGTACTTTTCCATCGGTTCTCCATTGCCCTTAAAGCCTCGCTGCACACCTGCAACAGGGACCTTTGCTTCAGAGCTCCGGCAACCCAATTCCCGTAATGACCACAATCGTTGTCATTAGTGCCTAAAGTGGCACAAAAGCCACATCCCGTGGGCAGGACTGGAGCCCAGCAGCAGAGGTCATTTCAGGAGCCTAAACTCAGCTCTGCTAATTAACACCGGGCACCGCACAGACAGCACAAGCAAGAACCACCCAAGTATCCAACCATACTTCAGGATCCTCAGTGGGGATCCATTAGGGGTGGGCCAAGGAAATGCCTTGTGGGAAAGAGATAGTCTTAAAATGCCATAAGAAGAGGCGCTTGTCCCACTGGCCTGCTGGGTAGGCTTTGGGGTGAGGCATCACACAGCCTTCAGCTCCCAAGGGTCCTTCAAAAACTATCCCACATCTAGAACTGTTTTGTCCTGGCTACAGAGCTGAGTGGTTTGTGGCATTTTAAGAACGGGGACTCTTACAACAGCAAACACTCATCTGTGCCCAGTGTTCTTCGCTTGTTGGATGAAGAGGGACCTTGAAAAACACCAGAAGTGCAGGAAAACACCAAGAGTCCTGATGTCCATCTGTGGCTGTCTCTGACCTGCACCCTCAGAAGTCACTGGAGATGCAGCACAGATCCTACAACACGGGGACAAATGTTTAAGTCAAACCCAAATGCACTCACACTGTTAAAACGGGGTCAGCACAGAGCGTTACGGCTGTTTCATTGCCTGTCTTCTCCATCTCTCCAGAAGCCAATCATAGAACCACAGAAGGGTTTGGGTTGGAAGGGATCTTAAAGCCCATCCAGCCCCCTCCTGTGGGCAGGGACACCCCTCATCAGCCCAGGGTGCTCCAAGCCCCGTCCAGCCTGGCCTTGGGCACTGCCAGGGACGGGGCACCCACAGCTGCTCGGGGCAGCCTGGGCCAGGGTCTCATCCCCTTCACAGCAAAGAATTTATCCTTAGTGTCTCATCTGAATCCACCCTTTTTCAGTTTAAAACCATTCCCTCTTGTCCTGTTGCTACAGGCTCTACTCAAATCTGTCCCATCTTCCTTACAAACCCCCTTGAGGTATCGAAAGGTCAATCGAGGGTCTCCCCGGAGGTTTCCCCGCCCCAGGCTGGACAGCCCCACTCCCAGCCCGCCCGCACAGGAGCGATGCTCCAGCCCTCTGAGCATCCTCATGGCCTCTGGCCCCGCTCCAGCGGCTCCGTGTCCTTATGCTGGGGCCCAGAGCTGGACCCAGCGCTGCAGGGGGGTCTTACCAGAGCGGGGCAGAGGGGCAGAATCCCCTCCCTCCAGCTGCCGGCCACGCCGCTGGGGATGCAGCCCAGGGCACGGGTGGCTTGCTGGGCTTCCAGCCCACGCTGCCGGGCCAGGCTGAGCTTCTCATCCACCAGCTCCCCCAAGTCCTCCTCAGGGCCGCTCTCAATCCATTCTCCAGAAACACTCCCCAGTGTCTCTGTATTGTCCTGCCTAGACCACCAAGAAAAAGCAGCGGGATGTCGCAGGAGGGCAGCGAGAGCCACCGAACCCTGGGTGGGGGGAAAGGTGCAGCCTCAGAGATGGCCCCCAACTTTGGCAGGGTGCAGAGGGGCAGGAGCTGGGCCACCCTACTGGTCCCTGGGAGCTGCCAGAGAGATTCCCTGAGCTGAGGCTGACCTCCACAGGCCAGCTGGATCATAACAGCTCTTCCTCTGGACCAGGAGAACCAGGAAAATATTTCCTATCCGTGCACACAGAAACAGGGCCCTTTCCCCACCAAAACCAACCCGATGTTACCAAGCAGCGAGCACCTCTGGGATGTGGGACTGTCTGCCCCATGTCCCAGCAAGGATGGCTCTGTAGGGACGCTGCCAGCTCAGGATGCAGGAGCTCCAGGGCTTGTTTCTCCTCTCCATCTTCCCAATATAGCCAGGGCTTCTTCCTGCGCGTCCCCACTACTGCTGCCTTGCCTTGTTGCAGAAATTAAGAGGTTGTAAGAGGCATGGGTGCTACAGAAAAGGAAAGTTCACAGCAGTTCATTAAGCTTTTGGTCTAACAGGGCTTTCCAGAGCCCTGAGGACCCCTTCTGCACGCAGAAGATAAAGCAGTACTTCAGGGCCAGGAGGAGACCCAGGAGTCCCGATTCCCCAAGATCCACATCATCCACTCGAAACAGGCAACAACAGGCAGGGACTGTTTGCACCTCTGCACTAACACAGCGCCTGGAAGGGCTTATCCTATCTCCAGTTAATCAGTAGGGCAGCAAACACTTGAGGATTTGGGTTTCAGCTCAGAAAACAACAAAAAAACGAAGTATCTCATCAGTGTAGCTGATATTGAGGCTTCCTTTTCCAAGCAGGTCTGAGTGAGCAACGCGAATGCCCTGACACAGAGCAAAGTCATCCCTGGAGGGCAACAGCAGCTCCAAAGCCTCTGGCCTGACTGAGGTTTTCACTAACAGCTGCTGATCTGAATTCCTAGACGCAGCATTTGCCTCCTCAAAGCCTTGGGTTTGTCTGGGTGTTAGCGCCAAACACAAGAGCTCTCCGGCTTCCGAGTGGATCTGCTTTGCTCTCCGCACACAGCAGCAGCCACCAGCTCCCCCAGAGCACAGCATGTGACAGGAACAGGAGAGCATGACCCCAAGGAGCAGTGCGTGGCCGGAACAGCGGGCAATTTCCCCACAAGAAGGGTAGTTTTAAGGCGGTGATGCTGGGGAAGACTTCAGAGCCAGAAAATCAAAAGGATGATTATTAGGCTCATTTTAATGCCTGGAGGAGGAGAGCGAGCAGAGCAAAGCCAACGAAGCTGGCAGGACCAAGCGAGTGGCTTGCAGGTCTGAGACGTTTATATGAGGACGTTGGCCAGATGTGACATGAGCTGCTCTGCGTGTGTCCCCCCATGCCACTGCTTTCCCTCCGAGTCCAGCCCAAGCCTTTGCGGTCTTGCTGAGCCCTGTGCTCCAGCACGGATGCTGTGGCAGGGTCCCTCACAGCTACCCAGCCAAAGCTGTTTCACCAAGATGGTAACAACCACCTTCCTCTGGAGGCTTAGGAGCAGCTGCGTCCACAGCACAACATTCGGCACGTCAAGAGGCAGGTTCTTCTCTCTCCCGACGCCGCTGCGGGTGGGAACCGCTGGAACAAGCAATGCCAATGGGAAAACAGTGCCTCTGCCATGGAGAGGTCAAAGACCTTCTGACCGTTCTGCCACGATGCCACCAGCCCTCTCATGTGGGTAGCTGGACTTTTTGCCCTTCAGACCCATCGCTCCTTCCTGGCCTGCTGCTAGAAAGAGGAGACTTGCTAGACTAGTGCTGTGAAGAAGACATGAGAAAAAAAGTCTCCCATAAAAAGAATCATTCAGGAAGGCGCCTGGCAGACAATTTGATGTACTGACACGTTCTGCAGAGCCAAGTGTTTATACTGAAGTGAACTCTGTACAGATACACACTCTAGGCTGGGCAGAGATCAGGATCACAGCAAGGGTGTAAATAAAATTATGAGTGTAACATTGATTCCAGTTTGCCCACTAACAACGTTCCCATTCACTCAAGGAAACGTTCCCAGGAATCACTCCTATTTGCTGTCTGGCAGCTCAGGCTGCGTTTTTCTCCCCCTGTGGAAGCAACGCTCCCGATAAAGCAGGGAGCCTTCCGGCTACTATCGCAGCGTAAAGATACAAAGAGACCTCGCCTTTCACTGCCTCTTCCAACCAGACGGTGTGGCCAAAGCAGGGATCCTGGGGAATCAGGACTCCTGAATTCCTTCTTGGCCCTTCTGCAAACTCTGGGAGAGGTACTCCACCCTCTGCATGCAGAGAGGGAGGGGGGGATGGTATGTGCCCACGCTCCATTGAAACGGGTGCGCATAAGCTCAGCTCCCTGTGGATGTGATAAAAATCAATCCTTGGAAGCGGCGTAACCACAGCAGGACAGCGCTGCAGCTGGGTGGTTTAACCTAGATACAGCACCCCAGACACAGCTTTACCCCTTCAGGTCAGGTCAGAGCTGGGGATCTCTCCTCCAGGCTGCGCTGCACAGCGTAGACGCGCACTGGGTGACTCACACAAGGGCACCCAGAGAGTCAGCAGCAGAGCCAGCTACTGCACCCAGAAGCCAGTAACCTGGAGGGACCCCCAACGAAGCTGTGAAGCTCAGCTATTCTTGGAACCAGTCACAACTTGCCTTGGTTTCAAGGCCTTCTCTTATCTTTTGCAGCAACTTGGGCTCATTGTGAAATCTTACCACTGGAGATGTTAACAGCCAGGATTTATGGCTTCTGTAGTTTCCCTTTAATAGCTTCAGCTGGGGAAGCGCTGGCGAAGGATGAAAGATGCTGGTACGGGATGGATGTCAGGAGAAGACTTCAAAGACTTCCAATACATTGAGTCGCACTATGATACTCAGGATCCTTCTCTTACAACCATCCAACATTTTCAGGAGCCTCTCCCTCCTTAAGCACAGGCTTAACCGTTGGGATCCATAGTCAAGCACCTGCGTCTCCGCTCTCGAGGCGCACAGGCAGGGCTCTGCCCTGAGGAGCCCCCGTTCAGCTGCTCCCAGCAGGTTTCTCCTCACCTACAGCACGTTACACAGCAGCACCTTCCTCCTTACCCCAGACTTCCCCAAATCCTTCACTCCCAAAGACGCTATGAGACGCCGGCTGGCTCAGACCGATGCAGTAGCCACTACAAAACTCAGCCTGCACCAGGAAGTTTCATGGGAAAGCTGAGCAAGTTCTGATCTAACGAGTAACTAGCCATAAGGAAAGTCTCATCTGGAGAGGAAGGACAGAGGGAGCCTGAGACGGGATTTTGCACACTAATATCTGTGGATTGCATTGCCCTGTGGGCTAGTCACACTGTGAGAAAGTTTGCTCATGTGCATCTTTCACTGCCCACTAGTACAAAAGGATCTCAGACTAACTGAACTGGTCTGTCACAGACTGTATGCCTGGAGGGCGGGCAGCTGGGACCCAGGACAACCTCCATCCTGTCAGTTGCCTTTGAGTGTGCAAAATTTCTCTCCCTAAGCAACACAGCAGCGAAGAATTCACCCAATGGCCAGAGCAGCATTATTTCACGCTCCTTCCCATGGCAAGTTGTACTGCATTGCGGCTCCAAGTCCACAACACACTCTGAAATTAGTCAGACCCCCTTGAAGAAATATCACACAGAACATTTCAAATCCACCAACCTCTTGCATGATGCCTGCAGTAAATGTGCATGTGCTGTTGTATATCTGATTCTTAGGCGAGAGGGTGCAGCAAGATGAAGAGCCAACCGCTGCTTTAAAGAAAAAAAAAAAACCCACCAGAAAACACAAACAAGAAAACACAAACTATAGGAACTCCCAGTCCCTATAAGAAATATTGCCTGAGGAAATTAAAACTATGAAGTAGCTGAAGCAGCATATGCCTGCCTATACCTTAAACCAACATACACGAGTAGGAGCTGCTCATAATTTTCCTACCCGATGCCCTTACTTGGTGCATCCTGGCTTCACTTGCTTGTTTGTCACAGGTAATGCCACCCAGCAAGCCAACAGCAATTTAATTTGTCCGAGTGCCCTGAATGACAAGAAGAAAAGCACCAGCTTCATCATTCAGTTTGGTTTCAAACATATCCACAGCAGGAGCCCATGGATACAGATCAGTCCATCGAGATCAAATGAGAAAATACAGCTACAAGCCACAGAATCGGTATGAACGCTAACGTAGCTTTGTTACACCGATGTAACTTCATTCCCCCTGAGCCAGCAAAGTAGATAAACAGAAGTCACTGCGACCAGCAGAGCTAATAAAAGCCAATTTCCTTAGGGCCACATGTCCTTGTCCACAAGCACCCCTCTCCACTACAGCAACCTCAGCTCCCCTCTTCACCCCATGAGCCTCCTGACACCAGGCACGGCGCAGCAGCGCCGTGACTTGTCTGGAGCTGCACGTGTGCTCAGGCCAGCCCTGCTGCCAGAGAGCGAGCACATCAGCTGAGCTCTGTCCTCCAAAGGGTCTTCGTTTAGATAGTCCACGATACTGTCGTCTTTCAGTTTCCTTGTTGGTAACTACAGATGGAAAACACTATCAAAATCTTTTAAAGGAAATCATCTGCCTTTCAAGAAAGCAAAACTGAGACACTACAAATGGGAACAGCTTGCCCAACAGACAAGAAATGAATTCACGGCCCCTGGAGTCAGGGCCACCCTTCTCAAGACTCTTCCCAACAAGAACTTCACCCCAGAAACAACCTCCAATGGCTGTACAGCTACAGAGCAACAGCTGGACTTGTCAGCTGCTCACAGGGCCCAGCTCTACTGCTTTCTGTTTAAAGGCAGTAAGTCTGTAATGAGACTCAAGCCTCGGGCAGTAAATTGTTGGGGAAGACGACCGGCATCTTCGTCTTTTGCCCAGCATCCCACAACAACTGCAGGAGTATCCAGGAGTTTCAAGTTTGCCTCAGAAAGCTGTGTGCACACAGCGTGACATGTACAGAGCAGCGGGGCCTCTGGGAGAAGGCTGTGTTGGGAGCTACCGGGCGCTGGGCTGCCTGCAGCTGGCTGGAGCGGGCTGCTCTGAATTAAAAACAGGAGCCAGCTGCAGCTGTGCTCCACATCCAGATGAAAGCATCACACAGCAAAGGCTGTGGCAGGCAGTAGGGTTATTGAACCAAAGGAGAAACAGGAGCAGAAGCTGTCAAGGATGGAAGATACTGCCAGGATCAGGAAGGGGAGTCAAGACTGTTAGGTCTGTATGCCAGGCAAGAGTCTGACCAAGCTTCCTGTTCCCAGTTCACGTCACTCTTCAAACTTGAGAAGGAAAAAAGGTAAAAATAATGGCTATCTGCTTCTGAGTTCTGCTCCCACTCCAACCACCACTTCTTACAAGTCGCTGAGCCAACCCGTTTCTGCGACCCACAGTCCCATTTTCCTATGGGGAAGGACTAGAACAGGAGGCTTGAAATGCACATCACAAACCGCTCCGCTGCCGAGCTCTGCCTTACTGGCGCCTTGTGCAGATGACTAAGCTTCCTTTTCGGCACACTATCAAACCTGCTGCCTTTGAGTGTAGCTTCTCACAATCAGCTTTTTTAAATCACACATTTAAATTTTTGCCACATTCAACATTGAGAGAGCTCAGCACTGTAAATACTTTCTCCTCTAACCTGCATTCAGCAGCGTGTGGACAGCGAATGCCATTTTAACCAGCATAACCTTCAAACTCATCAAGAGCAGCAGTATCACTTTAATCAGACTCATTTTAAAATAAGAATTCCATGTGCAAACTGACAAAGTCATTCTCTAGGTCCTGCCAAGCCCTTTGCCGTAGGCAAAGGAGTTGAGACGTCCCTTAGCATCAATTTTGTTTGTTTATTTATAAAGTTCACGTTTGATCTTTGTTTAGCAACTGTTTTCATCTCTCTGTCCAGTGGTAAGAACACAGAAGTTCTTCTCTTGAGTCAAAGAATCATGAGTTCTCTTTTTCTAGCTCTGGAAACCATCCAGCACCAGCTTTGAGAGCTCATCAGAAATTCAGCAAGACCAAGTGCAGTAGGATCCACAGGGAGAAGGGTTGCTTACCTCCAGACTTTTCATTTCTCTCTCGGTTAAAAGCTAGGTTCTTTATGTCATCTTGAGCTAATACTTTTCAGAAATTAGGACACTTGACTAACTTACCTCCCCCGATCTCTGGTTACATTTGAACGCTGTGACTGCAACCCTAAGTTGCTCAGCCACCACACATCTTTGGCAGTCTTGGAAAAATACTAACCCAGACTAAAGAGCTTTGTTATTGCCAGTGCTCCTGCATTTTTTTCATCAGAGATTAAACTGCTTTAAGCCTCACCGCTATGCCTACTGACTTCTGGAGACCACCGCAAAACCAAGCATTCGGGTGTGAACTATTCACCAGTTTAAGGTGAATCTTGCTTTTGCAGAATGAATTCAACGAAGAAAGTAAAGCCCTCAAGCAACAATTCTAAACGCTTGTGATTAAAAGGTCAGTCAACCTCTCATGTTGAGAAGTTCAACCATTCAGCCTGTTAACACTATCCCCGGCTTCATGTAAGCCCATCAAAGGCGCTCCTTGGCCTCCTGGACCACCTGTGATGCACTCAGAAGGGTTTGGGAACCACTACAGTTAAACTTATTCTTGATTCATGAGTCACTACATCCACCCTTTCTCCTGGAGACTTTCAGAGACAGCAAAAATGTTTAGACATTCAGCTCATACTTAGCTTCCACTGTAGCAAGTGTCCAAAAGCCCTCGGGCAACCACGTCAAATGAGTTCCTTTTCTATCCCACTGAATACAAAGGTTTGTCCAGGTTTCTTTTTCCTTCCATAAAAATCTCAGCTACTCTCTGACAAATTGATTTATTCCTACACCAGTGAGTACTCAGCGATACTTCCAGGGTCTCCTCACCCTTTTAGCAATGGTATTTTGCTGCTGTTTATATGAAAACTGAGTTGAGGAAGCAATTAGAAAATAGTTTCTGGAATTTCCACAGCACAATTAACACTACTGAAGCTTTTGGCAAATAGTATGTTTCAGCCTCTTTGCAATAAGAAAACTGGAGTTCTGATAAAGTGTACCAATTGCTAAAGGAATGAACCAAAAGAAATCAGATCAATCTTCTGAAATGTGTGTAATACCCTATGTAAAATATGGAACTATGCTAACAAAATGCTAGTTAATTTCTAGGATCTTGTTAGTGAAACATCACAAAAATAAGTTGATAAGTATCTAAGGATCTAAGACGGTATTTCCAAACACAGTGCCGATACCTCAAACCTAGTGCCATTAAAAACACATCTCAAGGTGAATCAGCCACTCAGCATCACTAAATCGCCGCCGCCGCCCTCCCCCCCCCCTCGGTACCAGAGCCTGACAGCAATTTGCAATGTATCATTACGCTGAGAACAGGGCAGAGGGCAGAGTACAAACAAAAGGAAAATGATCCCTTAAATATAATTGTGATCTAGCTAAAGCTTTTGATTTGGGAGGAGGGAGAAGGGTGGCACAACACTTCACAGTAGTCACTGCAATTCTCACACTGCGCTGCTCGCAGTCCTTACAACTGAGGTGAACAGGTATCAACTATTTTCATAATTACTACTTATCAGAGTTTAGGTGGTCCAGATCCTAAACCACTGAAGTTCATTACAAGTATCTAGATCAGTTTTCCTTGGGAATGTGGCAACATTTTTGGAGAGGTAAGCCAAAACTATGAAACCTGGAATCAAGCCAAGCTCAAAATTATTTGGATCAGCGCTGTCCCTGAGAACAGGGCGAATGGCAGAGGTCAGAAACAAGTACGAAACGTTCAGCCTCACCTAGCTTCCCTCAAGCTCTTACATTCTTTCCATTGCTCACAGTCAGCAGCTCAACGGAACTGTTTGGGAGGGGGTTCCGTAACTTTCACTGAAGTCAAAATCCAGCTGTTTCTCACTAGGACTTTCAGGAGGAAACTTCCACACCAGACTTGGAAGTCACTTGAGATGTCTTAAAAACATGATCTAGCAAAAAATATAAAAGTGATTACCTAGTCAAAAGCAGCTGTTGCAGCAAATTGCCATTATATAAAATACTTCTCGCATATCCTAAGACTATTGCCTTTGCCAGGCAGGACAAGCATCATCTTCACAGCTCAAGACTACTCCCTCTCAGCATGCTCTTCACCCGAAGAGCGTGTTACGTTACCTTCTGGTCTACCCCGTTGCATTTCATGGAAGTATGTGACCACACTCATACAAACTGACTGCAAATCTTATTGCAAAACCCACCTCCGATCACAAGCCTCGCAGTCAATAAAATAATATACTGCTGCAAGTATGTACGCTTACCAAGAGCTTAATTGCTGGATTTCTACTACCACAAGCACGTCTGTTACTTTCCTGCACATTCTCAAACTCAGACGATGGCATCCCTGATTACAAGCTCCAGGAATGTCTCCTGGATTCCACAAATTTCCTTTCAAAAACAAAAGTCAGACCCCAGATACACCTCAAACACTCCTAAGACAGACAAGAGATTGACATGATAATGCTTAGGAAGTTTTAAAGAAAACTTCCAGTAGTGGCTGGTGGTCTTTGCTCTGAAGACCTAGTACCTAGTTAACATACTCATATTAAAAGCAAGGGTGTATGGTGTTTACCATGGCTAGTTGAGACATATTTGAAAGCAAAAGACAGTAGGGAAACGTGGCTGAAACTCAGAATAAAGGCGCCGAGTCTGAAATCCCTAAAACCTGGAGATGGGACCAATTCAGTCTTGACTCTTGAAATGGCGATTGAGTGGATTACCTGGGTGGAAACAAGTTGAACCAAACATGAGAATTTTTCTGATGTCTTTTTAATCAATTTTCACAGTTAAACTCCGAAAACCTAGTATTCCACAGAAAAAACAGCTACCAAAATTAATGTTCTTAAGAGTTTCCACTTAAAATCTGAAAAAACCCACTTTTCATAATTTCTGTAGGAGGGAGAAGTCATTATTTCTCAACTCGTTCTTAACTTTCAGGGGCACAACAGTTTGCTGTATTACTAGAAACAACAAGTATTTGCCTCAAATCATGACACCACTGAAAAAACAAAAGGCCAAAAATTGAAAATATAATTACTACTAAGAAGTTTTGTTCTGTAGTTTAGCACACCACATTCGAGTCGTAACTTACACATGAGAGAACCGTAGTCTTCAGAAATAAGAGAAAGATCTGCTTGGTAGTGAAAATATAATTTTATTTTTAACAATAGCTGCCAGCAGTATACTGGTATATCTGTAAAAGATGTTCCAGAGAGTGAAAGACATAAGCAAACTACAATAAATTGTATGAACTCTTCAAGTATTTCTGCAAACAACGCTCCAATTCTTGATGTCCTGTCATGGGAGTTTCGATATCCTGTTCTGCTCCACTATTCTCCCATCCCCCCCCACCCCCTCCAGAAATAAAATGTTGGTGGCACAGGTTCTGAGGCAGATTAAATATTTTTCACTTGGGATAAAGCCTTCTTCTGAAAATATTAATTGGATGTATTCAGATAGTACTCTGAGTGGCAAAGAGTAAAAAAAAGTTGACTGTACTTCACCACTTTTTGTTCTACATTGAGATAGGCATCAGTGGGTTTGGCTCAAGCATCTTCAATTTATTCATGTCTGTGTTCCTTTGATACGAAATGCTAATTTGCTATTTTAGCATAAAAACTTGATTACATCTCTCTTCTTATCATGGAACTGCATGCAACTCTCAATCAGTTTAGACATGCCCATTGCGGAAAAAACACCAATTTTATGGGAAAATGCAAACGTACAAGCTACATGGCTGTGACTGTCCGTGTGGGATATTTACACAGACCAGCAGCGAACAGTAGACGGACGGGAAAGCTCTGGAGTGCATGAAATTGTTTCAGGAGTTCACATGCCTCTTGTTCAACAGGCAGCTCTTATGTGTAAGGAATCTCATCAAGAAGGAAAGCTTTGTTAAGGAGGGAAAAAAAAATAATCATGCATATACTATAATCTCTTCTCCCACACAAAAACTGGGTGAAGATGATGGGTTTTCCCTTTATGTTCAGGAAATACACAAGTCACCTGTTTTAATGGGAATTTAAGCATATTTCAGCTTGAGAATAAAGTAAGTTATTCAGCATGCTAATACATGCAACCAACTTGCAAACTGGAATGCCTACTTGAAAGGGTAACTGCTGTTTTTAAATTGTAGAAGGGGCTAGAAGCATCATTTTAAATTTAAACAGGGGGTAGATTAATTGCTGTTTGATGAAATTAAAAATGCATTTAAAGATCAGATTGTAAACAAGTTGACAGAAGTCAAAAATTTACATAGTTATGAAAGGGCTTTTTTAATTAACGTAACGCTGGTGATTGGGGCCAGATGAAAGTGCTCTACCCACACCAGACGCTAAGCCTTTTACACACCACCCTAGCTCGACTCTGCTGCTCTGAAGGGATCACCTACAGAGGTGAAAGCCGCTCGTTCTCCATTAGATTCCTGGCCCCTGCTGAAGCCAGCGAGAGGCTGGCCAGCTTCTGCCACAACACAACAGAACTGTGCTATAGGAAGCCTAAGAGATACCAACTCCTTTCACACAGGACAGTTAACAGCTATCATATGGTAACCGCCTCAGAAATTGCTAACCTGGTCCTCATTTGAATTACACCCATAAGGGAAAGCCTCCGACGCTCAATACTCCATCGTACTGAGATAAGAAATACATTAGTTCCAGCGAGAGCTTTAACTTTGTTTACAAGCTTTCAGACACAATCATTAAAATACTTAATGCTGAATATAATGTATTACAATTGTTTGAAGATTGCCTAAAAAGTAGAGAGAATATATTATCTATAAAAGACAACAAGCCTGGTATTTTAACAAGTTAAGTGTTTGTGTGCATTGATATGCAGGCAGCGCACACACTAGAAAACTGCATGAAAGTGTTTTCATGCTCACATGCACATAATCACCTGGTGTACTAAAGTGTGCACGCAATGGCTAATTTGCTTTTAAAAGGAATGAGGCGCAATTATCACAACCTCAGACAACTTCCAAGGGCCATCCTGATCTAGGTTTTAAAGTAGAATTAAAAACTTAAAGATATGCCCACAATCACATTGCTTCCTTTTTTTTTTTTTTTTTTTAAGAAAAAAAAAAAAGGTTAACTGTACAATGGCAAAGAGCACCAAAGCAATGAGGGCTGGAGTTTTTCACTTTGTGTCATTAAAAATGCTGTTATCTAACAAAAAAAGCAGAAGTTGTTCCTTCTTCTAGATGTCACGTTGCAGCAAAGACTGAACCCCTACAGAGGATTATTATGGCTGAGAAACTTTATTCAGGATGAGAACGTGACATTAGAATACAGTAATTATTAAAAGGCTACATTTAAGTTTTTCCTAACCAGGTCGCTCTGCAGAATTTTCTTTCTGTGCCCTACCACCCCTGTAATAAATCATAATAGGGTCTAAGTGTATCTATGGTTGTCTTCAAAAGACACGTAACAGGATTGCTAACTGCCTTTATATTGGAATTCTAGCTCTAGGAAGGCAAGACAAGGCACCACAAGCCATGTTATACAAATATGGATCTTGTACTGTACCTCTTCTATGTCAAACTAACTTCACGGGTATATAAAGTAGCAAAAGCAGGATGCTTAGAAAAGTCAGGCTGGTTTTCATAAAGCCAGTGCTTACAAAAAAAATTAATTAGTGTATAAAAGTGTTTACGTGAGCATTTCCATGTTATTGCAGAATGTTAAATATTCCAAGAACAACCTACCAGGAATAGCACTTTCCAGCTTCTAAAATCAGTTAAATATAAAAGTATCTTTACAAAAAAATAGGCATATAAGGTCTAGCATTCTTTGGAGTTGTTTATGATGGTCTTTTAAAAATAACCTAGTAGTTTATTTCATGCATCAAAATCAATGATTTTAAACAAGAAAACTATTCCCTGGTTTAGAAATATTTGAAAATTGCTTTTAAAAAGATTGTAGTGCTATTCCTCAGTGTTGCTGTAAAAAGATGATAGTAGTGCAATGATTACGATTATGCAAAATTCCAGGTGCACAGACAAGCAATTAGGAAAAATTCAACATAAAAGACTGGATTTCACACACCATTTCTTTACAACGGTAATTAATAGATTTCCTTTCAGGAAAAAATGCATACTATAATTTAAGGCAAATGTTATCTTTGAAGGTCACTTTAGCTTTCTTCAGGAAAGAAACAGCTTAAAAAAGTTCCCAGAAAGACTCCCACTTCAATTGCTATCAGCGTTCAGTCTTGCATCACTAATCATTGCACTGCTATTCACCATATACAGTAGCTATTTATCAACTAGGACACTAATGTTTACATGTACTTTATGACAGCACGGATTCTGTAAGTAAATATCACCGGAAAGACCTATACAAAATAAAGGCTCTTAACTACCAAAAAGGAAGCCACTTGCAATTTTTAAGGTGAACAGATGGCAAGCATCCAGTTCTTCTGATTTCATGATGGTAAAGGGCATCCTGACAATTATACATCTGCTGCAACTCAGAACTGGGGACAAACATAGATTGCCAATTTTTTTTAAAATTGGTTGTTTTTCTTAATCTCATCAAGCTCTTGAAGACACAACTAAACACTAACTCTGAACTGCAAGCTGCCTGCTATAGTACTAAAGCCTAGATTCAAACTTTCCTGATGTCTGAGGTCATTCAAATCCAAGCTTTACATTTGAGTCCATTCTCAACCATTACTGTGATTTCAAATCCAAGAGAGTATTTTTTTTAAAAAAAAACATTGCCAAATATTCTGCAAATGGCTCTTTTGGATAATAAGTTCCCTTCTATATGTAAATAGGATAGACAAGCAGGTACAGTTCAACGTGTCATGGATATGACAATTGTCTACAGATCTTCTGGAAAAGCAATAAATTCCAAAATACATAAATATTCCTTGTACCATATAGCAAGACAGCATCCTAAACCAATTCGTAGACAGGGACCAAATGTTTGCAAAGGAAAGCAGTAGGGGCAAGATAACCCTTCATACTGAAGGGTTACCCCAGTGCAATATTAACATAACTGCATTAATGATATTCAAACTTGCTGTGAAAGGAGGTAAGGAAAAACAAGCCTATAATTAAGTCTGAAAACTTTAGGTAATTACTGTACCTGGTCTATCCACCATAACTTTGAATAACTGCAAGTTCATGCAAAAAAAATTGCTATCTTATATGAAAAGAGCAGTCTGTTAGAAGCATTGTTATGGAATATGCAAGAAGTCATCTCTTTTGCAGGTGTTTACTTGGTGAGTCTCTTGGCTACATCGCTGTAAGCAATTTCAATTTCTTTGTCTCCAGGACAGGTATTGGTGAATTCATCCCTGCTATAAGCATTTGTCAGGTATCTCCAAATCCCTGTCATTTCCTTGGGAATCTCAAAGTTGCGGTACTTTTTGGCCACCACCTAGAAAAAAAGAAATATATTATGAATTTACATTAATCAGCTTAAACCACTTTTCCAGTCCTTGTCACACTCCCGCTAAGTTATCCTTCCAACACGTACACTCAAGAGTCACTTCTAAAGTCAGTAGTTGCCTGCCCCTCTGGGATATCCCGGACCTGGCAGCACACTGCCTTGCTTCATTTGTATTACTGTCCTCACCAAACTAATTACTTCTGCACCCAGGCAGAAACTTAATCTGTGGCTCCATCTGCAGTACAAAACTGACAAAGATCATCGGAGACAGTGAAAAGAAATCAAACCACGATTATATAGGCACATCACTCCTGTAGCTATTCTAGGTGGCTACCTCTTTCTAGACTTCAGACTACTTTTTTTTAAAAAAAAAAATAATGCAATCTCAGTATTTCACATTGTGTCATTTACTTTGTCATTAACAGACAGATGTGAGAAGACATCTGCTTCAAACATTTCCTGGTCACACGATTTTCACTTTCCTTCTTCGCCCTCATTCTTTTAAGCTTTGCAACTTCCTGTGACCACATTCGTCAGTGCAATAAAATGGGTTTTGGCTTGTGCCGTTTTATCATCTGCTGCCCAACTTGTCCACTGGTTCACACCTTCACTGAACTCAGCTGCTCTATCCCCAAACTAAAGCCCTTGTGAACTACCCAAATCTTCTGTCATTTCATGGACTGTTAATACTGTTGTTAAATTTACATGGCAGCTTACAAACAGCTGAAATTAGCTGGACTCCAGAATGTCATAAACCATAAACATTTTGTCCTTCATTATCACGTTATGCGATATACTAGGCATTTACCTTGACAATGTGTAGTTTGGGTAGCAGGTTGCAGTCTGCTAATGTCATCTCATTGCCATCCAGAAACTTGCGGGTAGAAACTGTAATATCCTCCATACTATTTTCATCTATCTCATCGGGAAGAGGAGAGTTCAGATACTCGTCCAGTTTCTGGAGGGTTTTCAAGAGGCCACGTTCTAAGGCTACAGAGGAAGGAACACTTTTAAGAACCAAAAAGAAAGCCAAACCACAGCACACAACTTTCAGAGCCAATTACATATTAGTGTACAATTACAATTAGATATTAGTAACAGATCTGGAAAAAAATATTAAAAAATCCGCATCACTGTACGGCCCAGAACAGACCATATACTGAAGGATTTTTAACCCTTGTATAATTTTTGTGGCAACACTCCTGCTGGAGCTGCCTTCATGGACACTAGTAACACTGAAACTGAACTAGAATCCCTTTAAGTATCACACAGATGCAAGTCATTTAAAATCTGGTTTATACATGAGTTTGCACTAATTTAATATACTCTAAGACTGTCCACAAGTGTTTATTTTTGGTTTTAAAAGTGGCTTATGTCAGTTTCTTAAGACTATTCCTAACTGGCTTAAACTAATTAGAATTAAGCTATGCTAGGGTTTATATTAATTTAAACATAATCTGTTTAATGTCACATGCTCAGCTAACAGCCACAACTAAACAGGCGGACTACCAAGGAGGTTTATGGAATACAGCGGCAGAGGGCAGCACACCCCACAAAATGGCAAAAGCATTTCTCGAATTTTTACAAGTATTTTGCATCTCCCCATTTGAAATACAGCAGAAAGACATTCGATTCCCTGACTTAAGTTTGCCCTGCAAGTACACTGAGGACAAAAGGTTTGTACTCAACTATTTCAAAGTCTAATTGTGCATCCTTTCTCTCTCCTTGATGTCCCAACATCCATCTACTATGTGGTCTCCACACAGAAAGGTCTTAATCCTTTAAAGAAAGTGACATGAACTAAGCTTATGTCAGGGTTCTGAATGGGAGCCCTCAGTCCTAGAAAGGTCAAATAATCAAATGTGCAGAAAGGCCTCGCAGCAAATGCATGGAAACTCAACTGCTGGGGCATGACACAAATTCTGCGTGGGATTTGGCTCTGGACATTAAAATAATTTCTACTTAGTTCAAGAGTTTTGAGTGGCTGTTGCCTAAGTTTCAATGCCAGGAATATTTACAAACCATGCATACCCTACTAAAAAGGATTTTAGTAAATTTAGCATATTTTTTTTCACAAGAGAACCATTTAGGCTCCTACCCTTCCAACACAACCCCAGAGTGGGATCTCAGGTGATAAATAACATGTATGTAGCTAGGAAGATCAAAGGACTGAGACTTGAGTGTGAAACATGGGACATACGCTAAATAAAGCACAGATACACTAGTTGGAATTCTGCAATGGCCAGTGCTCTTCTAACAAGCACAGAAAATACAGACCCTGTCCCAAAATTATCTGAGACAAGAGCTGAGAAATGGGTATAAAAAGATGTGGAAACAGAACTATGACACAATTATTAGCCTGCATGTTTGTTATGCTGGCTATCTCCCATATCAGAAACTGAACGCTAACTGAAGTTCTCTTGGGAAGCGTTGAAATCTTTGTCTCTGACCACTAACTTTAAACCACAGGTCTAATTCATGACACTTCCTCAAGTGTCCATCAACAGGCAGCAAAATTTGCCAGGGAGACACTTCATGGTAAAGCTGCTCTGAAAAACACAAAATAATGAAACAACGTGTGCACAGCTATCAGCCCCCAGGCAACTCACCTTCATTAGCTTCTGGTCTAGAATTTTTGATAAATGCAGAAAATTTGGCAAATATATCCATTCCAGCAGTGTTTGACTCTGGATGCTTTGGTGAAAGTTTTAGGTACCTAAAAAGTAGAAAGGAATAGATCTACAGCACATTTAGCAGAATGATGTTCATCAATATAATAACTAGCACAAAAAGGCCCTTTTTAAAAATAAAAATATTCTACATTACGTATTTACCAATTTATCCATTTCAGACTCAGTTTTTAAGTGTAGTATCATAGACTTCTATTTAAGATTTTTTTAAGCCCAGCACTTTTCAATCACTTTTCAGAGGAATACCAAAGCATGTTTCTGCTTTCTGAATCAGGCATTTGTTTCAAGCACAGAGGGTCTGAAACAGCCCAGGGTCACAGGAGCAAGCTCCCTTTAGCACAGCAGTGCTGCCAAGGGGACTCATCACAGTTCTGTAAACAAAAATATAGTTAGGGACCAAACACGTAACAAATTAAATACTCTTGTCCATCCTCTGTTCACTGGAGATTTTTTTTTCATTTAAATTAATATCAGCTCTCCCAGAATATCACAGGCTCCAAATCTTTTAAGAAAAAAACTGGAGTCTTGCCACACTAAAAAGACAAAACAGTTCAGTCTGCTAAAGGCAGTGTCCACATTTTGCAACTGCTTGCCAGCTGAAGAAGAAAGCCAACAGTTTAGAGAAAGCTTGAACACATTTCTCACGCTTGTGCTGTGTGATCTAATTATTTTAAAAAGTATTCAGTATTCTACCATAATTTCCAAAAACTACATAATCAATCTCCAGGACTCATCACTATTCCTAGTATGAAGGAATTAATTTTTAAAAAAATTATTTCCAAGTTGCATTTAGTAATCACTGGTTCTGTACAATCATCAACTGCCCCTCTGCTTATAGAAAGCTGGAAGGAGTTAAAAAAATAATGTAACATTAAATACAAAGTTCACTGATATTCCTGGTGAGAACACGCCAAATTCTTGAAGACTTAAGTAACTCCTTACTTCTAGGAGAATGACCGCAAATACAAGTCTCCAAAAGGACACCACATATCTCCTTAAAACAGATTCCCACAACAGTTTATTATGGAGTTAGGCCTAAGTTTCACCTAGCACGCTCACCTTGATTTATATTACGTAGACACACCATCAGAATAGCCTGCCCCAGTCATCAAAAGGAAAAGTCATTTACTCTGAAAACTGCAGGAAGAATGACAGAACTCTACAAAGGCCAATTTTACAATAATCTTTACAAGAAAATTTTTAACATAAAGATGAGGGAGCTAGAGGGAGAAAGGGTATGACAAGCAAGGACTCCAAGCTATTTTCAATGTCTTATCTTCAGTTTATTGATGCTGAAGAACATCTTAATTAGTGCAGAAAACCCCTGAGAGAACACTCTGTTTAAATCTAAGGTGACAAATCATCATTTTAACACTTACTTGGGTGGAGCCAAAACATCTTCCAGGAACTCTTCAATCTTATTCACATCTGTTTTCACTTCACCATTGTAAGTTATGAAGGGCGGATGAGTGCCTGGAGCCAAATTTTGAAGGTCTGCTGGTTTTCTAGGGTGAAATACAAACCAATGCAAAAGTAAGCATGGGACTTCCACAACCCTAGCTTTCATTGCTACCATCACAAAAGCACTGCCTGAGGTTTTCACATACTTGCAGTTTTAAAAAAGATATCACCAGTTTTCTATTTAAAAAGCGACTTTACAGCTTGATTAGCATTTTCAATATATACTTGATAACAATTAATTTCAAACACTTAAAAACAACTGCTTCCTCTTATCTCTGGCTATATGTTTTCTCAAGTCAATTTACTGTTGACTGGGGGGGGGGGGGGGGGGGGGAGGATACACATACCACACAAACACACTCCCAAGATCTGTAGTACAGTTTATATATAGCATAATCTGCACTCAGTGATAATCCTCCCCCTTTACACAGAGCTTCTCTGGAAATAAGCAAGTCTGATACAGAGCACTATGTATAAGCCATTTATTATGTGCACACAGAATCTGGTTCTAGACAAGGTGACAAGATGCTTAAAATTAAGCATTTAAAAATGATGCTTAAAGCTTCCTCCAGTGAAAAAAAGCTATTGACAAATAAGAGCAGCATACCTGGGCAAAGGGGAATCCTCGACGTTAGTATGACTAGATGCAAGAGAAACAGAATCAAGCTAAAATACTCATACGTTTCTGAATCTTAAGTCAGTTTTCGCAATACCTCTCGTTGTTCACTCCAGTTCCTCTCTCATACTTAGCAAGCTAAGCCAGTCTATTTTATAAGCAATTGGCTTCTCTTCTCTAGTTGTGTCTTGATGCTGTAGTGACAAGGAACAACACTGTAGGCATTTATCTAGGAGCCTACGTGTTAGCTGCGCGTATACACCTACCTACTCCTTCATCCCAAAATGCCTAACTTACTCTTTAATGTTAAGCTCTCACATCTGCTGCCTCAGCAGATTCAGATTCAAAGCTGAAGTCAATAATGAGATGAGGATCTATTACAAGCTACAAAATCTAAAGCACCATCTAAAAAAACTGCAGCCAATTTCTCCCCAGTACATCATCATGGTATTAGTCCCATGCTAGTGCAACTGCCTCAGTGCAAGCAGAAATAAAATTACAGTACTGCTTGGCACTTCTTCAGTAGCAGCACTTAAAATCTCCCTCTGATGAAGCTATTAACTGCAGTCCAGGATGACTACTCAGAAGGACACAGCCTGTCTGACTTCTCCAAGAACCTCTCCACGTTTTAGAGGACAGTTTGCAATTCCTAGTTCCCCCAGCCACCCCTGTGTCCTAACATCCGACAGTACACACGATCCAGGTGAGGCACGATTGTACAATTACATTTCTGTCAAGCTGACCAGAGCACACACTACAGGATGACCGCCACCTTTTGCTAACATTACACTGGGTGAGGAACAACAAAAGATATCAGCTCCTGCAGAAAGTTTGCCAGGGTGGAAGTTGCCCCTCTGTTACTGTTTGAACAAATCCAAACCAGACCGTAACCTTTGAGCTGGGTTTGTGCTTTGTACAACGTAGCCACATTTGTCAGCCAGCATCAGGCATCCAGAAACTGGATTTACTGGACACTGGAACTACAGTTCAAGAAAGCCTCCTGACTGTACCGGACAGGGAAACTAGATGAGTAATAAGCACAAACATGGTCAGTTGGGGTAGCATGAGAAAGCAGTCTTTTCAGGGATAGCACTCATAGGCTCCATAAACTAAGCACAGTTTACAAGTTGATCTTGTAGAAATGCTCCATTTCTTACAAAATTAAGAAACCCCTGCCAGAATTTCATGTTCTGCCCACTGGCAGGAAAAACAGCAACAGCCTATAGTGCCAAAGTGTACCAACAACAGATAGGAGCACTTGGCAGCATATGTTAAACTGAATCTCGTATGTAACAGTGTTAAACACCTGCTTTTGGCCAGGCAACAAGAATTATTATTAATACAAGAATTTTATCATTTTCAATAAGCTTCTAAGAAGTTATTTCTCACTAATAGTTGCCATCAACCTCTTACTTTTAGGATTTAAAGTCTGCCATCAGTTAATGCTTTAAGTAATTTAAACTCTTCATTTAAATAGAGTGTTGTAACGCACAACAATTACAGGAAGTCATCGTGGCTCACTTCCAATTTCGCATGTTGGCTAGATAAAATTCCTCAAAAGGAATGTTATTTTAAAAACAAACACAGGCAAGACTACCAGATTTGCACTAATACTATCAAAGAAAAGATTTTATTTCAGAAACAGACTAATGAACTAACCAAAAGTTTCCCAAAGAATCAGAGTTCATCTCAAGGATCCCAGAGCATTTTATTAACCCCTCTTGACACTTCACTTAGACCACCTGTGTCTTTCAAGAAAAAGAAAGTAGAGATTAACAGCCCACAGCCAAAGCCCAAACATAATACAGGGTTTGACTTCCAGTTTGCTGCTGCTGCCAGTAGATCATAAACAAACCCTGGTTTACCACATAACAAGCCACAGTCTTTGGAGTACCAGGAGTACACAGGAATAGCCTTAAAAGGCTAAGAGTACAGCTTCCCTTAACAGTCAAACAGGAAGGCAATTAAAAATTTTATGGTGAAGTTTACTTCAGAGATAAAGCTGGACAGCTTTGTTTAAAAAAAGAATATTCCCTAACCACTCAAAACAATTCCATAACTAGTACCTGCCCCAAAGTTTACTGGAGTATTTGAAGGCAGGGCCACATACTTAAATATCTGACTACCATTAATTAAGTGGGCAGGCTCTTTAACACCAGAGTTAAGGTATAAATATTTCATGGCTTTACCACAAACCAGAAGAGCAACTAGCATTCAAATCCTATCTTGAAGATCAGATAAAAGCCAGCTCCCAAACGTAACATGCTCTAGAGTGATTTATAAATTACACAAGTACTCCAATGAGTGTCTGAAGAATAACATGGGGCGTGTGTGTGTGTGTGTGTGTGTGAAATGCCAGCAATAAAAAACAACCGTTGCCAGTTCCTAAGCAGTATTTTATACTGCTCAAGTTGTATTCACCTCTGGACAGTCTTTGGTATTTACTAATCTCTTTGTTTAATCTTTGGCTGTCAACATAATTGTGAAACCACACAATCAATATGTTTAAAATGGGATTTCAAAACTTAACTGAATGCAAGCCTGGCCTTGAATATTGTAACAAGCCCAACAAATGATTTATGTACTGCAACTCTGTTCTAGTCACCAGAACAAGTCAAATCTCTGAGCACTGAAATGCTCCTTCTGAACAGGGAAAGAATAAAGCTTCTGTCTGACTAAACAGAAGCAAGAAATGCCTGATTTCTTTGAAAGGGCGGTACATCCCACTTCGTTTGCCTATGTGCATATTTTTGCGTCTTAAGAGTAGAACTGAGAACTGCAAAATGTTCTTTTGTTAGCACAGTATGATGTCCAATGCAATTATAGATGGGGAAAATACATGCCACAGAATCAGTTTTTCCTGTGCCCAAGTTACTTGCTTGTGAACTTTTGTACCCAACCATGACCTTAAGCCTCACACAGCTTGCCTTACTGTTGTGTAGAAATTACGTTATAAGGCAGAAGCATGGTTTCCAAGTAAGCTCATTTTCTTTTTTTTTGGCTAGCAAAATAAATTCAGATGCTTAAAACCATCAATATCCAGCTCTTCCACAAGTTTGTGTCTTTAACAGGAACAAAAAGAAGAGAGGGCAATTGGATTGAATAATGTACTTGTAAAAGCAGTTCCTTGTGACACTATTAGAAGTATAAGGCAACACCTAGTACCTTTATCATTCTGTTAATCCTAACAGGTGAAAGAAACACCATCTGGTATAAAGCATTTCCACTTGAGCAGTTGGCTGAACTGGATATTCTACAAACAACACTACAAGGAGGTATTAAGACAATCCAGAAGGTTGGATTTGTATTTATGAAGCTTTAAATAAAGTCTAAAAGAAATTAAGTTTGTATCAACATCTATTCAAATCTGAATTAGCTTCAGCAGTCCTTCACCCGAAAATACATTCAGTATACAACAAAAGAGTTTATTTGACCTATTCCCATGAAGTTTGTTAATTTTGTACTTATTTTGTGTTTTCCCCTCCTCAATACAAAAAAAAAGAAAAGCTAGCTTTCCTTGTGTAAGAAAGGACAATTTAAAACATCTGCAACTAATTTAAGTTCTAAAAGTCAGTCTTACATCCCATGCCCCCAACCAATTAACTCAAAGTTGCCGAAGGGACACAAATAAAACCAATTCATCAGGCATCTTTGGCATTTTAATGGTATCTCTCAGACTATTCAGCAGTAAAAATGCTTCCAAGCAGAAAATGTCTCTTTCAACCTTCTTCTCACACCCCCACCCCCCCAATAACTGCAATAGGTTAAATAACACCATCATTAAAATTAACGGAAGTCCAAAACTACAAACAGTACGCAAGCACAAGTTTTACTCCTGAGGTTTCCACACACCACATGCAGTGCTAAATGGAAGATATGATATATTTGGTTTGTGCACGCCGGCAGCAACAACTGTATTTGCAGTAAAATCCCACATGGGCCAGAGAAGATCTTTAAGCTGCTACAAATGCATACACAGTTGACAAAAGCTGCTTTCTCCCTCTCCGTTTGAGTGGACTGCCTCAGCCTTACTACACATGGAAGTATTTAAAACTAGTTGCCAGCACTGAAGCAGCAACTTCAGTGATTTTTAAAAATTGGAACAAGTCACCTCCTTCAAAAAAATTACAAGAAAAGGTTAAGTCTAGCAGGGTGATTTCTTTCTTAACACGTTTTACGCTTGGTTCACTGGAGAGCACTGTATATTTCTGTTGGCTTTATTTCTGAAAATGAAGTTTGTAAGCACTGGCAGTCTCTCCTCTCTCCAGAGTTCAGTAACTAACATTACATTAGCACTGTGAAAACATTACTTCACACAAAAAAACAAATACAAGGCCTCTGCTGAATTTAGCATTACCACTTCTAATAAAAGTATACCCAATTTAGGAAATTAAGACTCATGGATTAACATCTCACCCTTCTTAGCCACCAAGATATTCATTTCTTAGATGGAGAAGTTCCAATTTAGGTGACACACAGCATTGTGACATATCTGGCTAACACTACACAAAGGGAGAATATTTTAGATTTTATTCCTACCCTTTTCACTTCTGTCTCATTCATATTTACCTCATGGACAGATGTTTTCACACTTTTTATTCTTATTGCATAATAATCAATATCTTAAAATCTTTCAAGATGAATAGGCTGTACATTAGTTGCGACAGTTATCCAATATTCATTGGAGATTTGATCAAAGATTGGATGATCTAGCAGTCTTCACCTGTGGGATCTCGGTGTGAAGTTAGTAAGTCAGTATTCAGTTATTGGACTTCATGTCAGCTATTAGTTTTACAGGAATTAAATAACCGTACAGGTATTTAACAAGTTCAAGAGAATTTATCAGACCCATTCGTTTTGGTTACAGATACTTGTAAACAACCATCAATGAATGCCCCATTTACATCAAGGTTGCCTCTTAGTATTTATGAGGACAGATTTTCTTTTCAATTTCAGAAAATAAGCCACGCAAGTTTGAAAAGCCCCAGACAAACATTTGTTACACCAAGTGTGCCATGTGCTCTTGCTTGTCAGATAAACTAGGTATTTCTTACCTCTTTAGGTCAACCGTTGTGACACTAAACACCACTCCCTTCAGCCAAAGAATCATGAACAGCCTCTGAGAAAAAGGACAGTTTCCTATGCTTTCACCATCACTGCCAGCCTGCAGAAGAGAACAGATCATTAATTAGAAGGCAGGACTGTGCCACCTACACATGCTTACAATTACTGAAAGATCTTTAAAGACAGACTCAGACTCAGTAACAGACCATGGGTTTTACTGCCTGTACAGCCTTCACATCACTAACTCTTCTGAAGACCTAAGAAGCTTATAGCCAAACCTAGTATCACCTTGCAGGAACACTCCTTTGCTCTCAAAGTCCAGCTGACACATCTAGACCAGATATCCTGAAGGTATCTCCATATAATGCACAATGATGAACATCCTCAGAATACTGAAATACTCTTCAAGGTATGCACAGACTTCTGCAGTGTTTTGTTTTGGTTTTTTTTAATACTTGCACCTTCTAATTATTTTTTGCTACAGACAATGAGGATTTTATTACAGTGAAGTCTGCATATTTATGAAGTCAACTAACCTATTTGTCATGTCTTCCAACAGCTGCTCAGAAAATGTAGCAAAACAACATTTCAGACAAAGTTATCTTTCACACTGAAGATGATCCAACCGCTCTTAATAGTCAAGAAAGGGCAGCTAATCGTACCCATCTGAGCAGCCCCACCTTTTGATGGCAGTTTTCCAATGTCAATGTTGTTCTTTGTTCTTTACTATTCTTTTTCCTTCTATAAAGCATAGCTAATTAAACATAGTCATCTTCCAGTTTATTGCTTGTATCTCTTGCTGTGTAGTGCTACAGTGAGCCAACTGCAACCAGGAACTATGAATCTTTATTGTATTGCAGGTGTTGTAAGGAAAGACATTAACTGTAAGTACATAGAGACTTCACTGACAATAAAGTTATATTCCAAAGCCACTTTTTATAGGCAATTTATCAATAAGTCTTTGTCCTACCACAACAAAGGTCCATACATAGCAACAGTAAGCCGCTCCAGAGCTCCCAGTGATGGCATGCATCTCATGATTGCTCTGACAATGAAGTATGTATTGCTGAGTTGGAAAATCTTAGTTTTTAGGCTAGAATTAGACATGCAAAACATTGAATCTTGTTATAAAATTCAATCCTCTGAAAAGAAAACCGGTTCACTAGTTAAAACAGCCACGTATGTCAGATTATCTTGACATGTACTCTACATTAGGCAAGTTTCAAAGCATTTTATTTATTAGAGTACTTCCAGGAATAATTTTTATCAGTACAATTCTCAAAGCCTTGCTAATTCTTCTATCATTACTATTACCCATTCCCTAGGCCATTTTAAAACATATTGTAGGATATGCTGGCTGTACTCCTCAGAGAAATGACAGAAAACAATTATGTTCACTAAGCACAGACTATTTATAAGTATCTGGTTGGTAAGAGTTTACAAGAACTAAGCTTTAGGACCAGAACCAGAGAAAGGCCTAGACACTCAGGCAAAGGAACTACTTTTTCTTCCATTTTTTCTTCAGTTCTCTGCCAGTTCCCAGCCACACACGGATTGGGAACCACAATGAGGAGAATGAAGTTTGCAAGTTAAGAAGAGTAACAGTAGGATTTTCTAACAGCAGGATTTTCAAAAACCAGGAAAACAGAAAGATTTTCCATGAAACTGTGTTAAATTCAGAAACTTCTTTTTTAAAAACTCACGGTGCTTCTGCAGATAAGGCTGATTTCCTTAATAGCTGTCAATGAATACCAGAAAATGAGTATTCATAAATTGATCTATGTTGCCTCAAGGTTACGGTCTCATTTCTACAAATATCCCTCCTGTCAGAGCTGACTATTCTTCTGAATACTTTGCTGTGGAGAATAAGACTTTTTTCTTCAAACCTTTATTAGTGTCATTAACAAAGATCCGAAAGAAAAAAGAAGTTGTCTTTCTGCCATGAATTTCAAAATGCAACCTCTGTCCTTGGAAAGGAACGTAAAACTTGCAGTGGATTAATGATACTAGATTGACTTAAAAACTGACATGTGACTTCTCAAGTGGTCAGGAGACTAAATTCTAAAAGCAGCTATAAAAAGGATAAAACAGTCAGTTTGGTTACTCTAGGCATTGTAATTTATACTAGCTCAGTCCACAATTTTCTATTGTGCTGTAAGGATTCTAGCTACTATATGGATTGATGTGTTCCTACCTCACAAGATGCTCACATAAGGAAAGACTTCACTCTGCAGTCTATTCCCAATAGCTGTATGCTTTTATGGATGTTAATATTTAACTGCAATGCCATCCCTCCAGATAGCAATGTATATTTTAGAATTTTCCACTATAGTTACATCACTGTGTTTACACTGGAACAAACATTTCCTGCAGGTAAATTATGCCAATGTAGATTTATAGTCATCTATCTACTTTTTCTTTTGGTTTGGTGGTTGGTTGGGGTTTTTTTTACTACATGCAAGATCTTACCGACCTTTGAAAAAACAATATTGAAAAAAACAACACTTCATTCCATCTAAGGAAAATACGTGTTGTACTGCCTGGGCTAATTCACACTCTGAAGCGGAAACAATTCTTTGATTCAGAACTGACCTCAGTCTTCAAGTTTTATGGCAACTTCAACAATGCTACTTAAACCAAAGCACATGAGTTACGGCGCAGTAATGGCACAGGCATGCATGTCCCCATTCAGTTAAGCTTTACCTCACTTCCTCGGATGGAAAAGCTCCCACACATTTACTATGATGTAAGAGGAAGAATGTGGGCATTCGCCGAAGTGCAACACCCTAAGAGCATAAAGCCCTGAGGCACCTCACTGGTACTGTTCACACTGCTGTTCCCCAGCGACTCTGGAGCTGCCACCAGCTGGCACACTCAGCAGGTCCTCAGCCTGTTTGCTCGCACAAGCCATGCTTCCAGGAGTCAGTACATGACCTAATCAGCTCTCCTCTCTCTTCACCTTTTATTTAGCACTTCTGACCGCAAAACCAGGGGCCAGAGCTGAAGCCATATGACATACATTGCCAGAGATCTCATCTGATACAGACTAAGGAAACCTTTAAATAGAAAAAAATAAAGGCATGTAATCATAATAAATAATATAAATAATAAATAATAAAGAAAGAATCATTGGGATGTAACTGCCTGCCAAACGTACAGATGATCCTCAGCACCAAATGAAGTCCAGAGGCTTAGCTTCAGTACCATAACATCAACAAACATAATGGAGACATTGCCTGAGGGGAATATTAAGTTAGATAAGACCTAGTCAGCTCCACTAATTTCAAGCCAATATTTGAAAATGCATGAATAGTGTCCTAATGTAAAATAGGCATGCATCTGGAAGACAACTAGTTCTTACAAGTCGCTGTTCCTTTGTGAGTTGTGAATTAAAAAATTCACTGCAGAGGGCTGATCAAGAGCTTTTAAGATCTATGATCCATCACCAGATACAGAAAGTAAGACATTACTCAGAAGCAGAGAACCAAAATACTTTCTGTGATAGCATCAGATGAAAAAGCAAAATGGTTCCCCTATGCACAAAATAAACTCTTTGCAGACAGAACCAAATATGAAGATTTGTTATTACAAAACTTCAGGGTTCTTCCTGAACTCAGGAGTTAGTTATAACATCAAGGCTGCCCAGGTTTTGCCACCTGTCAATGTGATAGGGAAAAGTAGTGACCCTTCACCAGCAAAGTTCCAAGGGCACAGGAAAAAAAAATTAATGTTAATGACAGATGTTAAACATGTTTATATCAGACAGACTTCCCGGGATCCATCAACTGCAACAACAATACAGTCTGAAAGAAAGCTAGGGTATTGGATTAAACCACACGCCTTCTTTCATACAATATAATTCCACCATGAAGCTTTATTATTTCTAGTGGAAGGTTTTGAAATTGCCACTGAAATAAACCAAAATCAAATTCAGAAGGCAGTTTTGTTTATTCTAATTAAAAAAAAAATAATCTTAGCCCATCAGGAACCCAAGGCAAAGCTACTTTTACATCACAGAACTGAATGAAAAATTGTTTAAAATTTAAGGTGTAGCACCAAACTGTGGCTTTCATTAAGGTCCGTTTACCTAAGCCAAAACCAAAGTGATCAATGAGGGCCAAAAAAGGTCAAATGCATTTACACTGTAATGCCAAGTGGTACCAAAACTTTGCTTCTCTCCCAACGCAAGCGTAACATTCAAAATAAGCAAACAACAAACAGATCTGCTTTTGTTTAAGCAAGACAGGCTTTTTGGATTATTTGAATCAGAAAAACAAGGATCACAGTCCATTAATATAAAGTGTTCCGAACAAAACCTAATGCATTTTCAAAGCTGCAGTGAACAGCTAAACTGAGCCTAGACTTTTATGTCTACATTCAAACATTTGTCCCACTTCTGCTCCAAAAAATCCCAAGTTATTCTGAGCACATACTGGAAAAGGAATGCAGTCAGAATGCCAAGAAACTTTTGGCTTTAGTGCTTTTGAGCCAAGGAATTCTGCTATGTAACTGTTTGCCCGAGAGGCCCGTTTTCTATCTTCTTCTATTTGATGCACCAAAAGCTAAAGCACTGATCTGTTACAACCCATCATCAAGAACAACACATTATTCTTCTTCAATCACATCAGGATTTTTTTCAGAGGGAGACGAGTCTGGTGGATGTTCCTGCAAGAGTCAGTTTTGAGACCAGTTTTCTCTACTGGAATACAGCTGTGCTGACAGTAAACTGTAAACCTTTAAATATTACAAGAATATTCTGAAATTCTGTATGACTTAGTCATGCAGGGAGGTAATCATGTAGCAGCGTTGCTTAAGCCCACTATTAGAAGCCAGAAACCTGTCATTGCTTTGTCTTTGAATTCAGGCCATAATATTCCAGGTGATCTTCAGTGTCTAATCCTCATCACCATCAGAGTAAAGAAAATATTAAATGTTGACTTCTCTATACTAACATCAACCTAGATTATCTGTCAATTTAACAAGATTATACTCATTCTATACCAAGAAACTTGGAGGTTTTATTTCAATTTTTTTCTAAAACCAGTCTAAAAATCTTTATTCCTAAATAATGCCAACCTTCCAACAATTAGGGCCAATTTTCAGTTCTCACTACCAAATCAAGTTAGTGTTATCCGCCTGAAGTACATAAAGTACATGAAGAACATGTATGATTATGTTCTTGAGTACATCTGTTTCACTGAATTCCAGGTTTTCACTTGTATGGATTGGGACCAAACAGAAAAAAAGTGCACCACCACACACAGCAAGGGAAGCTGGTATTTTTCATTTGTATTTTGCTTGTGTTACACTGACTGAGAACTAGCTCTGAAGAGCCTGGCTTTCATTTACCACCAGGGAAAGCACCCTGGCAAACACAGTGTTTAACTTGACCGTGACCCATGGCCAACACTTGCTATGCTAAAGACACCACCAAGTAGTCTGAAAAACTAACAGCTGCCATAAAGGATTTATCAAAGCAAGAAAAAAACTAAAGATATCCAGTTGCCTTGAACAAAGTTGTGTTACCCTCCACAAACTGGCTGCAATTAAAAAAACTTCTGCGGCAAAACAGACCTTGTTAATTTTAAGACGTGGCACAGAGAAACATCAGGGCATACATACACCGTAGCACTCACCCTACAGTATTTTATGAAAACCAAACAGGGCTACTTTTTAAAGAAAACCAAGTAAGAAAGGGTCAAATAAGAATGAAAGTTACAAGGCAGTAAAACAAGTAAGTATGCTCATGGAGAAGTCAACCTGGTTTATCATAAGTAAAACTTACTGGCAACTCCTAATGCCAAGTAGCTCAGCCCAAGCAAGAGTGCCAGCTACTTAGTGGGGGGAAAAAAAAAAAAGAAAGAAAAAAAAAAATCTACTTATCCCACTGTCTGGAAGACTGAGCTTAGTTGATCCAGCCAGTGCGGAAACCACCTCCTCCCTTTCTCTTCCCCTGAAGCAGTGATTTCATTCAAATGAGATTGTTTTTCCCAAAAAAACAGGAGAGTATATGTAATCATACATCTATTTAAGTGGCTAAACAAGCTAAGGGAAGAAAAAAGAAATCCACTTAAATTGTGAAATGTTTGCCTTTACAGCTGCATAAAAATTAACTTGACTCCTCACACAAGAACCTGCCTGTATTTACTTTATCAAGGTAGTCCTGATGTTTACTGAAAGACTAATAAGAATAACAGACAAGCAAAGAAACTTAAAGGACACAAAGCCCTTATTATATAGCATAGATCTCAAAGACTCAAGAATAAAAAAGAATGCTAGAAAATTTTGGACCTAAAGGCCTGCAAAAATTGTTTCAAACAGCAACCAGTTAGAAGGAGCACACTACTATTTTCCCAAACTTGATCAAATGACTGCAGAAATAATAGTAAAAGTCAAAGTGCATCTGATGAGAAATATAATACAGTTCAGTCTCTGCCTACATAAATAAAACAAAAGGGCAGAACATTGGAAGACCATTTCCTGATTTATCCAAAACTATCAAGGGAATCTCTCCCAGGTTTGGCATATCGGAACTGGAAAAAACAAAGTTTGGATGAAGAGGGGAAAAATGCATTTTAGAAGTATCTATTCAAAGTTATGAATTCCCTTCAAAGTTAACTACTGGAGCTATTTGATTATACCACAAAGAAAGTCCCTGTTCCCCTGTATAAGATACCTGCAATCTGCAAAGTCTAGAAGACTAATGTTCCAACAAACAGATGGGGGGGGGGGGGGAATCAGAAAGTGTGTTCAAATTTTGACTACACAATCTTGAAATATATCTCAGTTCTCACAAAAAAAAAATCTGCTGGGAAAACTACATGATGCAAACTACATGATGCATACCCATTACTCCAAAACAGCAGATAACAATCACTCTTGCATGTTGCATGAACAGTAAGACCATTCAAATAAATAAAAAAAAAAAGAGTAAATTAATAATAATCCTACATGGATTACTGTTTTGAGAGGAAACTGTTTAAGGTAAACAAACTGATCCAAGTGAAAAACATGCAGCAATGCAAAACTCCTGAGATGAAAGAATACAGAAAGCAGTGGTTTAATGTTCCACACATGAATACTGAAAATGGTCTGGTAGTATCAGCCTAAATCCTTGCAGTGTCTGCTCAGACCTTTATCTTGCCAAGCTGAATAAACAGAATTCCATCCTGTTTACTGAGCAGTGTTTTCAGATAAGATGTAAAGAATTACATCCATGAAAGGACTATAGCAGTATTGATATAACACCAGGCAAACGCCTCCTCTGCATGGTGCCACTATACCAATTGGTTTGTATTTCTGTTCAGGCTGTAGATGGATGAGCTTCAGGGGTGTTATACGTAATCACTCTGCAAGTCAAAGTATATCTTCAAGGGTCCCCAATGTCTCAAAAGAAAAAAATGAAGCATCATTCAAAAGAAGACAACAGGTGACAAGGTAGCAAGTTGCAGAGACCAGGACTGGAAAAGCGTTGCCTGCAATACACAGTGTTAAGCTCATTCTCACCCCTTCAGGTTTGTTAGTTTGAGAAGGGAGTTGGTTTGTGGTTTTATGGGAGGAGCAGGTCAGAGAGCAAGCTAGAGTCAAGCCCTGAACTCCAATGCTAACTAAATCTGGTTCAACCAGGTTTAATCTGAGGGATGACAAGACAAGGAGGACACTTCTGCTTGTCATTTCACCTTTCCTCTCACCTCTCCGGAACAGTGGATAGCCAGTGCCCCAACTTACATGTGAAAGCTTTTGTTTCTGTGTGGTGGGTGTCCTCATGCCACTAGGCAGACCAAAACTTAACAGGACATTTCAACACACACAAGTGGCACATTATAATAAATGAGTCTGGTATTGCTGACAGCCTCAAGATGTTCCCTGCCACAATAAGCAAAAGACAGGGAAGGTCAGGACTAGGGGGAAGAAAAAAAAAAACAAAACAAACACCACAGAAAGACAATTTCATCCTGGAAAAGATTCAGAATACCAGAAGGACCTTCACACCATGTTTCAATATAGATCAAACATTTTATTGCTGATACTGGAAACCTGCAGTTAGGGGCAGCAGCAGGCACTGCTTGTGACATACATAACTTAAAACACTCACTTTCATTTTCTTAATAGCACTGAAACTAAGCAGGTAAATCTTACTCTAACCTTAAAACTGAAATATTGTCTACAGGTACTTACACATGCTACTTTGAGATAATTTTCTTTCCAATTCATCTATTCTGGTAAGTATAAAAAAAAAAAAGTACTGACAAAAAGATGCTAAAATAGAAAATGTAAAGAACAGAACTAGAAGGACAGGCAAACTAACAAAGCTGAACAAAATCTTAGCCTATTATTCAAACACATCAACAGCTATGCCAGAACAGACCCAACAACAACATTGGACAACGCCTTCCAGCATGTCTGTTCCCTTCTCCCACCAGACATACCAATGAGCTTCAAGCAATGAATGCTTCATAAACATTGCAAAGACATCTGCTTGCTTTAATAATCAGCCAGCGAGAGCTGCTATCACCACATCCAGGTGAAAGATGAATGAAAAAGGCCTGGAAACCACCTACTACACACACCTTGCCTAACAGGATGTCACTAGCCCACAGCCATGCAGACAGATCCACATCCAAGAATTGTGATGGGTTGGGACCACCTCATGAAGGGGAAAAAAAATCCACACAAAAGAGGATAGAATAAAGAAGAATTTAACTGCTTCCCCAATAGTACTGCTAGGCTCAAAGACTACTTCTGTCTTGACCTCATCTTTATATCAGAATTCACATTTGGCAAAGCTGTTCAATATCTAACATACCATTACAGTTCCTTCCATTCCAAGTGCTCATTACAGCTGACATCTGTCATGCTTATGAACCAGTTCTCCCTCTCTTTTAAAAGCTTTTCTTAATAGATAAAAAAAACTGTTCCACTTTTGAAGGTCCATGTCAACATCTTAAAAGAAAGAGGAACAAAGGCAGCTGGTTTCTTCAGTGTCAGGGCACAGGGTCTCGTGTATTCCAGCTGATACCACAGCATAGCTTTTTAACAAAGCTCACATGTATTTTGAAACCTATCCTGCTCATTTACTGCTAACATAAGTTGAAAAGTCACTAAAGACTCACTCTAAGAACAGAGTAAGCTTGTAGCAACCGTTAAGATTTATTAACACTATTAAATGTCTCCAACAAGCAAGCTAACTCCTGCAATTCTTTCACAATGTTAAGATTCTAAATAAAACATCTAACATCATTCTCATCACCTCAAACATCAGTGGTTTGGCACCTTGTACAACTATTACTCCAAACTCACTTTTGTTCCTCGTGTTGTGTGTTGCCAGTAGATGAGCCTATAGCATCACAGACAGTGTAAAAGGGCACCACCTCTGCATCATGCCTTTTCTATGTAATCCTGTTTTCTGTTATCATTATTAACTAAACTCCACCATAAGTTTCCCCAGTACCTTTTCAAATGCGTTTGAACTCGGAAGGTAACTTTTTTCACAATGGAAGTGACAAAATAAGCAAATCCCTCATTATGTGCTACCTAAAAATAAGAAAATATCTTTCAGGAGAAGAGTGTACACTCATTTCCAAACTGAAGACAGCTGACCTCAGGAAGCTCCAAATCAAGCTTACAGCACCTGCATCACAGTCTTACCTTCATATGAACCGCAATGATTAGTGTAAACCTTTATTTGACCTTTATGAGGGAACTTTAAAAAGCTTGGTAACACTGTATCAAGTCAGAAAAACTCTCAAATCACATCCACAGCACATTCCCCAATTTTACTTTTGTACAACAATATAGGTAATCACTGCTACCCTAAATAGCTAGTCCTTTAAGAAAAACATAGAAAAAATAGAAAACAAAAAGCATAAGGCCAGTGCTCATACCTGGAATTCATCGCAAAAAGCCTAAGCCGATTAATCTATATTTTTATAAGCTGATTGACATCCACCACACCCAGGGAAAAAGCAACCTTAGTTACCCCTGCCTCCTAATAAGCTATACCATCTTCGCCCAATGTGTCATCAATCCAACTTCCACATCAGCTGAAATTCCGGTAAACTCAAAAAGCTCAAGAAAATTAACTGAACACCCTGCATTTACTTGAGATGTGGCTATTAAACCAAGGAAAGGAATGCTTACCAGCCCATTCAAGTAGCCTCTTCAGTCATTACCTTTCTGATAGGCCACCACTGTGTTAAGACATTTGACTGTAATAACAACTGCCCATTTTAGGATGATGCTATTTTTAGCCCTGTGATGCTATTCCTAACAAAATAATTAGCAGACTTGTATACTTTCCTGCAACAAATGCTTACTGCTACCCAATTGTCACTGTAAAGCTTTTGGAAACAGTTATGGGATATTCATGATATATTAAAGTGACATCACAATTCAGTAGAAATTAATTAAGCACTTCAGTTCTTTGGAGAAAAGAAATTATCCCATGTTCATCCTTTGGGAGAATCAGATGAAGAATCAGAATCAAAACCTGAATTAAATACTAACCACCGTTTTCTTCAGTGAAGAAATTAGCTTAACAATATGAATACAAAAACTTGGGATTATTGTGGACAGCCACACACATGACCACCTCCTAGCCTGACACAGGAAAATTAAATTATTCATTAACAGCAGAATCTGGCATTTCTTCCCTGCCATCCCTCTCACCTCAGTGGCAATACCTTTAACAAAGTGATCCAGCTGTAACAAATCTTGCCAAGATAAAAGAGCCAAACTGACTAAAATTTGCTGTTTATCAGCTCGACGCATTCTTGCAATATTCTAGAAGGAAACTGTAAGCAGGCAATTAAATATACAGCACAAAGGATTTATTTTACAGGGCTTGAAACTTGCCTTTGGGTACCTAGCATATAAACTTGGAATTGGCATTGTATATGACAATGATTCTCTTGCCCCACACATTAAATTTGTTAACAAAGTACACTGCGTGCTTTGGCTACAGCCCGAGACACCTATTTCCAACACCAGAACCACCCCCAAATAACGAAATAAAAATTGTAGGAAACAACTGCAAGCCTTGTCACTGGGGCTCAGAAGACCAAGTAAAATTTATCTTTGGCATTTAAGAATTCTTCAAATAAACCTCTATGCATGAATCACTTCTGTGGGACAGAAAAACAAGTAACTGTTTATGGTATTTTATAACCCAACTTACAGACCTAAGATGAGCAATGGGTTCGACATTAGCAGAGAGGAATGATGAAGAGCTGCTTCAACCTCACCCTGTGCACTGCTCCTTCTCCAGCCCATGTGAGATGCCTAAATGACTTTCCCGTCAAAATGCTAGCCCAAAAGCAATAATCTGGGAGCTTCAGAATTCTCATACAATAAGGAATACAGCTAAAACCACAACTGCTTCCGAATCAGGATGTAAACAGCAACATCCACAGAAGAACGTGCCAATGAACAAAGAAATTGCTCAAATTATCAAAACTCACTGAGACTGCGCTGTAGTTCTGAACCTGTTTCCCCCTGCTAACAGCATATTCCAAAGCTCTAGCAAGGAAAAACATTTATCTTACACCGAAACCAGTGTTGGGGTTTTTATTTTAGAGCAGCTAGAGAACAAAGGTTTCGAGGAAGGCCTGCCCTCTGTTGCTTCTGGTTGCAATACAAGCAATGTGCAACTCTGTTACTAAAAGGCACCTACATGACTGCATTCTGTGTCCCTTGGGAGACGGTATCCACCTTCTTCAGCTGCAGAGCAAAGCTTCCTCCTTCGGGAAGTTTTGCCTTATCTCATCAAGCTCCAGTACAGCATGTCTCAGTAGGGTGGCTAACACATCACTTCGGAAGGCTACAGAAATACACTTATGCTTGCTTTGATGTTATTTTTAGACAGAATCACGTAAAGAACTATTTCCTTCATTTAAGAAAAGCAGCTCTCCAAAATACAGATCATCAAACTCTAGCCAAAATTGTAAGGCGTTAACAGAGCCAAAAAACTCTGAAGCCGATCCAGTAGCACTGGCTGATCTCATTAGCTCTTCTCATGAAAATACACAGATATGACTTCACTCCTGGATTACACTCCTATATTTAGTTTATACCTAATATGGACATTCAGTGTACAGAACTAAGTCATTTCCTTTCCTCTTGTAAAGTTCCTTGCCCTTTGTCTAGCCAACAATACAAGGAATAAGTCTGAACTCTCAGAGAACTCCTGCACACAAAGACATCTGTAATCAATAGCAGTTTAGCTTATGTTTTTCACTTCAGCATAAACAAACACAGCATTCAGAGCCCTAAAAATCAGACTGTCCCACAAATGCCTGTTTAACCTGAATTAAAAAAAAACACCTCAAAACAAGTTTAAAAACAGTAACTATTATCTTTTCTAGCAAAAAAATATTCTACACAGAGGACTTAAAGCTCTTGAAGTCAAAGCTCTATTTAAACTTGTATCAAGGCAACATAATGATTTGGGGGCTGAGTTTTTTAACTGTTCAAATGTTCACTAATTCTTAATACAAAAAAACAAGCAGAGTCAGTACCCAAAGAGTGAAACTATATAATCTCAAAGTGAAGAATATGCAAGAAAAGAATAAAAACAAAACAAAAACCATCAACAACAACTTGATTAGCACTGTAAGTTGTTTGTTAACAGTTTATTTACAAAGAACTTTGAAGATAAAATTCAAATTAGATGGATAAAAGTACAGGTGTAAAATATTCTTCCATGGACAGTCAACTTGCAAGCAACCACCACTTTAACTAAAGTTTGTTGTCTTAGAAAAAGTTGTAGATACTTATGAGCACACAAAACCACCTCACTTTCTCCCACTGTCCAGTAAGGTTTTGTAGAATTGCCCTGCTCAGTTGATTATCAGCTGCAGTGCAAAAGAGAGCATCTATCAAAAAAAAAAAAAAATTAAAAAAGACAACGAATCCAATTACTGTCAAGTACAGTTATCCAGTCTCAAAAGAAGTTCTTGTGGATTCTTAAGTGGTATGTCCAGCCCAGCCAGAACTCAGAATTGATGTATGCAACGTTACAAAAGTGCATAGACCTTGTGTTAGTCACATCACAGTAAATGTCTCATTTAAAAGATAATCTGAACATGCCTACACTGGTGAGAAAACAGCAGCAGCCCAAGGCTTTCTTTGTCCCTTTTAACTAGCATATACTTTTAAAACTCAAACTTGCAACCTCAGAGTACAAAAGTCATTTTCCAAAGTACACAGATTACTATTTAGCTAGAAGTTCAATGAATTCCCCTACTAGATTCTTCCAAACACAGATTTTGTAGGGGACGACACCCCTTCAAAAACCCAAAAGCTCAGCTACAGAACCAACTACTTCTCTGCTCACCCTACTCACATTAAGAGACAGACAGTAATACTCCTCAAATAAAGAACTCTCTTTCCTCACTGTTTCCTTCCACAAGATGAGGTTAGGATAACCAGTGAAAGACTAGACAGTGACACTGAGTCACTTCAGGCTGTGAGGGCAACGATTACTAACTTCTTATGATGCTAATACTGTCACAGTGCTGCCCACTGAAAGATTATCAGACCCTCCCACGCACTTCCCAACCGTGGTACTGAGTTTACATCAATATTCCTCATATCTACATGTTAGTTCTCAGCAATCAACTATCTTTATGTATAGACATAAAGATATGTATGTATTCTCATTCTCTTCAAATACTTTCACAAGAACTTTGGTGTTAAGTATGCTCTTCCCTGCTTCTGTGATTCCCTCACTGCACATGCACACAATCACAGACTGATGTACAAAAGCATCAGCAACAAGACTCAGACTGCTCAGATCCTTGATGTGCATTTACCCTGACTTTTGATCAGTTCCAGGCCCTGAAGTTTGTCCCACAACATGTGCTCTGATACACAGGCTTCTCTTTCCCCTTCAAGCCTCGAATGCACAGCCTGAGACATCTCCCATCTGGGAAAACTGAGGACAGATTTGTCTTTTATAGCAGTATCTGTGCTTGAAGAACACACCTATGGCATACAGCACTTGTATGCACCTCCGAGCAAATGACTCGGAAGCACCACTGCAGATGGCCATACAATCCCAGCCGGCAGATCAGCAGGCTATGAAGGGCAACGAGTTGAAATTCAGGAACTCGGCCAGTTCTCAGACCACTTTGTGGGGAAAGGAGGAAAACTGTTAGACAAGTTAAACAAGTGTCAGACATATTTCAACTGCAAAGTAGAACACGAGCTCTCTTGATCGTCTAACTGAGCTGTCTAGATGTTAATCATTGGAAAGGGGAGGATAGATGCCAGTGAATAAAACCACTACTCTTGAAGTGTAGTCAGAAACAACTTTTGACTCAAGAAAAGCTAACTCATCTGTATAATCCCTTTGAAAATGATTGCTAGTTTTTAGCTTACTTTCCAATGTTTTGCACTTGAGACCATCTCTGTATTTTTAAACAGTATTGTACCAAGTGCACCAGTTGCTGTATTAGCAATCAGATTCAAATCAAAAAGCCAAGGATATTTCTGGCTATGAGAACTTTCCCAACCAGAATTTAAAGGAATATGGTTTGCGGGCCAAAGAAGGAAGAGGCCCAATTTGTAACAACTAAGCACAGGATATATAAGACGACCGTTACGTCTCAAGTTTATAAAGGGATCCTTTATAATACTCCAGTATTTGCTCACAAGAAATAAGCCACGCATGAAATTTTGCTGTCTAACCTAAATCATATCAAAGGTGGACTGAGAAAGTTCTCAGGTGTTGAGGTTAGTGCATCAAAACCTCCAAATGATGATCTGGTATGTAAGGAGGAGAGTTATCTAACAAGATTATCAAGTGACAAGCCTGCCCCCAACAAGACTGTCTCTGAGAAGCAATATTGCATGTCTCTAGTCCTGATATTTCCTTATAGTGATGTTCCTTTTATTTTTGCAGCAATATTGCAGGTGTGTGTGTGTGTGTGTCCCCAAAAAGACCAACACCAACCAACACCAATGGCAACAAACAAGATCAAGATCATGGAAATGTTTGTTAAAAACCAACGTAGAGCAGCTATACTACTCCAGAACGACACATGAGATCTTACATAAGGATAAGCACAGGCAATGAGCAACTGCAAGACAAAGGCAGACCTGAACGCATGCAGTTCAGACAAATCACACTCCTCTCACCCAGCCCTGAGCTAGTACCACGTCTGCTGCTAGTGATGCAGACACTCATCTCCTTCCTGCCATGGGCTACAATACTTAACTGAAGAAAACAGATCTGGATCCTGGAAGATATACAGTTCACCTGCCAGATTTGTTTAATTCAGAGATACAAAAATGTAGACAAGCTTCTGTTACAATTGTTGGGAGCAGCTTAGCATAGGGTATTTATTAAATGTGAAATCACAGCTTTTTTTCTACTGACAGTACAATTCACAGGTAAACAGATAGCAGATACTATCTGATTCTCAAAACAGGTGCCCAATTTCGCAATGACGTCTTATTTCAAAGCTGCCAGAAATCCAAGGTTTAATTAATTTGCAAGTATACACATGTTACACAGTCGAAGAAGAGAGCAGCACCTTCCTTAACAGTTACCTACATCTACTATAACCCACTTCATGCCAGCAGATACAGGACTAAGAATTTCTTGTTTGTTGAGTTTGTTGTTTTTTCCTTTAACACCAAACTTCTTGATCATCCATGTCTTCACCTTGCTATTACAAGAATGCAATCACCAGCTGCCCTCTTGAACATCGAGGGCTGAGCTCTGAGCAGCTTCCATCCCCGTCTCCTCTGCACACTGCCTTAAAGAAACGGCACAAGTAGTTTTGTAAGCTCTGCCCTGTGTTCTCCACAGATGAGTGGTTCTATTTGACCAAGTCAGTCCACCATGCTTTTTATTTATAATAAAAATCCACACACGATCAACTAAATTGCAGCTATTACAAGTGGCCTATACGAGTTGCATTCAGATCACAATGCTCGGGTTTCTGCCTGTGATTTCATTACAACAGTCTTCACTACTCTAAAATGCCACTAGGGCAATAAAAAATACTCTTGTTAGACAATGGAAGCGGGCCTCCCTCATTAATAAAACATGCGAACATACGAGGAAACTAAATGAAATCAGATACATCACTACTTTCTCCTAATCAGCTCTGAAAGACTTGAAAAATATTTACAGTTAGTTTAAAAGAGACCGCAGGCAGCCCACCAGCGCTGTAATGAAAAAGCTGCTGAAGCCACCCATTATGTGAGACCAAGAAATAGATTATTCACCTCAGTTTCAGCACTGTAACTCATTTTCTTACCTAAGCATCCTAGATCTGCACATACGCTGTCACAGACTATGACAAGTTACAGCAGACTGATACACTGTCTCCTTGGATAAATCAAACCAATTTGCTGGTGACAAAAAGCCCTATATAGTTATTCATAACTGGAACCTAACCGTGTGTGCACTCCTCCCCACGCTGTGCCCATCCTATTTTGTTACTGATCACAATTTAATAAGATTCAAACCCAACATTTTGGGCAGGAAGCCAAAGGGTTTCTCCTGCTTCACAAGTTTTTCTCAAGCTTTAATCCATACCTTTGTTTCATCTTAGTCTGGCTGCTACAATCCTTTGTACACAGGTCATACAGTTACCGCCCTTCAGCCGCGGGCATTTGGCAGAGATTTCTTTTTTGGTCAAGAAGTCTTTCCACTACCTCTGCCTTAAGAGCTTCGGTGACTAACAGTGCACAGGTAGAACCAAGACCCCAAATACTGTTTGAAAAGTGATCAGCTACACTGCAAATTACTCTTAACATTCACTCAATAACTTCAGTCTTGTTCTAGATTGCACCCATAACCAGGCGAAAACCGTGCAACACAAAAGCAGGCACTAAGCTTCCCATTTATAGGGCCGGAGGGGGACCTAAATCAAAATCTAATGCTCTTTTAGCCAGACACTATTAGTTATATTGAATAACCATAAACATTCTGCTTGCATTTTATGAGGTGACCATCTTAATGACGCAGGACAAGACTTCTATTAGCTTTACAAAAACACTGTTCCAATTATACTTAACAGCTTCAATAAACTGTGGGACAGGCAGCAGCACCCAGATAAAACAAGTATTTTGGTCTGTCTGCCAGGGTGGAGGGTGTTCTTCTTCCACAGGATTTTCCAGGGAAATAACTTTTACTTGAAGATCATGAAGTCAGACAAGAATAACTTCTTTTGTAACCTGAACTTTATCCTAAAGGCAGACAGTATAGAGCTTGCAGCAGCTATTTGTAACACTGGGAAAAGGCTTCCTTGAGGGAGATACTACTGACTGATTAATCCCGAATATAGCCTCTTAAATCCATGCCAATAAAGAAGTTTCAACTGAGAGGGATGGAAAAATTCCCTGCTGTTCCCCTTTCACAGAGTCTCACATCTTTGTTGGTCCAACACAGATTTAATCACAACCAATACATCTTTCTCACAACTAATTTTACACCTTCTTCCACACTACACCTCATACATGAAATATCCTCACTAGGCTTATTATTCCCCCTGCTCCCAAATCTTTCTGCCATCAATCACTGCTCTCATTTGTTTAAAAATGAGAAAAATCAGCCAATGAACTTTAGGACAGAGGAAGATGAGTTGTCATGTTATATTAAAGAAGTACTGCTATAAATAATTCAAAGTAATCTGTAGTTTAATTGCTGTACTACTAAGTTCTAACCTCTACAGGAAGAACCTAAATATTCTGACTAAAATCAGGTCTGGAATCCTCCACTGCAATGCTTTCCCTGGGTCCCGTTACTGCCCCTCAATACTACTAAAAAGTCTGAAACGAGAAGTCGTCCAGTGTCTTTAGAGTATCGTTTAAGAAATAAAATCTATAGCTAATATCTTATCTTTAAAGCTCTACGTAGCCTGCTAGAAATTTTCATGTTTGTCATTGTGGCTTTCGCACTAAGCAAGTCCCAATATCTCAAATGAAGGCTTTTGTTATTTCTCACTGCAACCGAAAGAAACTTCATCTGAAGAATTAAAACACTTCTTTGCTACGGAGGCTTTCTTCAAAGTTAAGTTTGAGCACAGAAAGAAAAGATCAATGCCGTTTACTCTCTGCACTTCTGATATGAAGTAAAAGTAAGATGCTGCATCACCAGAGCCCTGGAGGATGCAAAATATTGCATCATACTGCAATATGCGAATGCAAAACATGTGGAGATACCATATGGTACCTTTGCCAGATAAGGGCCGGACAACACACGCTCATTCTTCTAGTTTGGCAGAAAAACTGGTGATGCGTTTACACGTTTGGTGCCTGACACAAAAGTAAGGACTCCTGCGTGAAAATTTAACTCGGATTTTTTATTACCTCGACGCCCAACTCGGGCAGACAATGCAGAGCGCTGCACGGCAGGGGTGATGGATGGTGGTGCACCCAGCAAGTTACTCCTCTCTCCTACGGGTGCCCACACCCTTGCTCCGCGCCAGCTGCACCATTTGCTCTGGGGAAAAGAATTTTCCAGCAAACGCGGGGCCACTTTCCAGAAGGGACTTCTCTGCGGTTCGCCTTATCTCGGCCCTCCCCGCCCCGCCGAAGGGCCCTTTTGTGCGCGGTAGCCCCGCTCCGCCGGGGCGTCGCCGCCAGCCGGGCCCGCACCGCCCTGAGGGGAGCCCCGCGCCGCCGGGGGGCCGCGGGGCGGGGGGGGAACGGCACGGATTCCGTGCCGTTCCCCCCCCCCTGCCCCGCAGCCCCCCGGCGGCGCGGGGCTCCCCTCAGGGCGGCAGCCGATCGCTGAGGGAACATGGAGCCCCCGCGGGCGGGAAAGCGGTGAGGGGGGGGGGGGGGGGGGGGGGGGGGGGAGGGGGCAACGGTCGGAGCGCGGGCGCTGAGGGGAGCGGCGCCCAGACGGGACGGGAGCGGCCGGGACCCTCCCGCCTTACCTTCACAAACAGCTCAATAACCGGTTCCTTATCACCTTCCTTCAGCCCGTTGACCGGCACGGACAACGCCATGCTTCAGCCTCCGCCCGCCTTTCGCCTGGCCAGCCGGGACGGCGACGCCGCTCCGCTCGCCTCACCCGCCCTGCGCGCGACTGCGGCCCGCCCCGCCCCAGCGGCCCAGGCGCCCGCCGGGACCCGCGCTGAGGGGCGGGGCCGGACCGGGGGGCGGGGCCGGCGCTGAGGGGCCGCCGTTGCCATGGCGGGACCGCGGGGTGTGTGTGAGGCGGCGAGGGATGTCACCCCGCCGGGACACCCCCCGGGGCGAGGGGCCCGATCACCCACCGTCTGGGAGTGGCCTGCTGGGGGCCCGGCCCCGGTGGAGACCACAGGCCTGTGGGCGCTGCCAGGCCCAGGGAGAGGGCCCGGGGGTCGCTCCCCCCCCCCCCCCCCCCCCCCCCCACCTCGGCCGCCATCGCCTCGGCGGCGGGGCCTGCAGCCCGCCTCGCCTGAGGGGAACGGCGGCCAGAGCAGAAACTTTCCCCTCACGGCCACAGCGCCGGCTTCTGCGCCAGCCCGGCCAGAAACACCGTCAATCCTGACTGAGGGGGGGAAAAAAAATCTATTTCAAGAGGCAGGGAGGAGTGTTTCCAGCCTAGTTTCTCCCTCGCTATTAAGGTCAGAGACTGAGGAGCCGGACAGAAAAATGCGCAAGGAGAATTGGGCAAAACATCGGAAGGAAATGAAACGGTTTTGCCCTTTTTCCAGTCTTTTCACCAAAATAGCACCACAGCCTGCGATCACATTTTCCCCATGCGCCTTCACGTCCAAGCCGTTGTGAACAGAGCGGCTTTTATCCTCCGGCAGCAGCTGCCCTCCCCCCCAGTCCTTCCTTTTTTGGGAGCTCAGACTCTTTATTTTTAATAGTCTGAGCTGAGCTGCACCTGAATGTCTCGGCTGAGCTGTTCCCAGGGTAGGATGCGCTGGGGCTGTGGGATACCCTGGGGTGGCACTGAAGGACTTGGAGACGCAGCTCTCCGCCTGCGCCGCTTTAATGCTGTCTGTGACCTGGCGCTGGAACCAACCGCCCTGTAATTTGTACCCAAATGCCTCCATGCAGCCAGAAATGGCTCCGGATGAAATGGTTACCGACAGAGTATTCACCTCGTATCTCTCCAGGCATTTCACTACCCTCAGTTCTGCATAACCGGATGTCTTTAAGCAAATTTCATCTTTGAATGCCCTCGAATTGTTCATTTAGAGCAGGAAAAACTGCTGTCAGCCCCTCTCCCTGTGTTGATGGGGCTGGGCAACCGATGCAACAAAGTCCTTTTCATTCCCATTCCTACAGCTTCTGTACAGCCCTCAGCTCGGCAGACTCCCTGGGAGCCGCTGGAAGATTCGTTTCTGTTTGTTTTACAGAGTCCAAGGAATCTCGCTGATTCATGGGGTGGGACTGTCTAAACTGGAAATCAGTGTGTCACTGTAACCAAACCGAGTTGGGAGCAAGGCAGAAGCCTGGAGTCCAGCCCTGACCAGGAACCTCTCTGAGTAATTGCCCTTAAATTAATTGCAGCCTGTACCACAAAGGACACCGTCGTCGTCGGAAAGTGGGTGGGATAGAGCGGAGGGAAAAATATTTCCCTTAAATGGGATTGTCACAGAGACCTTCCACAAGCATCAGTCTTGGGGTGTTACATTCAGTTTTCCGGACGGCGGAGTGAGAATTTTGCACCATTTGGGCCAAATGTCCCCAGTAGATTCAGGAACTGGTAACGAGGTGCTTTTCCTGCATGGCCATCGCAGCATGCTGGCAGGGGAAAGTTGTTCCCCTCTGCTGCTTGTTCCATGTCTGCTGGGAAAGGCAAGAGCCAAGTCCTATGAACTGGGGCTGAGCAGTGCCAGGACAGGGAATGCTGAGCCAGGCAGTCCCCTCTCAGCCGAGGACCGAGCCTTCCCCTCTGTGCTTCACCATCCTCTGCCAAAAGCTTCCAAATCACAGGGTTTCGTAAAACTTGAAATACTTTAAAAGCCTCCCCAAAGCAAAGACCCACCTACTTTTGAAAAGGCAATGTTTTCAGTACAAAGAAATCGCTCTCCCACGGTGCTGCTAAAGGTAGGTGTAGAGCAACAAATTTGAAGCCCTCTGTGCTTTTTGGTGTTTTACTAGCCATACAAAGGAGCTGCCAGGGACGTTTTCTCCTTGCTGCCACTGAATTTCTTCTCTCACAAAAGTCTTCACATGCTGTTATCTTGCAGAGCAGCTAATAGCTACCTTATTTCATTTATATCCACAGCTGCACCAGCCTTCTCTGTTGCTTAATATCTTTTCAGTTATTCTACTATGGCATTTTCCTGGTTTCCAGCTGCCACCTACCAAACCCCTCATCCTCCCTATTCAAGTGAAACCTCTTTCTCTAATGATGCTCAGAACAGTGGTTTTGAATGTTGAAAGCTCTTGATTCTTTCCTAGTTCTGTAATTGCTGCTTATGTTATTCTGGAAGATGATGGTGGTTGTTTTTCTTTTTTATAATACTTGGAGTTAATTTGTCCAAGCTTTACAAAATAAATAACCAGTCCTCCTAACAATCTGTAGGGAAATGAGTATTACCCACCTTTTACAGCTTTGAGGAATGAGTCAGAGAAGTGAAGTGACTTATTAAAAGCTAAATTTGCACCGAGTCAGGGAGTCAGAACAAAGTGATCCTGGCCCCCCCACCTATGCTTAGATCAGTAGGTCGCTCCCTCTATATTATTTTATGCTGTATTGAGGAGGCTTATTTCCATTTGGCAAAGCAGCAAAACAGCATATTATTGTTTCACTTCACTAGCACTTTTGGCCTTTATGCAGCAATTTTCCATCTCAAACTTTCCAAGTGCTTTTGAAACTGGAGGCATCAGATGTTAAAGATATCAAAGCAAGCGCTCTCCTGCCCCGGCCCTTGCTGTGCATGTTCAGCTGATGGAATTTGCTGCCACACTGACCCCAGGATTCAAAAATGGCTTTTTATTTCTAAGGGGAGTTTTTCAGGCACAGGAGGAGCTCAGCATGCAGGTCATGTTGCAGCTCAGTGGGACCGCATGCTGCATGAACATCCCAGTTTTTAAGCATAACGAAACTGCTTTGAGAAGAAAGCGTGCTGAGGAAGGTTGGGAAGGCAGAAGGCAGCGCACTGGGCCATCCAGTGCCAGCTGTGGCTGGAAGTGAGAGCCTGGCCTGACAGCCGTGTTCATTACAGCTTTTTTAAAGCAATGGGGGAACGAAGCTGTGAGAAGAACCTGCCCACAGACACCTATTAAAAGAAAGGCAGAAACGACACGCCCTGGTTTAAAAATACCAGCATTCTCATTCCAGTGCTAATTCGGGTTCCTGGGTTTGCCTGCAGGCTGGGATGCTGCAAAATCCTTCCCTGGAGACTGGAGGCAGAAGAGCAGTGACCGCAGGCCCAGAGCCCACGTGTCCCAGATGCTCTGCTGCAATGGTGCCCCTTTAGCAGAGTAACTCCCTACGCTCTGATTTCCTTAAGCCTCCCACCCAGGCACCAAGCGGGATTTGGGGCTCCATCCATCACGTGCCACCTAGGATGGACTATTTTGTTACCACTCGCTCATATTTTATTACCCCTGTGTTGAGCGGTGTTTGGTTTTGGAGCGGAGAGTGTTAGCCCACCAGATTTAGAGGGAGTGCGGGGGAAATCAAACTTCTGCTTGTGTCAGACTGTTCGCGGTTTGCTGTAACTCCCAGCCAGCTGTCCCTCGATAGCTCATTTTCATCCGGGGCGGATGCCAAACTTCAGCATTAACTGCAGGCTCACGGAGCTGGTCCCACAAGGCGCTGAAGCGAGCGGCAGAGGATGAGCAGTGCTGCGTGGAGCCGGACCCAGAGATAACATCTGACACTGGGGAAAAATACTGGGGAAAAACAGCTCACTGCTGTGTGTTGAGGCAGAATTACAGGAGCAGAGGACATATCCTGTATCATTATGTGGGAAGTTGACTTCATCCCACAATTTCTGGGTTGCTCCTCTTTGGCACGGTCCAAGTTAACACTGCTCCAAGCGCAGAGGTTGGAGGACTAAATGTTTCTAGGAAACGTTAATCAAGAACTTTTAGCAGCAGTAATTGCAACTTGGAGTCATTTAACAATCGATGTACTTTCCATGCAATAGCGTGCTTTTTTTTCTGGTTACTGGCATATGGTCCTTACCCCAGGGAGCTGGATGGTAATTAATGCATTTTGTGGTTAAATGTTTGGACTCAGCATCTCACAGCGCCCGAGGAGAAGGGAGGTAGACAAAGCAGGCATTGTCTGCAGGTTTCCCTGGGCTGCCTTAGGTCCCCTACATTAAGGCACGGTGGGGGCAAGTTTATGGGAACGCTGACACAGGCAGAGTTTTCACCTCGCTTCCTTTAGTGTCGCTGAAACACTGGGAAAGTTAAACTGCTTGCCATCTCCCCGCATTTGGAGGTGATATCCAAGAAGGGGAAAAGGAAAGTTGGCTCTCAGGACCACACATACAACTCAAGTAATTGAATGCCTGACTCTCCTCTTTCAGCGCGAGGCTGTTGCCATGCCTCTCGTCGCCTCTCTGTGTATTTCTCACTGCCCTACTTTCAAAATTCAGATATCAGCCTTTTCTCTACCATGAGCATCAGGAAACAAAGATTGCAGCTTCACTCTCTTGTAGAAAGGGACCTAGAAAGGACCAAGAGGCACAGTGTGAGCCTTTGCTAAGTGTGAAGGGAGCTGGAAGCCGAGTCGGGGTGCTGGGAAACTTCCCGGGACACATCCTTACAGCAGCACTGCATGGACACACACGCATCAGGCACCTGGAGTTCCTTCAAGGAAAATGCAAAACCTATTGCAGTTCCAGTGTGAAAAGTTATTTGGGAAAAAACCCAAAACCCCACTGTTTCCTGTGCCTGCTTAAATAAAAGCTGTATTTCCCCACCTTTATGTATAGAAGTTGCCTGAGAGTAAATAAATTAAGGTCATTGGCTGTTTTCTTCAAGCTTAGTCTCCGAGTGATCCAAAGAGCTGGGCCGATAATGTGATTTGGTTAAATTAAAAACCACACAACCTGCTTCTCTTGAAATAAAAATCCCAAGTTTGCCTGGCTTTGGTTGATTAAATGTTTAAATCAGCCACACTACCCAAAGCACAGCAAATGCCACCACCTAGGCTTCCTGCTGCATTTCTGTCATCTGAAAAGCCTGAAAAGTTGCTGGTAGCTGGGGACTCCCCTAATGAACTCTTTCCATTATATCCCAGCAGCTCCCAGCTGGGTTTCAACACCATGGACTGGCTTCTGTCACGAAGCTTAAATGGAAGAAATGCTGTTTGATGTGGCTTTTTAATGGTCTGCAAGCTCTGTAAAAGACCCCGGGGGAAGATGTGGTGTCGAAAGCCAATGCGAAGCACCGGCAGCCTCGTGTCCTGCATGCTCCATTGTGTGTGAGCAGAGAGTGGAAGCACCAGCTCCTTCCCCATCTTTCATCAGCCCTCAAATGGCATCTGCAGAGGATCAGTCCAATTAAAGTAATGACTCCAAGCCAGTGTATCTTCTCTCTGGGGCGCAGGCTAACATCAGAAGGGAAAAAAACCCCACCAACACCAAAACCTCTTTATCGCCAGGCTTGCTTGATCCAAAACCACATTATCAGTGTGGGTACCTGATAATCCATCCCAATTTATTGCAAGACTGTCGCCTTTAAAAATACAAACCACTCTACATCTTTTCTTCTCAATAAAGATACTACTGATGTTCTTTGCTCCACAACAAAGCTTCCAGCATGGAAGAAACCCTCGAGGGAGGGAAGGGGGGGGTGGTAATTTCTGCTCACGAGCAGCTGCCAAACACGTGCATGTGACGAAGGTGGGTGGTGCTACCCCACACTGCCAGCAAGGGGAGGGAGAGGACAAAGCAAACAGCTCATTTGAGGCCCCAGCAAGGACCCCAGCTCATCTGACTATGATATATGCCAAGACCCAACTCATACCCAGGGCCTGATGTCTATTTCTGTATTTTCACACTTGGAATGGAATAGGCCCTGCCCCAACCTGGCAGTGTCTTGTACTGACCTGGCAGTTGCTGGTGTGTCAGCAGTGATCACAGTCAGCTACCTTCAGAGGGGCCATCAAAACGAAATAATTAATTCCTTCTCCTGGGAGAACAGCTGGACGAGGTGAAGTGATGTGCTCCAGGATCACCTGCAGAGCAGCAGATCATTCAGCACTGCAGGTAGGAACCAGTCAGCATCCAAAGTTTTACATCTCTCCTCATTCCAGGGCTGTTTCCACTTCTAGCCATGACGAGGAGCATCGTCCCCAGGCTCAGTCTCTCTTCCCTTCCTGGGTGCCAACACCCAGCCCTGTTTTCATCCTCCTAAGCACTGACCCAAGCCCGTTCTCAGCACAGCCCCGCTGACCTCAGCGGTGCATTTGCTCATCTGGAGCCTAAGAGGGTCCAAATGGAGCTACAGCAAGGAGCTGGTGCTGGCCTCGGTGTAACCCTGGGGTGGGTGGCCAGGACACAGCATGGGAGATAGGGTCACTGGTGGACCCTCATGCAGGAGGGAGGATTCTCCACTGCTCCCTCGCTGCTCCAAGCACTTACCTGTTCCCGGTGCAAGAAGGAGTCAGGTCCCTGCTCCAGCCCGGGTGGAGATGTGTCCCCATCATTTGCATCATGCCCCAGGGAAGGAAAACATCAGTGCGCTCCTCTTCCCCCTGCTAGGAGCCTCAAAACTGAGCGTGGCACCAGGGCAAACACCCTCCTGCCGTAGGCACAAAAGCCTTTCATGGTGCAAAGCCACTTCGGCAGCCACCGCTCCCCAGCTTTTCCCCAGGCAGTGATCTCGGGCTGTTCCTGCAGCACCAAGCCTTGAACATCAGGCAAGCGCCACTTAAATCCCTCTACAGATTAGGCAGCTCTCAGAAGCGGTGAGGAACCCAGATTGCCTCCCTGTGTGCGTTTGCCCCTCAAGGCCTGGCAGGCAGCAAGATGCTGATGTGACTATTTAATTGTCTTTTTATTACCTAAGGACAGTGGGATTATTGGAGCCCTGCAAAGGGCTGCTCCAGGTATGTAAATCGCAGCCAAAGCCTGTGGGAACTGGGGCAGTAGCGTGCATGGGATGGGGGGTCGCAGGGACCCCCAGCCTTGGTCCCCGCGTGGTTACATGACGTTACTCCAGCAGAAACAGGAGTTCCTTGCAGGATGCTGCTCTCCCAGCTCAGCCACACACCTCCATGCGACGGAGGCATCCGAATTCTCCCAAGGTTTCCAGGCAGTTCTTTGGGCAAAGTCAACGTCTAAGGTTAATTACGTTCATCACAAGGAACAAAGCAAACACCCATCACGGAGCTAACCTGCTCCGGACCAATGGCGTAAATGCCGATCTGACTCAGACAGTGACACGATAAATGTGGATTTTATTTCATCCTATCTGAGTCACAGTGGAAGGAGCCAGATTTTTTTTAAAGGACTCAAGAAAGAAAAGGAAACACAGTCAGGACAAGAAGCCAAGATCTCTCAGTTCTACCAGGACTTAGAAATAATCTTTTTGATAAAATTATTTGTATTGCAACAGTACGTATAGTGCTAGCAGATCTTTAAACACAGCGACAGAAACTCCTCCACCTTCTTTAAACCTTGCAGCCTGAGGCAGCGCGGCAGTGCCAAAGGAATGACGTTCCAAAGCCCCGATATGCCCACAGCAGGATGGAGAAATGAACGTAAATTTCCCGAGTCATGGCTTCAGAACTCGCAGAAGCAGCTGTGGTCCTTGTCGAAGCCGCTTTTGCCCTGCAGATGGGTAGAACAACAATCCTGCGGGGCAGAACCAGAGCAAGGATTTCCCAAGCCTTCCCATTACAAGAACCGGTTACAGCACACGTTCTGCCTGCTCAGGCTGAAATTCTGGTATTTCTGAACAGCGGGTATTTGATTTTGCAATTTTAATAATCACCTCTTTAGCCCCGTGTTTTTTCCATATAGCAATTGCTATAAGACACTCTTCAAGCTCCTACCAAGTTATGATAAATGTCATTTAGAGCCAAAAGTTTAGGCACAAACCTGGGGCAGATACCTGAGTGCTGGAGCCATCCCTCTTCCCCACAGCCCAGCTCAGCACAAGGGCTGCCTGAGCCCACCCAGGCTCCTCACAGCTTCTCTCTGAGCACCAATGCTGCCGAGATTTTCCCCTTTTAAATCCTTTGCATCTGTCCCGCCCATGCATCGCACTATTTCTAGGTGATCTGGACAGCTTCCCCAGCTGCTCACTGCAGCGAGGTGAGCAACGGGACCGAAGCAGAGCTGCGCACGGCAGCGTGCAAACATTGTCACCGAGGTGGCCGAGACACGGGCTGCTTTCCTACAGCCAGCTCTAGTAGATGCACAAGAGGTTTCTACGATTCAAGTTTCTTTTCCTGGTTTAATAGTTACTCTGGATAAGCAAATGAGCAATTAGCACGGCTACATCTGTGATGTTATTTAAATTCAAATGGCACCCTGGCTGCCCATGAATAGTGGGGATGTACAGTTCAAGACAATAAACCCAAATGCTCTGTTGGCAGCAGGTGGAAATCCCACTCTCCGCACACTCCTTCTCCCACAAGGATGGGGCCATGCATCCAGCCACACTGGGCTGGCTTCAGGGGACTCACCCCAGGGGTGACGGATTTAGGGCTGCCTGAACATCGTGGCAAACCCTCCCTGCTTTGTACGGGAAGATCCCCGCTGCACCCGCTCTGTGCCACACCATCTGCCTTGGCAGTATGCTGCTAATCCACTTGTCACGTCGGAAGACACCTTGCTTTGCATCGGTGAGCATGATCGGGGGGAAAATTCAATGTGCACAACTGCTCAGGCTTCAGAGCCCAGCAGGGCAAGTCCCTAATTCTAGCGCAGCAAACCTATGTGAGCCTTGGTTACATCCAGACCCACTGATTTCCACCTGACCCCCCTGCTCTCTGCACTCCCGAGGAGATCCCATCCCCGTCCCACCGAGGACAAGACTCCAAGGGGTTATCTCCTTGCCGGCTGTTAGCACAGCTCCATCTCCACTTCTATACACCACAGAAAGCTGAGCAGCAAGGCCACCCCACAGCAGCGTGGTGGCATCTCACCTGTCCTCAGTCCCATCACCCAGGTCCAACATGTGGCATGTCACCGCAGGGGCCACCACAGCTGGTGCTGGGAGCTCCACTCCGTGCTTTTTGCATCCTTGATGTCAGCAGCTCCAGGGAGTTCATGGGCCGGGAGCCGAGGGCGGCTGCCCTGGGGACATCGACGGGCCATGGTGGCAACACACAGCCCAGAGGCCACCACGGGAGGAGCTGGAGAAGGGGCTGGTGCCACCTTGGCTCCACAGGCAAATCTCCACCTGCAATCGGCCAAGATAAACCGGCGCTGCTGGTTGCATCCAAACACCGCCTTGGTTCCTCCCTGATATCCAGGAGATCCATGTGGCGCCATGCCAAGATCCGGCCGCCTGCTCACCCAGCTGGGAAACTGGTGTCCAGCACAGGCAGCAGGGGGTCACAGAGCTCAGAGCCCCCCCAGCACTGGAAAATCTCTCAGCCACAGTGTCAAAGCCCAGGGGAAAAATTAGTGCAAGCAAATGGGGTTGATGTGAACAGGGACTTCAAAGCAGTTTTTTCTTCCTCTTTTGGGGGCAGTGATAGATGCTTTTTTTTCCCCAAAAAAATCAAAAGGTTTGTGGTTGATAGTAGGTGAGTGTAACGCTTCCACGTCAAAACAGAACCGTGGGGATTGCAGTGGGTGCAGGAAAGAACGGAGGGGACCTGGACCTTTTATAACCTGGAGAGCAAACATTTACCTTTGGGGCAGGATAGCACGGCAGGGCGGGCGTGCTGGGGCTCCGAGGGTGCAGGACTCTGAATTGTTGGCTCATCCTGGGAATTTCAACCTGCAGCATTGTTATAGCATACTCGAAAAGTTGGGGAGCTGGGGCCCCTTCCTCAGCAGAGCCGGGCGGTCGCGGGGCTCACAATAGCGGCATTCAGAGCCACGGCTCCGCCGCAACAGCGTGAGGAAGGTCCCAGTGGAGCCAGCACAGTGCCGGTGCCAAAGCAAGGCCAAGCAGGGCAAGGGGAGCAGCAAAGGACCATGGCGATGGCTGGGAGCTGCTGCGGCTCTGGCAGCCCCAGCCTGTCCCACACGCACGGCCCCTTGCTGCACGCTTTATTTTGGGGTGAATGGCAGAGCCAGGAGGCATTTCTCTTATCCCTGCAACTGCAAAGCTCTGTTCCTCTCCTCTGTTTTCCTCCACCAGTCTGAACTTTATCCAGGTTTGGGATCTGCCCACCAGTGACCCCAGCACCAGGCATCTTTAGGAAAAGCATGACACGAGTGAATGCATCCCCGAAGCCCTGGGTTATTCCTGCGCCGGCCCCACGGCACTCACGGGTATTGCTCCTCAGCCTCACTGCAGCAACGTTGCCTCTTGAACTGCCTAAAGAGTCCCAGTTATCAGAACGTTATGTTAATCACATGAGCATCACTGAGCATTTTATCACTAAATTTTCCTTACGCCACCAGGGAATGCTAAACCCACTGTACTGATGGGGAAACTGAGGCAGGAGGGAGGGATCCCATTAGCCACCCAGCTTTACACAGTGAGTCAGCACCCCCAGCCCAGCACCAACCTCATCTCCCTCCTCCTCCCCCAGTGAAAAACACCCAGAAAAGGACACCAAGCAGTAAATTAGATTAACATTTGCCGCAGTTTCTCCACGCAGGCAGTGGAAGGCACCAAACGCTGCGCTGAGGGCAGGGAGGAAGGAAACGGCAGCTGGAGAAGCACCAAGTCGCTTGCTGGTAACGTGGCTGACCTTGAGGCAAGGTGCTGTGGGCACGCAGCCCAGTCTGGGCGAGTGATGTAGCAAAGCCTTGCAGCTGCAGAGCAGCGCCTTCGGCTCAGGCTGAGGGCTGGAGCAACCCCAGCAGCCAACCCAGAGCCCCAAGGGGTTGACTTAACTCACAGGCTGCACCCCCTGAGAGAGTCCGATCACCCTCAGGACTGGGACTTGGGATCGGACTCAGGGGGGCTTTTTTTCAGCGGTGAGATTTACCCCGTGGTGGCCTGGGGAACCCACAGACCACTGACGTGAGCCCTGCACCCGTGGAGATGGACTCCTCCAGGGCAATGCCCTCTTCTCCCACAAAACACACAAATTACTCCTTTTTCACACAACTTCCTTCACTTATCTCTGTCCTGGATAACAGCAAGGTGTCCCCTTGCCTTGTCTGGAAAGAAGAGTTGAAGCTGAAAGTGGAGTCTGCCTCCTCCTGAAGCCGCAAGGACAGCTCCCTTTATCCTCCCGCATAAATAATAGAAGGATTCATTCACATGCTTGTAATGGATTAAAAATAAATAAATAAGGAGGAGCTCAATTTTGTTTTGCCAATCATGCACTTAATGTAATTTTCCCTTCTTGTCCCCTTGTGCCAGTGCATGTGGACTCGCAAAGATTTTAATAAGCTGGAAAGGCGCCAAACCATTTCTGTCTCATTAAAAAAATATCAACGTGGTGACAAAGGCAATTTTTTTTCACATCAGTAGTCAAATCCACTCACTGAATTAAAATCCAGCTGACAGGGAGACGATCAGTTTTTAATGGGAACTTTCCCCTTCCTGGCAGGGGGAAGCATGTGGGGGTTTATTCACAAAAGCAATTGAAAATTTTCACAACCGCTCTCTGGCTTCGGTTTCATTTGAAGCATGTAGCCAATTATTTTTAAAACCTGAATGAAAAATTATAAAAAGCCACTGCTCCCCACAGGCAAATGCCCTTCCAGAGCCTTCCAGGCAGTGCTGGGAGCCCAAGCACAGGCTGGACCCCCAGGGATGTTCGCTTCTTCCACTGCTCGTGCTGGGTCAGGGCACGGGCACCACGAAGGTACCCAAGGTCTGTGCTCCTGGGGACAGCCCTGAGCGGGACACGGCATCGGCACGGGTCAGGGGTGGGGGGAGATCCCAAAGGAAGATCTGGCCAAGCAGATAAGTGAAGCACGTGCTTTCGGGAGTCCGGCCGCACAAGCTGCAGCTTCTCTCCAGGGGCCATCCCCGAGCTGGCGGTGGCAGCTGAAACTCCATTTATTTCAGCATAGCCACAACAATATACACAAGCTGCAGCTCTGCCCCTGGGTTAAAAACAAAGCTTTTGCAGAGGAATTGAACAATTCTCCCCCTGCCAAGTTGTTTTCCCAACATAACCATTTTCCGTGTTTTCTTTTCAGTAAAACAGAAGGATTCAGAGCTTCCCAGGCTGGGGCTGTGGAGCATCGCCCAAGCCCTGCCCAGGATTAGCAGACGCGGCTCACACGCACAGACCAGCCCCACTCCCCTCCTGCAGCTGGAAGGAGCAACCTGAGCACTCGAGTACCCATCCAGCAACACCCGTCTCCATTTCTCCGTGAGCTTCTCCTACACCCCGGATTTATCACCTCAACGCCACAGCAAGATCTGTCCCTGAACAGGTCGCGTCACATGCTCATATCACCGTCAGGTGCCGGTGCCGCAGCCCTCGCAGCTCCTGCTCGCTCCCGTCTCACCTCCCTTCTCCCACGCCATCACTGCTGGTCACGCCACGCGCTCGGTGCCGCTGATATCGCGAGCGATGGCTACCTGCGGCACTCGGCCCGAGGGGCAGCATCCTGCCTTTGTACTGCAGGAAGGACGCAGCCAGCCCCCACATCCCTTCGGCTGTTTTCCTCAGCACGGCACGCAGCACAGCGCGCCCCGCCAGGGGAAACAGATGTAGGAGTTAAAATGATCCCTGTCCCCCGACAGGCTGCGCAGCCTCCCCCAGGACCCCACTCATGGCCCGGCAACTCCCAAGGGATTGATCCTGGATGAGAAAACCCACCGTTCTGGAGGAATCTGCCTCCATGCAAACTCCAAAGATAATTACTTTGCGATTAAAACACCTTGTGCTAAAGGCTCAGAGTCACCCTCTCCCTGAGCCACCAGAGCGCCGCGCTCCCAGCACCGACCCCAGCGCGCTCTTCCCTGCAGCGCTGATTCCTGGGGTCATCCAAAACAATCTTGGCAGAAAACAAAAGCAAAACCTTGCTGAAGGAAAAGGCGTGTACGGCACAGGGCGGCTGCCCTCGCTGTGAGTCACTCTGCCCTCTAAGCCCAGTTTCACCCAGCCAGATGGGCGTCAAACGCTGATTCACCTGCCCTGGGAGCTGGCCACATCCCAGTATAAAATACAACACTCCCAGCTAAGGAAGCATTTTCGCAGCATTTTGCCCTCCCCGGGACACTGGGGCTGGCTCCACACAATAGCTGCTGGGGCACAGCCCCCTCCCAGCTATACAAACCTCATAGGAAGCACGGCAGCTCATGTTTTTAAATAAAAGACTGGGTGGGGGGGGTGGGACGGGAGGAAACCAACAACCAAACACAAACCCCTTTTTTCCAGCAGCACTTTTAGCTCCACGACAAACCGGCTGTGGTCTGCTCTGCTTTAAGCAACAGCTTTCGGTTCATCCCCAGACGGGTGAAATACCAGCAGGCTTGCTGGCTGATGAGAAGTGCAGATACAAAAATCTAATTAAGTGGCAAGGCAAGGCCAGGCCAGACTTGGCTAGTCAGTCCAGAGGTAGAAATTAAGACTTCTGGGCTGGGTGGTCTTCATCGCACCCGCTCCCTCCCCTCCAACAGCTGCCCACAACCTCCTACAGCATCACCCGTGAGACGTCAGGTTCTGTTCTAGCAGGAGGCTGCGAGCTCCCGGCTTCATCTTGCTCCACAAGGGAGAAGCAGAACCAATGTTTCTTATTAGCCTGCTTGAATTAATTTAAATCACTACTTTTAATCCTGGTTTAAAGTAGCAGAGAGGAAGCATCTTTTCAACTCATCAGTTTGATTCTATTTTGCATTTGTAGTTTCATTTTTCTTAAGGCGGGTAATTGACACAGCCTGTAGGGGGGGGATTTACACTTCTACAGTCTCTTGACTCTAAATTTGAGGCAAATTTTTGTACACTTGATACACCATCCCTGTACACTTTTAAGCTGTTACCACATAATTAACATACATAGTTTTGAAACTGTTAAATACATTTTTCTTTTCTCCCAATTTTTACTCATCACTTTTCCAAGCTGTATTTAGGTCAAAGGTAATTAAAACAAACCGTGAGAATATTTTTCGCAGTTGTTTTGTGATGACTGATGATTTTAACAGCCATTTGCCACCTCAAAAGCTGAACAACTGACCAATTCCCATGCTATTTCGGTGGGTTTATGGACAAGCTCAGTCCAGCTGCTGCTGCACCGCCTGGACCTGAATCCATTTGAGGAATTTTGCTGTTTGTACTTCCTTGCTGTTCTTTCCAAGTTCAAGGCAGCACAAAGCACTCCTCTTCCTTCAACACATGCAGAGCTTAAGACGTTTTTTCTAGAGTTTGGTGTATTTTCTGTATTTTTCTTTGAAAAAAGCATTTTACTGCTTCACCACGCTATGCATCTGTTCTTCATTAGGGAGCATCAAGAGCCGACGCTTTCGTGAACAGGGCGAGTCCAGCACCATATTCCTTCTCACACCGTGAGGATTCAGCTTTCCCTTAGTAATGAACCACCCCGACTTAAAGATTATTTTACCATTTTAATAAGACTTTTTCTCCCACTGAAATACCCAAGTCTTTGGGTCGTGAACTCAAGTTTTGCACCAACGTTCTTAAAAACAAGGCTTCATGCCCACCTTCCAGTGCCCTTTTCTGAAAGATTCTACACAGAGTAATTTTCCCGTAGGCATCCTGGCCTCAGGCATCCCGCCCCGGCGAGGAGCGCGGCTGCGGGGAGCAGCTCCTGTCTCTGCTTCTTCAGGAATATCCCAAAGGCCACAGCTCTGCAATAACCACAGCTTGAATTTAAGGCAAAACCCTAAAATACTTTCCTTTAAAGTTAAAACCCACACAGATCCCCTGCGCAGGATCCCTCTGCAGTTAAATCTATACAGCACGCGCAGCGTCCGATTACCTCCCGAACGCTCCACCTGCACCAGCTCCCTGCACCCAGCCCCGCCGAACGCGTTAATAATACATCCCCGGTTAATAATTGAAGACCACCAGCCTTCAGCAGATCACCTCCAGCTGCAAAGTGGCTGCTCTACTATTTTTAAGATCGATTAAATTAATTCCCGGCCATCTTCCCAAGCCTTAATCCACGTACAGCATCGGGCAGATAAAGAACTCGCCCACGGATTTGCATGCCGATTGCCTCTAGGCAACCAAGGAAGCAAAACACAAATTATCTCAAGTGGACCGTCAGATTTTGAAGCGTGATGGGTGTTAAGCAAAGCTCCAGTTTTCCCAGAAGGAAATGTGAAACAAGAGAAAGCAGAAGTCAAACCGCTTCGTTCAAGCAGAACCTTGATGAGAACAAAGGCAGGGTTACAAGGGGAACGGTGGGTGAACGTTGTGCATTCAGGAGCGTGATCCCACAGGAAAGGGGCAACGCTCCTGCCGCGCGTTAAGCGGCCGACTCGGATTTCCGAGACAGAAATCGCTCAGCTGCGAGGCGCGGTGACAGGACAAGACGTACCTCCCGGCATGGGTGGGAACCGTCTCCATCTTCCCGCTTCGTGCTGCAGCCGGCCGGACTCCAGCAGTTGCGGCCTCTTCGGAGTTTTCCAGGAGAGCTGCAGTCAAGTTCAAAAGTCAAACTGTTGATCAAGTCCGGCAACACACAACCACCCACACCATTGTTCTCAGATTTAATGAACTTTTTATTATCCTTAAAGAGATATATTAATTTCCCAGTAGCTTATTACAATGACTGTGATCTGATGAAGAGAAACAAAATTCCACCGGAAAGTTCTGTGAATATGAGAGGGGGGAAAGAAAAGTTGTTGTACAAGAGGGAAGCCAAGTCGCTCCTCAGTGGAGGGTGGAAAGCCATGCACCACCGTCTCTACTACAAGTTTGGACTCTGGCTGAGAAGCGACTTGAGCGCGGTCAGCGCTGCGGCTGCCTGGCTGGGAACTTGCGTGACATGTAACAATGGGCTTTAAGCAGAGAATTCCAGGTTTTATGAGCAGATGATCCTACACTAAAACATCAGTTATCACACATCACAGCTGCAACGAAACTCAATCAAAAGACGCTTCCACACCCTGCTGAAAGCTCCTCTTTCTCGAGACTTTTTATACCAAAACACACATATTTGGAGGTTTAACGTTTGAGGAATGAAGTCAGAGTGCAAAAATGCACATGGTGCTTAAGCTGCTCCTCCAAACTAAGGCACCTCCCATCATATTTAGCATATAAATATTTAGCCTGCATGAGCCAGTCCTCTGGGTCCAGGCCCCCGCTTGGAAGGTCCACTTGTGTCGGACAACGTGGAGCCGGGCACGCGCGAGGTCGCACAGTTCTGAGCCCAGAACTCTCCCTCGGCACCGCCGCTCGTCACACCGGTCACGTCGGCTCTCGGGAAGCACCAGACGCTTCCCAAAGGAGCGGCAGCACGGCCTGTCCTGCACATCGAGGCAATTCGCAAGTGAAGTTTCCGAGTGTGAAGCTGCAGTGGTGCAGCTCGGGAAGCTGGCCCACACACAACTCCCCAGGCCAACTTCCAAAGTCACACAAGTGGAAAAATTTAATAATCCAACACAGAGTTTCTGTAAACCTCGAACTCTTGCACACACACCTGCTATTGTTCCACCTGTTGACACAACAAATCCATCTTTATCACGCACCGTGGCTACTGCCCTGCCAGTGACTCACTCCAGCCTTACCTTCACGCCTGTGGACTCATTTTCACTAAGTTATACAGTCCAATTAAACTTCAATTTATTATTTTTTGGCATAGTTTGATAGTTATCCCAGCAAGTCACTCATCTAAACCCGCGTTATCTGTCGTTTCCAGCCGGTGGCTGCGACTAACCAGCAAACGTACAGCACGAGCAGACACAGCACGAAAAGAGCCAGACCCCCGCAGAGGCTCCGCCGTGCTGCGTCAGGAAAGAAAAGGACTGAGAAACACAGGCACGAGGTTAACCGAGAGCGAGTGGCGAACAGATTGGAAGACTTTGGTTTGGGATGATGGGATCTCAATTCCAGAGGATCGAGAGGGAAACTCAGGGATGGAAGTCAACAGTTCACCAGGACAAAGTTGCACACAACAGCCCCAAATGCTAAAGGCATCGTCCCAGCCAAGTGATTTGGGATTCAAAGTATCCACGCAACAGGATTTAGAGTAGCAAGGACAGCATTAATAGCAACAGGATTTAGAGCAGAAAGGACAGCGTAATAGCTCATGAGAGGCCTCTTGCTCTCACCTGACTATTTAAATGCAGCAGCGGTATTTGATTGAATGGCAAAGTAGGAAGGAATTAAAATACTGAACTAAAGGCACTTTAGAAGTTATACTCCTCTCAAACAGCGTATTTAGTTGCTCTTTTGAAACCTAAACCATTCTTTATGGACAGATGTTAAGGGGAAAAAAAAAAAAAAAAAAAAAAGAGGAATGACCTGACAACAGAAACTCCAAAGGAAAAAGTGGGGGCACAGCCAGGGGTCTGGGGAGATCTGGTTGCGCTTCCCAGCCTGTCCAAACCCACCAGTGGTCCCGGAGGCAGATGACAACAGGCAGGAGGGACGATAAGCAGTCAGCTACTCAGGTACTGAACGTATTTAAAGAACACCCATCGCTCCTAAGATTAAAAGGCACACAGAGGTCACAAAACCCAGAAGAAAGCCAAGATTCCAGACCATAAAGAACGAGGTGTTAGCCCCCTGTGAAGACCGCACATGCGTACGGTCTTTCAAGACTGAATTTCAGAATTATTTGTGCTGCCAAGGAACATCACAGGAAAAAACTAACAATGAACGAGGCCAAGAGATTAGCACGGTACGCTGTTGGGTTCTGCAGTGGTTCTTAAGCACCAAATTCACTCAGATGTACTTTTAAAAATCTGTTTGTCCAGAAAGTTCTTGGAATTTATTACACACATTTAATAACAGATGATACTCAACATTCAAGTGTTGTTGAACTAAGTTTACAAGCACTGTAGCATACAATGTATACTTATGCTAAGAAACAAAAGATTCAGCATATAAGGGAGTGCAGAAGGAAGCTACTTTAAAGAAATCCCCTTCCATCCATATCTACATTATACCTGCTTTATTTTAAAACCCTACATGATGTAAAGTAAAAAGACTAATCAAATATCTACACTTAATTGTGCACATCACATCTACTTCAGATGCAGGACAAGAAAATTTTCAAAAGCATGTTCCATTCCTCCTGCCAGAGGAACCTCAGACTTCAGAATTGACTTGATTTCAGAAACAGAGCTTGAATTGTTAAAAAAATTCAACAGTAGCAATCCAGCAAGTTTCCAATATGATTATGAAAAAGGCAGTGAGCCACCAGGATTCCGTAAAGGAACATCCAAACCAGTGTTTACGTGACTATAGCTCGTTAAATTAAGTTAATGCAAACCTGCCATTCATTTCTTGCAGGACCTTGAAACGTTTTGACTTGCTATGACAAGCGATTTTCACCAGCAAGTATTTTGTTTGAAGCTTACCCACCCTAACAGCGTGCTGACCAGGCAGACGGTTTTACTCTTGCTTTGCAAGAACACCGATCCAGACACCACAGGAGAAGCCAGCCTACTGGATCAAATACTTTTTCATCTATCTGTGTATTCATTAACCCTGTACAAAAGAAAGCTGATTAGCAAATGTAAATGTTAGTATAAAAATAGCCAACATCTGTTTAAATTTAGAAATTTATTTTGTTTAATCCACAAGCTTTATATAGCTTTAGTTAAAAAAACAAAAACAAAAAACAGTGAAAACATGACAATATCCAAAGTTCAGGTTCCTCGAACTTTCAAAGACCACAGCTCCGAAAGTTGCTTATACCATTCAGAAGAACCATAACGAGACAAGATTTATGAATGGGGCAACGACATCTCACAAACAAAATTTATGTAACTGAAGGAATTTTTTTTCTGGGACTGCTGATCATGGAAACTGCCCTTTAAAAAAAGAACATAAAAATACAAATGAAATTCCAGTGTTCCAAATCAACATGTTACATCAATATAAACCCACAGTGTCCTGGTAAACAACATGCTTTCATTTATGTACCATTCTAAATTGCTATTTTTGATTCGCTTTAATGGAGACTATACAGGCAACAGTAGAAAGCATTAAAATGTATGTATTTCCTTGGTAATTCTGCAGTGGTTTTACTTCTGGGCAAGCTTACAAACCACAAAGGTTAGTAGCATAATGTAAGTGGATACAAAAGAAGTCAAATGAGACCCTCACAAATTATGCTAAAGGCTTTGTTGAATTTCAAAGAAACTAGGGAATTGATGGTCATGTTTAAAACCTCCAAAACAAATTCCTACTGCTTCTAAGAAGTCTCACTCTAAATGAAATTATGCTGACTGTCAATGAAAGAATGTCACTAGTACACTGTGGACACCTTTTGTAATGTAAATCCATGCCCTTTGTACATGGTGAACCTCAACCTAGCAATTATTACAACAAATGTTATATTCTAAAGCTCAAACACATTTAGCAATTTGAAATTGAATTCTGAGTACAAACCAAATAAAATGTACATTATATCAAAGGATTCAGCCTAGGATGGTGGTGACACTTGCGCCTTCCGCATTGACCTCAGTGCCTTCTCTCGCAGGTGTTTTTCTAGATCATCAAGGTTGTCTTCAGGTTCGCTTTCTGTCTCCTTCAAACAAAGACAAAGCATTTCTTCAAACACCGAAAGCTAAGCCAGGCTGCAGCCCTCCCAGCACAGCAAATCATAGAGTTAAAAAAAAAATAATTACGGGGCACCGAGTCGCATTTCTGAGGCAAGGCTGCCATTCAGAACGTCAGCAGCACACGGTCATCAACATCTATTTGACTGTTAAAAACTAGAGCCTCAGGCACCAAATCCCTACCTTTTTGGGTTCTGTCTCTGCTTCCTGGTCTTCCTGTGTTGAGGTGGTATCAGGTGCAGCCACAGCAACAGCTGCTGCGGCCGCTGCAGCCTTCTCCTTCTTGTGTTTTTTGTGTTTCTTGTGCTTTTTATCCTTTTTATGCTTCTTATCCTTCTTTTTCTTCTTCTTCTTTCCACCCCCTTCTTGATCCGAGTTCTGTAACAAACAATTTAAAATATATCACACCTTCTCCTTAAGGTTTCCAAACATCATTAGAATATGCCCACAACCACCCTGGGAAATCTGAACAGACTGAGCAACAACTGAAATTCCGTAAACTCAACACCATCTTCAGAACTGGGGGAACATCACACTTCCAGTCACCTGACAGGAGCAATCCCAGCGGACAGGGGTTGTAATGCGAGGCTGAGCTGTGTCTCAAACCAGAACATAATGCCACACAAGCTCGATCTGCTGGTCACAGAAGTGGCAGGCAAACCTCTGCATAAAAATTAATACAGCAGATGGAGTCTAACTCCCTCAAACACTCCTCTGGTGAATGGCAAGTGTCCCCAGGGAACACTGGGGAGAACAGACAAGGACGCCCAACAATCCGTTCTCTTCCTGTAGGAATAGCCTGCATGCGCACATGAAGACTAAGCATAAAGACGACCACCTCACTTTGTAGACCATGAAACCCATGCAGATTCATGAAATGGGAAAGACTTTTCCTACAGAAGTTAAAATTTATATATAATAGCATATTTCTTCAGACTCAGAAATGTTAAAAAGTTTGAAACGTATATGTTACTATTAAAAATTACTCCAAGGATATTATTTCCGTCCCCTACGGAACAACCTTAGCACTGTTCAGCACCCAAGTCTTCACGAAAATACCTTGCCATATAACCCAGAACAGTACTGCTTCTATAGCAAACAAATACCCTTGCAGGTGATGGGCTCTGAGTTGGGCTTTTAGCCTTTTTTGCAGGTGACCAGTTAGCAGAAGGAGAACGAGACCGTGTAGGAGATGGAGGTCCTTGATGTTTTTTTGGTGCTGGCTCAGGTGATCCTGATGCAGACCGTGATGAAGACACCCGTCTCGCAGATCGTGGACTTGGCGTGGAAGCCCTTAAAAAAAAAAAATAGAAGAGCCACAATTAGAAATATAAGAGACAAACCAAGAACGTAAAAATTAATAGAAGTGCCAAATGAACATGTGCTTAAAGCTTGGTTAAGGTGCCACTTAAAAATTGTTAGTTACTTTGCTGGCATATACTACAAAAGGCAAAACAATTTAATACCGCTGTGAATCTGTAATGCAAAAGGATATTGCAACTTGATAGCTTGATAAATACTACTACTACTGTTGTTCAGAAATGATTGCTCCCATTCTTCTGATATGACTAATTTATAACCACATTAAAAGTCAAGAGAATAGCAATGCTCTTTTATCATCCAATGAAGAAAGAGTGCAAGACATTAATCCACATTTTCTTTCTGAAAAAATTAATAAGCCAGCACCATGCTTTTGACTGTGCTCTAAGAGCAGCATCACAATGAAGAAAAAAAATATCTAGAATTTCAGCAGTTTATCTTGGATAACCAATTATGAAATGATTTATGAGCTAATGAAAAGTGTTGGCTCCCTTCTGAAGTTAGCTTTAGAATAAGAGAACATTTATCTTTCTTTTAACAAAGCTAGCAACAAAACTTATCTCGAGCTTCACTTCACCTGCTCAGTCCCAGTGCTTTGCTGTGCTGTTAGAAGTCCCATCCCTCAAACTCTACATAAAGCCTCCTTAATGCTTCTCCTCACAATACCCTTTATTTTAACAGATGTTTCCAATCTAATAAACTTCCAAAAATGAAAGTTACAATGGTGGAAGCTGAACAGAGCCACCAACATGTGAGCAATCTCAAGATACAGGAACCATTTTGATGCAACTCCCTGGCTATTCCCACTGCATTAAAACAAAACAAACAAAAACCCTCACAAAACCAACTTCAAAGACTGATTTTTTTTACTTTGTCTTCTTAGGTTCTGGTGTTCTTGACACCCTCCTGATGGGTCTAGTGCTTGGAGATGGAGACTGTCTTCTCTGGGGTGAAGCTGAAGCTCCCCTTCGTGGTGGTGGTGGGCTTGCAGAGGTATGAGAAGCTCTAGGCCGTGGTGAAGGTGAATGCCTTTTGTTTTGTGGTGGAGAACGTGTTTCCCGATTGGACCTACTGGGAGGAGATCCCTTCCTGTGCTTGGAAGATATCGAAGGTGAACGCCTTTTAGCAGTTGGCGAGCTCCTTTGTTTTGGCGGTGGCGAATGGGAGACTCTGCGTTTCGACTGTGGAGAAGGTGATGCCCTTCGTTTAGGTGGGGGAGGAGGAGAAGCCGTTCTTCTCTTCGGTGGTGGTGAAGGAGAGTATCGTCTCTGTATCGGTGGAGAGTATCTCCGTGGAGAAGGTGAGCGTCTGCGTGGGGGTGGTGATGGAGACCTACAAAGAAAACAAATGTTCAGGTGCCACATCAGCATGTGAGTTACTTACAAGTGTCTCACAGTTCACCCAAAGAGGGGGAAAAGAACTCCTCTACGAATTCTTTAAAACTCCATTTAATATCAAGAAAATCAGCTCAACTAGTGTTATTCAGTATTTGATAGAGCAATAAAAAATATCCAGGCCGCACACCTACCACACAAGACCTCACTAGCAAAACTACACTCCCCTCAGTAAGCCGTGAATCAAGGGACCAGGATTAAGGGGTTTCTTTTCACGTGTCATTGTTGGAAGTCAACAAGCCAAAAGCAACCAGTTCAAAGACAAAAATGCAATACAGTACCTTCGACGAGGTAAGGAAGGTGACCGCCGCCGCCTCGGAGGAGGGGCAGGTGAAGGAGAGCGTCGCCGCCTGGCTGGTGGGGGCGATGGACTTCTCCTCCTCCTACTAAAGACAGATAAAGGGATTTCTTAGAAAAGTTGCAATTGAGCCCCAAGATTCTTTCTCCTTCTGCTTTAACTGTACAAAATTATCTTGTTCGTGCACTTCAAAATGAATTATTTTTTGTTAGAACCACTGATGGAAAAAAATAGAAAAGACTTTCTAAACAGGGTGAGATGACACATTTTACTGTAATTCTCAGAGTCTACTACAGCAATCGTTAGAATTTCACATTCACCTGGTCTATTAGCACCTTGTAGCCACAGAGGAAGACCAATTCTCTCCCATTTTCTTCTCCCGAAAGCTCATTCCTGGCATCTCCCTTGCACTGAACCTAGTGATCATCTAATGAGTCAGACCAGGGTACCGATCCACCAAAAACATCTCCTTGTCGTCATGCGGTGACACGATTGCTAGATCCAACACAAGGGAGGAACTGGGAATGCCCAGCTCTGTCAGGCAGAAAAACCCGCGTTCAGCAGCGGTCTGAAGTTGGATCCAATTAAACAGTGTGAAACCGTACTCTTGAAAAGAGCTTTTATCTACGGGTCTGGAATGCAAAATGACTTATTCTTGAAAGGCAGAGAGAGTTGTTGCAAAACTGCAGCTATCTAGGTTAAAATTATTGACTACATGAACTGTTTTCTGCTCTGCAAGGTTTACAATAGACTTCTGGGAGGGGAAATTTTAATCAAACTCAGAGTTTTAAAGAAGAGGAATATTGAATTCTGTAAAGCAAAACGTTCCTGTTTTAAAACCAATTAAGATAAAACTATTGATTAAAGGAAAACATTGAGTAATGAAAAAAGCACAGAAGCTTAACTACATAAACCAAGATTTGCTTTCAAATGTGCTGGCTGCTGTTCTCCAAAGCAATGAGTTACACTTTTTATAGATAAAACAGTTTGCTCCAAAAGACAATGTTCTTTTATGGTTCAAAAAAATATCAGCCTTCAAAAGTCACAGTTGTCCTAATTAAACACGTATTTACACAATTGGCAGTAGGTAAATTTACCATGTTGCAAAACAGATTAAGAACTTTGGAATTCCAATCTGGTTTACGTAGAATTGTTTGACAAGATCCATAACTAGAATGTCTACATTTGTTGAAGTAGTCATACTTAATCTCATACATCCTTAGGTATGCTGCAACTATATTCTAACTAAGTCTTAATTACAGATTGCTCACAAGGGTCATTACACCAGATTAATAAACCCAACAAGCACCCAGCTTCCTGAACCTTCCTATATTCTGAGATCAACGTAGACCAAAAAAATTACACAAGTGTTAACACCACTGCCTACACAAGAGAAGAGAATATGAAGTCTGTGTTTACTACTAGTTCAAAATAGCTACTGAATTGAGGCATGAGACCTCTGAAATTCCAATTATCTGTGACCCAGAACACCAAGATCTTAATCACTTGTTGCAAGCATACGGTACCGACTGTCAATGGCAGCAAGAATACAAAGTAATGCTCACCCTTCCTTCACAGCTGTGTATGTGCAATAAGAAAACCCTGAAGAATAAAAGCATTCAGTCGTTTTCAAGCATCAGGAAGACGCTAATAACATTAACGTTAGTAGCTGTTACAGGCTTATGTGAATTAGCAACTGGCGAGCAATGAAGGAGCCTGAGCAAGTGTTTCTCTCCGTGGTTTTTGCCAGTGAAATGGTCCCAGATCCCACACGTCAAGGAACACAGCAGTCTGAATTTCCCTCACCTTACTACTCCGAGTGTGCAAGTCCGAAGGACAAAGGACAGCAAGTACTTATCTATGACAGTATAAATGACAGCCTGTCTAAATGATTTGCTAAACGTAAATCCTATTTAACAGATTAATTTCTAACCAACCTTTTCATCACTGGGGATTGCCATCTCTTTTCCATCTGCATCCTGATAGCAGTGGAGAAAAACAAAACAAAACAAATCTATCTGCCATACATGAGGCAAAAAACAAATGTATTCAAATAAAGTTCAGAGTAATTCTTACCAAATGACCACAACAAGAACACAATCTTGAGACAAGATTGGGCAAACTGGACACGACTTAATTCTTGTGTTGTGTATTTGCTGACAGTTGCATAGCAGATAAACAACATTAAATAGAAAAAATTACGCGAGTTAGGTTCAACTTAAGGAGAAATTACCGAGGGGATGATTCCTTCTGTCGTTTTCGGGGAGATGGTGATGGACTGCGTGAATGTGAATGGCGTCGGCGTCTACCAACTTCCCCATTCTTCACGATGGATCTTTTAGGTCTTTCTTCTTCAGATGAAGATGAAGAACCAGAATCTATAAACGTAGAAGAATCACTCTCTGGAAGATGATTCTCACAACACTATTAACACAGTTACTGATTGGGGAACTGCAGTTTAAACTACTAACCTCCTCCCCTGCAAAATAAGAAGCTTCTATTTAAAAGCAATTCAACTAAAAATAGTAGTTGCAGTCAAGTGATAAAGCAATCCATCAGAGCTGGGCAAAAAAATATCTGCAGCAACCTAACTGTCCATATACAATCTGACTAGCCAGATAATTCAAGAGGTGAACTTCAGTTACTTATAGAAACATTAGATGGACAAGAACCTATACCAGGCCTGGGTTAATTTACTGATTGGAAGCATACAAGAGTCCAAAATATTAGGAAATAACCTATTGCAACAACAGATTAAGTAACCCATAGCAAATATATTTCTGTGTGTGATGTTAAGAATTTAAAAGTGCAACTTTTAAAGATGTGAGCCATTAACAAGAGACATACCGTAACCTTTTAAAAGTTAGACTTTTTTCTTCATGAGCAATAATAGAAGTGATTTCATTATGAGTGGTACATCTTAAAGTTTATCACAGCACCGCAGCATGCATAGCAAATAATTTTAATCAGTATTTGAACTTAACGTTAACTACTTCCCACAAAAGCAAACTACAATCCACTTTTAGGAAATCTATGCCACCCATACCAGATGAAGACTGTTGATTCTGCCTTCTGTACTGACGTCTCTGTTGAACAGAGTCTGCTGTGGCCATTTTACCTCCTTTATCTTCTTCTGGAAAGGCACAGAGATAGAATATGTAAACTGAAGACACAAATTGACCTTGTTCAGGCAGAAACAAGGTTGTATTACAGTACATCATCGCACACGCTTTTTTTTGCCCCCTTCAAAATCTTAAAATAATATTGAGGCTGGAATACAACTTCAGTTGGATTTTTTTCCAAGAAAGCTTGGATAGAGATGTTTGAGGCAGTACGAGCGATCACCTTTATACTTCTGGGAACTCTTGCTTTCAATGCCAGTCTATCAAGAGGATTCAACCCTTACCACTGCCTTTTGTCATGCACCTTGATTAAAAACCCCACCCAAAACCAGTGCTGAAAAGAGCACACCATACCTGATTCAGACAGTTCTGCTTTCCTCGGTTTTGGTGCTGGCGAAGGAGATTCTCTTTTTTCAGTACTCTTGTGTTTGGGCGCTAAAAGACAAAGTCAGAAAACTCAGCTGCAATTCATTACGTTCTCGCATGCACTTCTGCTCATACAAACTGTACACACCATCTTTGAGAAAACAAAACCAAAACGCTAAAGCTGCTGGAACACAGATTTTTACTTCATTACCTGACGCTCTACTAGGCGAAACAGAGCCACGGCTTTTTCTTGCACGGTTGGACTGCTGGGGTGTTGGAGACCTGCGTGGTTTTGGAGGTGGACTTGCTGGTGGGGATGGTCTGTGCCTCCGTCTAGGGGGGCTTGCAGAAGGAGAGAGCCTACGAGTTTTACGAGGAGGACTGGATACAGTTCTTTTAGGTGGTTTCTTTGGTGGTGATCGGGAACGTGAGGAGGAGGAGGAAGAGCTACTGCCAGATAAGGATGCTGATGACCGTCTTCTCCTGTAAATCAAGTATAACATTAGATTCTGAATAGCCAGTTGAAGAAATGTTTGAGCATGAACACAGAATCGCATTTTTTGCAAGCACATATAGAGAGAGCCACATACAACAGCACTTCCAAAACATGGTGGACAGCCTTCAACACTCGCTTTATAGAAGAGGAGAATAATAACCGATCTTTCAGTTATTTTTAAACTACATAGTGAGCAAAAAATTGTTAGTGTTACCTTTGTTTGCTTTCTGTCAATCTACAGACTACAACTAAGCTTTTCTCCTGGGAGGAATTAGTTTTGTTTGGGCTCTCTAACTTCTGGATGGTTAAGAATTCTCCGTGTTAGCACATGTGATTTAATGATCTTCAGAACAGATCTCTTTAAGAGTTTAGTGTAAAAAGTTTTTATACCAAGAGGTAAAAATTTCAGACAACAACTCAGAATCAATCTATCCATCCTTATGTTTTAGTCTTTCATCTTTACTTTGTAATTTTAAAAAGGTAGGGCCTCTAGAATTCTGCGGCAAAATTTGTGGCAAGTTCTGTTGCAATTGTGTACCTGCAGAATCCACCTTTGGCTGCAGAATTCCTGAGAACCTGGAAAAAAGAAACCCTACCTTGAGTGAGAAACATTTGCTGAAAGGGAGCTCTTGTACATCTTGCAACATACATGTTTGATACTTTTCACAGTTTTCCCAGTAACTGTGTGAACATATTTACAAACCCAGGAAAAAAATAAAATAGTCATCACCTTGTCATAAAAAGGAAGAACTGTTCCTTCCTAAAAAAGAACAACTGCTGTATACACAGGAAGCATCACTTCAATTCTCTTCCTATGAAGAGGATAAGAATCTATTCTCTTCCTGTGAAGCTAAATGTCTATTTTGATATGGCCACAAGTACGTATCTTCTCTGCAAGGCAACTCAGAGCTTTGCTACTAACAAATTGCTTATGCTATCAAAAATGTGACCTCCAATACCAGAAAGCAGACCCTGAAGAATTTTTTTAAAAATAAAAACATGAAAAAACACATTTCAAGTCAGTATTTGATTTTAATTTCAAGATGGAAATGTAAAGTCATAATGTAAAAACTCCTAACAAGCAAAATCTTTACTTGTTCTAATTTTTTTCCCCAGGAAGGAAAAAAATAGTATTAAGACTTAAGCAAAAAAGTCACGAAAGATGTCATGTCAACCCACGCCGGGAGCTATCCAGAGCTATTTGAAGATGTTAACAGTTCTGAAATTGCCATTTTTCAAAAAGGTGGAATTCTCATCACTACTTCAACTCCAAAGAAATCACAGCTACTACTATGTTCCCCCACAACACACTTATGAAATACGGCACTGCAGTTTTTATATCACTCAAATCATACACCTGACAGTACCAAGATAAAACGAGCAAGGTAATTCTGGTAACACTCATTCCTCACAACTGATGTTCCCTTCAGCTTTCAAAGTTTAACATTTTCCATTGTCCCAAAAAAAGGGAATCTTACCGCCTCACAGGGGACCTGCTTCTTCTGTGTCTGGGTGGGGGAGGCATTCGCCTTGGAGGGCTCCTTCTCCTTGGAGATGGCCGTCTTCTTGGGCTTGGTCGCCTTCTAGGGGAGTAAGACCTGTCATAATCAAAAATTCAAATGAAAAGCAACTATCTAATTTTCAGAGTTGAGGAAATTTATCCTCAGGGGACTGAGGGCATCCTCAGAGTGTAGAGCTGTTTTTCCTCCAAGTGCATCACATTAAAGTAGCATTTAGGTTATATTGCAAAGTGTACATTCAGACACAATCAGTGCTTTGAAGTTTACCAAGACCTCTCTACTTAGTAAAATAATTCAAAAAAGGAGAAAAAAAAGAAGTAATCTACAACACCACCACTATCAGACCTACCTCCTAAAAGGAGGCCACACAGTTCCCACTAACAAGTGCCATACTCAGCAATGCCTACCCCATTCCTTCTCCAGTCAGCGTTAGTCACTGTAAGCACCTTCTCACGAACTGACAGAAGAAACCAACTCCCAAACCCATTTATCCATCGAACACATCCTTTCCCATTTGGCCTAAAATATCCATAGCTCAACATCTCTAAAAACATCACTACTTTAGCTGAGAACATGACATTACATTAAGAACATACATAAAGCACATCCATAGCCTTCAGAAGAAAACATTCAGTTCTCAACCTTCACAAGATAAACTGGAGTCCTACCTCGACCGTGATCTATGACGCCTTCTTGGTCGAGAATGAGATGGAGAACGTGATCGAGATCTTGACCTTGACTTGGACCGAGTTGCGGATCTTTGACGAGTCTTCTCTTTTTCCTTCTCTCTCTCCTTCTTTGAATTACGTTCTGGTGAAGTTTCCTTAGTCTCTGGTACAGGAGGTTCAGGTTTAGGAGCTTTTGGGATATCACTGTTAAAAATAAAAGACTTCATTTATAAACACGTACAAACCATAGCCCCTGGAGTGACAATTTAGAAGCTGCCAAGATATTCCCCTACAATGAACATTCTCCTGCCCATCCTCTGACAAGATGTTAGACCATCCCGCTCCAAAACTGTGAAAAGAATTAGAACATGGTACAATGATTCAAAGAGGATAAAAAAAAAGTAACATACAGGCTGCATGTCAACTTGCCAGAAAACAACACAACATTGTCAGAAGTGGAAAAGATGACTGTCATGGTTTAACCCCAGCTGGCAACGAAGTACCACACAACCGCTCGCTCCCCCCCTGCCCCTAGTGGGATGGCAAGGGGAATTGGAAAAAGATAAAACCCGTGGGTTAACGTAAGAGTTCAGTAATTGAAATAAAGTACAACATAATAGTAACAATCATAATGAAGAGGAAGAGAAAAAAAGAGAGAGGAATAAACCCTAAGAAAAATAAGTGATACACAATACAACAGCTCACCACCCGTTGACCGGTGCCCAGCCAGTCCCTGAGCAGCAATTGGCCCCTGCTGGCCCACTCCCCCCAGGGTATATACTGAGCGTGATGCTCTGTGGTATGGAATATCCCCTTGGCTAGTTGGGGTCAGCTGTTCTGGCTCTGCTCCCTCCCCATTTCTCATGCGCCTCCTCACCAGCAGAGCACAGGAAAACTGAAAAGTCCTTGACTTCGGGTAAGCACTGCTTAGCAACAACTAAAACAACAGTGTGTTATCAACACTATTTCCACCCTAAATCCAAAACACAGCACTGTACCAGCTACTTGAAAGAAAATTAACTCTATCTCCGCCAAAACCAGGAAAATGAAAGCACAGTGGCAGCTAAGCACACTGCCTTTAGAATTCTGCACAGAAAAAAAAATCTTAAGATTATTAAATAAATTCTTTTGCCATTGCAGGGGGCCAGGGAGAAGCAGGCATTTCCCCGAGACAAACTGCAAACAAGCATTAAGATAACGTCCATTTTTTAAAAGGCAATACGTAGTTCTACACCCACAGTTATCAGGCTTACCTGTTTGAAGTTGCCTCTTGAACAACAGTCTCCTTTGGTTTCACAGAGGGTTCTGGCTCAGGAGTCGCCTCTTTCTTTTCTGGCGCAGGAGTAGCGCTGCGGCTCTTGGTTCTGTGATGAGGGGAGCGAGAATGGCTGCGTTTCCGCTCTCTTCTGACAGGCGACGACCTCCTTCGAGGGGAAGGAGACCTTGATTTGCGTCTAGGAAAAAGAAGTGCCATTTCATAGCATCCCATAACGAATCGATGTACGGAATAAAGCCTGTGATATCCAGCAGCTAAAAGCTCTTCTGAATGAGGCAGACTCTCAGTACTGTTTACAGCAGTTAAGCACATGGAGGACTACTTTGTATTTTCTGCTAGTAATTAGCAGCCAAATTAAGATGTCAAAAAAACCACCACCACCCCAAAACAAGAAACCCTGGAACAGATCAAACCATTAAAAGCAATGTAAGCAATTCTTATGTCAAATTTGCTCTAGTTTACTTGCAATTACCATTCAGTAGTACGTCAGGCTAGCCTGCTAAGACAGCAAAGGGGAGTATTTCCAAAGCTCAACTAATTTGTCTCTGCCACGCATTCTCCATTCCGCTCTGGAGTACTGTTGATACATTGTCTGTGCAGTTGCATTACCTTCTTGGACTCCTGGATCTGTCTCTCTTTTCTCTGTTGTCTTTGTCTTCCTTATCTCTCTTCTCCTTGTCTTCATCTTGTTTCTTCATAGAAGCCAGTTTCTCTTGCTCTATCTATGCAACCAAACACCATCACTTAACTCAGAGGCATCATACCAAGCCCTTATCAAATACGTATGTCAAACAACAAAAATACACTGCTA